>NW_026137568.1:3685411-4913881 GCF_009805555.1 Andrographis paniculata
TCCGAGAAATGCACTGTGTACATGCTGAATCGTTGTCCTTACGCAAAGCTAGAGAATATAACACCACAAGAAGCTTGGAGTGGTCAAGAGCCGATAGTCTCACATTTATGGGTGTTTGGAAGTAAGAATGATGTGTTAATCGGCTATGATGAGAACAATAAAGGGTATAAGTTATTTGATCCAACAAGCGAAAAAGGTTGCAATGAGTCGGGATGGACAATTCAATGGAGGTGTTGAATGGGACTGGAGTAAGATAAAGGGGGAAACACAAACTTTTCGCCAAATAGAAATCTCAGAAAATATTTCAACTCTCGAATTTGTCAATGATGAGGATGAACCAAAGTAGTCGAGGTGGATATCGCTGCAGGATTTGTATGACTCGCCAAATGAGGTACCTTTTTCTTGTCTCCTAGCTGATGTTGAGAATATTAGTTTTGAAGAAGCCATGAAAGATGAAATGTGGCAAACAACCATGGATGAGAAGATTCACGCCATTGAATGTAATAAAACTTGAAGTTGATGGATTGCCGAAATGTGGACAACCAATCGGAGTGAAATAATTTTTTAAGAAAAAGATGAATGCAAATAGTGAAATCAAAAGGCATAAGTCACAGCTTGTCGCAAAAGGATATAAACAAAAAGTAGGAATTGATTATGATGAGGTGTTTGTTCAAGTTGCTAGGATGTAAATGGTATGTTTGCTATTCGCACAAACTGCCCAATTTGGATGGCCGATATTTCAGATGAATGTTAAATTGGCTTTTTTAAATGGCGTACTCAAAGGAGAGGTATATCTTGATATACTAAGGTTGGAAGTGAGCACAAAGTCTTGAAATTGAATAAAGCACTCTACAGCCTCAAGCAAGCACCACGAGCATGGAACACCCACATTGACACTTAATTTAAAGAAAATAGATTTAGTCAATGCATGTATGAACATGCACTCTCAATGAAGAAAAATAAAGGTAACTTGTTGTTTGTCACACTTTATGTAGATAATCTCATTTTTATGGGAAACAATGGAAATATGATAGAAAAGTTCAAAGAGGAAATGACACATGAGTTTGAGATGACAAACTGGGGGCTAATGAAAAATTTTATGGGGCTGGAAATACAACAAAGCAAATTGGGAATATTTGTATCACAAGAAGGGTATGCAAAATATATACTAAGGAAGTGCAAAATGGAAAATTGCAATCCAATGTCAACACCGATAGAACCAGGTATAAGGTTGTCCAAGTATGATGGTGGAGATCGACTCATTGCAAGAAAGTATCGAAACTTGGTGGGATGTCTTCGTTACCTAACTTTCACAAGGCTAGATTTATCATTAAGTGTTGGAATAGTAAGTAGATTCATGGAAAAGCCGGTATAGACACACTGGAAGGCGTTAAAAAGGATCTTGCGATACATTCATGGAACAAAGTCACATGGACTGCTTTATTCAAAGACAAATGAGTACAAGATGTTAGAATATGCAGATAGTGATTGGTGTGGAGACAATGGTGATCGAAAGAGCACAGCGGGATATGTATTTCTCATGGGGGAACCAACTGAAGTTTGGATCGATAACAAATCTGCCATTGTCCTAGCAAAGAATCCGGTGAACCATAAATGGAGAAAACGTATTGATATGTGATTTTATTTCATCCAAGATAAGATTAAAAATGTAAATGTGAAGCTCAAGCACGTGGAGAGTCGTGACCAGGTGGTGGATATCTTCACCAAGTCATTGCCCACAAAATTGTTTGAAAATTGCAAGAGGAAGCTTGGGATGAAGGATGCAAAAGAATTAACTTTAGGAAGGGGTGTTGTGAAATAAATTTAATTAAATTCTCTTTCGGGAAATAAATTGACGAAAGGCTAAAAGACACGACAATATGGGGAGTGAAAGTGTTTGGAATGCCTCTTTACTAGCACTTATTTGAATTTATTGTTATTGTTATATTTCCATGTTTTATTTATAATGATTCATGTATGATTTTTATTTTGCATAGAAGAAGTGAATAAGAACCAAATTGGCTCCCCCTAGTTTTTGTTTTAATCGTAGGTCCAAGAATATATATTTTTCTTTATTAGAGGAAAGGTCATTGTTGTCCAACAAATTAGAAAGGTTCAATTGATGTTATCTTGTCTTGGTTTGCAATTTTTCCCTATAAATTGACACCTCTTTGTTATGTCAAAATAATGTTAACTATCCTTTGTATTATAATTATACGAAATACCCAAAATTTACATTTAATACCGTAAGACTAATAGAAAATAGACATTGAATGCTGTATATGTTATAAGACAAGAGGATATTATGTTATCTAATCAACACATGTATTTTATCCTACAAACCATTTGGAAGCAAAAAGGATTGCATGCTACTTACCCAATTTTGTGCGTGTTCACGCTAAAGGTTACAAGTCTTTAGTCATGATTGGAGACGGTGCCACTGATCTTGAGGTTAGAAATATTTATCTTTGGTGTGTACTTGCAACTTAGAATATGAGGTGTGTTTATTTGGAAGGGTTTTGAATTGGAATTTGAATAGTAAAAATTTTGAATTTGAATATTTATATAATGTGACATAAATAGGCGTTAATGTGATATTTTAAATATAGAATTAATTTTTAGTATAATATAAAAAATTTAAAAAATATTTGATTTGATATTTTTGAAAAAAAAATTGATGAATTTTGATGAATAGTGAAAATTTGTGGAAATCTTCAAACAAACACACCCCACAGAAAGTAATGGTTGGATACTATGTTTATATATATATATAGTTGTGTCAATATAATAATTTGAGTTGAAACTTTTTTCTTTATTATTATTATTATAGACTCTACAGTATTACATTAATAATACAAACGAACCAACTCTTAAGATGTGTACCTCTAAGGTTTTTAACTGAAACAGTGTTTGAACTGATATATAAGTTATTGATACGATATTATTTTTTTTAGAAAATAAAAATAAAAATAATAATTTTTAATGAAAAATTTGATGAATAGTGAGATTATCATTCTTACTGCATCTCAGGCTCGTCTCCGAGGAGGCGGGGCAAACTTTTTCAGTTCTACAGCGGAGGTGTTAAATTTCGAATATAATTCAATTTCCATGGCCTCTTATTCTGTGTTTTGGTGAGTGATTCTCATTGTCTACACTCGTATTATTCTTCCATTTTTTTGCATATTGTTGCCTAAACACACCTATTTTTGGTTAAGGCTGGCCTTGTTTTGGATCTTGCTTTTGCAATATCCAATCTATACATTCTATATATTGTATGTTAAGATTTTTGTTTCGATTTAAGGTTTAAAATAATATTAATAGAATTGTAATGCTTTGAATTATAAATAAAATAAAAATAAAAAGTAGTGAATTTGAACTTTATTTGTCTGTGTGTTTGTATTTTTTATCTATATTAATTTTATTTCAAAATATCACTATAATATAACCTCTCGATCCAGTCAAATAATATGCTTTTAGTCAGTACAATTTTTTATATAGATTTTTGTCTTTATATTTTAGTTTGATATCATTATATAATAATGCTAATATAAATTTAATACTCTCTTCTTTCCTAAAATTAATTGTACTTTCGTTGTAGACGGAGTTAGTAATATTTATAATACTACCTCCGTCTGACACTAAGAGTCTCATTTACTTTTTGCGTGTTGATCTTTTAATATTAATTATGATATGAAAATGTAGTACAAGTCAAGGGAAATTGACAAAAATATTTATGTTGATGATAATTTCAACAATAAAAAGTGAAATTTGAAAATATATTTCAAAATTAAGAGTAAAGCCTGGAATTATAAATTCTCAAGCGATAAACAAAAACTTAGAAAGTATAAAATAACAGTAAATAAAGATGACCCCCAATGAGTTTCTTAGAATTTTATCTGATTGAAGATGTCCGCTCTTTCTCATCTGAGTTGCTAATATAAGCATCAATCTAAACCGTCCAGAACCACTTCCACGTCAGTTAGCAATCCGAACCGTTAAAAACCGCTTCCACGTTGGTTACCAATCTGACCGTCCAAAACCGCTTCCACTTTGGTTACCACTCTGAACCTTCCTAAACCACTTCTACGTTAGTGACCTTTGTAACCAACCGTCCCAAGGCCCAAGCTCAGATAAGTTTACTATCTGCAGGACCAACCGTCGGATCCTTTTGGCCCAGCAACCAACCCAACCGAATAGATCTAGTTCACCACTGGGCCATCATTGGGCCCATCCATTCATCCTTCTTGGACTCAAAACCCTAATCTTACTTTCGTACTCAACAAATTGCCCCCTCTTTTTCTGACTTTCAAACGTCACCCTCGATCGGCACAAGAAGTGACGATTGGAAGTCTGCAATAGTAATAGTATAATTATATCGCTGTTTCAGTCAAATTACAGGGGTTTTAAAAACTTGTTTTTACCGCCAAAGGTTACTTCTCCTTCACCTCACGAAGTTTTCATCATCTTCCTCATCGCAAAACTCATTTCTCTCTCAATACTCCATTGCGATGGCGAATTAATATGTTCCTGCCTTGCCGTTCGATGGTTCTAACCCCGAAACCTCATTTGTTTCATCTCGAGTCCTCACTCCAACCATTCGCTCTTATTGTACCACCATAGAGGATGCATCTCGAATGAGAGACACCCTCGAGCATGGAATACCCCTAGCCATCAAAAATACCTCGTTCAATCCTTCTTTCCTTTTAGATACCATCGAAACCCACCTAACTTATCCGAAAGGGAGCTTCCGCGACTGGTATTCCAAGTTTTTTTCCTTATTTCCAGGAACAATGGAAATGCCAGGGGATCGATAAGGCTATTCTTCTTTCCACCGAACCACTGCATCTTCATGACAAAGTTCTCCTCGGTATAGCAACCTTTCGGAATAAAAAAATCAGGGCTTTCCTGTTGTCTGGTGGTCCCATAGGTCCAATGCTGATGGACGTAGATTGATCGCCCATCTTCCGATCGTGGGTGAAGACCCAGTGGCCGGGTCTCTCATTGGGCAAGAGCCAACATCCAACCACGCCGGCTGGTCATTGTCAACCCTCTTTGGCAAAGGATGGACTAACTTTGTTGTTGACTACTAGGGTGAAGCCGACACCCCTGTAACCGACCGTGAACATACGACCGCCTTTATACGTTTTTGGGTTTGCAAGTATGTCATTCTCTCTTCCTCAAAATGTGTCCTTCCTTCCCATCTCGACCTAACCATTCATATAGATTCCGGTCAATTCTACTAGATCAGAACCTTCTTTCTTGCTAACCGTTTAGCCTGAGTTAGCACCCGTTTTTCTGATACTAACAAACTAGACACAACCACCTCAGGTCCCTTTTGGTTTTAGAACTTTGGCTATGTCTGTAGTTCCAAACCGTATTTTACAGTCATCCATCAATCAACACTGGACCCAGCCATTCACTCAGCTTGACCATTGCCGCCATGTCGCCCAAATTATCCGACCTCAAACCTTTCGACCCAGTCATCTAAAAAATTATCTCTGATGGCCGCAATAACTCCCGCTTCTATGTATATACCATCCTTTTACAATATGCAACCGAACTCTTTTGGCCCTATCCTGACTCTTCTCACCCTTTGTCGTATCCCGATCCTTTACCGTATCCGACCTACCCTTTCTCCTGAGACGCTGCCCTAAGACCCTGCTCTTTATTCCTCAGTAAACGAATGGGTAAGAAGGGAAATAAATCTTTCTATACCTTTAACTACCAACCCTAATTCCTTGCGCGTCAGTTCGGCTGTCGCCAAGGTCCTCATACCCAACCACACTTAATCACCCAGAGCCCCGGCGGAAAAGTAATCCCCGAGCGCATCCAACCTTACCTAACCCAACTCTCCACCTCTATAATTTATAATTCCTACCTTCCCTTCAAAACCGAAACTCAGACTATTGAGTCCTTTCGTGAGTGGTGGTCGGTCACATGGGCTCTGCTAGTTCCTGTATCCGACCATATAACTCCAACTCTTCTTCCAGACTGGCATTGGTTGTAACACCCCAAGTTGGCTCGTATTGGAAATGCTACCGCTACACTGCATTATGAGGTCGTCACCTCCTCCTTTGGGCCACACAATACAGTGTTAAGGCTAAAATCAACCATAAAAGCATATTATTATATAAAAAAAATCTGATTTATGAATATTTACAAAACACACTCCTAAACAAGTGGTTTTTTCGATTAAAAATTTACATATAATACAATAGATGTAAGTTCACTCACTCAGCCCATCTTTCTATATCCCAAGACATCCCCTGTCCCGGAGGTGCCATGCATACCTGAACCAAATATTTTTCTTAAAAGCAGTTTAGAATTAAATCTATTTTAAGAACTAACGTGAAATATGTCATGTCATACCTTTAAAAATAAAGTCTAATCTCCGTCAATAATAACATACGTGTCATGTCATGCCAATAGTGAAATGATGCAACAAAGATATCAAACTCAACAACAATGCACATGCACATATATATATACATCCGTCGAAGTGAGAAGCCGGAATAACCTCGGCTCCATAATAATAGGCTCACTGCATCTGTCTAAGTGAGCAGCCGGAATAACCTCGGCCCCGTAATAACAAGCTCACTAGACCATCATCAATAAATAGCCGGAAAATATTCGGCTCAAGGAAGGACCTGATAAACCCATAATAATAAAATGGTCATCCGGTCACTTTCATATACCCACCATACGACTCCCACAATCAATACATGGATAGCCGAATGTAGTCGCCATTAACCACAAGACGCCCCATAGTCTGTGATAGCGAAGATAGGACCCCCACTGACTAGCTCTATCCCGTGTAATGTAGTAGAATCCGTGCAACCTGAAATAACCCAAGGGAAAACCCGAAAACTCTACTTCTCCTTACGCGCCCTAACAAGATCACGTTTGGAGTTTGGCATATGATCCTAAACTACCAATAGACCTCACTAGTAGCTACTCCAATGAGTGGAACAACACCCAACACGAATGATTAGACCAAATACGTCTCAACTACAATAGGTCTAATCGCTGAATAACCGTGCGACTAAGTCACCCAGTTGTCCGACTACTATCGTCCACTATCGCCAAAGTGTTACGGTACATCGGGGTTGAATATCCTAACCCCAGATGATGCCCTCGCCTAACACTACCGCACACGGCGACTAAAGGATAGATCCATAAAACAAATCTGATAAATCGTGCAATATGTGTGCAGTATGTCAACTAAGTGAATTTATCAAAAAGGGCTGGTGAGACAGCTCACCTATCCTCATTTTTCATAAATTCACCAGCGCGATCAAATACGTATATCAAATATCATAAACCGTGAAGTCTCCCACATGCATACGCACACATATATATAAATATATACATGCACTGACAAAATGATTCACATAATATCACATTAACATATTAATCAAAATCGCATGCAACATGCATACCTAATTTCTTAAAATTAGATTTAATTCTTTACTGCTTACCTCTTATCGACACTCCCTAACTTTTGCAATCTCACCCAAATCTCCTCCAACGTACACCTGCCCCATTATTTACTCACATCAGATGAACTATATGTTTATTCATATGAGCTACTTGTTTATTCAAAAGCTAATTTTTATAATTAGCTCGTTGAGTTTCAAACTTTTATATTTGGTAGAATACAATATTCTAGCTATAAAACTCTTATACCTCATAATATTTATGTCACTCAATTATTAAATAAAAATACTTAAAGATATGAATAAACACGCAGGTGCAGTACAATGCCATTTTCAATTCAACTCGGATCGATACAAAATTCTCAAAATATAACGCTAGAACTATGAATAGGCTATTAACTAAAGAAATTAGTCGATTAAATAGCCAAATAGTCAGCTATGAATTTTTGAAGAATTTCTAATTTAATATCTCAAATACCTAAATTCATATTAAAATCCATAATTAAACTCTACGTATACGTATAGCAAAAAATATAATATCAAAGTCGAAATTGAAATCGAACAGCTAAATTTTTTCCTTTCTTTTTTTCTTCTCCTTTCTTTTCTCCCTACACATTTCTGCTTCAGCCTTCCTTCACAAGTAAGGTTTGCTTATTTGCATGTTTTACATATATATAATTATATTATTATTATTATTATTATTATTATTATATTATATTATTATTATTAACGCTATTATTATTATTATTATTATTATTATTATTATAAACATTATCTTTATCATCACCTTTAATATTATTATTATATTATTATATTTATTATATTTTATATTTATCTTTATCGATATTTATTCGTATAACAATCTCTATAATTATAACCAATATACAAAATAAGAATAAAATTTATTTCAGAATATAAATTTCTTGATCCTAAAATATTATAAAAATATTTATTTGCTATAATAATATTATTTTATACACTTCGAAATCGGGGCATTACATTGTTCCTGGGCTCAACCGTCCCAACACGGGCCCCGCGCAAAAGGCAGGTAACCGCCCCCAGGCTGGCCCTAGTGTGCCAAAGAAAAAGAAGAACAAGACGGCAGCAGCCCAACTGATGACTCCAAATATGAGTATATTCTCCACTTAACAAAACTATATATTATTTGAATTTCGGTATAAAAACTATCACAATACCTGATTTATGGCATACTTTATTGATCTATTCCACTTGGTATGATCCAAAATTAGTTTGTTGAGACTATTAACATTTTTTTCCTTTAAGCGGTGATTCTGGTCCAAAAAAGCGAAGGCATGAGAAGCAAGCGATAGCCGTTTCTGCTCAACAAGCGACAATCTCATCACTCATGCCAGCGACTCAGACATCTACCGCAGCGAAGCGACGACAACTCAATGCAAATAACGCCTAAGTGTCTACCCCACAGCGTAACAACCATTCCACTACCAGCCAGCATAGATAATTCCGCTCAGCTGCGCTGATGCCCTCCAGCCGTTTGGGCAAGCGAGGAAGATCTGCGTCCCTACAAGTCAAAGCAAGCGAAGCGAGCACTCTAGGAGTTATGCCAGAAATTGCTTCAACAGAATAACTACTACCAACTGCCTAACTGCTCAGCGGTTGGAACCACTTCTTAACTGCTCGCAACTGCTACTTCCAATAGCTATAAATAGGGCAAGATGTCTATTTGTAAAAATATACTTCGAGAGGAGTATACAAGCACTTTTTTTCACGCACATTCATAGCTGCCTTCCTGCCTTCCGAGAGCTCCAACCCTGTAAGGGAGTTCTCAGAAGGAATGGCCAGGGGAGTTGAGATTTTTCTCCTCCCTTGGCTGCCACTTTATTGCTTCCTTAGTCCTAGTTTACAGCTTTGATTTACAGTTTTTGTAGAAATAGAACTTTACTGTTTTGATAGTAAATAATGAAATATCACTTGTTCTTCATCATCACTCCTCTCCTATTTTCACACTTATATATAGTTTGATGGTAAAGAACTTCAAATCGCTGAGAAAGAGCGCAGAAAAATCGATTATCCAAGCCTTGTTTCTTTGTCACCAATAAATTCAGGGTAGTTCAATGTAGTTAAGTACGCGGGAGCCTTGTCGACCTCCTTAATTACTGATCTGGATTTGATTTTGATTAAAAAAAGGTAACAGGAGGGTAAAGCCACTAATGAGACAGAATTTGAGATAATTAATGGGGCATAGGCGGTGGTCTATTGGGTCACAGAAATTCCTAGTGACAGTAGGGTTTCTTTCTTATAATATCCTAATTTTGGGCGTCATTGAAGTCTTGTTGTAACTCCCTTAAGGTCAAGTATCAACGATCTAAATTCTTTATGATTTGGTTTATATGATTACATTACTCCTTCCTACCATTTTCCATATTATACATATACGTTTCGACTTAACACCAGCATCATTCGCTCATTTCATCCAAGATAATATAGCCATTAAGGAACGCAAAAATCAGACACAGTGCCTCTTTATCACCCTCATCCGCTCAATCTATATAAATATATAGTGTCTTTTCGCTCATGTCCCTATCATTCACCCGCCGCTGGCACCACCACCGCTCATCATTGCTCCGCTCAATTTCGCTCACCCTTACTGCTTTCTTTAGTTTTTCTGGTTTTCTCCAGTTTTAGATTCAGACTCACTTTCGAGCGGGTCTTTTTACCACTTTATCGCCATTTTGACCAGATTAATGCTCGATTTGACTTTGTGATTAAAAATCCTTGTGTTCAACCTGGAAACTCACCAGATAAAGAGTATAAACAATTATGATAAATGATTCAGGGTCTACAACTACAAACGTTTCTGAATATCTGATCGCTCACAATAATCCATCACACCTTAATTTTCGACCAAAATTCCTTGTACTTGAATATATAAAATCAGATGTGTCATAATTTGGCGCCGTTGCCGAGGATTTTAAACTCGAGAAATTAAATCTTGAAAAGATCTAGTGATGCTCCATAAATACCTCTTTCTTTACCATATTTCCACTCTTGTGCCAAAAAACAACTCACCACCTCATGACTATTTGATAAATATAATATGAGAGGTCGGTCTCCCCCTGGGGGCATCAGGACGGGTAGTTCACCTAAAGGTGTCTTGATGGCTTCCAAAGCTTTTTACTGTGCAGTCCCCCAAATAATTCCAAGGGTCTTTGCCCGCAGTAATTTCGTGATCGACTTCATTTTTCCTGTAACATTGGTAATAAATCTCCTTAAATAATTTACCTTGTCCTGTAAACTTTGAACCTCCTTGACCGACTTGGGGGTTGTATTTCTAAGAGTGCTTTGACTTTGTTTGCATCAATCTCAATGCCTTCTTCATGTACCAGAAAACTTAAAAAATTCTCTACCGATACTCCAACAGCGCACTTAGTTGGGTTCATCTTTAAGTTATACCTCTTCATTTGCTAAAAATCCGCCTTTAAATCTTCCAAATGACTTTCGAACTCAGCCGACTTGAAAATCACATCATCAATATAGACTTTCATTGATTCGACAATGAGATCATGAAAATGGCATTCATCGTCCGATGATATGTTGTCCCTGCATTTTTCAACCCGAAAGGCATGACCGTCCATTCATATATCCCTAACGCCCCTAAGCATCTAAAAGGTTGTTTTGGGAATGTCTTCCTCCATCAGAAAAATTTAATTATAACCAGCATATCCATCCATCATAGTAAGAATTCGATGTCCCATGGCCGAATCGACCAACATGTCAGCCATAGGCATGATACCCTCATCCTTAGGAGTCGCTTAATTGAGATCACGAAAATCGATGCAGATCTAAAATTTTCCTTTTTGATTAGTCACTGGTACAATATTTGTCAGCCATTCAGCATATCTACATGGCCGAATAAACCCAACTTTTAAGAGCTTCTCAATTTTTTCTTTGATTTGAGGCATTAATTCAGGACTGATATGTCGAAGCGGATGTTTGTATGGGTTGAACCCAACTTTGATGGGTAACCTATACTCCACCAAACTTTTCTCCAAACTAGGAATTTCTTAATGATCTCATGCCAAGCAATTTGCATTATTTTGAATCAAATCGACCATCCGATCATGTTGTTATCTGGACAACAAACCACTTACTCTAACCATTTTTGGAACCTGATCGGTCCTTTTATTATGCTCAATGAGGGGATCCTGTGTTGTAAACGATAGCTCTGTGTTCTCGAACAAGTCTGGCCATCGAAATTTCTTGACCTCTGCCATACCACGTACACCTTGCAAATTATCTAACAGTTGCCCTAGATAATACTGATTAATTATCATAAACTCATTTATATTAGTACATTCCATAAGAAACTTGAAACAAATACAGTGCCTTGGTTGTCGGGAAGCCATTATGTAGATAAGAGAATTGTTCTATCAGAAGAACGCATACCCTTGGCTGGTGAGCCTGTAGCTACGCCATGGGTACTCGCTAACTAAAGCAGTTTGCAAGATTGGTGGAATATAACCTGAATAAAGATTAAATTCCTTAACGGCTTCTGAAACACCAAAGGGGTTGTCACTAGCTTCCATTTAAACACCTGATTACCCTCCCAAAACAACAATTGTTGGTGCAATGATGACGCCACATATTGGGATGCATGAATCCAATCATTTCCCAAAAGTACTAAATATGTGGTATTTGCATCTACCATGAAAAAAATAGTGGATATTATTTTTGGTCCCACTTCTATTGGAGCGACCATCATACCTTACGGTTTAGTCGGTTGACCTGTAAAACTCATCATTTCAATGTCGACCGGTGTTAGATCGAAAACTTCGTTGCCCAATCTTTTGAGTGTCTTTAAGGGAATAACATTAAAGACTGCACCATTGTCAATAAATACTTTACTGACCAGATTACTAGAGATATGAGCATTGACATACAAGGGCTTCAGATGGGGAACCGTCCCTTTCGGTAGGGAAGAAAAAATCATTTGCGGGGGAGTTTCCATTGATAGATTTGGATCTGTTATCTCTGCCCACTCAGGTTCTTCGACACACTCATAAACCAAACTAGCCAAAATCGGCTCCTCCCATGTCGGCTCCTCTTGTTGCCAATAAAATCCGGACATTCCAACCTTAAAAGGGGGTTGTCTGATAACTCTGTTCATCCGTTCTTCCGTAAGTGACTTAATCTCCTTTGGTGAGAAGGAACCAAACCATATTTTATGCCGGTCTTCCTCGGCGGCCTCCCTTATAACTGGATCAATATTGATTCTATTAAATTATTGACATATGTAACACTTCGCTTTCTTGATAGTCCTCTTTTGATCCCTCTTTTGGATAGTTCTATATTCCATAAGAGTATTCGAAGACTTTCGGATCCTAGCTTCTATTTTGACCCCAAATTCTGACCCCTAAGTAAGGGGCCTTTTTCCTTTGGTACGAAGACCATGTCTAGCAGCATATCTACGTTTAGAATTACAAATCTAAGTATGATTCGTACCGAAAATCAAGGATCAATATTAAATGACAATGGCTTTCTGTTTTGACTCCATTTATCATTGACCGGACAGGGCTTCCTCTTTGGCCGGTCTCGCACCAGAATCTGATCTTTGAGTTCCACCTCATAAGTTCCATCAGGCGATCCCACTTCTCTACAATTCGGTCTTTACACAACTTGAATTCTTCCTTTTTTCTTTCCTTCGGACTTGCCTTTCTTTGTAATCCTTTATCTAGAGCAATTATAGTTGTGGCCATTGTCACTTTTGAGAACGACTGTTGTTCTACCCCCAATGTGACATATTTGAAGTGTCCAGCTTTGATAGCCCTTTGAATCTCCATCCTGAAATGTGTACACTTATTTGTAATGTGTGTAAATGAATTATGCCACTTGCAATAAGGCCTTCCCTTAATTTCCTCTTTTGTTATCAATCGTTGTCCTTTATGAATCCGAATTTGCCCATCTGCCAAGAGGATGTCAAAGATCTTATCTGCTTTGGTAGTATCAAAATTTGGTTGATCTTTCTCTTCTGTTCCCGGGATAGGCTTCAATTTTTGGGCAAACGTATGGTTTTCCACTGACAATCTCTGCCGCCATTTCTTCTGCTTAGACCATTGAATCAGTCTCTGGGATGTATGATTCTACTTCTATGGTAGCCATCTGTTGAACCCTGTGGCATCAAAAATTTTGATCTTTTTTCCCTAAATAATGACTCCAAATGCCAAGATTTAGTAGCTAGACCAGCCAGATCTTCCACATCACGAATGGTTAGCTAGTACTGTCAAAATTTGGTTGATCTTTCTCTTTCTCCTCTATCACAGTAGGACATTTGTCCTTCATTAAACGGATCCTTTCTATAAAATGCGCAGAACATTCTTCTGGTATCTATCTCATTTAAAAAAAAAAATCGTTAAAGACACCGTTGGAATAGGATTAAAGAACCTGGCATGAAAGGTTGTCTCTAATCCTTCCCACATGTGTATTTACCCAGGTGGCAGGTTAACAAACCAAGAGAAAGTTGTCTTGGTCAAGGATAGACTAAACAACTACAACTTATGAAATGGATTGTTACCAATTTCCCCCAACTGAACCATGAAACGTCTGATAAATATATATTGTTATCCATTTTCTAGAGATAAATTATAGGATTTAATCAATGTTTTGGATATATTCATACTCATTTTTGGCATGTATTGATTTGTGCAAGGTAATTGAGCGATTCACGTCCATGCCATATTTTCGATCAAAGAATTTTGGAAATACTTGAATTAAGCTCTCATGCTAAGAAAAGAAGTGGATTATTGGAATTAAAGCTTGATTGTTGGCATCGTGATTAATAACGAGCAATTAAGGGAGTGATTAAGGACCCGGTCATCTATAAAAAGGGGGGCCAAGACATTGGATATGGTATCACAATTTACACTTACATTTCATAGTTTGAAGGATTAAGCAAGGCATTTGAGAGGAAGCGCCATCAGGAGATCATCATTATCTTTATCTTATTGTTTTCTTTTATTTTGAGCATGAGTAGCTAGTTTTCTTTATTATAGTCCAAGGTTGAATTTAGATTTCGGATTTAGATTTTTGAGATTATGTTTTGATTTAAATTGCATCTTGTTTATTAAATTGATATTTGTGCAATTTTTGTGATTCATAACTACAATTGTTTTATTTAATCTTTTATCGCGGCCGGATTTTAGATTGGTTTTACAATTGTGTGCCAATTGAACATTTGCATCCGTAATTGTGCACTTGTTTGATAAAGTGGTAAATAGGTTGACAAGCTTAGCCTAGGAATTGCATGATCAAATAATTTAATCTTTTCGTAATTGATTGAATATTTGAATTGGGTTTTTCTCGGGCTATTTACAATTGAAGAAATTAATTTATGGTCGTACCTAGATTATTTCTTTGATTAGGGATGCGGTTAATCGATCGTATCATTGCCGCCAATAAAGTAAGGAAAAATTGGGTATTATGATCGTATCTAAAGCCTGTAACCAATTTATCAATTAAAGAAATTAAACTTTGCAGTCCCTGTGGATTGACCTCGGCACCACCTGCTACGCGGAAATTGTGGTGTTAGAGTAATTTTATTGGAAGCACCGAGGCTACCAATTTTTGGCGTCGTTGCCCGGGACTGACATTTGTTTTATTTTATTTTTGTCATTCAATTTTATTATATATATTATATATTTCTATAGTTTATTTCCTGCTCTTCTCGCACAGGAAATCTAATATACAAAATGGAAATCGAGAGATTGGCGAGGACATTATGAAATGAAGCAAAAAGAAAGCTGGAATTTGAAAAGGCGTCGAGTTCTCAACTGAGCGAATCGATCAAGCAAGAGCCCGATATGGTGGAAGAGGATACCCGCACGCTCAGGGAGTTCTCTATGCATTTCTTTGCCGGAAATTGAAGGTAATGCTAGTTTCGAATTACGATCCGGACTAATACACTTTTTGCCCTCGTTTCATGGCCTTGCAGGAGAAGAACCACATAAACATCTGCAGGAATTCGATGTGGTTTGCCCAAGCATGAAACCACCAATGGTTACGGAAGAGGAAGTAAAGCTACGGGCATTCCCTTTCTCATTGAAGGATGCGGCGAAGGAATGGCTATTTTTTCTACCGGCGGGAAGCATGACTACTTGGAGGGACATGAAAAATAAATTTTTGGAGAAGTATTTTCCGGCATCGGGGGCGGAGACATTACGCAAGGAAATTTGCGGAATCAAGCAACAACAAGGAAAGATGTTGCATAAATACCTAGAGAGGTTCAACAGGCTTTGTGCGCGATGCCCGCAACACCAAATCACTAACCAACTTTTTCTCCAATACTTTTATGAAGGACTGGGCATGCGAAACCGGAACAACATTGATGCCACTAGCCAAGGAGCACTGGCGTATAAAACCCCGAAAGCTGCATGGGAGTTGATCGCAAGGATGGCAGACAATTCGCAACAATTTGGAATAAGAGGAGTCGAATATTCAGAAGGTAACAATTCTCTTCGACAACAAATTTATGAACTTACCAAAGTTTTTCATCAATTGGCTGCAGGAAACACACGTCATTTGAAAGCGTATAGAATTTGCATGAGCCCGGAGCATCACACCGATGCATGCCCTACCCTGCATGAGGACAGTCATGCCGATGTGAAGGCAGCCAGTTTCAACCAACCAAGGCACCCACAATATGATCACTATTCAAACACCTACAACCCAGGGTGGAAGGATCATCAGAATCTCAGGTATGGAAATTCACACCATCAAGGGTTCCTGCCACAAGCACCTCCGCAACAATTTGCCCAACCACCACCACAGCCTTCCAAATCCAACACTTCACTGAAGGAAATGATGAAGACCATGGCCGCTAACACAATCCAATTCCAGCAAGATATGAGGGCGAGCATTCAAAATCTTGAATCTCGTGTGGAGCAAATAGCGGTGGATCTTCGCCATGTTAAGGAAAGGGAGACGGGGAAATGTCCATCACAATCGGAAAGAAACCCAAAGAATGTTAGTGCCATGAATTTACGAACCGGGAAGACGGTGGGGGCTCCAGAACCAATCATCCCGAAGGATAAAGACGAGAGCACCATTGAAAAAGGAATCGAGAAGGAAGATGCAAAGAAAAACTTAGGTAATTGATAAAACTATCACTAAATTAAATACTAATCTTGCCCCTTTTCCGTCCAGGTTGGCAAAGACGATAAAGCCGAAAAGAAAGAATGAGATTTTGGAGATTTTTTGAAAGGTCGAGCTCAATATACCCCTATTGGACGCAATCCACAAAATTCCAAAGTATGCAAAGTTCTTAAAGGAGTTGTGTACCAACAAACGGAAGTTGAAGGGCGATGAATGCATCATCGCAAGCGAAAATGTGTCGGCCCTCCTCCAAAGAAAGATTCCACCGAAGTGCGGAGACCCGGGTATGTTCACAATTCCATGTAAAATAGGGCAACTAGAAGTCAAGCATGCTATGTTAGATTTAGGTTCAGCAATTAATGTCATGCCAAAATCAATCTATAACTGTTTGAATCTTGCACCGCTAAAGAAAACCGGGATTATTATTCAACTTGCTAATAGGACGCATGCATATCCCGAAGGAATTATAGAGGATGTCATTGTCCAAGTTAATGAATTAATTTTCCCAGTTGACTTCTATGTCTTAGAAATGCATGATGAACATTCGCCCAACCTATCACAACTACTTTTAGAAAGACCTTTTATATGTACGGCGGATACTAAGATTGATGTAAATAATGGAGTTTTGATGATGGAATTTGATGGGGAAAAAATTGAATTCAAAATTTTTGATGCGACTAAATATCCCTTCGATCCTCACTCTATTTTCTCGTTAGATGTTATTGACCTTGAAGTGCAGGATGCTTTTGAGTTGAGGGGTGACGATGCGCTCGAAGTGGTACTCACGAAACACTTGAAGGTTCAAAGCATGCCTACTCGAGGATTGAGTCTAGATTTTTTGGAAGTGACGCAAGCCTTAGAAGCTACAACTTTAGTTTCACACAGGTATGCCCATGCTCCTATATTCTTACCCGAGACTAATATGCATTTCTTGGCTTCGATTGTGTAGCCGCCGGAGTTGGAATTAAAACCACTACCGAGCCATTTGAAGTATGCCCACTTGGGGGAAAATGAGACCTTTCCGGTGATCATTTCATCGAAGTTGACGACGGAACAAGAGGGAAAATTGATTCAAGTGCTAAAATAACACAAACAAGCAATAGGATGGACGATAGCGGATATCAAAGGTATAAGCCCCTTATTTTGCACGCATAAGATCACACTTGACGAAGATGCAAAGCCGGTGAGGCAGGGCCAAAGAAAGTTGAATCCAATCATGACGGAAGTTGTTAAGAATGAGGTCCTCAAACTCCGGGATGTAGGAATCATATTTCCTATTCCCGATAGTCCTTGGATAAGTCCAATCCAAGTTGTTCCTAAGAATTCCGGGGTAACCGTGGAGACAAATCAAAATGGTGAGTTAGTCCCGGTAAGAAAGCAAACTGGTTGGAGGCAATGCATCGATTATCGTAAGCTTAATGCAGTGACAAAGAAAGATCATTTTCCTCTCCCATTTATTGACCAAATGATTGAAAGATTAGCTGGTCGAGCTCACTATTGTTTTCTAGATGGTTTTGCAGGATATTTTTAGATTGCTATCGCCCCAGAAGATCAAGAGAAAACATCATTCACATGCCCATTCGGAGTGTTAGCCTATAGATGAATGCCAGTCTTTGCAATGCCCCGGCGACATTTCAAATGTGCATGTTAAGTATTTTTTCTAGAATATGTTGAGAAAATTATTGAAGTATTCATGGACGATTTTAGTGTTTACGGGGATAGCTTCGATAGTTGTCTTGCTAACCTATCTTTGATTTTGGAAAGATGTTGTGAAGTGAATTTAGTACTCAATTGGGAGAAATGTTAGTTTATGGTAGAACAAGGAGTAGTTTTGGGCCATGTTGTATCATCACGAGGCATCGAGGTGGACAAGGCGAAGGTCGATCTAATTTCCATGTTACCATATCCTACTTGCGTTCGAGAGGTACGTTCCTTTCTGGGTCATGTAGGTTTCTACCGAAGGTTCATCAAGGACTTTTCAAAAATAGCATGCCCATTATTTGAGCTACTACAAAAAGGAGCGGTGTTTGATTTCACCGAGGCGTGCAAAAAAGCATTCGACACACTTAAGGAGTCTTTGTCATCGCCGCCTATCGTCCACCCCCCTAATTGGGAGCTACCATTTGAGGTAATGTGCGATGCAAGCGATGTTGCGGTTGGAGCGGTGTTAGGACAACGGGAAGGAAAAAGTCCCTACGCCATCTACTACGCCTCAAAAGCCTTGAGTGGAGCTCAATTAAACTACACTGTTACCGAAAATGAGTTATTAGCAGTAGTTTTTGCATTAGAAAAATTTTGTTCTTACTTGTTGGGTACTAAAGTAGTAATTTTTTTTATCATGCAGCATTACGATATTTAGTGGCGAAAAAGGAAGCGAAACCAAGACTTATCAGATAGCTATTGCTTTTACAGGAATTTGATTTGAAGATTCAGGACAAAAAGGGATCGGAGAACCTTGTCGCTGATCATTTGAGTCGTCTCCCTTATGCCAACAATGACGATTTACCAATAACGAAGACATCCCCGGACGTACAGTTGCTCCTTCAAGTTGATTATTGTATTCCATGGTATGCTGATTTAGTTAATTATATAGTAACTAAAGCGTTTCCCGCAGGTTAGCCAAAAACTAAGAGGGACAAACTCAAAAGCGACGCAAACTAATACATCTGGGATGACCCTTACTTGTGAAAGCGTTGCTCGGATCAAATTTTACGAAGATGCGTGCAAGAAGGTGAGCACTAATCTATTCTTCGATTCTGTCATACCCTTAATTGTGGGGGACACTTTGGTTCCCAACGAACGGCAAGGAAAGTTTTGGATAGCGGGTTCTATTGGCCAACATTGTTCAAGAATGCCCACACCTTTTACAAGTCATGTGAGAATTGCCAACGTGTAGGTAATCTTTCCTCTCGAGCCGAGATGTCTCAGGTACCAATGTTATTTGTTGAAATTTTTTACGTATGGGGTATCAACTTTATGGGCCCATTTCCCATGTCCCATGGATTTTCATATATCATTCTCACCGTTGATTATGTTTCGAAATGGGTGGAAGCAAAAGCCACCCGGACTAACGATTCGAAAGTGGTTGTAGATTTTATTAAGTCCACCATATTCACCTGGTTTGGAATTCCTAGGGCTATGGTGAGCAATAGGGGAACCCATTTTTGTAACAAGACCATCACCGCTCTATTCAAGAAGTACGGCGTGTTGCACAAAGTTTCAACCTCATACCATCCTCAGAAAAATGGTTAAGCAGAGGTGTCGAATCGAGAAATCAAGTCTATTCTTGAAAAGACTGTTCGACCGGATATGAAGGACTGGAGTCTCCGCCTCCTGGATGCATTATGGGCTTACCGCACCGCTTACAAGATGCCTATCGGAATGTCGCCATATAGGTTAGTATTCGGTAAGCCGTGTCATCTTCCTGTTGAATTTGACCACCGTACTTTTTGGGCAGTAAAAAAATGGAACATGATTATTGACGAAGCGGGAACACATAGAAAGTTGCATTTGCAGGAATTAGAGGAGATTTGGAATAAGGCATATAAGAGAGCCTTGACGTACAAAGCAAAGACGAAAGACTTTCATGACCAACGAATATTAAGGAATAATTTTGATGTCGGTCAGATAGTGCTTCTTTATAATTCTAAGCTTAAGCTTTTTCTCGGTAAGTTACGTTCCAGATTGATTGGTCATTTTGTTATTACTAATGTTTTGCCTTATGGTGCAGTCGAAATTCAAAGCTCAAAGACTGAAAAGAAATTTGTGGTGAATGGCCATCAATTGAAACCCTATCTAGAGGGCGCTGAAGCTGAGGACGTGGTTTGGATGGCTGTTGAGGATCCTTTAATTTAATTTCTCAATTAATAATAATGTCTAGCCAAAGACGTTAAAGAAAAGCGTTTTTGGGAGGCAACCCAATCTTATTTTATTTCATGTTTTCTCTTGCATTTTCTTTTTGGTGTGATTATTCGCTTGTCTTTGCTTTCCGTAGGTGACGATGATTTTTCCGATGCCCAGGGCCTTGATTCGAGCATTTATTTGGCATTCGAGAAGGTGATGCGAATTTCGGCATGCTCATGTCGGACGCAAGCATGCCTAGGCTTCAGGGAAGTCTACTATTTCTTAAACTTTTTACTTTTCGCGTTGCCCTACATTGAGGACGATGTGCATAGTAAGTGTGGGGGGTGAATATTGTGAATATCCATTGTTTTCCCGATTGCATGACTGACTTGAGTGCTAAAGACTTGTGTGTATTTCTTTTCAACATGACATGTTTTAATTAGATGACTTGCCGATGAAGTAAATGATAAATATGCCGAGCATGACATGCTTTACCCTATGCAAGATTTGAGCCTAATAGAGCATTCATTTTAAATGCTATATATTTCTTCTTGTGTGTGATTGTTGCTCTAAACTTGGTTTTCTAGAACTTGCGTAGCGATGCATGTCGAATTTTATTTCCGAGAAGTCTATGCGATTAATATGATAAGGGCATTAGGATGAACCATTTAACCTTATATATCTCCTACCTAAAAAATTTAATCAATTAGTGAGCCTCGTCGAGCTTGAATATTCTATTTTTATTGTTTAAAGAGCCGCATTTTAACCTACGACCTTTCTTTCTAAAGCCAAAATTTATTTGAACCTATAGTCAAAGGAAAATGTTTCGAGCTCATATTATTTTAAAGTCTCTAAGGGAATGGGAAGTTATGTCTATTTATTGTTGTTTATTGCTTATAAGAGAAAAGTAAAAAAAAGTAAAAAAATAAAAATAAATAAATAATAAAAACATGGCACAAATTTTCATCACATTATAGCGGGAATGGGCATTTTGATGTTAATTTGTTAGTTAAGTTGGGGTACTACGGGTTATCTTGATGAGCATTCTTCTTACATAAATTGCAAAGACTAAAGTTTTGAGTATGCATGCTAGTGAAGGAATAAATGAGGAATGAGAAGTTTTACTCGGAGTCTATATATTACAAAATGAGCTTGGAATATTTTCTTTTTGACTTATTGGCCGAATAATATCTTATATCCTACCCCAACCTAAAGCCCCGTTACAACCTTATTTAAAGACCCTTTGATTATTTGCATTAGATTCTAAGAATTAAGATATGTGATCAATATGCAAGCCTATGGGATAATTATTTTATACGATGCAACACGAGTGACTTTTTAACCCATATATATTTGAGTGTTGAATGTATACACTTTATTTCTAGCAAGGTTATGTTGCGCTTGGTATGTTTTGAGTTTTACTGAGGTAATGATAATATGAATTTGTTTGTGGAGATTATGATTGCATCAAGTTCTTTCGTGTGTTTGTTTGGTTTATGCTTGAGGGAAAACATGGTTTGGGTGATAGGGAATTGATAAATATATATTGTTATACATTTTCTAAAGATAAATTATAGGATTTAATCAATGTTTTGGATATAATCATACTCATTTTTTGCATGTATTGATTTGTGCAAGGTAATTGAGCGATTCACGTCCATGCCATATTTTCGATCAAAGAATTTTGGAAAAATTTGAATTAAGCTCCCATACTAAGGAAAGAAGTGGATTACGGGAATTAAAGCTTGATTGTTGGCATCGTGATTAATAAAGAGCGATTAAGGGAGTGATTGAGGACCTGGTCATCTATAAAAAGGGGGGCCAAGACATTGGATGTGATATCACAATTTACACTCACATTTCATAGTCTGAAGGATTAAGCGAGGCATTTGAGAGGAAGCGCGATCGGGAGATCATCATTATCTTTATTTTATTGTTTTCTTTTATTTTGAGCATGAGTAGCTAGTTTTCTTTATTTTACTCCAAGGTTGAATTTAGATTTCGGATTTAGATTTGTGAGGTTATGTTTTTATTTAAATTGCATCTTGTTTATGAAATTGATATTTGTGCAATTTTTGTGATTCATAACTACAATTGTTTTATTTAATTTTTTATCGCGGCCGGATTTTAGATTGGTTTTACAATTGTGTGCCAATTGAACATTTGCATCCGTAATTGTGCACTTGTTTGATAAAGTGGTAAATAGGTTGACAAGCTTAGCCTAGGAATTGCATGATCAAATAATTTAATCTTTTCGTAATTGATTGAATATTTGAATTGGGTTTTTCTCGGGCTATTTTCATTTGAAGAAATTAATTTATGGCCGTACCTAGATTATTTCTTTGATTAGGGATGTGGTTAATCGGTCGTACCATTGCCGCCAATAAAGTAAGGAAAAATTGGGCGTTATGATCGTATCTAAAGCCTATAACCAATTTATCAATTGAATAACGAGATTATTTAAAATCAATGATCGAATGTTTAATCCGGTTTCTTGTTTACTCCTTGGCTTAGAAGTTTAATCTTTTTGAAATCTAGATTTTATCGTTTATCTTAATTATCTTAGTGAATTGTTAATCTATCCCCCAATATTTAAAATTTTGACAAAACAAAAATTAAACTTTGCAGTCCCTGTGGATCGACCTCGTGACCACTTGCTACGCGAAAATTGTGGTGTTAGAGCAATTTTATTGGAACCACCGAGGCTACCAGCGTCCCACATGCTCAATAGTAGAAGAACCTTCCTCCCCCGAGAATGTGTGAAAGTCGGGTGGTCGATAATTCCTAGAAAGGGGATGTTTATTGATGATTCACTCAGGGAATGGTCGTTGGTATGCGGGATGATTGGTTACCTGTGGAGTCATACTGAAATAGACCCTTAGAATGTGTGTGACATCGTCCGGGTCCAGTCTTAACGGATGATGATCCGGAACTGGAGTGGGATCATAAGGATGACCTCCAGGTCGGTCATCCCTCTGTAAACCTGTCTAAAAAGGCTCAGGCTGAGTCCCCAAAAGGATATTTTTTGAAAAAGTGAGGGGAGTTTTACCTCTCTCTGCCCTACTAGGGACTGTAGCACTTGGAATAGTGATGTCCACGAATGACGGCCCTGCAATGTTTGTCTGAAGGCGCGAATGAGACAATCGTGGAGGTGAAGGTGAAGGTGTGGAGTGAAGCGTAACTCTCGACAGGGCTTGATCGAGCATATTTTCAGCATTAAGTTTTGTTGCTCATGCAACATTATCTGCATGGTTGTTGTTTGTTGATGGTTCATTTGTTGAACATTATTTAACTATTCAAATGGTATTTTAGAGACCCTCATGGTGGGGATAGTTGTTGTTGTTGTCGAAGTGGCCCCGACGGTTGTACTGAGGCCTTGAGACTGGGAACCCACCATGAGGTTCCTAGTGACTATTCAACCAGAAAGAGTTGTTTAAAATGCTCGTTTGATGTAAGATCAGCAATTTTGCCTCGAACTTCCATTGTGGTCGCCAATTTGTTTATAGTAATTTCAACAATAAAAAGTAAAATTTGAAAATATATTTCAAACTTGAACAGTAAAGCCCTGAACTATAAATTCTCAAGTGATAAACAAAGAGTTGAAGAAAGTGTAAAATAAAGTAAATAAAAATGAGCCCCAATGAGATTTTTGGAATTTTGTCTGATTGAAGATGTTCGCTCTTTCTCATTTGAATTGCTAATATACGCATCAATCTAAATCGTCCAGAACCACTTCCATGTCGGTTACCAATCTGAACCGTCCAAAACTGCTTCCATGTCGGTTACCAATTCGAATCGTTCAAAACCGCTTCTACGTCGGTTACCAATTCGAACCGTCCAAAACCGCTTACCAATCTGAATCGTCCAAAACCGCTTCTACGTCGGTCACCACTCTGAACCGTCCAAAACCACTTCTACGTCGGTGACTTTTGTAACCAACCGCCCCAAGGTCCACGCTTGGATAAGTTTAATGTCTGCAAGACCAACCGTCCGAACGGTTGGGCCCAACAACCAACCCAATCGAATGGATCTGGCCACCACTAGGCCTTCCATTCATCCTTCCTGGGTTCAAACTCTAGTCTTACTTTTGTACTCAACAACTTCTATTACTGTCATATAATACTATTATAATGATATTTTTGCAAAAAATTATAAAATATAAGAATATTTTTAATTAATGTTAAGTACAATAACGCAAAAAGTAAATGAGACCCTTAGAATTAGACGGATGAAGTATATAATAATATTGTATTAATTAATATATATATATATATATGCTTGTGTTTAATATATATTATGTGTGAAGGGATTGGAGAAACGAGATACGGTTTATATTTGGGGACAGAAGATCCCATGGGATGAAAATGACATTATATTCGGTGTGTTTGACTAAAGAGTTTTAATTTTAGATTTGAATTTTGAATAGTAAAAAAATGTTAAATTTCAATAATTATATAAAATATATATTAATACGATATTTTGAATATAAAAATAATAGTTAGTATAATATAAAAAAACTAAAAATTAATGTCCAATTGATGACTTTGAAGAAAAATAATAATAATAAATAGTAAAATGAGAATAAAATTTCTAAACCAACCACACCCATTATAAGTTATATTAGATTAGTAGATGCATGGGCAAGCATCATAATAATAATAATAATAATTAGAGGTAGCACACCAACGATCCAACATGAACAATGGAGGTGCATGTTATGAATCGCAAACAAATTAATCAGAAATGGGTGAGGGTACTAACTGATCAACAAACATCAATCAATCAATCATTTCAAAACAAAGAAACGCCTTTTAATTCACTTTTGTATCTCATCTCTTCTCTTCTGTTCTCTTCTAAACTAACTAATTAACGATCCACAGAAGTGCGTGCAAACACATTAAGAAGAGACGGACGTCTAATTAGAACACAACACAAGGCAACACTTCCTAAACAGGATGGATGGATGGATCAGTGTAGAGTGGCGCGTCCCTAATTATCTATCTATCCATCTATCTATCTGGAAGCAAGCCGAGGTCGACTATAGTAATATTATCGTATTGCATCATGTACACTTGCCAATGAATCGGACAAAAGCTCAAAAAGTAACTTACGTACCATGCATGAAGATAGCTAGCTAGCTAGCTAGCAGGGGCGGCCTCGACGGCAGGTGAGGACGCCAGCATCAGATGTAATGGATGCAACCATGGATGAGGATTTGGCACCTAAGCTTGAAGCTCTGTTATAGCTGGAAGCACCCCCACCCCCACCGCCTGATGGGACGAAATACGCCCCGTTAAGCATCAAGTCACCCTCTGATCTCCAGTTCCAACCTTTCCATTTACTCTCCGCGGTTTCAACCCTCTTAGTCACCTCCTTTGCAAAAGGATTCGCCGGTGCAAGATACCGGTTGCCTTGGCTGTTGATGGTCGGGTTTGCGCTCCCTCCGATGGCGTACATCTCCCAGTGAGTGTAGTCGTTGTTCACCACATGGAAATACCCATGCCTGCACCTGAAAATGAATATACATATATACATTAAAGTAAGTGAATTGAATTGAATTCTGTTGTCTGTGTCTGTCTCTACTCTCATCATCATCACCATCACCTTGGCATTCTCTGGATGAGGCCTTCCCCGAAGTGATTGTAGGCAATGGTCACTTGCATTCGCTTGTCCTTTGTGTAAGAGTCACTGTGTCCCAACAGCATCACCTCGTTGTGATGGGAGAAGTGATTGTTGGAGATGGTAATGGCGGTGGAGCCCATCACAGCATCCACCAGACCGTCAGCGCATCTCGAGAGCGAGTTATGGTCCACCCAAATGTGGCTCGACCCGAATATGGAAATGGCATCTCCGTCGGCCATAGTCCTCCAACCATAGTGGGAGGGGGAGCTCCTAACCATGGCATTTCCAGTTCGCTTGCAGTCGTGGATGTGAAGCCCGTGGATGATCACATTGGTAACAAATTGGATGGTAATGCATCCCCCATTAGCAATGTGGACCTTCGCTCCACGCCCATCTATGGTCTTGAAGCTGTTCATGATCAGTTCCTGTTTCAATGTTATAACCATGTCGCGCTTGAACACAATCCAGAGTGGCTGCTTCTGGATAACAGCATGCCGCAGAGTTCCGGGCTTGGGGTTCACCGGGTCGTCATCCCTGGGATCACTCACCACGTAGAATCGACCATGCCGACCACCAACAGCTCTGCGACCAAACCCAATGCCACACTCGGCTAGTTTCTTGCGATTCTTGTGCCAATTTGGGTCGCAACGCCAGCAGTCGTCGATAGGGTTGCCTGTTCCACAAGAGAAATATCCCAGCTTTCGTCTCGCTCTCGTATTATTACTAGTGGCCCTGTAGATCATAGAGTTATTTAACTAAATAAGGTTTCGTCAGCATTCAAAATCAAATAGTCCACATATATTAATTAAGCCCATCATTAATTCTCACATGAAGAAGAAGAAGAAGAAGAAAATAAAGGATAATGATTGTTTCAACATCCAACATCTTTGGATGCCCATTAACCAACTCTACTCGAGCCCACAATTCTACCTACTTTTAATGCATACACTCGAACCCATAACTAGATGCCTGAAAGAGATGACGAAAAGCACATGGTTTAACATAAATTGAAGTCAAATTTTACTTCATATCCAGCCACACGACACGAGGGAGCATTTCTGAAATTACTTGCGATAAGCTTAATTATGATTAGACGAGAAAAACTAAACTATACCAATGTCAATGACCAGAGGTAACAACCGCAAAAGATCATAATCAATATAAGCTAATATTTTATAGAAAAAACAATAAGTAGATGCCTTTTCTTTCCCAAAAAGGCTGAAAAACTCAGGAGTGATAAAGAGCCGTGGCATATGTCTGCTTAACTATGAAAGGGCCACAGCAAGAACAACGGTTAACACCACCAACTTATACAAAACCCCACAGTGTCAGTTAAGGCGTATCTCAACCTATTAAATACGCAGCGGCCACTAAATGCACAAGCAGAGCAGGTCTCAGCAAGTTGTGAAAACAGTAACAAAAGTAGTAATAAAACGAAAGACAGAGATATAAATATAACCCACATTTCGACCATTCTTGCAACCTCTTCTGGGTCATCAACAGCATCGTCATTTACAATCTCCTCTTCAATTACTTCCGACCTGAACACCACCCCAAAACAATCAGCATTTAATGGAGACGCACGCAACACTGAATGAACGTTTATAAAGAAAAAGTTACGACTCTTTAGCAGTTAACACTGGCTTGGTTCAACTACAGCTCATCTTCCAATCAATCAAAATTTCAGATGCTAAAGAATGGTTCTGTAAAACTAAATAAATAAACTATAATAACACTGAAGGCAAATACGAAATAATTTTTTCACGTGGGTGTTAGCTAGACGCTACCGACAATTGCGGCAATTTGTTGATGAGACATAATAATTATGATTAGGTTGGTCACACAAATTATGCGACAGGCTATTATTATGCCCATTTCCATGAACACTTTACTGAAGAGCGGCGAACACTGGACAGTGCTCAAGGCAATGGTGGAAGTGCCTGTGAATTTATTTCCACAACGAATCCCTCACAGTTAAAACCGTCAAAAAGTGCTTTTGTGAGAGACAGAGAGAGAAAAGGAACAAACCAATTTAACTACTTTTTTTTTATAGTCAAATTACGAATATATCCTTGCTAAGAAGGCTCTCTTAAGGGCATTTGGTGGGGGCAATTACGAACATATGTAAAGAGGGAATGATTTGTTGGCCAGTACGCAGAGGAATCCAAGAAGTATTACAGGTTATTACGGAATGAACGGTTAAGATTTACTAAAGATTAAAGTAGTTGAACGGCTGGGATTGATGCCTGTTCTGATAGGGAATAGGAAAGTGGATTGAAGGAGATCGACGGCTGGAATTTGATCGGTGTCGAAGAGGGAAAGGAAACGGCTTAGATTAGGTTAGGCAAAAAGCCCATTGAACTACAGTGACTCGCTGCGCAGCCATTGTTGAGCTCCGAGAGCTCTGAAAATTCTGTTTCTCCACAGCATTTAGAAGATCAATACACTCCAGACTTTCTGAAACGTATTGCAGGATTACGAAACTATTTCACACAAAAAACGAACGATAACAACAGCAGCACAACAAAATTTCGTCTGTAAAGTAAACCTTCAGAAGAAATGCAAACAAATAGACACAAACTAGGCATATACAATAAGCTCAATCTTCCTGGTTTTTGAACGCAATTTTGAAACACACAAACTGAAGCATTTCCTTCGTAAAGAAATTCGAGACATGAAGAGCAGAAAACAAAATAACACAACACAAACCTCAACTTCAGGATTTCTTTTCCCCCAAATCTAGCCACAGCTGCAATGAGCAGCACAAACAGCAGCAATATAAGCATAGACACCGTCCACTTCTTCCAAGCCATTCCTTCTGCCATCACTCCGCCGTCCGAAGGCTCCCTCCCCTCCCTCTCCACAAAAAATTCGTCAGAATTTCAGTATGGAAAAAAAGATGGTGAGAAGAGAATTGCAAAGAGAGAGGAGAGAAAGTTGGGAATTGGGGAGACAGAGGAAGCACTGCACCAAACGTAACGGCCTCTGATCAATTTTATAGACTGCGACAATCAGAAACGGTTGGACTTAACGGCCGTTAGTAACTACCGAATCTCCAGCGTAATTACCAGCCGAGCTAAACCGCGGTTAACTGAACCGTTACTCGCCACTGGCCGTAATTAGTGATTCCTGATAATTAAATATTAGGCTAATTAACTAACTGTCGCTAACTACTCTACCGCAGTCGTTTTATCCATAGTGTCCGCCGCGTGTCACGTGACATCCTCGGCCGCTCACGTGCTAAGCTTTCTTCTTGAATTACTTTTTTTTTTTTTTAAGGGCGCTTTTGTATGTATTTTCATATAAAAGGAAAAATCACAACTTATTTTTATTTTCATTGGGAAAAAAAAATAATAAATTCTTAAATATCTAAAATACAAACAAAAAAAAACACCCATGATTTGTATATGGGAGATTTTCTAAAATGTTATAAACAATTGTGTATCCAAATCCCAATGCTTTACATTAACAGAATATTTGTTGTAATAATTTATAATTATGTCGTGCCATCAATTAACAACATAGTGAAATTGAAGCCTGCTTGTATCTGACATAATTCACTTATGCTTGGAATACAATCCAAACTATACAACTAAGTCAATTATCGGCAATAATTATAGAGACATCATTTTGTATCCGAAAACAAAATTGAAGTAAATTTATGATGAGATATATTTGGATTTGGTTTGAAAATTTCGAAATAGTAAAAATTTAAATATAACGAGTTATTAAAGTGATATAAATAAATATTTAATCTTATGTTTTGAACCATTAATTTATTTTATTTTTAATGTATAAAAAAAAAAATTTATTATATAATTTAATGAATTTGGGGCCAAATTTTTTTCGAACAATACCAAATCAAATCCAAACACACTCCAAACAATTTTGTATGCTTCAACTTGAGTTGAGTTTAGAAGTTTAAAATTTTCGTTTAAACAATATTTGATTTAATATTGTATAAGTGTAATATATATGTATATATACTCTTTGTGGTGTGATAATTATGTCAATTTTGTCTTTTGATTGTTCACTAAATTTATATCTAATATATTTATAGTAAATAGTTATTTACAATTTTATTATTCTCACTTTAACAAATAATAATTAATTTGATATTAATTTTTTTACTTACCTTATTATTTTTTATTTATTTTTCATAAATTTTCCATAATACACCATTTTAATTTTTTACCTATCATATTTTTATATTAAAATAATATTATTTCTCGGTCTTAGTATTCGGTATTTCTTAGTCTCCATACTCGAGTATAGTGGCATAAAAAATCCAGACAAAGAGAGTATTCATCTTTTCAAAACATATATAAATCAGACTGGCCAGATCCTCGACATCGTGGGCGGTTGTAAGAGAAAAAATGTATATATATTCATGTTGAATGATTTTTATTTTTTTTTTGGTGTTCTTTATTTAACAACAATAATAGTATTAATATCTATTTTTTTATTTATGCTATTATTTATTTATAATATTACATTCAATGTAGACCCATGCTCTTTTTAAAACACTCCAAAAAAATGATCCTAAGGTGGGTAGTTGGTTGATTGGTGAAATGTTGGTTAACACACAAATATTTTGGTACCAAAAGAAATTTTTCTAAAAGAGTCAACTTATATATATATATATATATATATATATAATAGCAATCCTTGCGCGCCACAAAAAAGTTAGTATGTATTATTGGAATTAGATCACAATTTATTAAGAATATATATGTATTTTATAAATTTTATAAATAAGTATGAATATACAAAAATTTCGCTTGATTCAGCTATTACGATAATGTATCATAATGAACATTACTCAATCAAATTTAAAACAAAACATGCCCTTATGATTAAATGTAATGGTCTTAAGTAAAATTAAGCCTACCATGTTGAGTAACCATGATGGAAACAAATTTATTTATTTATCCTAAGATTTAACTTACACGGAAAAAAAAATTGCATGCATTACAACGGAAAAAAAATCCTCCATTGTTCTCAATAGTATTCTCTTTTATTTCGATATACATGCTCCCTCCCAAAACTCAAGAAGACTATTGCAGACATGATTAGAAAATCACCCTTGAATTGGTGATTAGAGAAAAATCTATATATAAAAATTTATGTACTGAGAAAGTAACAAGCTCCCATAAATAAATGAGGAATAATTTAGGAAATGAAGACTATACATTAATTTACACAATCACCAATTAAAATAAATTAGGGACAATTATAAACGCTATTACCCCCTTTAAGCGTTGCGTGGGTTGAAGGCACACGCAAAGTTTGGAACACAAAAACTCAAAAGTAAGAGGAGATAAGCGTTTTGTGAAGATGTCACCTAGCTGCAAATGGGAGGGAAAGAAAGCCGTGTGGAGTCGACCAGAAAAACTATTTCACGAACAAAGTGGTAATCAAGATCGATATGCTTGGCGCGTTTGTGATCAATCGGATTTTGGCTCAATAAGATAACACTTCTTTTGTCAGAGAGCAACGTCAACAAGCAGAGAGGTAGAGCTCAAAGCTGAAGATTGGTGTCTCAAAGAAGCTCAGCTGCTGCATTGGCCAAAGCCCTATACTCGGATTCACAACTAGAGCGTGCAACAATGGGTTGCTTTTTAGCACTCCAAAAGACTAGATTGTCCCCAAAAAATATGGCGTACCCATAAGGAGAATGGCGACTTTCAATGCAACCTGCCCAATCGGCATCAGAATACCCCAAGATAGATGAATCGGGGCGATATGTGAAAGAGAAACCAAAATGCAACGTCCTTTTAACATAACGAAGAATTTGCTTAACAACATAAAAATGGGTGTCAGTAGGAGAGTGTAAGAACTAACTAACAAGCTGACAGCGTAAGATAAATTAGGGCGAATAATCGTCAAATATTGAAGAGCTCCGATAAGTGAACGGTACAATGCAGGATCGCGAAACAAAAAAAGAACCTGAGATGACTAAGAATTCCCCCGTGGCCAGAAAAGTGGAAACATGTTTGGAGTCCAGCAAATCAGCACATTTAAGAATATCATGGGCGTTTTCGCCTGGCCTACAAACAAGCCGTGAGAGGTATATGAAACTTCAAAGTCAAGTAAGTAGTTGAGACGTCCGAGATCCTTAATAGCGAACTCCCGATGTGTACGAGATATGAAAAGCTTAAGGGCAGTAATGTTGTTTCCTATAATTATGATATCATCCACGTAAAGTAAAAGATAGATAATTGTGGATCCCTTGTGAAAATAGAAAAGAGAATAGTCAGCCTGACTCTAAAGGAATCCCAAACTGAGAAGATACAAACTAAAGCGTTGAAACCAAGCCAGAGGAGCCTGTCGAAGTCCATACAGGGCTTTCTTCACACGACACACATGATCGGGATAACAAGGATCAATGAAGCCAAGAGGCTGAGGCATGAAGACAGGCTTATCAAAACACTATTAAGGAAGGCATTCTTGACGTCAAGGTGGTGAAGGGTCCAACCGTGTTGGACTGCAGGAGCTATAACATTACGGACCGTAGCAGCCTTAACAATAGGGCTAAAAGTATGATAAAACTCGGTCCCAAGGACTTGAGTAAAAACTTGAGCAACCAAACGAGCTTTGTGATGCTCAATGGTGCCATCAACATGAAACTTCGTGCAAAAAACCCACTTGGATCCAACAATATTAAAGCCTAAAGGGCGAAGTACCAAAGTTCAAGTATCATTTGAACGTAGAGTATCAATTTTTGCTTGCATTGCAGCAAGCCATTCCGGATGTTTAGAAGCATACTTGAATCCATGTGGCGCAGAGGTAGCAACGAGAGCTTACAGAAGAGCGGTAGAAGACAAGTCAACTGGATACCGAGGCTTAAATATACCAGCATATGCCAGTGTAATCATGGGATGAGATGGAACAGAGGCAGCAGCAGCGGGTGTATTGGGCTCGGTAGAAGCAACTAGAGCAGAGGCAGGTGGTCTATTGGGCTCGACAAGAACAGGTGGAGCAGATATAGGAGGAAAAGGAACATCATCGTCAACAAGAGGCGCACGAGATGTCGAACCTTGTGATCGAGAAGAACTGTTGATAGGTTGGGACGGAGAATGAGGGAAGTGAGAATTTGAAACATCCAAGAAATTCTTCATCTTCAGATCTTTTAGACGAGCCGACGAGGGAAACCGAGAATATGGGAAACAATGTTCATCAAACTGACCATGACGAGAAATAAAAATGCGACCCTAGTCTGGATCCAAACAGCAGAACCCTTGTGAATGTTGATATACCCAATAAACACACAATGAAGATTTCTTGGATCCAATTTGTGAGCTGCATAATCTCGAAGATACGGAAAGACTTAGAAACCAAAAGGTTTAAAGTGAGCATAATTAGGAGAATATCCAAATAATAGCTCAAACAACGAAGAATTATGCAAGACCGAATATGGTAGCCTGTTAATAACAAAAGTTGCAGTGGCAAAAGCATCGAACCAGAAAAAATCAGATATGTGAGCATGGAATAACATAGACAACCAGTCTCAGTAATATGACGATGTTTCCTTCCGGCTTGACCGTTCTGCTGAGGAGTGTAAGGACAAGAAAAATACGATGGTGGATGCCATGCAAACTCATAAACTCACTCCACCATTTACAAACTCAATTCCCCCATCACTTTGAAATTCCTTAATAGTACAAGAAAATTGATTGCAAACAAAAGCAACAAAGTGAACTAGAATAGTATAAATCAGACTTCGCACGTAATGGAAAATCCAATAGAAACGAGTATAATCATCCACGAATACCACATAACGATGAAACCATCATAAGTAGTAACAGGGGCAGAACCCCACAAGTCACAATGTATTAAGTCAAGAACAACACCAGTTCATTTTTCATTCAACAGAAAAGACAAACGTTTGCTCTTAGCTAAATGACAAGAACAACAAAAAATAGGAATTGGTAAAATAGAAGTAACAGATACCTGACCCATTTTATTCAATAACATAATAGTAGAAAATGTAACATGCCCGAGGTGTAAATGGCATAACTCAAAGCTATCATTTAGTTCTTTATTCCGGACCGCAACCACCAAAGTCGGAACCCCTCGATCAAGCAAATAAAGACTATTATCACATCTGCTCTGAGCCAGAACTTTCTTTATCACCCGGTTTTGAATGGAAAAACACTTATAAGAAAATATAACATCAACAGGATAATCTGCAGTTAATTTACTAATAGATAAGAGATTTTTGTTTTATGGGGAACGACAAACACGTCCAATAATTGAATGTCCTCAGAGATATTACAATTACCAATATGAGAAATATGCAACGAATTACCCATACAAACTATAACATAACCGTGACCTGAGTAGGGCTTGCAAGAATCCAGAGATGTGGACTGATTTGTCATATGGGCGGAAGCGCCGGAATCAATGTACGAATCTGGACTTTGCTTCAAAACATTGCAAGAGGAGGTGAAAGCTTGAGCCAAATTAGCCGAGGACATTGCACATTGAGCCTGAAGATACTGTAAGTACTTATTAGCATAATGCTCACCTTTGCAAATCTAGCACCGAAACGTAAACGAAAATGACTTATTAGAAAACGCTATATAACATCCAAAAGCACTGCATATAGGATGCACCGAAAAAGACTGCATTATGTTTAATATCCAAACATAGCCTACTGAAAGGGTATTTCTCAATGAAAGAAATATTATAAACACAAAAAATAAAATAATTCTAGAAATCAAACACACGAACAAAGGGTAATAAAATAAATAAATAGAATTAATTAATTCAAAATTGACACAGCCCAAGTAACTAAACTATACTAGCCGAAACTTAAAACTAAATTCAAATAAAAAACTAATTAAAAAAGAAGATATTATCGGTGTCCGATTCGTCAATCGATCGGATGTGAACCCAAGCGTTGCCTAGACCCAACACCTCTAAACTATAAGATATATTCAAAAAAGAAGTAATAAGTCGGACCTTCCTTATTTAAGAATTTAAGACTAGGACTTGCTCTATGAATAGAGGTCCGGTTCGATGCCATCTTAATATAGAATATGCTCCGGTACAATACGGGTTTGGCACCTTACCTTTGATTATAGATGATTATAGAATGTCTTTGTCTTCGGCTGCTGCGGCCAACAGGGGCGTGGTTTTTATCGGTCTATCCGGCTTAAATATATATTCAATAGTAATAAGTTCCTCGTCCGGAGCAGTTCTGTGATAGGAGTTGAGAGCTTCAGGCAGGACCACATCCCTAGGCGAGGCGCACTAGAAAAGGGAATGCCCTCTCTTCTCTTAGGTTGTGCTTCGTTGTTGTTCTTAGGCCCTTCTTCAAGAAATCATCCATTTATTTCTGATTCAACTTTCTCAACAATAGAGACTCGAACGATTTGGCTAGAAACTCCGGTCGGTTTCGGAAGCCACGAACCCAAGGAATCAACCCAAGGACCCGATTTGAGAATGATACGCGTATGCAAGGGTAACCCTCGCTCACACACTAATTCCAATATAATGGAATAAAGAGAAACTGTAATTGATATAATTTTCAAGGTGTCTAACAAATGAAGCCAAGTGCCTTATTTATAGGGGAGGCAAGCTTGGCAAAAGGACTCTACAACCAATGTGGGACAAAATTATATATTATTTATATCCCACTAATTAAGTAACTAAGAGATGTCCAATTAGTTAGATTAAAGGGGCCCACTTTATTAAATAAAATAAAACACCTCTTATCACATGGGTAATGATGTGAGTAAAAACTCCATGGGTATTATAAATTGTGGTCTTCAAGGGTGGATGCACTTCAATGTTGACAACGCTCTTCCCATTGGCCTCTAAGCTTCAACTTTGTGCATGTTTTCCTCTTCCAAGTGTAAAACTAATGCCATAATATTAGTTTGAAACTTCTTGGCACGGTTTCGAGTAATCGGACCTGGTGGTAGTGCATGTTCATCGTCTCTTTTGACGACCTCGTCATCCCCCCCTTCTTGAAAAATTGAATCCCCCATTTTCATAGCATGTTCATCTCCTACATCAAAAAGACTTAAGTCAACAACGTTGAATGTGCTATGAACTTGGTACTCACCCGGTAGCTCAATACGATATGCATTGTCATTGATGCGTTCCACATCTTGGAATGACCCGTCTCCTCTTGGGCTCAGCTTAGACTTTCGCTTCTCGGGAAATCTACTTTTTCTCAAGTGCAACCACACCCAATCGCCTGGATGGAACACTACATGCTTTCGACTTTTGTTAGCACTTTTAGCATACCGAGCGTTTGATTTTGCAATGTTATCCCGAACCTTTGAATGCATCTCCTTCACAAATTCAGCCTGTTTCCTGCCATCACTATTAAAATACTCATTGCTAGGCAATGGTAACATATCCAAAGGTGTTAGAAGATTAAAGGCATAAACAACCTCAAAAGGAGACATGTGTGTCGAAGAATGCAACGTACGATTATATGCAAATTTAGCGTAAGGCAAACATTCTTCCCAACTTTTACAATTCTTTTTTATCAAGACACGAAGTAGGTTCCCTAAGGTTCTATTCACTGTTTTAGTTTGACCATCCGTTTGGGGATGATGAGATGTAGAAAATAGCAACTTAGTTCCCAATTTAGCCCAAAGTGTCTTCCAAAAGTAACTAAGAAACTTTGTATCCCTGTCCAACACAATTGTCTTAGGGACACCATGCAATTTCAAAACATTATGAAAGAATAGATCTGCAACATGAGATGCATCATTGGTTTTCCTACATGCAATAAAGTGTGCCATTTTTTAAAATCTATCAACCACGACAAAAATCGAATCATTTCCTCTCCTAGACCTAGGCAATCCCATAACAAAATCCATTGAAATATCAGTCCATGGTGTTTCTGAAATAGGTAAGGGTGTGTATAGACCGTGTGGTTGTGCATGTGACTTTGCAATCTTACAAACAACACATTTATTCACATAAGACTCCACATCATGCTTCATTTTAGGCCAATAATAGTGTTCATGCAATGCACCCAATGTCTTATCACGCCCAAAATGACACATTAAACCTCCCTCATGTGCCTCAACCACTAACACATCACGAAGTGAACACCTAGGTACACACAAACAATTCACACGAAACAAATACCCATCGTGCAAGTAATAATCACCATAGCCATGCGTAGCACATTTTGCAAAGATATCAGAAAAATCAACATCATTCACATAAATATCTTTTATGAATGCAAATCCCAAAAGCTTAGATTCTAACAAGGTTAGCAATCCGTACCTTCTTGATAGCGCATCAGCTACAACATTTTCCTTTCTTTTCTTGTACTGAATATCGAGTAAGGAAATATGTCCACGAATGCTACCCATCTTGCATGCCGCTTGCTAAGCTTTTGTTGACTCTTTAAATGGTTTAATGATTCATGGTCAGTGTGAACAATGAATTCTTGTGATCGTAAATTGTTCTGCCATGCTTGAAGTGCACGAACCAACGAGTACAAATGTCGGTCATATGTCGAATAGTTGAGGGTAGCCCCACTCAGCTTCTCACTGAAGTACGCAATCGGCTTCTTTCCTTGCATCAAAACAGCTCCAATCCCAATTTCTGAGGCATCACATTCCAATTCAAATGGCTTAGTAAAATCCGGTAGAGCTAAAACATGAGCATTAGTAAGTTTTCTCTTAACCAAATCGAAAGATGCTTGTTCAGAAACTCCCCAATCAAAGTGTTTATCTTTCTTTGTAAGCTCAGTCAGTGGTGCTGCAATGGAGCTAAAATCTCGCACAAAGCGGCGGTAAAAGCTTGCAAGTCCAAGGAAACTACGAACTTCCTTGATCGTTTTAGGTGTTGGCCAATCCCGAATAGCTTGTGTTTTAGCTTCACCCACACTTATCCCTTCAGCACCTACAATAAAACCAAGAAAAATACATTTGTCGACACAAAAGTCGCACTTCTTCGGGTTAGCATAAAGCTTTTCAGCTCTTAACACTTCCAAAACACTATGAATATGCTCTACATGTTCTTCCATTGATTTATTATAAATGAGAATATCATCAAAGTAAACCACAACAAACTTCCCTATGAAGGTACGTAATACATGATTCATTAACCGCATAAACGTACTTGGAGCATTTGTAAGACCAAAAGGCATGACTAACCACTCATATAAGCCGAATGTAGTTTTAAATGCAGTTTTCCATTCGTCACCTTCCCACATTCTAATCTGATGATATCCACTTTTCAAATCAATTTTAGAAAAATATTTTGACCCATGCAGTTCATCTAGTATATCATCTAAACGAGGGATAGGGTGTCGATACTTTACCGTTATGGCATTTACGGCTCGAAAATTGATGCATATCCTCCACCCACCATCCTTCTTTGGGACAAGAAGAACCAGTACAGCACAAGGGCTTAGGCTTTCGCGAATCCAGCCTTTGTCAAGCAACTCATCCACTTGCTTACGTATTTCTTTGACTTCCTCTGGACTTGCCTTGTAAGCTGAACGATTTGGAATTGATGCACTCGGAATGAGATCCATCTGGTGCTCAATGCCCCGAATAGGTGGTAATCCTCCGATTACTTCATCAGGAAACACATCTTGATATTCCTACAAAAGAGAAGCAACATTGGAAGGGAGTTGCATTAGCTCTTGCTTAGACAAATAAACAGGTTTAATCAAAAGTAAATAAGAACTTCCCTCATGAACTTTCAAATTTTTTGCCTCTCTTAAACTCACAAACATTTTTCTTTCAATCTCACTCTTGCGTTGTTCACTCGCTTGCTCTCTTTTGTCACTCTTATTTTTTTCGCTCTCACTTTTCTCACTCCAATGCTCACTTTTTTCACTCTTATTTTTTTCACTCTTTTTCCTTTCTCTCTTTTCTTTGGCTTCTTCCAAAAATTGACGATGCATGTAGAGTTGGTCCTCATGGACATCCATTGGAGACAACGGCTTCAAACATATCTTTCTACTCCCAAACTCAAATGAGTATCTATTCAAATATCCATCATGATGAGCCTTACTATCAAACTGCCATGGCCTCCCAAGTAATACGTGACAAGCTTGCATCGGTAGCACATCACAAACGACTTCATCCTTATAATTGTTGATCTTGATAGAAACCGTCACCTGCTTGTTCACATTCAACTCTCCACAATTGCTAACCCACTGCAATTTGAATGGTTTGGGGTGGGGTGTTGTTAGCAAATTCAATTTTCGAACAGCAAGTTCACTTACAATATTTGTGCAACTCCCACTATCAATAATGAGGCTACACACTTTGCCTCCAATTATGCAACGAGTTTGAAAGAGATTTTCTCGTTGTTCCTCATCAAAGGTCCTTGACATAGTGCTTAAGGCTCGTAAGGTAACCAAACTCAAACCAACACCAGAATCAGAGTCATCATCCGTGTTATTTTTCTCATCTACTCTTTGATCAACCCCCTCCTCATTTTCAGATTCAGTTTCGTACTCTCCAAACTTATTGAGGATCATCGTTTTTTGGTTTGGGCATTGACTTGCAATGTGGCCTCGACCTTGACACTTGAAGCAAATGATATCTCGATTCCTCAGCTTCTCCGGATCAGCTCCAACATGCTTGTTCCGTGACGTGTCATCCTTGATAATACCTTTTCCTTTACCGAATCCTTGGGCCACTTGGGTTTTGTCATCCTTCTTGGTATAATTTGGTGTGAAGGGCTTCGTACCAAATGTTTTATGTTTGCCCTTACGCTTCAATTGCTTCTTAATAGTAATAGCACGTTCCACCAATTCATCAATATCATCAAAACGATACAATCCCACTTTGTCAGTAATGTCTCGATTCAGCCCCGTCAAGATCCTCGCTACCGTGGCTTGTTGACTCTCTCGAACATCAGCCCGCATTAAAGTCACCTCCAAATCCTTGTAGAACTCATCGACTGTCCTATTTCCTTGCTTCATCGATTGCAGTCGAACATGCAATTCTTGCGTATACAAACTCGTCACAAATTTAGCTCGCATAACACGTGTCAACTCCTCCCATGTTTGAATCATCGGTGCTCCACCTCGCCTTCGATTGAGGCAAATATTGTCCCACTAATGAATGGCATAATCTTTGAACTCGGAGACCGCAGCTCAGACCTTTTGTGGACCATCCAAATCTTGACAATCAAAGATCAGCTCAATCTTTCGCTCCCAATCAAGATATGCTTCTGAATCATATTTCCCGTAGAAAGCTGGGATTTGGAATTTCATAGAACGAATTGGATCATTGTCATCTCTCTTATGTGCCCCTCGTCGTGCTCGAAGGGGAACATTGGTCTCTACTTCTCCATCATACTCATTCATGTCGCGGTCATCTTGGATAAGATCACGAACTCGTTCATGCCTTGGAGCATTCCCGGTAGGTTGTTGTCCTAAAGGTGGAATGCCATTGTACGGACGTGAAGGGGCTGCATTCCCTTCTACCCTCGATGTTTTCAATTTATTTATTCGGGCATGGAGTCCCTCAACCTCATGTCGAAGTACCCTTTGTACTTCCACCATCATATCTTTCACGAACATTTTTGGGTCAAAGCTTGATGCGGATGCCATATCATGTTCCTCGTCACTTCTCTCACCTACCATAGAAAATTATAGTGGAAATATATATATAGATGGTTAGATAAATGATCTCCTCACCCTCTCGTGTATACCCACGTAATGTACCTCTCCGTCTTACACACGCGCTCAAATTTCACGGTCCTTGGTAAGCCCCTCGAATTATAGCCAACTAAACTTCACGGAATATAGCCAATATAAATTGACGAGTGTACCCCAAGAAGCCAAACCCAACAATGGCAACGAACCAACAATGAAACCACAACCGCAAAAAAATCGATATCCACAAATAAACAAGTGGATACAATACCCAAAATCACAATATATTTCAAAGAGGGATTTTCTTTTCTTTTCTTTTTTTTTTAAATTTCTGCAGTATTTTTTTTTTCTGCAGTACTTTTTTTAATTTATTTTCTGCAGTAATTTTTTTTATTTTCTACAGTTTTTTTTATTTATTTTTTCTGCAGTACTTTTTTTTAATTTATTTTCTACAGTAATTTTTTTTTATTTTCTGCTTTTTTTTTTTTTTGCCCAACAATGATAATGCTACTACAAAAATTTAAAAGATCTTAACATAATTTAACAATATGAAATAAAGACTACTAATACTACCGGAATAAGAATTCCGATAAAAACGGGCTCTGATACCAAATTGATGACGCAGCCCAAGTAACTAAACTATACTAGCCGAAACTTAAAACTAAATTCAAATAAAAAAACTAAGTAAAAAAAAAAGAAGATATTACCGGTGTCCGATTCGTCAATCGATCGGATGTGAACCCAAGCGTTGCCTAGACCCAACACCTCTAAACCAATAGAGACTCGAACGATTTGGCTAGAAACTCCGGTCAGTTTCGGAAGCCACGAACCCAAGGAATCAACCCAAGGACCTGATTTGAGAATGATACGCGTATGCAAGGGTAATCCTCGCTCACACACTAATTCCAATATAATGGAATAAAAAGAAACTTTAATTGATATAATTTTCAAGGTGTCTAACAAGTGAAGCCAAGTGCCTTATTTATAGGGGAGGCTAGCTTGGCAAAAGGACTCTACAACCAATGTGGGACAAAATTATATATTATTTATATCCCACTAATTAAGTAAATAAGAGATGTCCAATTAATTAGATTAAAGGGGCCCACTTTATTAAATAAAATAAAACACCTCTTATCCCACATGGGTAATGATGTGAGTAAAAACTCCATGGGTGTTATAAATTGTGGTCTTCAAGGGTGGATGCACTTCAATGTTGACAACGCTCTTCCCATTGGCCTCCATGCTTCAACTTTGTGCGTGTTTTCCTCTTCCAAGTGTAGAACTAATGTCATAATATTAGTTTGAAACTTCTTGGCACGATTTCGAGTAATCGGACCTGGTGGTAGTGCATGTTCATCGTCTCTTTTGACGACCTCGTCAAAAATTAAAGAAAAAATAACAAAAAGAAGTTATTTAAGTAAAATTAATTAATTAATTAAACTAATATGTGAATAATGATTGATCATATTTTAGTGATACAAATAATTAATTAATGGGTAAACTGTTTTTTTAGTCCCGTAACTGGACCCCCTTATCATTTTAATAAGTGGAGCCTGTCTCAAACTGGTCCCATAAGTGAAAAATTTTCGCTGTTTTAGTCCTCTGCGGCCGGAGATGCCTGCGTGGCTCGCCGGAGGTGACGTGTCTGCCAGGTGTCGCTGACCTGGCAGACACGTGGATTTTTTTTTTCATTTTTTTAATTTTTTTTAAAGACTTATTTTTAATTTTATTTTTATTTTTATTTTTTTTATTTGGTCCAATTAAAAAAATAAAAATAAAATAATAAATCCACGTGTCCGCCAGGTGTCGCTGACCTAGCGGGACACCTGGCGGACACGTCACCTCCGGCGAGCCACGCGAGCGTCTCCGGCGCCGAAGGACTAAAACAGCGAAAATTCTTCACTTATGGGACTAGTTTGCGACAGGCTCCACTTACGGGACTAAAATGATAAAGGGGTCCAGTTACGGGACTAAAAAAACAGTTTACCCTTAATTAATTAATTAGATGGTCACCGACTCTAGAAACGTCTTGTAAGACTTTGTTTATTTTTTTTTTCCAATCTAAACTTCTCATGGAAATTGGAAATGAACAAATATACAAGCTTATCAATTTCATGATCATTTCATGCTCATATGTTACTCATGTGGTCTAATCTACGGCTAAACAATCAGAATATGCTAATTGATTTCTTTAACTTAACCATATATGATATCTCAGAAAAATAAAAAATAAAAAAATGAGATAATGTGTAGCAATAATGCAAAATTTAACAGTAGAAAGTATGAAGATTGTGAATGAAATCTTAAGAAAAATTATAGGAAATGGTGTAACTCTGAATGCATATTAATGGCATGGTGTCAATTTTTAAGGAACAAACCTAATAAAACACTCCCAAGATATTTTCTAAGTAAAATCAATGTGGTATTAATCAACGTATGATCATTTCACTTTCCAAAGTACATCTTATCGTACAATCAATGTTTTCATGAAAAATTGAAGAAGATTCACCTCAATAAAAAAAAATAGCAATATTTTTATGCACAATATCTTAACATCAACATAATTTTTTTTAAAAAAAATGCACAAGCTTTTGGTGTCACTCATCATTATCAATTTTTAAAGAAGCAATCCAATACCACATGCCCACAACACCCGAAATAGAGAGCAATAGACAAACAATTAATAGACATGAGAATGAGATATGAGTAGCAAATACTCTTCTATTTTCCTAATCTCCGAAATCATTACCCTGTGTTGTGTGTGTCTATATATATATATATATATAACTAAAAAATTACTAAAATGTGACAATCCATTCAAGATGCAACATGTTCCTATTTCGATTAATAGTAAAATCCAACAAAACATAATACACACAACTCCACTATGATGAAATTAATAGTCATACTGAAACTATATTCATGCCCATATTTATATTCTATACTACAAGAAATTATCAATTTTGTAACGAGATCTTTTCGTTCCTAAATTCACTTTTTCCGTTACTAATGATATTAGAGACGGAATTAGAGATGGAATTATGTTAGCTACGTGAACTTTAAGAACGGAATTCCGTTACAAATATACTATTTTTTTTGTAGTGCTAGCTAGAAGATTATTGATCGTCATGATGTAATTTGGCATTATATAAAGGAATATAGTTTACGTCCTTAATATATTCTATAAGGAATTGGCCATTAGAGATATCCTTAAGTGCCTGAAGGCCATAGCCCTTCTTTCCAAACTTAAACCTTTTCAACTTAGCAATTACATTTTTGAAACTGTAATCAGAATAAATATTTTTAGTATTATATATAAATAATAGTACACCAAAGAAAAGCAACAAAACTAAACTAAAAAATCTGGATAGAATATAAAAAAAAAATCATGAATTTTTTTTATGAATCTTTCTTTCTTCCTTACTAATCTATAACGCTATACTAATTTCCTAGGTTTGATTATTTTTCTCCATTTTTCATTGAATGATTATCTACGTGGTTAAAAAAATTACGCAAAATTCTTTGAATCTCCTTGCACAGTTGAATGCAAATATATTTTATTCACCAATAAAGAGAGAAATCGGCGTTCTTACTCAAATTAAATTTTCAGCAGCACAAACATAATCTGAGTCATGATCATAATACAAAATCATGTTACAACTAGCAGTTTTCCAGTGGATTTAGTTCATTTCACTTATTCTGTTAGGCATAGATGTCAACTGATGAATTACATTACAATTAACAAATACATGGGTAAATGCACATCGCATAAAATGTTGCAGTCAATGAGTCATAAAAATGAAAAATAAATTAAACTTGACACGAGCAATCAATCCATGTGAATCTTCCAATTATGCAAGAACCACAAATAGCAAATACTAGTGAAATACTAACCCTTCAATGCCATACGTTTAAGCTTAACTATTACAACAAATGAAGCTTCATGAAGTGCATAAACAAACCACTCACACCTGCAAAACATGTATGCTTATAAATTCAGCATTAAGTAACAACAAGATATACTAAATTATTGATAAAAATAGCTCCTTCATATGTTTAACTTACTATTATACCTTACTAATACCTAAAAAAAAATTGTAGCGCCAATAAAAAAAGAAAATAATTAAATAGAATATCTTTCTTGCAAATATTCCTCCATTTCCAAAACAGCAATAGAGTATGACCATCTTTTATATCAAATGGGTAACTTAACGGTTGTTGAAAAAGGGTCTTCAACCTACCATTAGGTAGTAGACTAGCAGAAGAATCTAAACAATATCAAGTACAATACAGATATTAATGCTAATAATATTAACATGCATGTCCAAATATCAAAATTCATAATATTTTCAAAATTTTCTATCGGACCAACTTCAAGAACTCTAGAGAAAGCATGTGTTGACAAATTACAAAGGTTAATGATAAAAATTAAATGTTGGGGAGAAATCAAAGCCCATATTGCAATAGCCAAAGATTTGTCGAGGGTAAAAAATTTTGGAGTTTCAAATGCATCAATCAGACAACTAAGGAAATAGATGTTTAAACATAGGAGTATGTTAAAATAAAGAGTTTAATATATAATTACACAAACCTACGTTTGTACATGCACTACCATCCCTTAGGACCACTTATATATAATAAGGAATCTTACATACCTCTTACACGCATGAGGGGGACCATTAGGCTAGTTGTCACTCACTGAGAGATTATATTCATCCTACATAGAAATGTCAATCAACTTTCCCTTTCCCCCGCTCCTATACATAGATACCTTTGGGTGCTTTGAAGACACACCAAGCAAAAAAATATTTTAATGAATATTTGATCATTTATTTTTTATAGAGTTTATGCTTTATCTCAATACTTCTTCTTTAATGTAATATTTTATGGAATGCAATTTTATTGAATGTTATACAGGGTTTAGTTTCTGAATTCAGGTTTGAGTATAAAGCCTCAAGTTTGTGGCATTTGGAGAAAGTGAAAGAGCTCTCCAAAGTATCGACATAGGTGGTGCATTCGTAGAGAATTCAGTGATAGAAAGGTATCGGATCGTGCTTACGATAGTACTAACTTAGGTTTGATTCTCTTTTGATTATCCTTTTTCTTGTTTTATTCATTCTGTTTAGTTATTTCGTTCTTTTTTCTTGGTTAATTAGTTTCATTTAGTAATTTGTTCTTTCTTCTTGTTTTATTAGTTAGTTCCGCATAGTAGTTTATTCTATCTTTTGTAATTGATCAATTTGGTCCGTGGCATATAAATATTAACTTTGGTATCAGAGCGGTTTGATCAATTTACACTATCTTTATTTCAAAATTCCAAAAAAAAATTCATTAAACATCTTTTCTTTTTATTCATTCTTCTAGATGCTAAGTTGAGCTTTTTATTGCATATTCTTGATGTAAATTTGATCTCGAGTTTTGTCTTTGCTGGCCTTCTAGTGTAGACAATTTGATCAACTATGTTTCCGAGTGTACAATATGCACCATAAATCCATAGGTATTATATGAACTTAAGTTTGTGACTTTATTGACAAGTGATTTCAATAGTACACTCCATGCTCTTGTTTGCAAGTTTGCAGGTTGTTTGAATTCCTTGTTGTTGAAAGTAAAGTTGAATTGTTGTTGAGTTTGATGTTATTTGAGAGGTGTAAGAAGTTTTTGTTGATGTATTACTTTGCTTCGGCCTCGCAATATTCCTTTGAATAAGTGAAAAATAAAAAATAAAATAGTTGCAAAAAAAAAAGATCCAGAAAAAGAAAAAAATTGAGCGAGAGGACTAGAGCAATTTTTGTCGGTAATCTTGTTGAGTTGTAGTTTTCTCACACGAGCTCCATTTTTCGCGTATGATATATCATTGGAAAGCTTGTGACGTGAAGAAAAACTTATATTAATCAGGTTTTGTGAATTCATAATTGAAGTCTGATTATTCAGTTTTGGGGTCTTCGAGGTTGGCACGATTTTTTATTTTCATGTTCGTTTGACACGTTAAAAAAAGGGATGAGTTTTTGTGGTGATTCGGTGGTCGTTGAGATTTGATCAACGTGTTCATAATTAAAGTGCATAGATCAAGCATTTGTGTTGTGTGCTTTTTGGTCATTAATACATAAATGCACAAGCTTGGTTCTTTGCATTGCATGATTGAAACTATCTTGTGCTTTCTTTGATTGAGTCATGTTTAAAGTTTATTGTCTAATTTAAAAGCGTACGTCACTTAAGTTCTACCTTTACGACTCCATCAAAGCATACTTAAAGAGCTTGGGAATCCTACTCATTTTCCGAGAGGTATACACGAGTGTGAGAAATGGGGGGTTGTGAGGACTAACTTTCAATATATATATTAGTTTAATTTGGTGCAGGCATGGCTTCATTTGATGATAGCTTGACTGTGATAAATAAGCAAAGCAAAGATATAAGAGATATTAAAGACGAATTAGGCGGAAAGATGGATAGCATGACATCTCGATTGGATCAGCAAGGACAAGAGATACACGACCTACAGAGTCAAGTAGATCATGTTCGAGATAACATAGATGATATTGTGGATTCTCGGGTGAAGGCTTATACGGAGGCCTTGTTGAGGAAGGTTGATCAAAATATCGAAAAGAGACTTGATGATATTTTCAATAAGGTTGCTACTCTTGAAGAAAAGGGAAGTTATGGTGATGAAAAACGTGAAAAAATCTACCTTGGAAAGCAACCTATGGCCTCAAATAGTATTCTACCAAATACGAGATCTATCCAAGTTGATGATTTTGTTGAAAGGCGTCGTACAAAGTCCGAAGCCTACATCTACCCAAAGATGACCAAGAAGAATGGATGTTACCAAGGAGTTTCTTGATGTAGTTTGCTTGGAAGAATACATCTATAACCAAACGAGCTGAGGTCGAGCCAATAAGGCTGATGACAACATACAGTCCATCAAGTTCTTCATACCACTTTTTGTAGGATCGGCTTATCCAATTGAGTTTCTTGAATGGAAAAGTAAAGTAAAGATGACGTTTGCATGTCATAATTATTCGAAGCGCAAGAAAATTCAGCTTGTTGTGGAATCTAAGAAGTATGCTTTTGTTTGGTGGGAGAAAGTACAAGCTCATATTGCAAGGTCTGGAATGACTCCGATTGAGACATTGACAACCCTTACTCGAGTTATGCATGTACATTTTATGCCCCCGTATTATTGGATAAATCTATTTTAGAAAATTAAGTTATTGGTCCAAGGTAGAAAACGGTCGAGAAATGCTACAAGAAAATGGAAATGCTTATGATGCAAGATCAAATTGTAGATTATGATGGAGTCACAATGTATCGGTTTCTCAAAGGGCTGAGGCATGATATTATGGTTCAAGTGGATATGTATCCCTACACTTCTACTTTGGAGTTTATCTAACTCGCTACTAAGATTAAATCTCATGAAAAGGCAGGATGGAGTATGACATTGGAAAGACGTCAAAAATTTTCAATAAGTTTTGGGGTAACAATAGTCCAAAGGAAATGATAAATATACGACTAAGAATAGCCACTTAGGGTAGTTGATAACTAAAAATTTGAATGGTTATGTGTGTGTATTCACAGGGAATTTTCATTCGAAGAAAATAATGTGGTGGATTATTGAAAATGATCAGATATGGTAAACATTGGTGGTTGTAGACCCTGAGTAGTTATCATAATTATTTATACTCTTTAACTGGTGAGTTTCCAGGTCGAACACAGGGATTTTAAGTCGTGAATTTTAAATCAAGTACGGATCTTGTGAAAGCGCGAAAAATACAGTAAGGGACCCGCTTGCAGCAGATCAAATTCTAATTCTACGAAAAACGGTAAGTAAAAGCGGTAAAGTATTGCGGAGGCAAGCGGCACGGAGGTGAGCGGTGGAGTGCCAGTGAGGGGCGAGCGAGGGGGATACGAGCGAGTGGCAGAATGAATATACATATGTATAGATAAAGTGGTAAAGAGTGAAAGAGAGGTGTTGTGTCTGAACTGTGCGTTACTTAATGGCTAGATTTTCCTGGATGAAATGTGCGAGTGGTGTTGGTGTTTAAATGGACATATATATAATACGGAAGCGGGGGAATGAGATAATGTAAATATATAAACCAGATTGTAGAGAATCCTTATCACTTTGGTATTTGACCTTAAGGGATTTACAACAAGACTTCAATGACACCCATAATCTGAACATTATAAGAAAGAAACCCTACTATCACTACGAATTTCTGTGACCTAATAGACCACCGCCTATGCCCCATTAATTATCTCAAATTCTTCCTCATTAATGGCTTTACCCTTCTGTTACCTCTTTTTAATCAAAACTGAATTTGAACCGGTAGTTAAGCAGGTTGACAAGGCTCCCACGTACATAACTACATTGAACTACCTTGAAAATGTTTATGACAAAAGACAAGGCTTTGATAATCAATTTTTCTGTGCTCTAAACTAATGAAGTGAAATTCTTTAAAATCAGGGTTTATATAAGTGTGAAAAAGTGTGAAAGAAGTAGAGATGAAGAACTGAATGATATTTCATTACTTACTAGTAAAGCTGGAATCTCTAATTCTACAAAACTGTAAATGAAAGCAATAAACTACACTAAGTAAGCAGTAAAGTATTGGCCAAGGGAGAAGGGGAATCCCCACTCCCTTGGTCATTCTTGTGGAAAACGCCCTTACAGGGTTGGAGCTCTCGAAGAACAGGAAGATAGCTAGAATGCACAGAAAAGTAATCGCTAGTATACTCCAATAAAAGTATATTTACATACAGGTATCTGACCCTATTTATAGCAGGTAGAAATAACGGTCACAAGCAGTTACAAGGCGGTTTCAACCGTTAGGCAGTTAGGCAGTTGATGACGGTTATTCTATTGAAGCAGTTGCTGGCCATAACTCCTAGTGTGCTCGCTTCGCTTACATGGGTTTGTAAGGGCGCAGATCTTCCTCGCTTGCCGGATGACTGGAGGGCATCAGCGCAGCTAGGCAAGCTTGCTTGTGTTGGCTGGTAGTGAAATGGTTGTACCGTTGCAGTTGGGACACTTAGCCAATATTTGAGTTAGGTTGCCATCACTCTGCAGCGGTGAGTGTCTGGGGCGTTGCTTGCGAGCGGGAAAGGCTGCCGCTTGTGAGCGGTGGAAGCTGTCTATTGCCTCTCTTGCCTTAGTTTTATGGGCGATGGAGTCACCGCTTGCGAGCGGAGATAATTGTCGCTTGTGGCGTCTACCTTAGCTTTTCTGGCTCCAAAACACCGCTTAAAAGGGCAAAATTTGTTAATAATCTCAAAAAACCAATTTTGGATCATGTCAAGCGATAGAGATCAGTAAAGCATGCCATGAACCAGCTATTGTGATCGTTTTTATATAAAAATTCAAGTAATACGTAGTTTTGTCAAGCGAAGAATATGCTTATATTTGGAGTCATCAGTGGTTAAGCGTATGTACAAAGAAAAATCAGCATGGATGATTCATCAAACAAAGCATAGGATGTCACATACTTTAAGTGCCAAAGGAAAGGTCATTACGCTAATGCATGCCCTAATGTACGAAATTTTTGCTTTGTGACAATGGGGACTATGTACTTTTTTCAGATGATAAGGGTGAAGATTGGGAACATGAGGTTGAGGCAAGTGAGGATAAATCGATCCAAGAGACCGAAGAGCAAGTTGAAGAAGATTCATCGGGGAATTCTCTAGTGGTTTTTCGAATACTTGGTGTTGTTACCAATGAGTCAGAAAAATTTGTTGATCGAGTTAAGGAGCAACGGGATAATTTTTTCCATTGCCGGTGCAAGATTGGCGGCAAGCGAGCGTCGATGATCATTGATAATGAAAGTTTCACCAATGTTGTAAGTTGGTATGTGATAAACAAACTTGGACTCCAAACTATCAAGCATCCGACTCCATACCATCTTCAATGGATGAAGTTTAGTGAAGATATGAATATTACTAGGCAAACAAAGGTTCCAAATTCAATTGGTCCCTACAAAGAGGATGTCCTTTGTGATGCTACTCCAATGACCGCATGCCATGTGCTTCTTGACCGAACATGAAAATCTGATAAAGGAAATGTTTATGATGGCAAGAGTAACGAAGTTAGATTTTATGACAAGGACTACAAGGTAATGATTCTTTCTTTGTCATTGAAGGAGGTTCGAAAAAATCAAGAAAGTTTACGAAGGAAGATGCAAAGCTGAAAGCCTTAAAAGAACTAAAAGATAAAAAGTATCCGAAATTGAAAAGAAAGAATCTTCTACTAACGCTTCCAACATCTTTCTTTTACTTACTAATTTTCAGCGATAGGTTGGTGACCTAGATTATCAAAAGGGGGGTTGTTTTATGTTGTTATGCAAGATTTATTTCATTTTTATAAAGATAATCTATTCACTAAATTTTCTATTCCCTTTGATATGATGTTTGAAGCGATGAAAGAAGTATACCCGGAGGAATTACCGGAAGTTCTTTATGATTTATCATCCTATGTTCGAGTGGAGGATAAAGCACAATGGTTGATGACTCAACCTTCTGAAGAGAGAGGGAATAATATGGATTTCCGGACATCAAGACTCACAATTCTAAAACTTCCTATCGGACTAGCTTCGAGAACGCGAGAGAAAGCATGCTTTGACAAATTACAAGGGTTAATGATGGAGATTAAAAGTTGGGGAGAAATTGAAACACATTGCAAAGACTTGTAGAGGGATGCCGATGTTGAAATTTAAAGCGCGTTCAGACAATTAAGGAAAGAGATGTGTAAACTAAGGAGTATACTAAAATAGAGGGTTTAATATATAATTACACAAACCTAGGTTTGCATGCACTACCATCCCTTGAGACCATTTATATACAATAAGGAATCTCAGATGCCTCTTACATGCATGAGGGAGACCAGATGCTAGATATCACTCATTGGGTGATTATATTCATCCCAAAAGGAATGTCAATCAACTATCCCTTTTTCTCATTCCTATAAATAGGGGGCTTTGGATGCTTTGTAAGACATACCAAGCAAAAGTATATTTTTATAAATATTTGATCAGTTATGATCATGTATTTTTTATGGAGGTTATGCTTGCTAGCAATATTTCTTCTTTAGTCCAATATTTCATATAATGCAATTTCATTGCATGCTTCATGGGATTTAGTTTCAAAGTTTTGATTTGAGTGTAAAGTTTCAAATTTTTAAAAGTATCAAGCCGATATTCAAGGCTTTGCTCTCTCAAATTTAATTTTTTGTCAATTGCTCAATGCATTATTATCATGACTGCAGATCATAGTAGATCCTTAGAGTTAGTTGTCTTTGCATTGACAATAAATTACTTCAATTTGAATTTAAACTATGGTAGAAACAAGTAATTAATTTCCATTGGCAATAATGCTTATATTTGTAGCAACAATAGCAATAGCAGGAATGCTTAGAGAAAGAGAAAATTCAAAATGTGCATAATTTGATTAAAATAATTACCATACAAACACGCAAAACAATATAAATAAACTACTTACTACCCCTGAAAGAGTTGTTGTGTGATGCATTTGAGATTGCTCATTCTCCTGCTCGTATATTAGATGAATTATAAAGGTTTAATGTACTTGTATATAGAAATGACAAATCTATGAGCTAACAATCTACTTGTAGAAACTATATTATTAAAATATTATAAAAATAGTCATTTCTTAAAGTGATCTATGACATATTTCATTAGAGGATGATTAAACCTACCGCTAATTGAAAGTCCACATCTTGAAACAAAATTTAACTTGCAATCGGACTATGTAAAAGTCCACAACTGCAACAACTACATGAATTATAATCATAAAAAAAAAAAGGGAAGTACTCATTCTCATGATCATCAAAATACACACACAAGCACAGAAGAATTTTCTTGTTCATTCCTATAAGAGCATATCCCAACTTAATTTTAATTAAAGTCCAATAATTCCTAACTAAAATTTCATATGAAAATTACGCAAAAGCAATTTCGCTACTTATAACACCAATTTCACGCTCAACCCATGCCACATAAATTATGCTCAAATAAAATTAGCAAGAAGTGAAAGTAAATCAAATGAAAATACATACTTTTACCAAAGATTTGAATAGTTTGTAGTGGTGATTGCAAAAAATGGCATATGTGGACGGAAAGTAAACAAGGAATCAATTAGAGATTGTTCAATCTCGAAGAAAAAAGCCTCCTACAAATCAACATAATAGAAAACAACTATTCTAACACCTAAAATACGAATATGACAACATAAACATTGATATTAAACTACTTCACAACGTGAGCATACCTTGCGATTTCTTTTAACTGCTCGACAACTTGTTTTTTTTTTTTTAATTAAGCCGGAGAAGTTGTCACGGCACAGGCACAGCTTAGGGGCGCCGATTTATCGTCGACCGTGGAAAAATCTAAGAGAAGGAGAATTGGATTTTCACTACAAAAAAATATTATATTTGTAACGGAATTCCGTTCCTAAAGTTCACGTAGCTAACGTAATTCCATCTTAAATTTCGTCTCTAATATCATTAGTAACGAAAAAAGTAGATTTAACAACGAAAAAATCTTGTTACAAAATTGATATTTTTTTGTAGTGTTTCTTGAAATCGAATAAGTTTTAAAATTGAATACCTAGTTTTGAACTTACCCGTCAATCTCATGACAACAACATCGCGGCCAAGAAGAATCATGCCACCAGTGACACAGGAATAGATAGGCTTCGAACCACACTGAAAAGGGTTGCCAGCCTAAGCTCGTTTTTTTATTACCTCAAAGCGGCAATGACAAAACAGAGGTCGATGAGCTGGATGAGTGTTTTGGAGTTAGATTTTGGGAAATTGGAAAATAATGGAATGTGTGTGATTTTATTTTATTTTTGTAAGTGTGGTCTTATAAATTCATTTTTTTAAAAAAAGAAATAATCTATATAGTTTTTTTATAATTATAATATTAATATATTTTTTGACCAGTTTACATGCGTAACAAATATATATATATATATTTACAAGGATACCTTGTTTATCTATAGTTCTCATGAATAAATTATCGAGATAATTAAAAAAATATTGGTCAATACAATTTATTTTTTGTCCTTGCAAAATTCGTAACAAAAATTATTTTTTTGTGTTAGGCCAATTGTTACGGTAATCAAATCGCTACAAATAGTCATTATTTTTATAGAGAGTTTATGCATGCCTAACATATTCTCCTAAATGCAGGCATGACACCTAACCAACATATATGCAAAATTACAATATTTACGTGTAATTATTCAATCCACTAATACAACCCATTAAATAAACTAAAATATAACCCAAAAAGAAGATGATGCTAATGACGACATAGTTACCAAGAACACCAATTTTTTAAATTCAAAATAAATATAACCCAACAAGTTGCTATACATTTTTATAGATCACAATCAAATTTAAATCATGATCTTTATCCTCATAATCTTATTAGATCTGAAGTGGATATAAATTGAAAATATTTCAACAAACTTATTCAAAATATATCTTATTAGATTTAATTTGAGACATAAATATAAAACTTTTCTTGGAAAATATTTTCACATCTTGATCTTGGTCTTAATCTCCATAAATATTTCATGTCTTGATCAAACTTGACCTTAATCTATTTTTAGTGTCTGATCCACTAATATTTTCATGCATTGATTTTGATTTGATCTTGATTTAAACAAATTAAATCTTCAAATCATAAAAATTTCTCCATAATTATCAATTTTCATTTTATTACCATATCTTCAAACAAGTAAAATAACACATAATGTAATATTACATATACTTTTAAGGTCTACAATTGGGTAATGCAAAAGCCTATGAACTTATGTGAACATTTAAAAGCAATTTCATAATGAGGAAATATATTTTTATTGATAACAAGTACATGATTAAAAATTAATGAGATGAGTAAAAAAATAGTGATAATTTGATTATTATTTGTTAAAGTATAAATTATTAAATTATGAGTAAATAAAATTATTTCCTAATATATGATTATACATAAGCTAAATGAATAATAAAACATATAATAAAATATTAATTAGAAGGAAAATAGTATTATTTTTTCTTACAATACGTCAAACTATTAGAGTTAGTTTCTTTTATAAAAAAATTTAAACCCAATTTCTAAAAAAATTAATATTATACACATATTTATTATTTTTTATACTACTTACACAATTTTCTAAAATTTACATAAATTTCTTTTCTTTCGAACTAAAACACAAAACAAACACACCCTTATTTTTTTGGTAAATATATATATATATATATATATATCAAATATAAAAATCTACAAATAGACAAACGTAACACACCACGATATACACTTATCCCAAATAGTCCCACAAAATCTATTGCAGATTAAAAAAAGAAAAGTAGAAGAAAATCCATGCCAGCAAGAAATCGAGGTTGTTATTATTTTTATTATTGTAAATTCTAACAAAGAGAAAATGGAAAATGCAAAAGATTTAAATGAATTCCTCAATAATAATAAAAAAAAAAAAAAAGAAACTTTTGAAATTGAGGTTGATTGAAGCAAGCATTTTCCGAACTAGTTTGAGACTTTGAGCAATTGAATTAAATTTATTCTTCCCATGTTATAATAATTACAATATTAATAAATATTAGTTCCCATTTCTTGTCCAGTATGAAACAAAAAAACCAATGGCCAGATTTCTGCCCCACTGCTGCTGCATTCTCACTTTTGCTTTCTTCCTCTTATTCCCCAACGCCGCCGCCACCCGCCACAATATGATCGGCGGCGGCGCCACCATTCAGGCCGCCATTGATGCCGTCCCGATGGGGAACAAGAAATGGGTTACGATTGTCGTCAAAGCTGGGGTTTACAGGTACGTATCCATCCATATATTATAAATTAATTTTTTATTTTTTTATTGATTGATTGATTGATTTATAAAGGGAAAAAGTGAAGATTCCGGCGGGGAAAGAGTTCATATATTTGAAGGGGGAAGGGATGGGAAGAACAGTGGTGACGTGGGGAGACCATGATTCCATGTTGTCTTCTGCCACTTTCGAGTCTTTGGCGGACAATATTTTGGTTTCTGGGATTTCCTTCGTGGTATAAATTGATATTTATATTGGCTGGTTTTCATCAATTTGTGATTTAATTTTGTTTATTTTTAGAATTCTTACAACTACCCGGCGGCGGGGGGTGTTCCGGTGAAGGCGGCGGTGGCGGCGAAGATCTCCGGCGACAAGGCGGCGTTCTTTGAGTGCAGCTTCTCGGGGTATCAGGACACGCTCTTGGATGACGCGGGCAGACATTATTTCAAGGAGTGTACTGTTGAAGGAGCCATTGACTTCATTTTCGGAGGTGGTCAATCTATCTATGAGGTAAAACATTAAATTAATTATTGTTTTTTTTATTTATTTATTTATATTTATTAATAGAGAGACGTTTTATATAATTCGTTATGATTTTATTTACTCACTCCTTTGAATTCATAATTACTTAATTAATATTACGTCTGACTACTCGCTTTTTTTCAAAATTGAAAAGTCTCTCTAAAATTTTTAAAATTAAAGTCGACGGTTTTTCTTTACCCCTTTTTACTGATTATTTATTTGTTGTTTGTATATTTATGAATATATTAATATTTGTGAAGTATAAATTGTTTGCCTTTTTTTAGAATTTGTACTTTATTTTTACTATTTATATATGAAAAAATATATATTTTTAAATTTTTTTTTTTATATTAAGCTAAAATTTAATTTACATTCACAATATAAAATCAAATATATATTCTCATTCACAATTATATTATTAATTATACAAATTCAAACTCCACAAGCAAGAGTCATGACTTTCTTTAGATAGGAACTTTTTTAGAATTTTGGAAGTTTTAGAAAAAGTAAAAAATCAGTATTTAATTTGGTGTTTTGTGAGAGAAAAAATATATTTGAATGATGTCTTTTAAAAAATAATAGTGTTAAATGAGTAAAACTGTGTTGCATATACGAATGCTTTTGTTATAATAGTATTTAATGTGATATTAATATTTATATTTTGTAGTTGTTGTTTTTTTTTTTTTTTTTTTTTGACATATTTATATATTTTAGGTCTATAGAGATAGAGATTGTTACATAATATTTCTTGTGTTTATTTCATTACTTTAAAAAAGCATTTAATTTCATATCTAATAGGAATAGTTAAATTACCACCATATATAAATATATATTCCTTTTGATATAAGAGTAGTATTATGATTGAATTAGATCCGTCAAAACAGGTTAGTGGGGCGGATTGGCTCACAATCTACCCTAACTTGCAAATAAGCGGGTTGTTTGCGGGCCAACTCGCAGCAGGGCGGATCAAAATTTCATCAACCCAACCCAATTTATCGGCGGGTAACGAGCTAAGCGGGCTAGCCCACGAGTTTTTTAAAAATATTAAAAGAATATTAATATTATAAATATTTTCGTAATTAATATTTAAAAATAGCTAAAAATAGTTTTTTTTAAGAATTTAAATAATAAATATTTTAAAATAAATAACAAATATAAAAATTCTCAATTCTAAATATTATTAATTGGTGTATTTAAAAAAATTAATAATAAGAAATACTTTATTTTAAAAATAAATGACGAACAAAACAAATGATGAAAAATCGAAACAAATAACAATGTCATGAATAATATAGTTAGAGAAAAAAACATGTAGATAATATTGATAATATATTTAAGGTAATGATAATATAAATTTTATTTATTTGTCTTAACTTATTTATAATAGTATATTTGTAATTTAAAAAAAATTAAAATATATTCTTATATTAATATTTGATTAGTTTTATTATAATTTTTAATATGACAATAAAAAATGGTAAAAAATATATTTAGTTAGATGAGTGAGGACTAACTCACCCTCAACCCGTGGTCCATGCGGGTTGGCCCATTTAGACTTGTATTTTAACGGGCTTAAAAAATCACAACTCAACTCTCCTTAAAACTAAGGCGGACGGGTCAACCCGATGGACTCAACCCATTTTGACGGCTCTAGATTGAATTTTATATATAATTGTTTATGATGTTATAACATGTAACAGGGTCAGATGTTTTTTTTTTATTTTTTATCTTTCGTAATTGCTTCTTGACATATTCATATCTGTCAAATCTATCGATATAGAGGTTCTTATGCAATAATTCTTTTATTTTTATTCAATATTTTTAAAAGGTATTTAATTACCCTGGTATATCCATGATGAATTTGCAATTTAATTAAAAAATTATATGAAAATTTTAATTTTGATATTATCATTGAAATTTGTCGATGGTGGCCTACTAGATTTGGGCCTGTCAGTATCGACGTAAATTGAGTTTTTCGGCCTACTTAAAAAAATATTCAAACTAATTTCACAATTAATAATAAAACACAATAAATTCATAGCTAACAGTATTGCAATTATTCGATTCAAATTCGAATAAAACATTACATAAACATATGGAAGTAAATATGATCAGATAGAAAAATGGTTCGGACTTGAAATTGAATTTTAAATAAACAAAGTTGGACCAAATTAATTAAAAATTAATGCACTATAATTCAAATGATGCTGAACGTGTAATTAGAACAACAAAATAAGAAAGCAACGAAATTTGGAATTAAAAATAAATAAAATTAAAAGAAATTAATGCAAGAAAAAAAAATGCAATGGAAAAAAATGAAAGGAGTTTGATTGAAGTTGGAGCTTGACCACTAAAAAAAAAAAAAAAAATATATATATATATTTGTAACGGAAAAAGTAGATTTATCTCAAATTCCGTCTCTAATATCATTAGTAACGGAAAAAGTAGATTTAACAACGAAAAAATCTTGTTACAAAATTGATATTTTTTTTAGTGGACGTTCCCTTCTTTATGGTTTGTTGCTACTTCAACTTTTTATTTCCTTTTTTCATTATTTTCTTTACTTCTCATTCTATGTGCCCACAATCAGGGACGAAATTAGCATCTAAATTCCGATTAGGCAAAAAGTTATAATTTATTTAATATTTAGTTAATAAATTTAAACAAATAATAATGACAGAATTATATATAAATTTAGATAATTTTTAGGAGAGCAAATTGTATATAAATACATAAAAATTAATATTTTTAATACTAAAAAAATTATTATAAAATTGGTTTGGGGATCAATTGACCCCCAAGTCCTAGCGTAGTTCTATCCCTGCCCACAATTCACTTAGATTTTCATGTCTCCGCTACTATGTTGACTATTGAATGTTTTCGGACTTTCGTTTCAATTTTGGTAGATAACATAAGATAATATGAAATGTTGATTAACACTATTAAAGTATATAAAATAAATATGGCTCTGATTAATTCTAATGCATTCGATAAATTCCGAGATTTCAAATAAATCAAGATATCATTAACTGTATATTACATCAAATTTATACATATTTTAGTATAGGTAAAAGTGAAGTAATTGTAATCGTAATTGTATGCAGAGATGCAGAATATGGGTAAATGGTGGAACAATAAAGCCAGCTCCAGTGGGATACATAACGGCACAGGCAAGGAACGAGGCCTACAACGGCGGCGGATTCGTGTTCAAGCAATGCAACGTAACCGGTAATTGTAAGGCATTCTTGGGCAGGGCCTGGAAATCATATTCCAGAGCTCTTTATTACCGATCCTATCTTTCCGACATCGTCGTGCCTCCGGGATGGGATGCATGGTCTTCTGCTGGCCACGAGTAAGAGCATCTTTACTTTACTTTTCTCTCCAACTTTTCTTCAATATAATACATAATACTCCCCTCCGTCCCAAAACGATAGTCTCATTTCCATAAATACTTATCTCACCGTAAAATTATCTCTACTTTTTCATTATTATTACACAAAGCAAAAAGTCTTTTACTCACACTTTTTACTACCTATCAATATTTCTTAAATCTCGGGCTCAATCCAAATAAGACTATAGTTTTGGGACGGAGAGAGTATACAGTAATATATATGTCAATACTGTGACAGGTCTCAGTTAACCTTTGCGGAGGAAGAATGCTACGGTTTAGGGTCGAATAAGAGGAATCGAGTCAGGTGGGAGAAAACCCTAAGCAGAGACCAACTGCGTTCATTAACAAGTATTACTTTCGTTGATTCCGATGGATGGATGCAAAAATTACCTCTAAAGATTCAGTATCTGTAATCCAACATTGATTATATATATATATATATATATATATATTAATTTTCGAAAAAATACTTTATGTGGACATTCATCACTCATTATACAAAAGAAAAAAAAATCAAGTGAAACTATCTTGATTTCTTGTCCGTTTTGCTTATGGTTAAATCTATTGTATTAAATTTTGTTGTTGTGTAGCGTTTCCTTATCATTTCTATCACATTTATTTGTTTAATGGATCATTTTTTTTTACAAAATTAATCAAAAACGTTACCTTTTTATTAAAAATATTGCATCCAACATTAATTGATATAGATTTATGTGTTTACACAACTCACTTTCACTAATTTGACATTATTTTTTTAAAAAAAAAAAAAAATATTACATCAAATACATTTTTTCTCTCACAAAATATCAAATCAAATATTGAATGTTTACTTGAGAGGTTTTGATTTTGAGTTTTGATTTCAAATAATAAAATTTTAAATTGAAATAGTTATTTGATGCGATACAAATATGTATTGATGTGATGTTTTAAATGTAAAATTAAATTTTAGTGTAATAAAATAAATAAAAATTAAGTATTTGATTTGAGGTTTTTAGAAAAAAAAAAAACTAAAATTGAAATTGTAAAATCATGAATAAAATCTTACAAGTAAATGTAGCCATTAACTTTTTACTTTTCTAAATTTATAAATTTTCAAAAACCTCCAAAAAAAAAAAAAATACCTATTTAAACGAACTAACTTTTCAAAAGATAAAATAAAGTACAACTAATCCCAATTATTAGTTGCATAGCAATAGACTTTTTTAAAAAAAGAAACAAGAGAATCTATAGTCGACAAAAATAAATGCAACATGAAAATCCGGTTGAAAATTTGTCTTATAGTTGACCGGACATCATTTATCAAATAAAATTTTAATTTCAAATATATTTTTTAAAATATATGATAAATATATAATAAAATAAAAAAAATTATATATTTAATACCCCTCCATTCAAAAATAAGTTTTTCATTTGACTTAAATTAAGATAAATTGGTACTCCCTCCATTCTAATTAAAATGATACATTTTATTTGAGCACGAGAATTTAGATAGTATAGATTATTTATTTATATGATGGAGATTGATTATTTAATGATTGCATGTAATAGAATTATATTATACTATATGATTAAGATAAATTTAAAATATGTGTTTAAATATTTTAAACATTATATCTCAATAAAATATATATAAAACATTAATAGCATTTTGCAAATAATAAAATTTTATATAATACAAATAAATAAAAAAAATATATTTATTTATTTATCATTACAATAAATTAGTCTTATAAAAAAATTAAAGGCAGATAAAAATATTTGTTAATTGATGAGAGAGATAATAAAGAGGTTTTAAGTAAATTCTACGAGTAAGAAGTTAGAAATTTTATTTAACTAATTTATATTTGTTAAATGTGTTTTAAATTGATAAATTTATCAAAAATAAAAAGCGGTCATCTTTTGTGAAACGGACAAAAGAGGAAAAAGATGGCAGTGTAAAACAGTAGTATAATATCCATTTTACCATTGACATTAAAGTAAAAGTAATATGAAAAATTAAAAAGTAAGAGTATTTTAGTATTGATACGAGAGTTACTTTCTAAAAAAAAAAAAGAAGTTTTGATTTGGACATACTAAAATAATAAAATGAGAAGTTTACTCTCGGACGAAAAAAGCATTAAAATTTTAATTATCAACAAAAATATTATTTTAAAATTAATATATAAAAAAATATGCAAAATAAATTTAAATAAAAATCGAGTTGACCCAACCAACATAGTTTCAACCAGCTGTATTCGGGCTTAAGCTTATGCCCAATTTGAAACCAAATGAAGCCTGCATCAACACATAATGAAAAACAGATCGGGCCACTTTGGCATGAAAAGACTCGGCCAACCCAATATTGCCACATCTATAAAAATAGTTTATCCATTAGTTTAATATTTCAAGAGGTGGTAAGTCATATAAAAGAAGGGTATGAGGCTAAGATAGGTTATTATTAAAGAAAAAAGAGGCTAAAAAGACTCAAATGGACTAACTAGGGGAATATATTGTGTTGGGTAATGAAGAAAGGCTTAATGGGGTTACTAATGCTCTTATCATTTTCAAAACGCAAGACTCAATAGTTGCAAGTTCAACATGTATAATCACTCAAGTTCTAGGTTATCTAATTGAGCACTACAAATCACATATGAAAGAAATTTCCAAAAGCTTGAATATATGCAATTTATTTTCTAATGTAATATTTGGAATATAGGCTCAAATTCTCTCAGGGTTTAAACGTCGACTTGACTCAACATATCACCAATCAAATGTCATTAGTCATGCCAAACTAACCTATCACACAAATCACCTTAACTCACTTCAGACAAATCTCAAAAGCATGCAAAATGACAGAAAATCAGGTATGGGCACCATTGCGACGCCACGGCGTTCTGGCGGAGAGCGCCAGGCGTCACCGCTCCGCCTTGTGACGTAAGGCGGTCTGGCAACGCTGCGGCAACGTCACAGCGAGTGGCCCTAAACCCGAAATCAAGCCCTAACCTGATCCTACCCTTAACCGAGATCTACCCGAAATCAAGCCCTACATGAACCGGACGGTCTGAATATAAGTATCTTCTCAAAAATTGTCTGATTTGTTGCGCCGTTTCTGGAATCTTCCCCTCTGCCTCCGCTCCAGTCCGCCGAACCGAAGCCGCTCCAGTCCACCGACGTCGCACCAGTCGCCGAACTGAAGCCGTGCTCCTGGGTGAGTGGAATCTTAATCCAATTTCTCAGTGGATATGCTTTATTTTTTATTTATTTTTATATTATTATTCTATTATTAGTTTTTTATATATATATTATATTACTATTACTAGCTATTGTTTTAATAATATTTAGTTAATTATTTATATTTTTTGTTTGTTGATATAACAATATTATTTATTTTTATTTTGCAACATATTTTTTTTATAATTTTTCATTTTATAAAACAAATTTTTTATTTATTTTGTATTATTTTGACATATTGATATATGAATATTTATAGGATTAAATTTGCTATGGCCGAAAGTGAAGCGTCAACGATAGATCCATCCAAAAATCCCAAAAGAAAAGCTATGTCAAATGATCCGGGTTGGAAATATGACTTTTGGTCGGACTTGGGAAATAGAGATTTGGTAGAATGTTCCATTTGCCATAAGCAATTACGATCGGGAATAAAGCGATTGAAACAACACTTGCTTGGAAATTCTGGAGATGTAGAGAAGTGTTCAAAAACTACCGAAGAAATCCGGAATGAGATGCGGGAGTTCCTAAAGAAAAAGACAGTAGGAAAATAGCCTAGTCGTAGTCGTGTTGAATTAGATGACGACGACGACATTGACGACGATGTTGATGTGAATGTTCAAGGAGCAAGGCAAAGGGTATCGCACGACTCAGTTTCTTATCCTAGCTCGGGTACTTTGAGCAAGAGGAAGCGTTCACAATCTGTTCTAAATTTTCCATCGATGTCGTCACAAGGTGGAAAAGAAAGCAAGTCGGTTGCTTCAATGTTTAGAAAAACCCCGGAGGAAGTCATTGAGGAAAGACATAGCAAAACGAGTAGTGGAAGTCAAAGAACATTGAAAGCGTGTACAAGGAGCAATGAGGAGATTGAAAGATTTCATGGACATATTGCCGATTTTTTTTTACAAAAATGGCATACCATTCAATGTGGCAAAGTCTCGAAGTTTTGAGATAATGATTGAGTCAGTGGAGCAGATGGGACCGGGTGTAAAAGGTCCAAGTTATCATGAATTACGAGTTCCTCTTTTAGAGAAGGCGGTAAAAAAGACGTAAACATTGAAGGAAAAACATGTTATTGCTTGGAAGCAATACGAATGTTCACTTATGGCTGACGGGTGGACGGATAAAAGAGGGCGGCATTTGATTAATTTCCTCGTCAATAGTCCAGAAGGTACATTTTTTTTTAGTCGATTGATGCATTAAGTCAAACGCAAGTTGCATCACTATTGGTGGATTTACTTCAGGCGAAAATTGAAGAAATTGGAAAGGAATTCGTGGTTCAGGTAGTAACAGACAATGATGCTAATTTCAAGGCAACGGGTAAAATATTGGAGCAGCGCATACCCACTTTATACTGGACTCCTTGTGCAGCTCATTGCCTTGATCTTATGTTAGAAGATATCGGGAAATTGTTTGTTTTCCGTGCAAAGATTGACAATGCAAGAAGAGTTACTACCTATATTTATAAGCACGTAAGGCTCCTTAATGCGATGCGGGAGAAGACGGACGGCAGTGATCTTGTGAGACCTGGGCCTACCCAATTTGCTACTTCATTTTTGACTTTGCAGAGTTTATATAAGCATAGGGATGCTTTGAGGAGCTTATTTTTTAGCGAAAATTGGACTGCATCGAAATTGGCTAATACAAATGCCGGGAGATTAGTAGCAAACACAGTATTGTCCTCTCCTTTTTAGATTGGTGTGGAGTATTGTATAAAAGCATCGCATCCACTTCAATTGTTTTGAGGATTGTTGACGGGGATGAGAAGCCAGCGATGTCGGAGCTTGCAGTAGCGATGAATGAAGCTAAAAGGAAAATCAAAGAAGATTTTGAGAAAAAGCCAAATTTGTTGAAAGAAGTTATGCATATTATTGATTATCGGTGGGAGGATCAAATGGAAGTGGAGTTGTATGGAGCTGCATTATTTCTTAATCCTTCCAAGTGCTTTGATCTCAAGGTGAGTGATAATGCATATGCTCGTAAGACACGAGCTATGTTTAATGATGTTCTTAAAAAAATGGTCACTGATGATGAATTGCAAACAAAGATTTGCAATCAAGTCGATGATTATGATGATATGCGGGGAAGCTTTGGAAAACAATTGGCTATTAAGCAACAAAAGGCAAAAAGTCCTCGTACGTGCTTAATTTTTATAATTCCTATTTTATTTATTTATTTTTCTATTTTTCTTTAAAGATCGAACTAAATATATTTTTTTAATGTTTTACAATTTTAGTTGATTGGTGGAATTCTTTTGGAGGCCTTCATTTTGAGCTTCAATCACTTGCCTTCCGTATAATTAGTTTTTGTTGTTCGTCCTCTGGGTGTGAACGTAATTGAAGCTCATTTGAATTTGTAAGTATTTAATTACTTATATAAATAATATAATAAGCATTATTGCTATTGTAGTCATATACTAATATATTATATTTAATTTTATTTATTTATTTTTCTATTTTTCTTTAAAGATCGAACTAAATATATTTTTTTAATGTTTTACAATTTTAGTTGATTGGTGGAATTCTTTTGGAGGCCTTTATTTCGAGCTTCAATCACTTGCCTTTCGTATAATTAGTCTTTGTTGTTCCTCCTCTGGGTGTGAACGTAATTGGAACTCATTTGAATTTGTAAGTATTTAATTACTTATATAAATAATATATTAAGCATTATTGCTATTGTAATCATATACTAAAATATTATATTTTTTTTTTAGATTCACACGAAAAAACGAAATAGATTAGAGCATAAGAGATTGAACGATTTAGTTTTCGTTCAATACAATCGAAAAACTGCAAATAGATTTCAAAAGAGACGCGAGGAATGAAAGAACTTCAATCCTTTGGTGTTTGAGGAATTTGAATGGGATAATGAGTGGGTTCTTGACACCAATGATGTAGTTCACTCGGGAGATGATCTTATATGGAGTCATGTTGATGAAGCTATGGGTGCATCAGCCAATCTTAAACACCGCAATATTCCTAGAAGGGGAAATATCTGAGATACATCGGGTTCATCAATACAATTATACTCTAGACGTCCTAAGAAAGCGTCAACTTCGGCATTGATGGAGCAAGAATTAGACGATGAAGATGTATCATTAGATGATGACATTGATGATGATGATTTGGAAGATATTCCTATAGGTAGTGGTGGACTTGAGCTCTTTGATTGTTGAAATTTGAGATGATTAAATTGGTGGTTTAGAGATTCATGGATAGTATTTTGTTTTGTTTGATGATTGAAATTATATTTTTTATGGTATTATATTTCTTTTTATGATTTAAGGCATATGATATTTATAATATCTATTTAATTTTATACATAGTACGCCGCGTTCGCCATTTTTTTGCCATGGCGGTATGGCGATCCCCTAGCGCCGCGCCGCAAAAGGGCGCCGTGACAACCATGAAATCAGGCATAAAAAGTAGCACAAAAAATGAAAAATTTGTCCAAAATTTTGTATAACTCTCCTCACACCTAAAGTATACATTGTCTTCAATGTAAAGAAAGTAATAGAAAAAGAGAGGGACTTCCTCGGAATCCGTAGGGGGTGTAGTAGTTGGGAGCTTTGTCAACGTCTCTTCATTTGATCGTGCACCATTTTTAGAGAGGCTTGAAGTTCATCCTTGCAAAAGGATTAGCCAAACTCAACAATATATCCAAACAAAGTAATTCACTCAAGTGAATAAACCCAATTGCACCAAAAAGTCAGCCACAACAACAAGAACAAGATTATGCAAAGAGAGTGCAATCTTCAATTAAAACATGCCAAACCAAATCATCGTATTCAAAACAGTCCTGTATTACAACCAATAGCAAATAGCCAGGCACAATGTTAGGCAATGCAAATCAGAACACCACTGTAACTAATCTAAGACAGAATATCCAAGAATAGAACTACGTCAAAACAAATCAAGCTTTTAACATTACGAACATTACTAAGCTGACACCAAGTTCACAGCAATTTCCTAGTAACCGGAGTCCATAATTAGCAATTCTTAAACATCAATCCCATATCTCAACATATTATTCAAAAATTGAAAGTATTGGTAAGGATTAATAGATAATACCCAATCCAAGAATGAAGATCGGCGTTGGCTGGAGGCGGCGCAGGGCTGTTCGGCGGCGGCTGGAAGTGACGAACAGCGGTGGCTGTTCTGTGTGGTGCAGCGTCTGGGCAGAGGATGGCGGCGGAGTCTGGAATCGCGGCGGAGTCGCGCCGGAGGAGGAGTCGCGCCGGAGGTTGGAAAGAGGGACCGGCGGCGTGGAGGAGCAGGGGGGCGCTGGGCGTCGGACCGACTGGTTCGACACAGGCGGCGTCGCTGCAGGGGAGGGCGACGGCCACTCTGGAACCGGTTCGTCCCTGCAGAGGGGGAGCGCGGCGGAGAGGAGGGCGGAGCCGCTGGCCGGCTCGGTGGCGTCTGGCGGAGGACGACCGGTGAAGGGCGTCTGGCGCTGGAGCGATGTCGCGGCGTCTGGCAGAGGGGAATGGAGGCGACGTGGTGAAGAAGAAGAAGAAGAAGAAGAAGAAGAACGGCAGAAGCGGAGGACGATCGGCGCGGCGTCTGGTGGAGGAAAGATCGCGGCTTCTGGGCGAGAGAGAGAGGGGGAAAGGGAGATTAAGGATTTTTTTTGTTTTATTTATTTATTTTATTTTGGGGATTTTAAGGTTAAAATTGGATATCAAGAATGAATGACCGTGTGATAGATAGTGTTTAGTCATAGTCATTACTAAATACTATTTCTTATTTGGAAATTGGTTAGGTAAAGAAAGGTTGGGTAAAAAAATAAAGCATGCCATATGCAAATTAGTTAGGACTATAACTAAAAGACACCTTTTGATTTCAATTTTTTTTTTTTGAAAAAGTCGACCGCGCTATCGCAAAAAACCAGCAATTATTTTCTAAAAGATCTGCACCAAACCAAGCAAAATCATCAAAAATGTTATTAGTAATTAAACAATAAAAATAAATAAAATTAAAAAAATCAATTAAATGATTTGGATTGTCTCCTCAAAAGAGCTTTTTTTTTATAGTCTTTGAGCTAAATTTCGTCTCGCATCAATTCTGAACATTAGAACCGGCAACGGGTGCCGACTTTATAGGATCAAGTGAGGATCCCTCGTAGTATAATTTGAAGCGATGTCTATTGGCCACATACTTTTTCTTCGGCTTAAAATTTTGATTTTCCTTATGACACTTTTTCGCTGCCAGCAATGGTGATCCCTTGGGAATCCATCTCAATTTTTCAACAATATTTTTTTTCTCTTACTCTCTCAAGTTTGGTCTTTTCTCTAACTGTTTTGTCAACACAGTTCTTTGTTCATTCTCATTACCAACTTCATAAGTTTCCTACACCACAGAATTAATAACATTACTTGCATATAACGATTCAGATTCAATATGACATTTGATGAGATTAAAAATATTGAAATGAAATTCTTCTCCATCAAACTTCAAGCTGAGTGTGCCCTTTTTTAACATATATCTTTGCTCTTGCAGTGCACATAAAGGGTCTTCCTAACAAAAGAGACGGTGAATTAAAGCAATGTGCATCGTGCATATCCATAATATAAAAATCAACAGGAAAAATTAAGTCATTCACTTGAACTAGTACATCTTCTATCATACCATCAGGATAAGCATTAGTTCGATCAGCAAATTGAATAATAATTCATATTTCTTTTAGAGGCCCTAGATTTAAAGAGTCATATATTGATCGTGGCATGACATTAATAGCAGCTCCTAGATCTAGCATAGCCTTACAAGGGATAGAAAACATACCTAGATCACCTGTTTTAGGTGGTACCTTTCTTTTGAGAACAGCAGAAACGTTCTCACCCGCTATAATATTCTAGTCCCCTCGCAATTTCCCCTCGCAATTTCAAAAACTTTGCATACTTGGGGATTTGGTTGATAGCCTTCAGGAGCGGGATATTAAGTTCCACCTTCTTGAATATTTCCATCATCTCTTTTCGTTTGTTTGCCTTTTGTGATTTTTTCAACCTGTCAGGAAAAAGAGCTGATTTAGCTTCAACAGGAGGAACAGAGTTAGGAAGTACATTTTCGTGAAGTTCAGCTTCTTTTTCAATCTACATCTCAATCTGATCCTCATTTTGTTCCTTTGAGATAGGAGGTGGACCTTCTAATTTCTTTCCGCTACGAAGGGTTATAGCACTTGTATTCTTTGGATTAGGCCGGGAAAAACAATCATCGTGTCACTGCAGATAGTCATGGCGCTGACATTTGCTGGATTTGGCTCAGGCTGAGCAGGCCACTTCCCTTTTTCATGTAGCTGTCTCACCTCCTCTAACACTTGATTGATCTGACCTTGTAATTTGTCAACTGTCGATCTCATCTCTTGTTGGAACTTTTTCGTCTCTTGTTGGAACTGCAAGGTAGCGGTGCCATAGACTTCACCAAGTCTTCCAAAGACGGACTGGAGTTGTTTGTTTGTGCTTGGAGTGGTTGTTTCTCATAGAAATGAGGTTGTTGTATCTGCTGCATAGCTCCAAATGGTTGAGGAGCATTACTCTGATGTGCGTTTCCATAACGCATGTTCGGATGATCTCTCCGGCCTAGATTGTAGGTGTTGGAGTACGGGTTGTACACTGAAGGTCCATTAACACCATAGTTTGCAGCATTTACATCCACTGTATAGCCTTCTTGGAGGGTCGGACATGCATCCGTAGGGTGGCCTGCACTTGTGCATATTCCACATGCTTTGACCTGGATACTCGAGTTAGATTTTTCCACGACCATCTTGCGAACAAAGCTCGTCAACTCAGAAATTTGTTGTTGCATCGATTGGATAGAATGGTTGTTACTGTTTCTGCTCGTCTGTCCAACATCTCTCAAACCAAATTGCTGCGTGTTTTCAGCCATCCTCGCAATAAGATCCCAAGCTTGTGCTGGCGTCTTATTTACTAGAGCTCCACCATTTGCAGCATCGATAATGTTCATGTCCATCAATGACAAACCATCGTAAAAGTATTGAATCAATAGTTGAGGGGGAATTTGATGTTGTGGACATTTAATGATAAGCTTATTGAATCGCTCTCAATATTCATGGAGCATTTCACCTGATTGTTGCTTGATGCCACATATTTCCTTCCTCAGAATCGCAGCTCTGTAAGTTGAAAAGTACTTCTCCAAAAATTTCTTTTTCATGTCGTTCCACATGTCAATGCTTCCAGGTGGGAGATAGTAGAGCTAATCATTTGCAGCATCTTTGAGCGAGAATGGGAAGGCTCTAAGTTTGATCTGTTCGTCCGAACAGTAACACCTGGTGGTTTCATGCTGGAGCACACCACGTCGAACTCTTGCAAGTGTTTGTGAGGTTCTTCGCCTGCAAGTCCATAAAAAGAAGGCAGTAAATGAAATAAGCTAGATTTCAGTTCAAAAGCAATAATGTTATTCAGAGTTGGAAAGTTAATGCATAAAGGCTGTTGTGTCAAGTTGGGAGCAGCTAACTCCCTTAGAGTGCGAGTATCCTCAGCCATGACAGTCTCTTGATCACTTTCACAGTCGCTAGAGCTAGAGATTTTGAGGTGATTTAAACATTCTTCCAGCTTCGCAACCTGAGCAGCTTTTCGTTGCTTGGCTTCCTTTCGCAGCTTTCGCTCAACGTTCTCGATCTCAAGATTAAATATCAGTTCACCTGTACGAGAAGAACGGGGCATAAACAGGAGGATAAATTAAAATAACACAAAAGAATAAAATAAAGCGCCAATCCCTGGCAACGGTGCCAAAAATTGACCGGTCGCACGGTCAATCAAATATTTCACATATTCCGTGATCACAATTTAATGTAATACATGGGAAGGGATCGTCTCCACAAGGATTGCGTGATTCACTCTTTCGCGTTCTATTGCAATAAATAAAAGGGGAAAATTTTCTTTTATTAACATAAAATAACAAAACAATTAAATTAAAGGAGAACTAGCTATCAAAGGGATGTCTGGCTCAAGGGGTGATGCAGTTATGGCGCTTGTGTTTTATCATTGATTCAATAAAGTTAATTCTTATTAAAATATCAATAAATTGGTTATAGTTATCAACAAGCTCTGACAACCAATTTTTTCTTACAATGTAGGTATTTAAGGTACGACCGTTAACTACCCCTAATTAAACAAATAAATCTATGTGCGCCCATAAGAAATATTGTCTAATTGCATTCTAATCTAGAAAAACCCAATTCAAAACAACTACTTCCTAAGATGAGCAATTAGATTTGATTGTCTAACCCCCGGGAAGGAACTATTCAATTGGGTCGTCATCTATTCAAGTGCGAATACAATTACGGATATCCTACCTAAATTGACTTTAGATTATTAGACTAATTCAAATATCGGTACCAAAATATTCAATCAATCTAACAATCACAAACGTTATTCTCAGAATTAAACAAATATTGATAATAAAAAAGAACTTTTATAAAGAAAATTAAGAATTTTCAAAACAAAAGAACCAAAATATTATCACCCCTCAAACCATAAAAGTATCTACTCCATAATCAAATAACAAAGAACAAAAGAGAAAGATAAAGTCATAGTGGGAGGGGGAAATTTTCTCTGTCGATTTGCTCCTGCGCGATCTATGAGTCTGTCAGTATTCTGCTCTTGTGTGTATCTTGCTCTGGTCGTTCTCTCCACTTTTCTGCGTGTCTCCACCTCTTTTTATTTAATTTTTGCCATAATTATTTTGTAGCTGGACTTTTGGGCCTTGAATTAAATTCTCATGTCAATAGGTTAGTTAGTCATGACAATAACTAACTAGGTTGTGCAAATTTGAATTTTTCTTTACTTTTTCTACCAATTACGCCAAATTTGATATTTGCCCTATGCATACAATAAATAAATAATACGCATATAAATTATATAGAATCCAATCAAAATCAATCAAATATCTTATATAATATGAACATTTAACGCATGCGATTTCTAACTATGAAGCAGCGTCTCCGGAAACCGCAAACAAACTCGAAGAGTGGCGATCTTCTTCGAACTCGAAGGTGTTCTTCAGTCTTCTTCGGATATACTCCCCCTGTCCCGTGAAATTAGTCCACCTTTCCTCTTTTGGCCGTCCTACGAAATTATTCACATTTCCTAATATAGTAATAATTAATAAATACTAATTAAAATTATAAATTTAACTATATTTTTATTCAATTACTAATACCTCTAACTTTTATTATTTGTTTTATTGTAAATTTAAAAGTAGGGCTAGAATTTTGAATAATAAATATTAATAAATATTCAATATGATATAAATAAGTGTTTACGTGATATCTAAAATTTTTAATACGATATAAAAAATATTTGATTTGATATTTTACGATTGAAAATTAGTTAATAATAGATTTGATTTAAAATTTGATTTTTATATTTCATTAAAATAATTCATTTATCACTATTATTAAGAGTGAAAAATATCAACTTGCTCAAATAATGTAGGTACCGTATGAAAAAAATACTAAAGTGTCAAAATTATTGTATATCGTAAATTTTTATATGTTATGATACCGTACCGAACATTTTCAGTACAACAATTGCATATACTTTTACTATTTTTGGTATAATATATACCAAAAATATCAATACAATTTGATATTTTAGTATTTGATATCTCGGTTATATCAATGATTTAGTATATTGATACTAATATAATTAATTTTCTAATATATTCTTAAAATTATAAAATTATTTTTAATTTTTATATTTCAGTTTAAAATATTATATTATGATACCATACATATAATTCGATTAGAAGTGACTCGATACTGTACTCAATTCAGATAATACCGAACCATATTGTATACCGCATCGAATTTTTTGGTGTATTAAAAAAAATATCGATATTATACAAAAAAAGTTCGGTATACTGAAATTTAGCATTTTCGGTATTTTTTAGTCCGGTACGTGTTATTTCTTTAATTCAATTTTTTTTCATCTATAAATTCGATATATCAAATTATTGGTACAATATCTCATTACGATAAAATAGCATATTAAAAATTTTGATATGATATATAAAATATGCGGTATAAATTTTGGTATGTAATATCGAACTATCCCTACCATAATCAAATTCAAAAAATTTGATGTTTTGTTTATATTAAAAATTTTATATTACTGCTGTTATTTTTATATTTAAATTATTACAATTAATTATTTTTTATCTAATTGCATAATTTACAATCAATATAATAATATTTTTTAAAATAAAACAATTTCAATAAATAAATCATTAAATTTTAAAAAAATAAAATAATAAAAAAAATATTTCAACTTTTATTTCAATATTTCATCAAATAAAAATAGTTAAAATAATATTTTATTACATATATATTACATTAATTAATCACACTAATTAACTATATAAACCAAATTTTCTTAAACTCTGCGCCAAAAATAACGCGACTAATTTCGAAGGACGGAGGGGGTATATATATAGTTTAGAAATTATTTAATTAATATAAAAATAATAAATATATTTAATATATTAGTTTTTTTTTTAAAAAAAAAAAAAGAACATACTCACAGTGTTTTCATTTATTTTTTTAATATTTCGAAAACATAAATATAATAATAATATAATAAAATTCTAATAAATCAAAAAAATCATGTTATTCATATTGGAATGCTGACAACGCCATCAATCCAATAATTTTTTATTTTTTTTATTTTTTATTTTTTTTTTCACCAACAGATTATATTATAATTTTATAGATAAATTTATATCTATAAAAAATTACATTGTAATTTTTATAAATAATTCACCAAAAAAAACCTATTTTAACTTATCTATAATAAAAAAAAAAAAAAATTCACATTTTTTTGTTATAAATATATAAAAACAAATGATTTTATCTTAAAAATTTTGTTTTTTTTTTCTTGCAAAATACTATTCTATCCTATATATATATATATATATAACACATATGTATTGATATTTGAATTTTTATTTAATTATATATATATATATGCTTTGCTGGTTTTTTTTTTTTCTTTTTTCCAATTTATTTTTAAAATTAATTTTTTCATTCATTTGTTATTTTTTTTGAGATAATTTCAATTATAAAATATAATGAGTATTTTTTATAAATTATTTGTACAAAAATTGTTATCTATGAAAAAATTTTAAATAGTTTTAGTATTTTTTGAGAAAGATAATATATATATATCAATTAAAAAAGTGACTTATTTTATTTATGTATATTTAGATATTTATTTTAAATTTTTTTAAAAATACAAATTTAATGTTGTTAATTAAAAAATATAACTTTTATAAAAAATATATTTTTTTATTTGTATTTATAATTTTATATAAAATTTTCTGGTTATATATATATCATGTATAACATATTTAATTATATATTTGGATAATTTTAAATAGTTTTAGTCAATTTTTAAATTTTTAAATGGATTTTTTTAAATGCTAATTTTGTAGAACGATTTTATTTTACATAATTTTTCTAAACAAAAATAATTTTACATATAATTTAAAAATTTTCATTTATTTTAAATTTAAAAATAACTAATTATGATTGACATTTTTAATTATAAATTTTTGTAGTTATAAATATTGATAGTTTGATATTATGATTTTATATATCTATTGTATATTAATTTATTACTCTATTTAAAGTGATTCTATGCAAAAACATTTATTTATTTATTAAAAACAATATTTAATAGGTTATGTAGATTATACTATCGAATAAAATAATCTAAATTTTATATGAAATTGAACATAAATTAAAATTTTATATAATTATTTTTTCTGTTAGGTAAAAATCGTAGTTGTCTACAATAAAATTTAAAAAATAGATATTTTAATTTTATTTTATAAAAATAGTTTTCAATTTTAAGCTCTATTGAGTATAGGTAATTTTATATGTATTTTAATACATTTTTTTAGTTAATAAGATCAATCATTATTCTTTTTTGCAAATTTTTTTCACAGTTACTAATAATAAACTTATAATTAAAAAATCATTTTTTTTTTAATTTTTAACATTTATAGTAATTAATAATTTGTATTTTCTTCTAATAAGTAAAAATATAAATAGATACACATAAAATAAATTCATAAAATAAATAGAACTATAGTAAAATATAAATATGTAATTATTGTACATCTTTTTTTTTTTTAATAAAAAGATATATATATATATATAGATATTTTGATTTATTTTAAATAATTATATAGAATCAAGAAAATAATAATATAATAATTAAAATTAAATATAATAATTCGCGCATGGCATGTGTTTAAACGATATTATATATCTATACTATAAGGGCTTGGAGAATCCTGCAATTTCATATTTTTGGAATTCTTTTTAATTTTTGAATTTTATATTTTTTTTATTATTTCTACAGTTATTTTAAATATGTTAAAGAATATGTAGTTTTATTCCGTTTTTTCTTGAGGTGGGTTAATGGATATTTGAATTTTTTTTTAATTATATATATACATTTTTGCTGATTTTTTTTTTTCCATTCTATTTTTAAAATTGATTTTTTCATTCATTTCTTTTTCTTTTTTTTTTCACTCATTCTAATATCGATGTTGTTAATATTTACGTAAAAGTTAGAAATTCATTAAATTTACTATTGTTGTTGGAGAAGATTACTTTTTTTATGTACAAGATTATTCATTTGAGTAGTCATTGTTGTTCAGAGAAAGATTTGCAATATAGACATTGAAAGTTGTTTATGGGAGTACTTAGTTGTGGAGATAATTTCAATTATCAAATACCGCGAGTATTTTTTATTAAATTATGTTTTTTTTAAAAAAATTATTTATCTTGCATGTGACCGTATTTATAATTTGTTTTTTTGTTATTTTTTTTAGATTAACTTATTCTTTCATTGATAAAACCAAGATGATGATGCAAACAGAAAAATGAAAAGAATAAAAATATATGAATATGATATTATTATTATTATTATATTGTACGAATATTGGTATCTATATAGAATTTTTAAATAGTTTTTAGATAGTTTTAATATTTGTTAGGGAGATAATACATATATATATATATATATCAATTAAAATATTTTAATTTATTTTATTTATATATATTTACATATTTATTTTAAATTTGTTTAAAAGTACAAATTTGATTTGTTAATGAAATATATAATTTTTATAAAGAAATATATTAATTTTTTTATTTGTATTTATAATTTTATATACAAATTTTCTGTTTATATATATATATATATCATGTATAGCATATTTAATTATATATTTGGATAATTTTAAATAGCTTTAGTCAATTTTTAAATGGTTATTTTTTAATGCTAATTTGGTAGGATGATTTTATTTTACATAATTTTTTTAAATAAAATATTTTTACATATAATTTAAAATTTTCATCTATTTTAAATTTTAAAATAAATAATTATGATTGACATTTTTAATTATAGATTTTTATGGCTATAAATATTGATAGTTTGATATTATGATTTTATATATCTATTATATATTAGTTTATTAATTTACTACTATATTTAAAGTAATTTTATGCAAAACATTTATTTATTTATTTATTATAAACAAATAATCTAAATTTTGTATGAAAAATTGAATAAATTAAAATTTTATCTGTTTTTATATAAGTTGTTTCTTCTGTTAGGTAAAAATAAATAAATATTTTAATTTTATTTTATAAAGTAGTTTTCAATTTTACTTTCTATTGAATATAGGTAATTTAATATGTATTTTAAAACATTTTTTTTAGTTAATATGATCATTAATTATTTTCTTTTGCAAGTTTTTTCACAGCCGCCAATAATAAACTTATAATTAAAAAATCATTTGTTTTTGCTTTTAACTTTTATAGCAATTAATGATTTGTATTTTCTTCTAATAAGTAAAGATATAAGTACACATAAAAAGAAAAAGAATTCATAAAATAAACAGAACTATTAAAATAGTAAAATATAAATATGTAATTATTGTACATTTATTTTTTAAAAAAAAAGATATTATATAGATATTTTGATTTATTTAAAATAATTATAGAATCAAATAAAAAATAATATAATAATTAAATTTAAATATAATAATTTGTGGCTAACACAGGTTTAAACGCTAGTATATGTACATCAAATTAAACCGTAGAAAGAATTTTCAATTATTTTTTCTTCAGTTATTCAGCATTTTGAATAAAGAGATAATAACACAATTTTTTTTTTTTCAATATTTTCAAGATGAAAATGGACAAACCTTCCAAGTCCGAGGTCACGTCATCATCGTCGTCGTCATCTTCGTGGCTATCAAAGTGGCTTAAAATTGATTTCTACAACAAAAAATGCGGCGTACATGTGAACAAATATAATAATGTATTATGTATCGAATATATGAACAATCTTATATACGAAACGTGCTGGAAGAATGAGTCGAACCAACACCAAAACATCAATTCTACATAAATGACATTCCAATTGTAGTAATTTATTTTTATAGATATAGTTGTTTATAAACTTTTTTTTTGTTTGAAAAATTTGTATAATTCTCCTACAAGTTTAGAAATTGCGATTTTTTTTTTTTCAAACATATATTTTTTAAAATACCAAGTTATCATAATTTCTAAGGAACATGAATGATGAAACTTTCCAAAACTTTGCCTATTTTATATAATGTATTCTTTTAGTATATATTTGTGTGTTTTTGTAGTATATATTTTGAAGTAAAATAATTTTTAGATATCCTATTAGGTAAATTTTTGTATATGGAGTATTAAATAATTTTTTTTTTATGAAACCGAAAAAAAATTAAAAAGATTTTTCAGTTATTTGGACTTTTATTATGACGATAGTATTTGCTTATTTGATGTTTTTATTTTATTTTAATTTTTTGTTACGTATGATAGTTTTAATAGTGTCATAGGAAATTATATTTTGTATGTTTTAGTTGTTAACTTTTATTGCATATATGTAGTTGTTGTTTTTTTAATTAAATAATATTTTTCGATAATACATTTGAAAAATAATGTAACTTATTTTTTATTTGAAAGAATACAATCTTAGTAAATATTTATTTAATTTTAATATAAACTTGTAACTGGTTAAATAAATATTTTAGTTGCTTATGCTATATTTATTCTTAGTATGATATTTTTTTAAAAAAAAATAAAAAAATTTATTATTAAAAAATTTATATGAGATCATTAATATTTTAAACACTTTCAGATGGCATATAATTTTAGATAATTTTAACTAATGCTATGGGTTATGATTTTGTATATTTTAAAGTATAAAAAATATTATCTTTGATTATTTATATATTTTTATGTATAAAAATAAAATATATAATTATAAAACTTTTTATTTATAAGTATTTTATTTTTCTTATATACATAAATATGTTAGTCTTCATTATAAAATTTTCACTCAATTATTGAATTTTATTAAAATTTAACAAATTTGACATATAGACATAGTTTATATTTACGCTTATATACATTCATGTATTTGATAATTATCTGATTTGATGGTATAAAAATCTTGAATTATTGGAAGTTTGCATGGCTTCGAAAAGGACAACTATTTTCACAACCGATAATACAAAATATATTCGATATATTTGGCATCCAACAATACATCGACAACCACAACAACATTGTATTCCTCAAACCTCAAACCTCAGATGAAAATGTAGTCACCAAACCGAATCAATGTAAGCAAACGTGTCGCCATTGCAACAAGAAACTCAAGGACTCTAATTACACATATTGTTCCATAACTTGGAAAGTATGTCGATGAACTCAATTTATTATATGAGTTTTAATTATATGATTGTGAAAATAATAATAATAATAATAATAATAATAATAATAATAATCATTAAAGTATTGTATTTTATATTCAGAAAAATAGTATGGAAAAATCTTTACCAAATGTAGAGATTATTCAAATAAGATCTATTGTGGAAGATTATTCAAGAAATAAAGGCGAAGAAGAAGAAGAACAACAACAATGTGTTTCTTCGACCTCGAAGAGGACATGAAGTAAAAGAAGAAAAGGAATACCAAGACGCATATTTATGATTTAATGATTTTAAGGATGCGTTGTTATTTTCGTATTTTAGTTTGAGGTATTATTTTTTTAATTAGATATAAAAAATTGCTACGGTAATATAAAAAAATACTTTCTCTTGAATGTGGCTTTTGTGAAATAAAAAAAATATATATTGTATTATATGTTGTGAATTTATATATCCGTAGATTTTTTTTCGAATAATACCTCGGAAAATAATTCGAATTATTAGCGAAAGCGAATTCGAATAAAATTCAAATTAAACTAAAATTAAATAATTAATATTAAAGCTAAACTTATATTCTGAAAATTAAAATTAATTCGGAAATCAAACAAATATGGAATTAGGAAGAAGCCAAACACTCCCTGTGTTCCACTAAATTACAGAAATTGAAAGACAATTAAATCAATTAAACCCCACATTTATTCAATAAAAAATAAATTAACTGTTTATATATATATATTCTATATAACAAAGGCTTTATTTATACAATATTTTTGAAATTTTAATAATATTTATATTTTTTCAAAAAAATCATATTAAATCCTTTTTATTATTTTTAAAATTTTAAAATTAAAAAATAACTGTTTAAACATAGTTAAATAATTCAATTTATTAATTGAAAATAACAAATGATATTCATTAGTATATATATACATTATATATATATATATATATCTAATATGCATTAGAGAATGATGGGAGTTTGATAGAGGGTCGCCGATTCTATCATATCGTTTAGAGCAGAAGCAATGACTCATTTTACGAAACTTTTCTTCTCTATTTTTGTCAATTTAGACTGTGAAATTCAAATATTTATTTTACAGTGACCTTCATTTTGACTCTAAGAGCATCCGTTACCGACAATGCCTTTATTTCATTATATTTTTTATATTTCTAATCAATATCATATTCATCTCAATATTTAAATTACTTTCTTTATCATTTGTTACTAATTATCTTCAACACATTACCTTTACTATTTTACATGACACATACTAATTTATTTATTTCTATATATTTTTATTACATAGAATTTATAAAATAATTTATTTATTTATACATATTTTTATCTATTTTTATTGACTAATAATACTTTTATGTAATATAATTTTGAAATATTAATTTATATATTTTAATATATTGAAACATATAATTTACTATTTAAAAAATTAAAATTATTCGAATAAATCAATATATATATTAAATATTCTTTTAAATTTAAAATTTGAAAATTTGAAATTTTAATTTTTTTGAATAATATTTAATTATTTTTATTTTTTTTTAAAGTAATCAATTTTTTATAAAAGTAATAAATATTGAACAATTGTATCTCATCCTTAAAAGTATAAAAACTAAAAAAACAATTATAAAGTTAATAGGAAATGTGTCTATAGGATATGCTCTAAAAAATTAAGTAGAAATCAAGCAGATAGGTAATCAACGCCTTATTCTTTCTCTCCGGCTTTCTCTTCCCTCTCTCTCTCCTCTCTCTCTATGCTTCTGCTTTGTTCACTCTTTTTCTTTCCAAACTTAGATCGTTCTCATCGTCGCGTCATTGTGATCATCCACCACTGCCATCCACCACTGCCACTGCTCGGATAAATTTATCGAACATACCGAAATAGACTTATCGTACCGTATCATGTCGAAAATATCAAAAATTTTGATATACCGAAAATTTCGGTATGATATGGATATCGTACCGAAGTTTTCGATACGTATGAATTTTCGAAAAATTCGGTATTTCTGTATGATACCATCCGATATTATTTTTATTAAATAATTTAATTATTAATATAAATAATAATTATTAATATTTTTTAAATTATAACAAAAAAAATGTAAATTATTGAAAATTTATTGGTTTTTTCATAATATTTTTGCGGCGGAGAATAGTGATATTTTTTAATTTTTTTAATTATTTTGAAATTTAAAATTATATTTTCGGTATAATCCATATATACCGGTATCTACCGAAATCAAAATTTTCGGTATAAGTGGTATATATCGGTGTATCGAAATTGAAATTTTCAGTATAAACGGTATATACCGGTACCGTACCGAAAATTTCGGTATATCGAAATTCGGTATGTTGAAACTTTCGGTACGGTACCGGTATGTATTTTAGTCATACCGAAAAATTCGGTACGGTATCGATATCGACCGATATTTTCGGTACAGTACGGTATGCTATCCCTAGTAACTGCCGTAGTTGTCCGCTGTTGCCGCCGCAGTTTGAGGCCTAAATGGGAAGACGAAAGCAAGCAGAAAGAATAAGGAAGACAACCGTCGTGGTCGTCCTCCGCCGCCGCTGCTGAAGTTATTGCTGCAGAATTTATGATAGTGTTTGGGAGAAGATCTTGGATCAGGAGAGGGAGGACGGTTATTGAGTTTATTTTAATTAATTTTTTTTTAAAAATAAATAATAATATAAATTGAGAAGAAGAGGATGAGTTTAGACACATTAGTGTGTTTGTTTGGGGGATTCTCCAAAAAATACACTATTCATCTCAATTTTTTTTCTTCAAAAACATCAAATCAAACATTTATTTTTTATTTTTTATATTATATTAAAAATTAATTTTACATTTAAAATATCACATCAACACCTATTTATGTCACATTATACAACTATTCAAATTCAAAATTTTTATTATTCAAATTTCAATTCAAAATACAGTCCCCCAAACAAACACACCCTAAAAGACCATTTTCAATAAGATCAATGCGTATGCTCTTAGCTCGGTCCTTTACATTTTAAAAATGAATGTATTAATGTTAAGTGTTACGATTTATCTAATTGTCTCAACAATGTAGTAATAATTTGACTTATGGTGCATTTGACAATTAGATGATAGATTTTAACTGTTAGCTTATTCAATCAACTATTTGTATTAAAATGTTCAGTAAAACAACCGTTTAAGTTGTTTATACATATAAAATGACAATTAAGGATATTTATATATATTTTTTAAAATATTTAATTTTTTTTAGTTTAAAATTTTTGATAATTTTTGTTATTAATTATTGAAAATTTTAAAAACAATAGTATGAAATATTTATTTTTATTTTTTATATTTGAAAAAATATTTTAATTAAAAAATAATATTTTTTTATTGAAATTATATAAAATTTAAAATAATAAATCTTTTATATATATTTTCTATTATGTTAATTATTTTTTATTAATTTTAAATATAAAATTTATATAATAAAAATACATAAAAATTAATTAATAATATTTATCTTTTTATTTGATTTAATTTTAATATATTTATATATTTTACAAATAAAATAATTTATATGTAATAATTAATAATAGTAATTATTTTAAATTAAAAAAATAAAATTATAATTTAATAAATTAAATATATTAAAAATAATTAATAGATACTCCAATAAAAATATATATATATATATATGTATGAAATAACAATCCGGGTATGGTCTTGAATACAATATTCAGGATCATCCTGAAAAAATATCAGCCAGTCTGATAAAAATGACAGATTGCAGTCAGGGGTAGATATGTAATTTGATTTTAATAATTAATAAATCAACGTTTTGTTTTAACATAAATTAAGGGAATATAAATAGAGATAAATGCATATCGCATTCATAATTTTAATCGTTTCACATCTAAAAGAAAAAAGATAACTCATTTTTTTTTTCACCGATGTCCATCGAAGAAAATAAATAGTAGAGAAACAGAGGCGTATAATAGGATGAAGCAAATTGATGCGCATTCCACTCCGTTCCAGTGTGACGCAGATGAATATAGCGTTCCAAAATTTGCAGAATGCGGTAAGTGTTTTATATTTTTTATCGATCGCAAGAGTAACGTTTTGACGAATTTTTGTTACATCATATCCCTACTTTATTAGCATCATATTCTAAATATATATGTATCATAATCATGTTAGTCATTCACCATAACAATAGTTGCAGTTAACATTAATTGAATCAATTTATAGAAGTTGTGTAAGTGCTAATTCAAAAATGTTAATTTTCTAATATAAATTATTCGATTGCTATATAAATCATATCTGTAACCAATACGGTAAACAAGATCACACTTTATCAAAATTGAGAAGTGTTGAATTATACTAGATTGCCCTTGAAATTAAGGTCAACATCCTAAAATTATGGGTAGTTGGACGAGTTAGGGCAGTGCCCATATTAAATCATATCCATTATTTTTTTTATTATTTTAATACCTCAAATAGGTATAGAATATTTATCCAGTCATATAATGCAAAAAGAGGGAGGTACGTTTAGTTACTCAATATTTGCACTGGAGCAACATCATAATACAATGTTTCATAAACCATAATAAAATACTATAGACATTATATGTTTTAACGTCAGATATCATCTAATTACCCAGGTGACGATTATTGGGCTAGTGCAACTTTTTCGACTTCCGACGATGCGTACGGGTCATATTGTAGATACACACATATACGAGGATTTTCCGTGCGAAAATAAATGCAAAAAAAAGTGAAAAGTGATCTTCATCGTGTGCAATACATTCACTATTGTTGCAATAAAGAGTTACAAAAAGAGCAGTATCTTCAGAGGATGTTGGCGCTCCGTCAAATACATCCATGTTAAGAAAAAGGTACGAGACATGTAGTGGATGTGAAGCAAGATTGAAGTTACAATTCGATAAACAAATGCAAAGATACAACACCACCGAATATGTGGACAAACATAACCATGAACTGCATTCTCCTAACTACGCACATATGCTTATTTCGAATAGGGCCGTAGATGACGCTCAGATGACTGTAGCTACAATTAATAAAGAGACAAACCTTTCCTTAAAATCATCATATGATGTGTTGAGAATAGCGGCTGATAATAAAGAAACGTTCGAGTTTCTAAAATATGATTTAAGCAATCAAATTAAAAAAAAAATGCAATTTCGTGGTAGAACATCATAGTATCTTAGAGACATCATTTTGGGATGATGTATACATCATTATAACTTGAGTGTATACAATTTTGAAAGTAATTACTTGGAAATATTTTTTTTATATAAAAAAAATATTTTGTGGGAGAACATCATAATAGTATCATAGAGACATTATTTTGGGATGATGTATACATCATTATAACTTGAGTGTATATAATTTTGAAAGTAATTACCTGAGAAACGTTTCTGTTTGTTTAAGAAAAACTTAATCCCGAAATTATCGGAGGTAGTTACGATAATTTTTGGACATTGTTTAATTATCTTATATAAGAAAAGTATTTTGTGGTAGAACATCATAATAGTATCATAGACATCATTTTGGGATGATGTATATATCATTATAACTTGAATGTATACAATTTTGAAAGTAATTACTTTGGAAACGTTTTTGTTTAAGAAAAATTTAATTCCGAAATTATCGGAGGTAGTTACGATAATTTTTTCTAATTAGATATCTTAATCAATTTTTTCAATTACCAAAATACCCTCAATCAAACTCAATCGTTGGAACAATCCAACGAATTAAAATGATTAAGGATGCTCCTGAAATTTAATCAACATCAGAAGGATATTAAAATTTACTAAATAAATTAGTTATTTTTAAGTATTAATAAGAAACTTTTCTAAAACTTTGGGTACATTAACTCTTCAGAAATTTTTTTTATCCAAATTTTTTCTTCAAAAAGCTAATATACCGTAAATTAACGTTTTTGTCTGATGAAACGAATTTATTAAGTTAAAAGCTCGTGAAAGCCTAATTTTCCAAACACACCCTTCCTTTTTTATTAAGTTAAAATATACTCAATTAAACTTTTTCATGAAGTTAGGATAACGAAAACACAAACAAACAAGAATCTAAAATTGGAATGCAATTCTCTCTATTCGTTCTTGTCTATTTCAAACTCCAACCAGGAAGACTACTCTTTCCGCCGCGGACTCCACTCGACAGCAGACAGCTGGTCGGCGACTCCTCTCCGGCCATCTTCTTCGCACAGCTCCAGTGAACATACAGCAATTCCGACGAACAGCCCTGGAGTGCCACGGCTTCTTCTCCGGCGGTCCAACCGGCGACGGCAACCAGTTTCAGGCTGTTTCTCCGATCAGCAACATCGACTCCCTCCTAACAGCTCCATTGAACACCGAACTCCGACGGATAACATCGGTCTCTTCCCGGATGACTAGCGGCACCGAAATCGATTATCCGAAAAAACTTTTACACTTCCGAAACTCACTGGATTCGCTCGCCAGAATCTCACTCCAACTCTCTCTATCTCTCCCTCTTTCCTCTTCCCTCTAGGTTTCACTTTAAGACTAAACTCACTCTCTCTTTGAAAACCTTCAAACCAATTTCTATATTTCTTGAAGTCCTTATAAACAAATGGGTTATTAAATTCGACTCGGATTTAAGGATAAATGGTTTGGTTTCCCACCTAAAAGAATTGGGCCGAGTCCGATGGATCATACTAAAGAGTGGCCAACTATTGTATTATTAAATAATTTATTGGATTAGACTTTGAATAAATAAAATTTTTAACACTAGAAATCCGTACGAGTTTAACATTAAAATTATTTAAAAATTAAAATTAGTGATAATATTATTTCAGTTGGAGTAATTTTAAAATTTTTTCCCTTATTGTATGATATAAAAATAATAGAAGTAATATTTGTTTACTATATTATAAATTTTAAAAATATTTTTAATGTTAAATTGTTAGAAAATTAAAAAAAAAATTATATAAATATACAAATATTATTTTAAAAAATAAACTATATATAAACACTACAAATAAAAACACATAAAGATTAACATAAATACATAAATTATCATTTCCAAAACTCTTGTCATTTTAGATGATAGATGGTGGATAGATTCGACTAATCCATAATTTTTTTAAAAAAATATAACAAAATCAAATTATCTGATTTACATACATAATGATTAATGTCACAAGGATTTATTTGTTTTTTTTTAATAATCTAAAAATATTGAAAAAAAATGTACTAACAACGTGCCCAGGTCATCTCACTCATATGTAGGGGTGAGGATTTCGAAATATCCGAACTAAAAAATTGAACAAAAATGGAATATCCAAAATAATCCGAATTTTAGTTTTATTTATTATTTTTAAAATTTAAATTTTTATTTTATATTTTTATAATTTTTTTATGAATTATTAAATATATATGAGAAATAAATGTAAGTATATTAAAATATAATCAATTATTTTTAGGTTTTTTATTTCTATTAAAATATTATAATTCAAATTTTGGATTGATTCGAATTTCAAATATACCAATTTGAATCTATTCGAAAGTTCGAACCAAATTTTAGATTTTGATTTGATTCAAATCGAATTTTTGAATTTTGAATATCTTGCTAACTCTTACTCGTCTCCATATAAATCTAGGATAGCAAGATATTATGTTTTTTTTTTTATATAAAATTAACCTTATTGCATGATCATTAATAATCCTAAAATAAAGGGACTATCTAGAACTAAAAAGTATAATGTAGTGTGCATATATATTATTCTCTCCCAATACAATAGTTTTTTTTATCATTTTTGTCCGTCCCAAAATAATAATTTTATTTTCATAAATAATCATATCACTGTAATACTACCCCTACTTTATTTTTATTATATAATTACCACTACCTTTTATATTAATATACTTACAACGATAAAAATATCTTTTATCTATACTTTTTACAAGTGACGGAGGGAGTAATTTTTTTTTTGAAAAAACACAAGCATATTTCACAAGGAAACAAAACACCCACAGTTTATCCATTTATTTTTTTAATATTTCAAAGACGTTGTTGAGATACTTTAAATATTCAGATTTAGTAGATTTATATCTAGATTTGATCTTATTCATAGATTAGATTACTTAGATTTGAGTCTATCGAGTCTATTTTGTATGGCCTATATATAGGCTCCTTATTTTGATGATAATAAGATAATCGCATTATTTTCCCCAAATTTTCTAACATGGTATCAGAGCATGGTTTTCCAAAACCAAAACCCTAGTCGTCGCCGCCGCTGTTCGCCGTCCATCGTCCGCCCTTCTCCGGTCGTCGTTTTTTTTTTTGTCGCCGCTTCCTGCTTTGTTCCCTACGTCGTGTTGTGGTTGGTTTTGTCATCGGAGTTGATCTCGTTTTGCGACTGCTACCTATTGGATTGTTCGATCTACTTTTTTTTATTTGGGCTTTGATTTCGTGATTTACATATTTTTATACGTTTTTTTGTTATGGAGCGTATGGACGTTCATTTACCTATTACTACTATCTTGTCCGGCGATAATTATGATCTTTGGATGCAGTTTATGAAAAGTTTCCTGATTGGTAGGAAGTTATGGCGAATTGTCACTGGCGATATCCGACCACCTGTGTCTCCATCTCCTTTTGTGCATGTTGATCCCACCTCTCGGGAGCATGAAGATTATGTTGCCAAATTGGAAGATTGGGATAGTAAGAATCATCAGATTCTTACTTGGTTGCGCAATACTTCTGTACCTGCGATTCAGGTACAATTGACTCCTTCCTCACTGCTCGTTTTCAGACTACATGTCTTGCTCATTATTATCAACTTTGGACCACGATGAGCTCCGCTCGACAGCAACCTGGTCAATCTGTTAATGAATTTCTTGCTCAGGTTCAGCCTATTCGTTATCGTCTCCGGCAGTCACAAATTAGTCAGGACCATCTTAACCTTATTTAGATCTTGATGGCCCTTCGACCTGAATATGAGGCTGTTCGTGCCTCACTCCTACATCGACATCCATTGCCTACTCTTGATGCTGCCATTCAGGAGATTACTTTTGAGGAGACCCGTCTCCAATTGGCTAAGACACCGAGTTCTGATTCTGCTTTAGCTGTGTCTCGCCAGTCCCGATCTGCTCATACTGGATGTCGAGTTTGCAAATCTTCTGATCACACTTGGTCTACCTGTCCGAAGATTGAGTGCCACTCATGTCGTTTGCGTAGCCATATTGCACCGGTTTGTCCCACAAGATCTCAACGTTCAGGTAGTTCTGCTCCTAGACATTCCGGTAGCTTTGTTCTCAAACCTCGGGAGCCTAGTGGGTCTTCTTCGACTGCATTTTCTACGATTACGGCTGCTACTACTGATGAGACTCAGCATGTGCCTTACAACCCTCACGACATAGAAGCCATCATCAAACATGTTATGCAAACCAATTCTGCTATGTCTACCACTCCAGGTACATCTACTTGGTATTTTGATTCTGGTTGTTGTCACCATATGACCTCTAACCCTCGTAACTTGACCTATATGTCCCCTGTCTCCCATTTACCACCTATATATACTGCCAATGGTACTACCATGCATATTACCCACACCGGTCTTGCGTCCTCCCCTTCCCTATATCTTCCTGATACATATTGCATCCCTGACTTAGCCTTAAATCTTATCTATATTGGTCAATTAGTTGAACAAGGTCTTACCGTTACATTCTCTTCTGGTGGTGTGCAGGTTTAGGATTCTCAGACGGGTCAGCTTCTCAGGACGGGACGGAAAACGGGTTGGTTATTTGAGCGTGAGTCTCTTCATACCTCCTGCATATATCCCCGCTTTGCAGCTCTTACCTTTGATTCCTTTAGTCTTCATTGGCATCTTCGCCTAGGTCATGCGTCTTCCAGTAAGCTCCAGTCACTCCATACTAAAGGTCTTTTAGGTCCAGGTCGTTTTGAGTCTTTTAAGTGTGTCGATTGTCAACTTGGCAAACAACCTGCTCTTAGTTTTTCAGAAAGTTCATCTATTGCTACTGAACCTTTTTCTTTAGTCCATTCTGACATTTGGGGTCCTTCTCCTGTTGCTTCCGTCAGTGGTTTTCAGTATTATGTTATATTTATTGATGATTTTTCATGATTTTCTTGGATTTATTTTTTGAAAAATCGTTCTGAATTACCTTCTATATATGCTCAGTTTTCTCAAATGATTCACACTCAATTCTCCCATCCTATTAAAGTCCTTCGTACTAATAATGTTTGTGAGTACAATACGTCATCATTTTTGCAGTTTTTATCTAGTCAGGGTACCTTGGTACAGCGTTCCTGTCCTTATACGTCCCAACAGAATGGGCGGGCAGAACGCAAACATCGTCACATTCTCGATACTGTTCGTGCCCTCCTTCTTTCTGCTAAGTGTCCTGATCGTTTTGGGGGGGAAGCAGCCTTAACTGCTGTTTACAGCATTAATCGGTTACCCTCGTCAGTCCTCCATGATGTCAGTCCCTTCGAGCGTCTATTTGGTCAGTCTCCTGATTATAGTTTATTCCATCCATTTGGTTGTGTGTGCTTTGTCCTCCTCTCTCCCCATTAGCGGACAAAGCTTCAACCTCGAGCTCGTTTATGTTTTTTTTGGTTATGGCGACGAACACAAGGGTTATAGATGTTGGGATCCATCATATTCTAATCGGTTGAGCATATCTCGTCATGTCACCTTTTGGGACCGCACATATTTCTCCACCTTATCCAAGTTTAGCACACCGTTTCACTCATCTTCTCCCTTCTTTTCGTCTTCTCTCTCCGATCTCTTCCCAGACACCTCTTCCTCTTCTTCACCACAGCTCATTGATCAATCTGTCTTGTCACCGTCTCCTGGAGTTAATCCGTCTGCGCCTCCTGAGCCGACGCCTCCTGAGCTGACGTCTACTCCTACACCTCTCCCTACTTGTCGTCGCTACACTCGTGTAAGTAAACCTCATTCACACCTTAATGATTACCATTGTTCCTCTGTCATTTTATCTCAACATGAACCTAGGTCCTTTCGTGAGGCGAATGCTGATCCATTATGGCAGCAAGCTATGACTGAAGAATTGCAGGCTCTGGAAAAGACTCACACTTGGGATTTAGTGGATTTGCCCTCAGGAAAAACCCCTATTGGGTGCAAGTGGATTTTTAAAATTAAGACACACTCTGATGGTTCCATTGAGCGCTACAAAGCTCGTCTGGTGGCCAAAGGTTATTCCCAATAGTATGGAATTGACTATGAGGAGACCTTTGCTCCTGTTGCTCGTCTCACTACTGTTCGTTGTCTTCTTGCCGTTGTGGCTATTCGTCAATGGTCCCTTTTTCAGTTAGATCTCAAGAATACATTCCTCCATGGCACACTTTCTGAAGAAGTTTATATGACCCCTCCTCCAGGTTTCTTGTCTTCTGGAAAAGTTTGTCGCTTGCGCCGTGCTTTATATGGGTTGAAGCAGGCCCCTCGGGCTTGGTATGTCATATTCAGCACTGCACTATTGGAGTTTGATTTTACCACATGTGCTTACGATTCTGGTTTATTTCTTCGTCGTCCTTCATCAGGGATAGTTATATTCTTACTTTATGTTGACGATATGATCATCACGGGAGATGATGCATCTTGAATTTTTGATCTACAAGCATATCTTAGCTAGCAGTTTGAGATGAAGAGCTTGGGTCCCCTTCGTTACTTCTTGGGGCTTGAAGTTTCTGATTCTCCCGATGGTTTCTTTCTGTCCCAGGCTAAGTATGCCTCCGATCTTCTTGCTCGAGCTGGTCTCAGAGACTGTCAAGTAGCATCTACACCACTTGCGTACGACGTTCGACTTACTCCTCATGATGGCTCTCTTCTTGATGATCCTACTGTTTATCGTCAACTTGTTGGGAGTTTGATCTATTTGACTGTCACTCGATCAGATATCGCTCAAGCAGTCCATATTGTGAGTCAGTTCATGGTAGCTCCGAGGACCTCTCACCACTCTGCCGTCTTACATATTCTTTGTTATGTGAAAGGTACTCTTCTGCATGGCTTACAGTTCTCCTCTAACTCCTCTTTGACTCTCAGCGGTTACTCTGATGCTGATTGGGCTGGTGATCCCACCGATTGACGCTCAACCACTGGTTTTTGCTTCTTCCTGGGTGATTCTCTCATTTCTTGGCGCAGCAAGAAGCAAACTTTAGTTTCTCGCTCAAGTGCCGAGTCAGAGTATCGTGCTCTTGTTGACTCTACTTCAGAACTTTTATGGCTTCGACGACTACTCACTGACCTTGGTGCCCCTCAGCCATCTTCTACGGCTCTTCACTGTGATAGTCAGAGTGCTATGAAGATGGCCCAAAATGATACATTCCACGAGCGCACCAAGCATATTGAGCTTGACTGTCATTTTATTCGACAACATATTGTCAATTGAGTAGTTCATCTCATTCCAGTATCTTATGAAGATTAGAGAGTAGATATCTTTACCAAATCTCTTCTTCCAGGCCGTTTCCGATTACTCTTGGACAAACTCAAGTTGGTCTCTACTGCCCTATCTTGAGTTTGAGGGGGGATATTGAGATATTTTAGATATTCAGATTTAGTAGATTTATATCTAAATTTGATCTTATTCATAGATTAGATTACTTAGATTTGAGTCTATCGAGTCTATTTTGTATGGCCTATATATAGGCTCTTTATTTTGACGATTATAAGATAATCTCATTATTTTCCCCCAAATTTTCTAACAGACGTATATATAATAATAAAATTGTAATAAATTAAAAAAATCTCAGGTGACTCTTTCCGCCGCGAACTCCTCTCGACGGCGGACAGCTGGTCGGCGACTCCTCTCCGGTCATTTTCACCGGCGACAACGAACAACTTCGGTCTTTTTCTACGATCAGCAACATCAACTCCCTCCTAACAGCTCCATCGAACACCGAACTCCGACGGACAACGTCGATCTCTTCCCCAACGACCAGCGGCGGACAAACGAACAGCCAGCGACTTCCAGCTGCCCACGGCGGCTCTCCTCCGGTATACCAACAGCGTCTCCAAAAACCGCAAACAAACTCGAACAGTGGCGATCTTCGAACTCGAAGATGTTCTCCAGTCTTTTTCATATATATATGTTTTTTTATAAATTGTGTAATTGATAAATAAATAATGAATGTTTGTAATATATTAATTTTTATTTAAAAAAATATGTATGCATATTTCAGAAAGTATATTTTTAATATTTCAAAAAAGCATATTTATAATAATAATAATAATAATAATAATATAATATAATTCTAATAAATTAAAAAAAAATCAGTTGACTCATAACTGGAACGTGACAACTTGGATCAATCTAGTAAGTTAAAGTTTTTTTCGTTGGTAATGTTATATATAATTTACATAATTTTATACGTGTAACAGATTGTATTATAATATTTATACATAATTTAGAAAGAATTTTTTTTTAAAACTTATTTAAAAAAAAATCACAAAAATTTGTTATAAATATATAAAACAAATTGATTTTATCTTAAAATTTTTGTTTTTTTTTTTTCAAAATTCTATATATACCTCAAATTAAACCCTAAAAAGAATTCTCAATTATTTTTTCTTCAGCATTTTGAATAAAGAGAAATAATAATACAATTTTATTTGTCAATATTTTCAGGATGAAAAGGGACAATCCTTCAAAGTCCGAGGTCACGCCATCATCGTCGTTATCTTCGTGGCTATCAAAGTGGCTTCAAATTGATTTTTACAACAAAAAATACATGGTACATGTCGAGAGATATAATATTGTATTCTGTATCGAATGTATGAACAATCCCATATGCGAAACGTGCTGGAAGAATGAGTCGAACCAACACCAAGAACATCAATTTTTGTAGGTAATCATGAATTAAATTGAATTATTTAAATTTTAGTAATTTATTTTATAGATATAGTTGCTTATAACCTTTTTTTTTTTTTGTTTGAAAAGCTTATACACTACAAGAAATTATCAATTTTGTAATGAGATTTTTCGTTCATAAATTCACTTTTTTTATGTTATTAATGATATTAGAGACGGAATTAAAGATGGAATTACGTTAGCTACATAAACTTTAGGAACGGAATTCCGTTACAAATATACTATTTTTTTTTTGTAGTGGTATAACTCTCCTACAATTTTAGAAATTGTGATTTTTTTTTTCAAACATATATATATATTTTTTTGAGATTATATATATACCATATTTTTTAAAATACGAAATTGCACAATTTCTAAAGAACATGAATGATGAGACTTTCCAAAATTTTGCCTATTTTATATAATGTATTCTTTTAGTATATATTTGTGTATTTTTTAAGTATAGATTTTGAAGTAAAATAATTTTTAGATATTGTATTAGGGTCATATTATGTCCATCGTCCAATATATAAATTTTTGTACATGTATATATATTATTAAATTACTTACTATTTTGTTTATAGAACAGAAAATAAAAATTAAAAGGACTTTTATTTGTTTGGGCTTTTATTATGGCGGTTGTATTAAATTTCTATACATGTATATGTATTATTAAATTACTTATTTTTTTTTTATAAAACAAAAATAAATTAAAAGGACTTTTATTTGTTTGGGCTTTCATTATGGCGGTTGTATTTGCTAATTTGACATTTTTATTTTATTTTATTTTAATTTTTTTTGTTATGTATATAGTTTTTAATGCAATTGTTAACTTTTATTGCATATAAGTAGTTGTTGTTTTTTTATTAAATAATATTTTTTTTGATAATATATTTAAAAAATAATGTGATTTTTTTTTTTTTTGTTTGAAAGACCACAATCTTAGTAAATATTTGTTTTATCGTTAATATAAACTTGTAAGTGTTAAATAAATATTTTAATTAATTATGCTATATTTATCCGTAGTATAATATTACCTCCGTCCAGTCGTAAAGTAAACAAATCATTTTGCATAATTGTATTTAACATTAAAAATATTTTTATATTTGTATAATTTACTCCACAAATATCATTGTATATGTATTACAAGAGACTAATAGATGTATTTTTATCTTTATATCTTTATTTGTACTATATTTTGATATAATAATTAATATTTAAATATCAACACAATAAAACCCTATGTACTTTGTGGCTGGATAAAGGTAGTATTTTTTTTTAAAAAAAATAAAAATTTAATTATTAAAAAAGTTATATGAGATCAATAATATTTTAAACACTTCCCTATGACATAATTTTAACTAATGTTATGGGTTATGATTTTGTATATTTTAAATTATAAAAATACCTTTGATTACTTATATATTTTTATGTATAAAAATAAAATATATAATTATAAAATAATTTATTTATAAGGATTTTTTTTTTCTTATGTACATAAATATATTTCTCTTCATTATAGATTTTTTACTTGATTATTTAATTTTATCAAGATTTAGCAAATTTGATATATAGATTGTTTATATTTACGTCTATATACATTTAATTATTTGATTATTCGTTGATTTGATGGTATAAAAATCTTGAATTATTGGAGGTTTGTACAGCTTTGAGAAGGACAACGATTTTCACAACCGACATACAAAATATATTTGATATATTCGGTACTGTTGGACCCCAAGTCCAAAATGTTTAAAGTGGAAGGTAGTGATTTTCATCAGGCTGCGGAACTTCCATGGAGCAAAAAGATATAACTTCCACAGACTTTTGGATGACAAGCTCCGTTAACCCTGAATTGGCAACTTCATAATATCAATGGAAGACCACGGTACCTATATGTCCTATATGGAATGTTCTATGGGTCAAAATGAAAGGAAGATGAATGAGGGTTCCATGTAACTCGAGGCTGTTAGGGACATATCCCCGTAGACCGGCTAGGAGTATGATGGAAACAAATCAGGGTAAGCTGCAGGTCTGATCGAAGGCAATGGAAGAAATCCAGAGGGAATGGAACTTGGTCCAGGAACGACGGAAGATGTTCAAAACGAATGAAACTCGGTCCAGAGGCAATGGAAACAACTGGGAACTGATGGAATGAGATTACCTGGTGGTTAAGAGAGGTAGAAAGAAGTGGAGAGAATAATTGTAACCACCCATGTTAGTGGGAGAAGTGGTTACTCTAGCTTAGGACTACAATTAGGAAAAAGAAACACAACATATACGTGCACAACAAATCAAATCGTCTCTTTTCATACTTTTCTTTCATGTTTTATATTCGTTTTTATGCAATTTAATTCCAGTTACATGCTTTCTGCAATTTATTTACTTGTTTTCCGTAGATTATCGTAGTTTAGTTCGTTAGTCGCGTGAAATTTGCATTACCAGACGACGGATTGACTCTCTGGAGTACTTCCGGAACCCACACCGATGAAATCGGCGAGCTATTTTAGAATTCCGAATCGCAGGATCAACAATTGGCACGCCCAGTGGGACCAAGTCGGGTTCGTGTTTGTGTATGCAACTTCGTAGTGGTAGAGTGATCGCCATGGACAATCAGAATCAGGGCTCAGGCTTGAATATCGGTGCAGGATTTACTGGAACTGGAACGCCGGTCCATCCCAGTGGAAGCCGCACTCCAGGGCTGAGGAGAGAAGAGGAATCATTATCGATTGAAACGATGGTGACCATGGTACGCAGGGAAGTGAATCAGTGTATTCGGGCTGGAATCGAGGATATCGCGTATGAAATTTCTAGGCAATTGGCCGATGTGATCCGGCCAACTGTGAGAAATGAAGCATTTTAGATTTGCGAAGAGGAACGTCGAGCAGTGGCCAGTGGAGTCCATAATTCTGGAATTCCAGGAAACACATATGGAAGTCCGAGAAGAATAACTCCATCTGGTGGAGGGATTCCAACCCTCACAGGGAACGTCGGTTCCAGCTTAGGTCGAGAAAACACTAGATCGCCTAGGGGACCGACGAGTGGAGCAGGATTGCAATTCGGCAATGTAACAATTCTCCAACGCCCGCAAAGAGGGCAACCCAGCGGAGGTTGTGGCCCTCAAATGGTAGGAGGACCAGATGTCGCAGAAAGCAGTGTTTATGGAGCCCCTCCAGGGACAGCGTTGCCAGGGCAGGTCGCAGGTCAGCCTACTTGGAATGCACCTCCACCACCGTGGGCTCAACAGGCTCCATATGCCGCCGTCCCTCAAGGAGGAATGGCTGGTCAAGCTTGGGGACCAGGGAGGCAACCGCTGATTCCTAATCAGCAGGAGGCCCGGCCATTAATAGATACGGATATTCTAGTAGAAAGTATCCGAAGAGCTTTCCCACGAATGAAATTTGAAGAGCGACCAGTGTATGAAAGACCCTACCCAGCTTAGGTAAGTGAGATGATGCCGTTGCCCGTTCGAAATAAAGCACCGGATTTTTCACTGTTCTCAGGCGAAGATGAGAGATCAACGATAAAGCATATCGGGAAATTTACAGCTCAGTGTGGGGATTTGGGAGAAAATGATTGGTATCATTTACAATTGTTTTTCTTATCTCTGACGGGTACTGCATTTTCGTGGTATACATCGTTGGCGCCAGGTACCGTGCAGTCTTGGTCGGATTTGGAGCGGCTTTTCCACGACCGTTTTTATGTGCTACCAATGGAGACTACAATATCCCACATGGTAGCTGTAAAATAGGGATAGGAGGAGTATACGAGCCTTTAGTAGCATCGATAATGGAAGGTGACAACTTGGCGCTTGCTCAGTTCTTCTTAGGGCATTTGTATAGAACCCTTAACGATCTTCATACCCGCCTAAGTCGTGAGGAATGTGTATCCACCCAGAGGGGACCTTTGTGGTTTCTTCAGCTCTGGGCTGCTTACATGTTTCCCGAGCTGTTTGACATACCGTGGTCGTTCCAAATTCCGAACAAAGAACGTATCAGCGTGTTTTTAGCTGGGTTTGAGTGTTCCCGTAACGCTTTCCAAATCGCTAACTTTTTCTTGTCGTCAAGTAACCGTGAGGATGCACGATTCTTCCCTCTACCGGAGCGATCTCATGGGCCTGATTGGTTCTCTAAGCCTCCGCCGATGAAGGAGGATGGTTCCCTTGATTGGTCTTCCATCACTTCATCATGGAATCAAGTTTTAACTGCGAGGCCCCTGTTGTTGGGTCTAAAGCCTACGTCTCGTTCTTTACCCGTTGGGGTGGAGGGTTATTTCCCACAGTTGTATGCGCACCAATTTGGACTCCAACAAACGGTCCTGATGTACCACTTCCATTGTCGAGGGCCCTTTCCACTGGTCATGAAGGATCTATCCTCCGAAGACCTTGATATGTTCCAGGGCCTGAATGCGGCCATTGAGGATTCACCCCTTCTAGTCTTCGAAACCAAGCCTTCCATCGATTCGGCGTTTGCAAGCTGGTGGGCATCCTTAAAGGATGTTCTTTTTGCTGAGCCTCTCGGCTTCATGGTTACGCCGTTTTATCGATACTAATTCTGACCACCAAAGCAAAACAGCTGACATTGCCGCCGAGGAGGTTGAAAGTGTGGCCCCCGAGATCATCGAAGGTAGACTTTCATCATCTTCTTTAGCTTTGATCAATAAATATTCAGCTAGCTCTTGTTTGTATTCGCAGTGACGGATTCCTTCCCCGTACATAGATCAACTCGACATGCCAAAGCCAGAGCTGCTGCCCCGAAGCCTTCAGAGAAGCGTCGTGCAACCATTTCTCCCAACACTCAGGTTCATATTCATCTCCATGTAGTTTCCACGAACCCTTCATGATTTTCTTATTCGTATGTATCATTGTCTCCAGCCTGCTAAGAAGGTGCAGAAAGGTGTTGATGCAACCCCTGGGACAAGGACTACGGCTTATACTACGGTGAATCTTCCTTCGAAGGTTCATCCACCAAAACCTTCTTGTGTCCAAGGTATTCCCATAATCCAAGTTGCATTCCTCTTCACATTCATATTAAAATGTTATTCGCTAACATCTTTTACCAGCATGTACTTTCGAGAGCGTTGGAGGCTCATTTTCCACCTTCAGATCGCACTTTTGCCCCACCTCGTGCAGGTCGCATTACTTCCGGTTCAGATATCAGTCAAGAGCGCATCCAGGAGTACTTCATTGGGCATCAGGATGCAACATCCACCTCTGCACTTTCTAGTCAACTCCCTGAGAGAATGGACGAACAATTCATCACCACCTGCTTGGAGGCGTCCCCGGGAGATCCTGAAACCCTAAGTTCCATCCAATTGGCTTTACCGAATTTGGCGGAGTCCCTTTCCGATGCAAACCTTCCCGAGTCTATTCGTGGGCAATGGGTCGGCTTATTTTCTAAAGTGAACACCTTCGCTCAGTGTCGTATGATGGCAGAGGAGAACCGGAATTTTGGGAGGACGCATTTAGATCAGCTGGGAACATTAAGGGACCAGAAGCAGTCTTTGCAGGATAAATTTTTGCATATTGAGGATGAAGCTTCCAGTGATTCAAACCAGCTTGATGCCTTTTGCACCGAGCAATTAGCAAAGCAGGCCGAATTCCTGATGGAACAGCTCCAATTGTTGATGGAGCAGCCCCGGCCCTAGAGATTTCAACTCTAGTGGAAACAGCGCCAATTCCTGATGGAACAGCTCCAACTCTGGAAAATCCGATTCCTCATTCGATAGATTCAGTTCCTATGGAAGCAGTTTTAGGACCTGCTGGACCGGCTCCAGATCCGGCAAACCTGATTTCAACTTCAACGGATCCAGTCCCTATGAAAGCAGCACCAGGCTTTGATGAAGCGGCTCCATCTCTGGAGGATTTGATTCCAACTCCAAGGGATCCAGTTCCCATGGAAGCAGCACCGGGTCACGATGGAACGGCTCCATCTCTGGAAGGTCCGACCCTAATCCCCGCGGATCCAGTTCCCATGGAAGCAACACCTGACCCTGATTACTCCGAGCCCAATGTGGATCTGGCAGCCATGGATACTCCTCCTACCGTGCGTTAACTTCAGGAACCATTCGCCTTTCTTCAAGCCACCCACAATTTCGTTTGGATTTTATGATCTACTATTTGTTTGGTTACTTAAGATGACTTATTTTCGTTTTGTTTCCGTTTGCCCATTAGTGACTTAATGGCCTGCTTTCATTTTGTATGTTAGCGGCTTAATGGCCTGCTTTCATTTTGCATACTAGCAGCTTAATAGCCTAGTTTCATTTTGCTCTGTATCTAGCGGCCTAAACAGGGCCTGCTGTCATTTGTCCTTTGCATTTATTTATTTGAACTCGAGTGGTGACATGTATCCCTTAAGGTGCTTAGCATTAATAACATTTCTATGTTCTATCCCATCAATACTCATCAATCTATAAGCACCGTTAGGTAACACCTTACGCACTTGATACAGACCTTCCCATGTAGGAGACCATTTCCTGAGCATATTATCTTTGAATGTTTCGGGTAACACTGCCTTCCATACCAAATCTCTTTCTTGGAATGTCCGCCGACGTACCTTTTTGTTGTAAGCTCGTGCTACTTTCATTTTATTTGCCCTGATATTCTCTAAGGCCATCATCCGATCCTCGTGTACGTAGTCCAATCTCCGTAAAATCATTGTGTCATACTGCTCAGGACTAAGCAAATTCTGTTTCAACACTCGTAGTGATGGCACCGTGATTTCCAATGGCAATATTGTCTCTTGTCCATAGACCAATTGGAATGGAGTGCAACCAGTGGCTTTATTTTGGTATTGCCTACAAGCCCATAAAGCCTCCCCTAACACTTCGTGCCATCTTCTCGGGTTATCCTCCACAGCCTTTTTGATTACCCCAATTAAGACTTTGTTGGCTGCTTCGGCCTGACCATTCGCTTGCGCATAATACGGTGACAAATGTAAAAGAGCAATCCTGTACTGTGCAACGAAGGCGGCCACTCTATCGCTGGTAAATACAATACATTGATCAGTGGTAATCGTCTGCGGGATTCCATACCGGTGAATAATGTTCTCTTTAACGATTTGTAACTGATTCCTTTTGCTCCTCCATACTCTAACACCTTTGTTTCAGGCCGCCTAGGAGATGAATGTGCTGGCCAAAGTGAACCTCCCGACTCCCGCCAGATCTATCATAGCACGCCGCGCCGACCTGTCATTCGCTGACCTGAGTTTAGCGAACCTCGAGGCTTTAGTTCAGGTCACGATAGATTTGTCGGTGCAGCCTATGCTGGAGTGGGGAGCTCCCTCCGTCCTCGATCGGATGATGGCAAGGATCACCGAAATTCAAGCCGAGCTGCCTCTGATCCGACCTCCATCGTCCGAGGCCACGTCATCTCAGCCGACCGCTGATCCGGCCAATCTTGAGGCATCTTTGAAGAAGGTCGACCAAGACCTTAATCTTGCCAAGGCTACACTGCAAGAACTTCGACAAGCGTGACAAACTTTGGCGGCTGAGATCTCCCAAAAGACGGAAGAGCTCAGACGCCTACAAGAACAGTTGGAGATCCTGGACGGCAACCTCTAGGAAGGGAGCCGTCTGGTGGAAGAGCATTGCCAGACACAAATGAGTCTTAGCAAACAACTTCAAACGAGCATACAACTGATACTTGTCAGGGGACACCAGGAGGCTTATTAGCGTCGGCGGGCCAATCGGTCGGAAATGAAATGGGCTGATCTCCGAACCGCCCTTAGGGCCCTACTTTCTCTTTAACTTGATGTAATATGTATATAACTCCTAAACTTAGTCTATATATGCATCCTATTTTTCAGAACACAGATCCATATTTTTTGCACTTTTACTAAGTCAAGAATCAAGCGTCACAACACCTATATATACTCCATATCTCTTTTTGCAAATATCATCAGCATCCACCAAATTAACTCAAAATAGTTTCTCCCCGCATTCGTTTACCTTCATCCAACTGGGAAGGTTCTCTGCAACCATTCATTGTGGATAAACACCCCATAGGTCATCATGATGAGGACATGATACAGGTGCTCAAAAAACTAGACTTTAAGTTTAAGTTTTCTGGCAGAAGCAAGAAAACCATACATAACGTGATCCGTTTAATGGAGCGTATATCCACCAGCTATGAACCCTTCACTGACATTCTTACTCGCATATCTGATCTCGATCATCACCTGGATATGATAAATCATCATGTCCTGGCCATTCTCTCTGACCTTAGCTGGAACAATATTTTTCACCAGCAAAGATCAACACTTTCCAGGCTGCGCGTACTTGTCGAACGGGAAAGCCAATCTTTACAGGATATGAAAGATCGCACCGAACAAGACCTTCAAGAAATGCAAGACCAATGGGATCGTTATTGTCTCGATCTAGACGATCTCCTGGACGAGGAACCTGAAATGGTTTCCGTGAATTGGGATGAAACCTCTGAACCAGAAGACAATCACGTTTGTGTCACCCTCTCGGATGATGGATAAAGAACCCTTTCATATAGGTTCGAACCCTTGAAGGGTTCCTAGATTTTTGCAATAAGAATTAATGACAATGTTCTGAAAAGGCAGGAAAATACCTTTTTAGATACTTTAGCATTAATATTTTCATGTACCAGTTTTCCTTCTTGACTTATAATAATAAAAGCTCCGTTACCGATTACTTTGTGAATGATGAAAGGGCCTTCCAAGTTGGGAGACCATTTCCTTAATTGGTCCACCTTCTTATACGTAGGCAGAATTGTTTTTCATACTAAATCTCCTTCTGAAAAAACTTTTGGGACACTCTTTTTCCATAATACTTTGCTCTAATCTCACTCTGTTTAACCACTCGATCCAGAGCATTTAATCGATCTGTGTCCGCCTCCTCCAGTTGTTGCCACATCCTTTGCGCATACGCCTCATCAATATTTGCTATTGTATTAATCGCTCTGGGTGAAGATACAACAAATTCCGCTGGCGGTATGGCATCTTGCTCGAACGTTAATTGGTAGGGGGAGAACCCATTAGAGGTATTTCTACTATTTCGGTGAGACCACAATTCCTGAGACAGTAATGTATGCCATTTCCTTGGATTTCCCTCTACCATTTTTCGGATGATGCTGATGACAATTTTATTTGCCGCCTCGGCCAATCCATTAGCCTGTGGGTAGTACGGTGAAGAATGATGCAATTTGATGTTGAACTCGACCAAAAACTCAATAAATTTCTCCCCAGTAAACATCAAACCCTGATCGGTCATAAGGGTGTGGGGAATCCCAAACCGATAAATAATGTGATTAAGTACAAACTCAATCACTTCTTTCTACATCGCATTCTTCAACGGGACTGCCTCTACCCATTTGGTAAAGCAATCAGTTTCCACTAAAATGAATAAATGTTGCTTTGATGACGCCGGATGAATTTTCCCTATTACATCCGACGCCCAAGCCTTGAATGGCCACGGCTTAACCATCGCCTGGAGTTCTACTGCTGGCAGATGGTTTAATGGGCCATGCCTCTGGCACTTCTGACACCCTTTAGCAAATCTGATACAATCATCAAATATCTTTGGCCTATAAAATCCCATACGATGAATGGCCCATCGCATGTTTAATCATGCTCGGTGTGCTCCACAAATTCCACCATGAACTTCTTCCATTACCTTAATAGATTCTTCTGGTCCCAGATATCTTAATAATATTCCTTCAAAGGTTCTCTTATACAGAACCCCTTCAATAAGCTGGAAACGTAACGCTTTCATTCGAACGCCTACAGGAGTCACAGAATTTGGTGATTCTAGATAGATCATAATTTTTGTTCTCCAATCAGTATTGGCATCGATGCTACCAATTATTTGCTGACAGGCATTCTGAACCAGGTTATCTGCTTGCCAATTCTCTGTTCTCGGTAATGCTCAATAACTACCTCCGCAATTCTATATAATAGACGATATACCAAATCTCGATATTGACGCAGATGCAGATAATTACAAGCGTACCGTCTTAAAACTTGATTGATGACCAATTGAGAATCTCCACAAATCATAACCGCTTGCACTCCTTTGGCCACAAGTGCTTCCAGACCCAAAATTAGTGCTTCATATTCGGCAGAGTTGTGAGTCATTTCCTTCATTTGAAGCTTCAAACTGATCTTACGAGCCCCAGGTCCCTCTAATATAACTCCTGCTCCTGACTTCCCTCTTGAACAAGAACCATCAAAAAACATTTTCCAGGAACTAGTACCTATACACGGTACCATTTTATGTTCTACTGATTCGTTGTTAGTGAACTCAGCCAATAAGTCGGCCACTACCTGCCCTTTCACCGCTTTGATAGGTCGATACTGCAGCGCGAAAGAAGCCAATCTGATTGCCCATTTCATTAACCTTCCTTGCATGGTTGGTCTGTGCAGAATTAATCTGATCAGATCCACTTTGGAAACCACTTCGGTTTCTCTTGGCAGAATATAATGCTCGAACCGAGTACATGCAAAGACGAAAGAATAACACATTTTCTCGGGCATAGTATAATTCAACTCTGGCCCTGCCAGAGTTTTGCTTAAATAATAAATAGCCATTTCCTTACCGTCTTCCCATTCTTGCACCAGCAGATTGCTCACCACATCAAAGTTGTTTGCTACATACAGTCTAAGAGGTCGATCTCCTCTTGGGGGAACCAACACTGGTGGTTTTATTAATGTCTGCTTAATTTCGTCTAATGCCTCTTGCCTTATTCTTTAGCAACTTTGTGATGGGTTTTAACTTCCCTGCGGCATTTGTTATGACCCTTCTTAGGTAGTTCACTTTACCCAACAAGCTTTGAACCTCCTTTATCGTCCGAGGGGGGCGCATGGTCAGAACAAGAACAACTTTAGTTTTGTTCGCATCAACCTCTATCCCCTTTTCATGCACTAGAAAACCCAGGAAATTTCCTACCGAAACTCCAAAGGCACATTTGGTTGGGTTCATCTTCAGGTTGTACTGCTTCATCCTTAGAAAAGCATTTTCCAAGCCATCCAAGTGTGTATCAAAGTCAGTGGACTTAATGATCACATCATCAATATATACCTCCATGGACCGCCCAATTAAATCGTGAAAGATAGTATTCATCGCCTGTTGATAGGTTGCCCCAGCATTCTTTAAACCGAATGACATAACTGTCCATTCGTAGATCCCTAAGGCTCCTGGGCACTTGAACACGGTTTTGGGTATATCTTCCTCTGCCAATGATATCTGATTATACCCCGCATAATCGTCCATCAGGCTTAAAATTCGATGCCCTGCTACCGAGTCGATCAACATATCGGCTATGGGCATCACATACTCATCTTTAGGAGTAGCTAGATTGAGATATCTGAAGTCAATGCAGATCCAAATCTTTCCATTCTTCTTGGTCACTGGGAAGATATTGGCTAACCATTCTGCATATCGACTTGGTCGAATGAACCCTACTTTCAATAATTTCTCAATCTCTTCTTTGATCTGTGGAAGTAGTTCCGGGCTAACCCTTATTGGTGTTTGCTTATATGGCTTGAACCCCTTCTTAATCGGCAACCTATGTTCTATTAAATTGCGTGCCAATTCAGGCATTTCTGAGTAATCCCATACCAAACACCCCATATGGTCTCGAATGACCGCTACCATTTGCTTTTGTTGGTTTTTAGTCAACAAACCACTAACCCTGACTATCTTGGGTATCTGGTCGGTTCCTACATTGTATTCAATGAGCAGATCCTGAGTTGACAAAGAAGGTTCTGTTTTCTCCAGCAGGTCAGGCCAACGAAAGCCTTCTCCTTCATCAACATTATTGTAGGAACCTTCCCTACCATGTAGTCTAACCATTAATTGGTTTAAATAAAACTGCCTACTAAGCTCGTCACATTCACCTATTTCTTCCATAATTAAACCTTTAATAAATGTAAAGTTTTTTGGCTAACAACAGAGCCATAAGAAAGAAGAATGTTTCTAATGAAACACATAACCCTGCGCAGTGAGCTTACAGCCCTTCCAGGGATATTTATCTACCACAACTGTTTGTGAAATCGGAGGCACATACTCAAAGTAAAGTACGGATTCTTCCACAATTTCTGTAGAACCAAATGGATTAGTGCTGACATCCATTCTGAACACTTGATCTCCTTCCCAGAACATGATCTGCTGATGGAGAGAGGAGGGCACGCACTTGGAAGCGTGAATCCAATCTCGCCCCAACAGGACCGAATAAGTGGTGTTGGCATCTACCACGAAAAATACAGTTGAAATCACCTTTGGTCCGACTTCAATAGGGGATACCATTATCCCTTCTGGTTTCATCGGCTGCCCTGTGAAGCTCGTCATCTCGATATCTACTGGAGACAGATCACCAATTCTTTTTCCCAATTTCCTCAGAGTTTTGAGAGGCATGACGTTGAAGACCGTCCCATTATCTATAAAAACCTTGTTAATCGGCTTACCACAGATGTGAGCGTTAACATACAATGGTTTCAAGTGTGGAATTGTTCCTTCTGGTATAGGTGGAAAAACCATAGGTGGGGGGACTGCCTTGTGTATGTCCGGGACTGCCGGCCATTGCTGGCCATTCTGGTTCCTCCTCCTGCAGACTTGCCCAGATAGGCTCATCTTCTTCCTCGAACCACCGCATACCAGTCATCCTGACTTCGAACCCGGTTGGATCGATCTTGACTATCTTGCTGCGCAAAACCCTCGTTTCCTCTGGCGCAAACGTCCCAAAGATTATCTCAGGAGTCTCCTCTTCAGCAGCTTCTATTTTGGGATCAATGTTGATCCGTCTACAGAATTGACACCAAAAGCACCTAGCCTTCTTGATAGGCCTTTCGATCTCCCCGTGCGCCTGTAGTCGGTCGCTTGAGCTTTTTTTTTTGGGTGATACCTCTTTCTTCTCATTCCCTTTGTCTGTTCGCCTCCTGTGTCGAGCTACATACCTGCGTTTAGCATTACGGATTTGTGTATGATTCATACCTGAAAATTATGGATCTATATCTACGGAAAAAGGCTTTATGTTCCGGCTCCATTTGTCATGGATTGGTTGTGGCCTACGCATTGGTCGATCTCGCACCACCACTTTGTCCTTCAATTCCACCTGGAAGGAACCATCTTTCTTGTCACATTTCTCTGCCACCCTGGTCTCACAGATTTTGACCTTATCCTCCTGATCAAGCTCCCGCTCATTTGGCTTACGCTCCTTTCGCTTGGTATCTTTTTCATCATCTCTTTGTGTGTCTTGTGAAGAATGCACATAGATCACTGCAGTAGTTACTTTTGGGAAGGGCTATTGTTATACTCCCATCGTCACATATTTAAACCTTCCAGCTTTGATGGCCCACTGAATTTCCTTTCGGAAATGCGTACACTAATTAGTGCAATGCGTAAAGGAGTTATGCCATTTGCAGTATGGCCTTCCTCTTATTTCTTCCTTTGCCACCAACCGTTGTCCCTTTGGGATACGAATTTGACCATCCGCTAGCAGAATATCGAAGATCTCATCTGCCTTAGATGCATCAAACGTCGGTTGTTCCCGCTCTTCTGCCCCTGGGAGGGGCTTCAATTTGGAACATACATAGGGCTTGCCGTGTACGATTTCAGCCTCCATTTCGTCAGCGCCTTTCCTCTGTTCATCATCTGGTGCATACATCTCTGTATCGACGCTGGCCGTCTGCTGAACCTTGTTCCGCCAAAAATTGTGATCCTTCTCTATGAAGAGGGATTCCAACCTCCCTGCTTTAGATGCTAAGCTGGCCAGATCTCGAACATTTAGAGCCTCCCGTAGCCGTGTATGCATATTTCTGACCACCAAGTTGGTCATTTCGTTCTTTTCTATGACTGTTGAGCTGCGCCCTTTCATCAGCCGTATCCGCTCTATGAATTGGTAGGCGGTCTCCTCTGGCATTTGTCTAATCTCCAAGAGATCTGTGAGTGAGACCGTCGAGAGAGGATTAAAGAATCTTGCATGAAAAGCTACTTCCAAGCCTTCCCAGGTTTGCAACTGCCCTGGCGGAAGATTAGCAAACCAGGAAAAAGCCGTTTTTGTGAGAGATAACCCGAACAACTGTAATTTGTGAAACAAATTATTGCCTACTTCCCCCAATTGAGCTGTGAACCGTCCCACATGCTCAATGGTTGAGGCTCCATCTTCTCTCGAGAATGAGTGGAAATCTAGTGGCCTATAATTTCTCGGAAGAGGATGCTCATTGATGATTCTTTCTGGAAATGGCCTCTGATATGCTGGCCTGTTCACCGTTTGAGGATCATTCCGAAATGCACCCGCAGAACTTGGGCAATATCTTCCGGATCCACTTTGGGTGGAATAGGATCGAACACAGGAATGGGATTGTGAGCCTGTCCCCCCAACCTCTCTTCCCTAGAGAAGGCTGGCTCGGCTGGGATGGGATTATGAGCCTGACCCCCCAACCTCTCTTCCCTAGAGAAGGCTGGTTCGGCTCTGACACCCAATGGAACATTATTTAGGTATGTTAGATGAGTCTTTCCCCTATCAACCCTAGTAGTGGCACTTAGAAGAGTGCTATCTACATATGAAGGCCCCGCAAAATTTGCATGTAATCTGGATGGTGACATCCCTGGTGGTGACTGAGTGGGTTGAAGAGTAACCCTTGATAAAGCTTGATCTAACATATTCTGCATGAGGTTTTGTTGTTCACGCAACATGTTTTGCATAGCCAGAGTTTGCTGATTGTTCAAGTGTTGAACATAAGACACTCAATCGGCGGGTGCTTGGGGGACTTCCCCTGCATTTGGCATGGCAGGTGGTGAAATGGTTTCTCCCGCCGGTGTTGAAGAGATTTGGGGCTATGAGCCTGCCATATGGATCCTTCCGATGATTCGGCCGGACCTCAGTCATATAAAATTCTCTATTGACCTAGGATTAGCAATCTTGCCTTTCTCCCACTGTGGTCGCCAAATTGTTGATGCCGATTTTCAACAATAAAAAGTAAAACCCGAAAATAGAAATTATCTTCGAATTTGATAAAATAAAATGTCTGAGATGAAGAATCTCTAGACACCGTACGATACATAAGTAAAATAAGAAAAATAAATACTACAGACTGTAAAAGTAAAATGGTGATCCCCAAAAGAAATTCACTGAATTTGATGTCGATTGAAGATGGTTTCTTTAGGTCATCAACAGACCTATTTAAAACCTATGTCAACCGCCACAACCAAGTCGTGCCTTCATATCCGCTCGCCGGTTGTAACTTCTCTCAACCGTCTTAGAACTGCTTATCGTCCGACCAGCACACCTGCTGCTACGTCTCCTCTTGCCCGCCTTCCACTTGTTCGATCCGCTCGCCGGTTGTAACTTCCCTTAACCGTCTTATCAGACGGATCATAAATTACCATCCGACTGAGAAACCGTCTGGACCATCCATCGACTGAACCTACCGAATAACCCAACGATTGACCAACCGACCAATCCAGATACTAACTGGTCGCTAGGCCAAACGACTAATCAGTTGCCCATTCGAGCGACCACCATTCGGTCCCTTCAAACAGCTGGACAACTATTCGTCCAGACGATTCATCGATCGCCCAATCAAGCTACCACCATCCAGTCCCTTCAATTGGTTGAACAACCATTCGTCCAGACGACTCATCGGTCGCCCAAACAGGCGACCACCATCCAGTCCCTTCAAACGGCTGAACAACCGTTCGTCCAGACGACTCATCGGTCGCCCAAACAGGCGACCACCATCCAGTCCCTTCAAATGGCTGAACAACCGTTCGTCCAGACGACTCATCGGTCGCCAATCAAGCGACCACCATCCAGTCCCTTAAAATGGCTGAACAACCGTTCGTCCAGACGACTCATCGGTCGCCCAATCAAGCGACCACCATCCAGTCCCTTAAAATGGCTGAACAACCGTTCGTCCAGACGACTCATCGGTCGCCCAATCAAGCGACCACCATCCAGTCCCTTAAAACGGCTGAACAACCGTTCGTCCAGACGATTCATTGGTCGCCCAATCAAGCGACCAACTGACCGCCCTTTCAAGCGACTGAACTACTGTTTGACCAAATGACCGGCGAATCGATCAGACGATTAACAGGTCGCTTAATTAAGCGACTAATTAACAGACCTTTCTTCCAAATGGGCCCCTAGAAGCCCACTTTCCTCTTGTCTGACCCCCGTATCGACCGTCTCATATTTCTTCGCCCGACCTTATCTTGTCCGACCTCCTTATCGGCCGTCTCATCCTTCTTCGCCCGACTTCATTTTGTCTGACTTTTGCATCGTCTGTCTCATCCTCCTTTGCCCGACTTCATCTTGTCCGACCTCTGTATCGGCCGTCTCATCCTCCTTTGCCCGACTTCATCTTGTCCGACCTCCTTATCGGCCGTCTCATCCTTCTTCGCCCTACTTCATTTAAGACTCTACTACCATTATCAGGCCCATTAGACTATACATCAATCCAATTTATAAGCCCATTATCAAGAAACCCTATACATTGGTTTTTTCTTACTCAATAATAGTTAATTAAGTTTTATATTTCTTAAATATATTTTGATTTAGAAGTTGGATAAACTAATTTTTTAATTCCTTAATGGAACAATTATTATTTTATTCCTTTAATTGCGTCGCAAATTAGTTCCGTAAGTAAAAACGTTTTGCACTTGTAGTCTTCCGGTGCCGGAGATGTCTACGTAGCACCCACGTGGTTCGCCGGAGAATACGTGTCAGCGACACCTGGCGGACACGTGAATTTTTTTTAAAAAAATTAATTTATTTATTTCATCTTTTTTGTAAAAATTAAACAAAATTTCAAAACTAAAATTTTTAAAAAATAAAAAAATATATAAAAATCTACGTATCCGCTAGATGCTGCTGATTTGGTAGACACATGTCCTCCGGCAAACCACATGGGTGCCACTTAAGCATTTTCGACACCGGACGACCAAAATTGCAAAACCTTTTCTACTTATAGACTAGTTTGCAACATACTTCAGTAAAAGAGACTAAAAAAACCAGTTTACTTTTGTAATTTTTACATAAAATAGAAAAATAGCAATGGTTACATACAAAAAATACAAATATTAATTATTATGAAAGGGAAGAGATAGTATCAAGTAAAATGGCATATATTCAAATAAAAAGGTACTCATTCGTCCGCCCCGCTAAGATCTCATTTATTTTTCGGGTATTGATTTTTAAATATTAATTAATATATCAAAATGTAATAGAAATTAATAAAACTTATAAAAATAATTTTATTAATGTTTCATAATATTAATAATAATAATAATAATATAATTATTTATAAAAATATTTTTAATATCAAATAGACAAAAAAAAAAAAATATAATTTAATAGACGGACGAACAAATATCATTTATTTTAAAATGGATAAATTATATTGAAACGGCGGCATACCGTTTTATTACACAAAACAAAAAGAAGTAAAAATGTTACCATTATTTGAAAAAAAAACATAAAAAAGCAGTCCATACTAAAAAAAAATTAAAAAACGAAATCATATACGGCAATGCCAGTACAGCTCCATGTTACCTCTAGTCTCTCTCTCTCTCATCTCTTTCTCTCTCTCACACACCACATAACATACAGTCGCCACACTACAGCGCACCTACTACAAATTTATGCATACAGACTGTACATACATACATACATATATCCGTATATATATGTATATTTGTTTGTGGTTGCGAGCAAGGAAGGCCAGACTGACAATGACAGATAAATACAGTGCTGACTGCTGAAATATCAGACAAAGACAGAACAGAACAAGACATCGCTGTCTTGTTCCCTCCCCCACCATATTATTATTATTATTATTATTTACTTATTATTGCCCTTTCTCTCTCTCCTCCTCCTCTTCTTCTTCTTCGCCTTCACAGCTTCAGAATCACCACACAAACGAAACGAGCACCAGAATACAATACAATCGAATAGGATAGAATTGTGTCTGTGTCTCGACCGTCAGCCCCAAAGAATAATAGTTATGAGATGAGCTGAGGTTGAGGCTGAGGCTGAGGCTGAGATTGTAGGATTGTGGTGGCAATGATGTATTCTTCGTCTCTGCCAATTCACAATTTGGCAATTGATGGAGGCGGAGGCGGCCCTTTGGATGGCACCAACTTGCCTGGGGATGCGTGCCTGCTTCTCTCCACCGATCCCAAGCCGCGCCTCCGCTGGACCGCCGAGCTCCACGACAGATTCGTCGACGCCGTCACGCAGCTCGGTGGCCCCGACAGTCAGTCTCATTCTCACTATTTTGTTTTTTTTTTATTAATTAATTTTTTTCCATTGCTTTAGCCTTTCCTGCCTCACAAATTCGACTTCACATTTTCACATCTAATTTATCAGTCAGGCAAACCGATTTACATGTTAAGAGTTTAATAAGATTGCTGGAGGCTGCAATGCAACTTTATTAATGAGGCTTATAATAATAATAATAATAATATAATAATAATAATAATAATGTGCAACCAAAACAGTAATGGCTCTCTGATTTCGAACACACAACATGTTCGATCAAATGCCAGTGTTTTTTAGTTGCCATTATCACTCTTGATTCTATTGCATTGTAATGAAATTTTTTGTAGGATCCATTAAATTTGGTATGCATAGATACATACCCATAGTTCGTTCTTGTTCACCTGTATATGCCTTGAATTCAATCTCGATTTGGTGCTCATCTCATTTTCTGTCTGTCTACTTGAAGCCAAATTGTGCAGATGAATGAAAATTTTCGTGAACATTAAACACAAACATATATCATGACCAGAAAATGATGTTAATTCAATTCTTGCATTGTAGAAGCGACGCCGAAAACAATTATGAGGACAATGGGAGTAAAAGGCTTGACCTTGTACCATTTGAAGTCTCATCTGCAGGTTCGTCGTTCTGTTCCAAGATCCTACGTTGTAACATTATAGGATTAAGTAAGATCAGTGAATGACCTATTATTACCTATAAGTATGAATTGATGTTATCGTAATTTTCCACTGCAGAAGTATCGCTTGGGCAAGCAAGCAAACAAGGAGCTGACCGATGACTCAAAAGATGGTATTGATCAGCCCAGCCTAGTTTCACTTATTTCGTAATAACGATTGCTTGCTTCAAATATCACGGACTCTATTGATGTTATGCAATGTCGATACCTTTTTGGCAAGCATTCCAACTGCTAAATTTGAAGTCATTTTAACTTCTCGTCCTAAGTAATTATAAGAACAAGCTTTTGCACAAACATGCCTATGATATGAATCTTTCAGACAAAGGAAAGACCGAGTAGAATGCGAATATCAAAATTATAGATCCATTTTTTTGCCAAGAAGTTCCCTTTTTTCTTATTATTTTTTTTAGACTAAATTGTTCATAACTCCCTCTTGGTTTCAAAACTCAGCGTGAATCTCCTCTTACTTTAAAAATTGTGTGGCATCCTTTATACTTTAAAAAAAATATTGCATGAAACCCTTTGTAATTTCAAAGCTCAGTGTAATCTCCACTTTTACTTTTAAAATTGTATGATGCACCCTTATATTTTCAAAAATGTTATATGAAACCCCCACCATGCAAAATATATAGATAGAAAATCATTTTCTCATCACACAATGGAAGTTTTATAGCAGTGGGGTTTTATCAACTTTTTTTTTAAGTGTAAGGTTGTGCTATGCAATTTTTAAAAGTACAGAGAAATTTTATACTGAATTTCAAAACTACAAGGGAGTTAATAAGCAATTTTACCTTTTCTCTTTTTTAAGAAAATTTTCTCTTATCCATATGAATGAAACCACTGTTGATTACTGAATGGTTACCGGTTAGAAAAGACATAATTGACGTGTCATTACTATTGTTGTCAGCATCGGGCCTTGCCGAGAGTCAGGATGCAGGTTCATCTACCACTGCGTCGTCGAGGATGATGGTGCAAGATATAAACGAGTACTTCATCCCTTGAAAAAACTTTCTTTCGTAAAGTATTTTATTTTCATGTATGCAAATATAGTTATCTTTTCACATTTTACCAGTGGTTACCAGGTGACGGAGGCTTTGCGCGTCCAAATGGAGGTTCAGCGGAGACTGCACGAGCAGCTTGAGGTTTGAACTCTTCAATCTTTGGGATCATTCTTATTAGGAAACCGCAATGAAAATGAGAATAGCTAGGGAATAAATTTGATAGCTGCTTTATAGCTTAAGAAAGATTTTTCGTCATATGTTTCGATATTTGGTATTTCCCTCAATAAGCTCATTTACTTTTGGTATGAATTTTAATGGGGTGTGTATTTTTTGTGTTTTAGGATAACATAAATAGTAAAAAGTGATACTACCACTGTTATGTAAAAATAAGCTTATTTGGTTTGGGTAGGGATTTTAATGTAAGTGTATACTTTTGTCTTTTATAGAAAAATAAAGTAGAAAAAAAATATTTCGGTCCATCTAATTTGTCCACTCTTTCTATTTTTATTTGTCTCACATAATTTGTTTTTTTCTTTTTTGAAAATATAATTATACACTTTAATTATATTTCACAATTTATAATTTTCTTTAGTTTAATTAAATTATTTAGTCATCTTAATCTTAATTTACAATTATTTTTATTAAATCATAATTATTTTTATTAATATATTTTTTATGAAATGTATTGCAGCATGTGCTGTGCGAGTCTATGCCATGTGCTGTTAGTTTATATGCTGTGTTTGTATTATATGAATATAAATGATGTGTTGTCACTGACATTATCGTGTGTTGTTTGCTAACTATCTGTGTTCTGTTAATTGATGGGTTGCACATGTATTATATTATATTACGGTGTGTTGTTTGCTAGTTATATGTGTGATGTTCAACACAGTGCTGAATTTGAGATTAAGCACCGTAACCGTTGCCATTTTTTAATTACTTATTAATTACATAATATCTAAAACTGTGTGGCTAAGCTAGAGAACACAAATTAGCTGGAATGGAGAGAGGAATTAACAAGGGCCAAAAATGGTACGGTTGTTTTGCTAGAAAAGGAAACAAGTCTTGTTTCTTTTCTATGACAAACAAATAAAGAAAGTCGGCCTATTTTCTTCTTTTTCCTTTTTTTTTATTTTATGGCAAAGGGAGTATGATTTTTTTCTAAAGAAGAAACTAACTTAATTTTTGTTGACCGACAAAAAAGGAAAGTAAGTCTATTTTTCCATGGCAAATGGAGTATATATAAACCAACACATTTGATTAGAATGGAAGTTGAACCTATAGACCTTAGATTTGGCAACTAGTTCCATTTCTAATTTCCATCATGTCTTCTTATGTTGTTCTAACTAAACTAAGCACATAAAAGTTCCATCAGGTCCAACGTCATCTCCAGATCCGAATGGAAGCACAGGGGAAATACCTCGAGGCGATCTTGGAGAAAGCATGCAAACTCCTAGACGACAACCGGTCGGTTCAAGACCTCTCTGAACCAGTCAAGGCTCCCAGTGAGTTGACGCGCATCCCTGCCCGACTGGGCGACTGCACATTACCCAATGTCGAGGCTAAGAAAAGGCCGTGCCCCAGTTTGAGCACTCAAGACTCGGAGTGGTCCATGTCGATGACGACCATGGGGAATATAGGATGACAATGGAACTGTACATTCTTGGATCGAAGCATATTTTATATATATGTAGGAAACCAAAGAACTTGACTTGAATTTGGATCGATAGTTGTTCCATTTCCTAACGTGGTAAGTTTGATATATATATGTCGGGAACTATGGCCGTAGATGTCAAGTTTAGTATTCTTTCCCGGTTTATGGCTATGCTCTTTATATTCTTTCATTTTCCTTTTGTCTTTGTTGGCCGAACATCGGTTCAAAATTGTATGTCAATTTTTTCGTCTCATTTATCAATCGTTATATTTATTTTAACCAAATATTTTTATGTTGGAGGAAGAAAAGAACACAAGGAAAAAGTGAAAAAAACAAGAAAACTTTTGGTGGAGAGAAGAAAATATGATTAGAATGAAACTGATGATAACAAATGAAATTACAAACTTAAAAAGAAAGAGAATCCATCAAGTGCTCAATTAATTATTTCGGCATGTGCTGAAGAGAAAAAATATGAATTATCACAATTTCTGTCTTTTAAACAATACAATTAATATAATTATTATAATGTATTTTGCTAGGGATGTCAACACTGTGAGTTCGAGACGGGTTTTGCAGGCCTCGAAACCCTTCTCGCTAGAAAATATTAAGACCCAAGACCCGCCCCGTCCTGCTTCGACATAGCCCCAGGATCCGTCCTGCCCCAAACCCTTCGATTTCGGAGCTAACCCAACAAACTATTTTTTTTAAAAGAAAATAACAAAATATAATTTTTTTTAAAATATAATTTAATACTAAAAAAAATATGTCAAAGTAGCAAAAAATTATAGTTCTAAAAATAAGAACAATCAAATATTGACAATAGTTTGATGTGATGGTGATTAACAATAGTTTCGATTATAAAAAGAATTGTAAGAGAAACAAATGCGAAGAAAAATTTGATTTAGAATTAAGGTTTTATTCTATGTTTAAAATTTTTTAAATAAATAAATAATAACACTGCCCAGAAGTCAAATTGGCTGGGCATGTCGGGATTAGACTGACTTCATAGGTCAACATGAAGTTTTTAACATACTTTGTGTCCTTAATCACGCGCACGTCTGAAGACTTCCAAGTGGTCACTCATTCTCAAATTATTCTAGGGTAATCATATTTAATTCTAAAGCTCTTTAGTAGGGTTCCCGAAAATAAATGTACACATTGTTAACATGAGTAGTATATTCAATCAACTCAATCTCTATTCTATCTTGGATGGCCTAACACCAACTTATCCATACAGAGGAGTTGCCCTAGCACTGGCCCAACTCAGGGGTATCACAGGTAAATAGCATAAACATTATACATATTATTTATATTAAAATAAAAATATAATTAAAAGATTATTGATTGTCATACCTTTATACGGGATGTCCTTGTACACTTTTTGAATATTATCTTGTTCCATGACCTATGATGTTTCATAAACCTTTCAATTATTCAATAAACAATTACAAGTATACATCTATGTTTTGTTTGGGGTTTGCCCTATCGAGTACCAAAAAAGATAGAAATAAAAAATTTCTGTTTAAAAGGTATACATATATTCAGCGCGAGATTGTATGGTGTTACAACTATAAGCTAGCATGAGTATTACTTTCTTGACTAGTCAAATTGTTGAAACCAAACCTATCCAAAATCTCAACCTGACATTCCTTTGCTCGACTTCATATAATGGGTATCCAACATCCGACTCTTTGCACGCTGCATAGTCACAAGGGTGACAGATCTATATGCGTTCGCATGTTGATGATCCGCATACCAATTCATATGTGATGTTGTCTCTGATGAAAGTTGTAAGTGAACATGGATTTATATAGAATTCAACTTTCGTATTATTTATGATTTCTAGGCTAGGAATTATATTCTCTTAAGTTTTTCTCAATTAATAAGTAAATATAAATCGGTGAAGCATGACACAAATAGATAATTACATACTACGACTACAAATTTAAGTCATATAAAACCAAGTGTGCTAAAAAAAATCATGGCGCTAAATCAGAGTCATGCCATTCCCACCAACATTACTTTATATATTTTTCACTCTATTTTCAAACCCCAATTCAACATCATGCGTATTAAATAATACTTCATTCGTCTCACGTTGGATGTTTGAGTCACTGTAGATACAAAAATTTAGGATAAGTATAATTAGTAGATAATTAAAAATGTATTAGTAAAAATAATTATTTTATAATATAAATAATTATAGATTAAGGTTAAAATAACTAATTAGTTTAATTAAAACTAAAAAAAAAATTAAAAAATTTAAAATGAGATTAAAGTGACATGGAATGTAAGACGGACAAAAACGACAATGTGAATATGGTAGGTGGGACAGAGGGAGTAACATGCTAGCCTATACGGGATATAAGAATCATAAAACAAAATAATACGAAAAAGCAAATTCATACTATAATAAATCACACCATGTTTTTCGTATTGCTTCAAAACACCACAGATCAATAACAAAAAAAAGAAAAATTATACAGTGCTACTTAACTATAATAGAAAAAATATTAACAAAATACAATATTTTTATGAAATGAAAAATAACAAAAAAAATAATAAAAAGATATTTTTTAAAAAATTTCAAATATAATACTATATAAAATTAAAAAATCGGACGAGAGGGAAGCTTACTGCTACGTTTATTTAACTTGAGCCTTGAGATGGAATTAATTTTTGTTTTTAATTCATTCGCGAATTGGCGAAAGAAATAATAGTCATCCTGAAACCGCCTACAGTTGCGAAAGAATATGTATTATCGCAAAATACGCGACGGTAAAGCATCCTCCATCTTCTATCCGTTCGTAAGTATTGTTTTGCTATTACTGATGAATCATTTCCGTCGCTAAAATCGTTTGGGCGACCAGTCTTTCTCATCTAAAACAAATTTTATTGCTAATTACGACGGATAATAATTCCATCATGAAATTCCATCACGGAATCGGATTTTATGTAGTAATAGGGACCAAGCTTCAAGCCAAAGTGGATAGTCCTTTATCATTTTCTCAAGATTCATCTTTCAAAGATTAATTGGTTGACAATTATATTTCACTATCACTCGGCCAGATATTACATTTGCTTTCTAACAATTTATATAATCCACAATTAAGCATTAGAATGCCACCTAAAAAAAATTTCGAAAATCTTTGAGTAGGGGTGAGTATTCGGATTTGGTGAAATACGTACCGATCTGAAAATCCATATTTTTAAAAAAAGTCAATCTGAACTGAACCAAAAATCCAAAATCCAAATTAAAAATCCAAACCGAACCGACAATTTTTAAATAATCTAAAATTTTAATTTTTTTTATTATTTTATAAATTTTAAATTTTATTTTATATTTTTATAATTATTTTATAATATTAAATATATATAATAAATGAAAATAAGTATATTAAAATACAATTAACAATTTTGAGTTTTTAGTTTTATTAAAATAATAAATATATATATAATAATAAAATATATTGAAAGATTATATTTCAGATTTTTTAGATTGGTTCAAATTAGTGTACCGAATTGAAAATTCGAAATTTATAAAAATTTTAATCTGAACCACCCGAAAAATTTGAACCAGATTTTAAATTTTGATTTAATTCGGATTTAATTTTTGAATTTCGAATATTTTGCTCACCTCTATCTTCGAGATAACATTAGTGCTAAATTGTTTTTTATTTTCTCTATGTTAGGCTTCTTAGGCACTCATATGTCATTAAGTGAGTGTTGCAATTTATTTGCCTAATTTTTTTGGAAATCAAAGAAGCAATCAATTGTCTCTCACTTCTCAACTGAAAGCAAAATTTAGGATGTTCGTTTCCTTTATTATTGAATTTCTTTAGATCACATATCTTTTTCAAGATTTTCACATTTCAATTTCGTTATGATATACTTATATTGTGATAACCTCTCTACCATTCATTTGGTCCAAAATTTGATTCACCATGAACAATTGAAATATATTGAAATTGACTGTAACTTTGTTCGTCAGCATTTCACTCAAGGATTTTTACACCTTGTTCATATTTCTACCATTGTTCAAATTCCGATGTCTTTACAAAGTCTCTTGGCCCCTCCGAATTGATTGATTTTTATCAAAGCTTAACTTGGTCTCAGCCAAGCATGTGTCTGGCGGGGGGAGGGGCTATGGAGTCATAACTTTGCCTCAACACCAGAATTCATTGATACTGTACATCTAAAAAAAACTCAGTAATTTTAAATTATTCGATCTAATTATTCCATATGACTTAGTTAGGCCCATTTCTTTTATTATCCATCTAATCTTATATATTATTGTATACGGAAACCTGTATATTCGAGTCTCTTGACGGTTTGATAAAGCCGGTCGGAGTACTGTGAAGGGTTCCCTAAGGTACTCTAGAAATCCCTTAGGTGATCGTTTCGTGTCTATGAAATTTGGGATTATAAGACTCTCCGCCGATTGAGATTGAAAGAAATAGACTTAAGAATGAAAATTAAAAGCTGGTAAAGTGCGAAAAAGTTAAAATATTGAAAAGGTAAAAATACTGGAAAATAAAATATAAAAGATGGAAATTATATTGGTTGGGGACCCCTTCTTTGATGATGCCCATATTTTTTTATAGCCTCCCTTTAACCTTTTCCTTCGAATTTATTGAAGTTCTCCATCAATTCCTCTTATAACTCTCAAAACCTCCACTTCATTGATGACTCAGCATGACTAAAACTCCCACTAGGAATTGAATCTCTTAACTCCTCATTATTTGAATGGGAGTAACTTCTCTCTTTAGTCATCATTCATTAATCTTTCCCATGTAACCCCCGAGCTTCCCGCAATGTTTTCTCTTCATTTGCAATTTTCTACAGTTGTCTTCTCATAGGTGGGCTTTTTTGCAACCACCAAGCTCATTCTTCCTCTGCTCTTCCACTTCTCAAGTTGCTTTTTGGGCCTCCGGACTTCAACCTGGGCTGCCTCCTACTTTCTTGGGCTTCACTTTAATATATTGCCCCCTTAAAAAATGGGATGAAAATTGAAATCTTAGTTCATCCTATTTTTGGATAAGAAGTGACACAACCTGCTGCCGCCGCTGCCCAAGGAGGGGAAAACATCACATCACCTAATTTGATTCATAGGTCTTCTCAACTACCCCACGCCCTCTCTCTTAACTCCCCACTTCACTCCATAAATTTGTTGCCGTAGGGTTTCTTGAGCAGTTACCCAGCATGTCGCCCTTATTCTCAACTTTCTCTTTGTTCTTTCTTTCCGTCCACACTCCCATAGATTTTGGAAAATCTCTGGTGTCCGGCGGAAACTCTCCATCCCATGGTTCTACCTCTCGCCCTTTTGTTATTCTACAACCTCTGTGCAACCATCTGCCGCTTCCTGTGATGAATAATCCTTCACCCCCTCTACGGCTCATTCCTGTTGGTGGCCAAGGACTCCTCCCCTTGACAAAAAATGATGTTGACGCCACCGCTCAAAAGAAATTTGTTCTTCAATCAGGTATTCTCCCTCTCACCCAACCATGATTGAAAATTGACGTTTTTCCTTCTCGATTCTCGCACATTCCTAGCAATTCTACCAGTTTTGGAGCATGGGTAGATAGATTAGAGCCCCATTTTGGCCGTAGCCGAAGGGATTTAGGCATCCATGACATGATTTCTTTATATGCCTATCAGCTCCCCCGCGATAGTGAACTTATTAAGGTTTTCTTGTGCTTCTGAGACTTTAGATTGAATGTGTTTGTTTTCCCCTTTGGCATTTTGAGTCCCACTATTTTGGATATTGTAATTCTTGGGCTGCCCATGAATGGTTTAGAACCTCCTATAATGATCTTCAAAATGTCTGCTCCGCTTGACTTCCCGAAGCTATACAACAACAAAGCCACTTTCGTCCAATTCATGACCCAAAATACCCTTACTGGGGATGTCAAGCTCTTTGAGAACAATGCCTTACTATTCTTCTAGTTCAGTAAATACTTTGTTTGTTTTTCTTCCAAGGGAGTAGTAAGGGAAACCGAACCCATTCGGTAAACTATTATGTCTGCGCATGAACTAGATTTGGCCTCCTATTTTCTATGTTTTCTTTACCGGGGCATAATTGATGTGCTCGGAAAAATGGCCAAATCTCGTGGTAAAGATCCCTTTATGGTTTCAGGACTTATGGGCAATATTATAGTTCTATAAGTTCAAGAACCCGCAAGTCAAGCCTATCTTATCCTGCTCTTCTTCCTTCTTGGAGAATCTACTTCTTTCCGGTCCTCTGCTTATCGACAACTGTCACTCTATCATCCACTCCCTTTGGCGTGCCTACACCAAACCAAACAAATTCTTATGCCCTTTATTGGAGAATGTATATGGTCCTTCTTAGTTCCTCAAGACGACCCAAAGCTCCCGCTTTGATGTCTGTTGGAACAAATGTTTTGCAGCTCGGCCTTTAATTATTGGCTGCTCTTCCACATCGAGATATAATCTTTTCTGCACCGAGCCCTATCAGCCTTAATTTCTTGCTTGGCAATTCGGCCTCACCTAAGATATTCCGGCCACTAGCTATTTTCTTCCACCATCAGCTGATGTCTGCACTGATATTTCTTCCGTTGACCTACCACAGTGGAGTTCCCATATCCCAGAATTGGAAGCCCTAACCTACTTTACCCACCAGCTCCAACCTATTTTTACGTCAGCCTTTCAGGAATGGTGGGCAGACATTAGTGACAGTCTGCTACCGGAGAAATAAATCACCTATTTGGTGAAATTGGTGGATGAATGCTCGGATGATGAGGTTGCCCTGCCTTGGATACTAAAGATGTTGTAGTAATGAGCTCCAATCCTGCTATAGGTAACCCTTTTCTTGATTTTAAGATAATTTTTTCCTGAGGGCATAGACTGACTTTTTCCTTTAATGAATTTGTAGCTCCTAAGAAGTCAGCCACCAGATATGCCTCTACATCTGAAGGATGCCAATTTTTTTAAACGACTGGCTACCCTTGATATTGTTCCTCATACAGCTACTGTCCCCAAAAAATCCGCAGAAGCTTCTCCTCCTTGCCAGGTATCACCTTGTTTCCCTTTCTCATCCTTAATTTTTTTTTTTTTTTGTAAAGGAAATCTTACATGTTTCCTCAGGCGCCTCCCAAAAAGCTAAACACAAAAACATCCAAGGCAAGTTCTCCTTATCCTATCCAAGAGTCTGAGTCCAAATTTGTAGCCACTACTCCGCCGCCCTCCATTCCATTAGCGGAGACAAGTACTTCTCTGCCGCTTCCACTCCTTCACCAGTTGTTGAATCCCCACAGGGACTATTTGGCCCCTAGAAACCTCTTGACATCCTACTGGCTAGTCTACCATCCAGCCCACAAACCTTTGAGTTCATCCAAATATTTTACTTCGCATGATCCAGAAGCTCAAAATCGGAGATCCGGAGTTCCTTTCCATTCCGGAAGGCCTTGTAGACCGAGTATGGGACATGACAGACAATTCCAAGCTCTTATGCACTCTGTAGGACAACAATCAATGAAATATAGTACATCTTTTTACCTTAGAATAGCATAAGAGCATGCACATATCCGTCTTTACCAAATAGCGCCAGAAAGTTTTAAAGGAGGAACTAGAAGTCAAAGCCCTTCGAGCAGAGTAAGAGTTCCTTCGAGCTGAAGTGGAGAGGATGCAAAAAACACTGAAAAAACTTCCAATCTGTATTGCCAAGCTGGACCAAAGTCTGGTTGATAGAACCAACCTTCAGGCGAATTTGTTCGAAAGTGCTAGGAAGCTGGACTCTCTCTCTCCGAGCTACACTGAAAGAAGTCATTTTTTGAAGAACTTATACAAGGCGGCTCACAGAATTAAAGAACTGTATGAGGCCTTGATGAAATAACTTGATGTCGCTGCAAACTACTGATGTAGCTTAACCCTCCGGCAAGGTAGGCCCTTCCGCTGATCTGGCTATTAATTTGCCAATCTGATCACCTCTATTATGAGTGAGCTGCAGTCCGCTATCCCAGAGGACCCTACTATTAATCCTCCCACTATTCCTTTCTGATCCTCCAACCATGGAGGTCATAGAAGTCCGTTTGATTGGTCATGCTCCGGCCGCGTCCTCCGCCACCATTGTTGATCCACCTAAATTTCTCCTTAAAACTCCGGCTACTGAAACCGCTTATCAAGATCCGCCTTCCACTATTGAATGATACTCGTCGTCTATTAGGACTTTTTAATTTTTCCTTAAATGCATTTGCTCTCTTTGACTATTTTGAACTTTAATGCATATGTGTTTCAAACCATATCTTCGCATATGGAATGGTAAAATCTATATAAGTATTTTCCATTTATGGCTATATCAAATTCCTTTATGTCAGGCTCCATTTTTATACACACCATTTAGTAACTTGGCCGAAATTTTATATGACCCCTCCCAGTTAGGAGACCACTTCCCAAGCTTAGCATCCTTGGAATATTTTGGCAACACGACTTTCACCACCAAGTCCTCCTCCTGGAAGGAAACAGGCCGAACATGCTTATGGAATTCCTTCTCGGTCTGCTTCCTCACTTGGATGTGTTCCAAAGCTTATAGTCTTTCTTTAGGCAGAGAATATAACTTTTGAAGTAAAGTGGCGTCATTTTCTTCCATTGACGAGTGATGCTGCTTGAGTATCCGGAATGATGGCACCGTGATCTCCATGGGCAACACGATATTATGTCCATACATTAACCATAACGAGGTGCTTCCAATTACTGATGATTTTGCATTACGATAGGCTCATAATACTTCTTCTAATGTCTCATGCCAACCTCGTGGATTACCTTCCAATGACATTTTCACCATGTCTATCAGCACTTTATTCATAGTCTCTGCCTGTCCATTTTTCTTGCCGATAATATGGTGTAGAATGTAAAACCTTGTTCCCGTACTAAGCAACAAAAGCTTTCACTCGTCCACTTGTGAAGAGTGTCCCTTGATCAATGCTAATTGACTGTGCAATCCCAAAACAATGAATCAAGTTATTTTTTATCAACTTGATTACGTGATTTTGGCGGACCTGTACCAATGCCACTCACATTGTAAAATAATCTGTGGCCACCAAAATGAATTAGTTACCTTTAAATGATGACGAATATATCATTTAAATAATATCCATAGCCCAAGTACGAAAAGGCCACAACTTCACAATGGAATGTCATTCTTCCACTAGAATCTGTCGAATTGGACCATGACGCTGACACGCTTCACAGCTTTGGACATATTCCACACAATCCTTGGAAATTGTGGGCCAAAAATCTCCATAGCAGAAAATGGTCTACCTTATGTTTGCTCTGTTATGATATGCTCTGTCAATGTCTTCATGTACTTCCGCCATTACTTTCTTTGCTTTCGCAGGCCCCAGACATCAGGCAAGGGTCCTGTATAGTCATATGCGGAACAATTTTTCATCCACGATGATATACTTAAGTAACTGTTCCCTAAGCTATCTGTAAGTTACGATACTTAGATCTTCTAGTCCCTGTAGATATTATGTTCATCAATCTGCCAAACTAGCTTCCACCGCACACACAAAGCACTTCCGGTCATATCCGGATGCCTCTTGCACCAAGTCATTTGCTTCTGCATTTGCTTCTATGGGGATATCTTCCCACGTGGCTTCATTAAAAATGCTTTAGCAATGCTTTTACCTCCACTAGTAGGTCTTGCAAACTTGGCTCATTGCAGCGGAATTCTTCCAACACCTGGCCGATGACTAATTGAGAGTCTTCTTTTATATGGACATTCTTTGCCTCTTTTGATATTAAAAATTGCAATGCCATCAATAAGGTCTCATGTTCTTCCTGATTATATGGACATTCTTTGCTCATTTCGATATGAAATTTGCCAATCCTGCCCCTCTGGGCTACTGATGACTACGTCAGCACGGGGGACCCTCCTACTCTGGATCCATCAAACAGGACCTTCTATGGTCTCAGTCAAATATAAGCCGATGGAATCTTCTATAGCTAAATTATCTCTAGGTGCTCTTCCACAAAATCCGCTACTGTCTGTCCCTTAGTAGCTCGGAAAGGTTCGTACATCATGGTAGATGAAACTAGCTTAATAGCCCATTTCACAAGATGGCCTCAGAAGACAGGCCTATTTAGAAAGTGCCTGATCAAATCCACCTTGCACAATACATTTGTTTCCGTTGCATAAGATAGTACTCCAATTTGGTGCTGAGAGTCTTGATTAAGTAATAAACTGCTCTTTCTTGTCCCCCAGCATCATCTTGGGACAACAACTGCCAATGGTATCCCCCGTAGCGGCAGTATATAAGCACTGGTGGAGATATTAGAACCTCTTTTATCTGATCCAAAGACTTCTGTTGCAACTCGTCCCACTCAAACTTTTCTTTGTTTCTTCTTAATAGTATTGAAAATCTCTTCATCTTCCTGGCGGCGTTAGCAATTAACCTCCAAAGGAAATTGATTTTTCCCATGAGGCTTTGAAACTCTTTAATGTTCTGGGTTGGACCAAGCATCTGGATGGCTTTTCCCTTATTGGCATCCACCTCAATCCCCTTCTAATGTACTAAGAATCCAAAAAATTACCCGCTTGAACACGAAATGCACATTTGGCTGGATTCATCTTCAGTTCGTGTTGCCGCATCCGCAAGAAAGACTTTCGCAAACCCACCAGATATTCCTCAAAGGTCCTAGAATTCACCAAGACATCGTCTTTATAAACAACCATGAAGCTCTCGGTAAGGTCATAGAAAATTGCATTCATTGCTTGCTGATAAGTAGCACCGGCGTTCTTGAGTCCAAAAGGCATCATAATCCATTCGAAAATGCTTATACCTTCCGGACAACGGAATGTTATTTTATGGGTTTTTCTTCAGCAATATAAATCTGGTTGTACCCAAAATACCCATCTATAAACAATAAAATTTGGTATCCGGAGGTAGCGTCTACCAACATATCTGCCACAAGCATTACATATTCATCCTTAAGCATGGCTAGATTAAAGTTTCTAAACTCTATATAGACCCTTAACTTTCCATTTTTCTTAATCACTGGTACAATCTATGATATCCACTTCGGATACCTACAAGTGTGGATAAAATTGGCCTTCAAGAACTTCTCTACTTTCTCTTTGATTCTTGGAAGCAGGTCTAAGCTAAACCGTATCGGGGGATTCTTATGCAGTCAGCAAGAAGGCTTAGTGGGAAATCGATGTTCTACCAATCATCGTGCCAACCTAGGCATCTCATGATACTCCCAAGCAAAACAATTTTCATCTCGAATTAGTTCGACCATCAGCTCCTTATGTTCCTGAGTCAACAAAGTGTTGATTTTGGTCACTTGAGGCTCCTTATTGTTTCCTAAGTTCTTCTAGTGGATCCTACGCCTCGAATGGCAGAACTGTCCGCCGAATCGACGGGATCAGATTTTCATCAAATTATCCTCTGAGAGCAATATTTCCTCAAACGCCGGTTGCCCCCCAGTGGATTCCGTCAATTGTTTCACCATTTTGTAGGATAGCTTCCCTAGTCGGTTCTCCCATCTGTTGATGAACTCATAGTCATCAACCATCACTTTCTTCCATGAAATCTGGTCGTTGGTCGGCCTTAACTTGAACCAAGAAGCCCTGGACAGTAAGATTGCACTTTTCCCACTCTTCACATCTTTGAGTCATCATGGATAACGAGTACACCTTTGGAGAATAATATATTGCTTCCAAAGCGTGGACCTCCATCAGTGGATCAGTTTCCGCTTCAAACTCTTCCACTATTCCAAAACATCACTTTTTTGTTAAGGGTAGAGGGTACACACTGGGATATGTGTATCCAATCACATCCTAGGATGACGGAATAGGTTGGTTTTCCTTCAATTACAAAGAACGCCATCCTTTTCTTCTTACTTTCAACAGTAGCATCTGCTACCACTACTCCGACGGCTCTATGGGCGCTCTCTGTAAAGTCCGTGGTCATCATTGCCGTCGGTATCAGCTCATTCCTGGTTTTCTCGATCTTTCTCAGCATTGCTAGCATCATGATATTGACAGAAGATCCGCCATCAACTAATACTTTGCCTATTTTCCTTCTGTTCAGAGTAATGGTAAGGATAAGTGGTTTCAAGTGTCGGGTGGATTCTTTTGGTGGCTTATTAAACACCTTGTTCTCTTCCTTAATTTTCTCTGGTTCTTTCCCATTGTCATCCCAGAGTCTTGGACTAGAATCGTCTACCATGACATCCCTTTGTAAATATTGTGGCTAAACTGGTGGTGCCATTAACTCATTCGGAAGAATCCCTATCATATTGATAGTGAAATCTTTGTGCTATCTTATCGTTCTCTCAAAATACTTTTCATTCACGATGACAGTGAAACTAGCTTCGGACTCATCGTCATCCTCCAGTAGTGCATGACCCAACGGATCATCCCCTTGACCCTCAAGTAGGTTACTTTCATGCCTGACTCTTGGGTAGTTCCTTAACTCCCTTTGGAGCAGATTGATACTGTTTCAACCAAGGTCCTCAAGTCCTATTGTATCATGAATGTGCGTCTGGTGAGTGGCAATCTGTTCCATTTACCGTTAGCTCTACATCCGCGGTTTCTGTGATCTACTCAAGGGCTTCCGCCAACTTTTCCACTGATTGATCACCCATTGCCTATCCGAGGAGGCTACTCTGGGCATTTAGTGAGTTTTGGATTGATCACAACCTAATCCAAAGAACTGACCCTCCATACTCATCCATTCTTATAGAAGCTAACTTCCACCACCGTATTATGTGTTGAAAGTCTGTCCCATACTGAAATTCTCTGGTTCGAAGTGGATGCTCTCCCAAACGAGCCATCATCGTTCCCTAGCTTCTTAAATACATTGTATTTTGTTGGCTTCCATTTTGGTCTCCATGTTTTTAACTTGTTGAGGTGCGGCTGATCCAGCTCTACTCCCACCACATTGACCGGAGCCGGGAATGGGTCGGTTTCAACTTTCATGTCTAGCTTGTCTGTTAACTTCATCCATGCTTCCTTGATATCTCGTTGTACTGCATTGCGGAAGGCTATGCGATTTCCAACCTAGTGGCCATAAATGTTGTGTCACTTGCAAAATAATTTGCCATCAAATTCTTCGTCTGGTCCATCTTTCAAATGGATATGGTTGTCTCGCAAAAAATACTCAAATATTTGTTCAGTGTCGGTAATATCAAAAGAGTACTGCTGCTAAGGATTGCCTCTTTCCATCGAGATTTTTGTAGAGCTGGACAAGTATATAATTTTCTGCACAATTTCCGCAAGACATGTCTCATCCAAGTTATTTTCCAAATCTAGATCGTCTTGAACTTGCACACAATGGGCGTCTGTACAGTATCTCTGATTTCGGGCTGCTTGGGCATCTTTAAGAATCTGCTTTGCTTTAGCCGCCTTGGATGTCAACACTTTCAAGTCCTGGTAACCTTGCAAAGAAAGCTTCTCCTAGAGATTATGATACATATTTTCAATAGCGATATTCACCACTTGATTCTTGAGAATGCAGACTTTGCACCTGCTTTATGCCCGCTGGAATCGCTCGAGAAACTGTGCCACTGACTCATCTGTCTTCTGTCGTAGGCTAGTCAGATCTATAATTGTCACCTTGGGTAGTGGACTATAGAACCATCATGAAATGCTAGTTCTAGGTCCGCCCAATTATGCACTTAATTGGGTTGTGGAGAGGCGTACCAACTAAATGCTGGCCCTGTTAGTGCTAAGGAAAAAAGTTTTAATTTATACCAATGTTGTTGTCGTATTCCCTGCTGCATTGAGCCATAAAACGACTCACATATTCAATAGTGCATCTAGAATCTTCCCTAAGAACAAGGTAAATTCCGGGGTCAAGGTATGTCTCGGAAGCGTTGTTTCTCGATAAATCGATCCAAAAATGGCTGTTGATACTTCCACATGGTAGGCATCTGCAGATGATATCCGTAAACTCTGAGCACTGCTTTTCTAGTGCCTCCGGGTCCACCAGAGAATTCTGCTACGCTCCTTCTTGCAGTGCGAAATTTGGTGAAATCTGCTGAAGTGGATCTATAATTGGGCGCTCCTTCTGCACGGATGGGAGAATTTGGAACGCTTGCCCTCAACCTGCTGGGACTGGAGGATTTTCCATTGAAGGTGGCAAATTATACTGTCCGGGCACCCTTTCCGGTGGTCTGGGTCGTGGTGCTTCCTGAGCAGCCGCTGGTGGTGCTCCAATAGGTCGACTGATAGGAATCAATCTCTTCGAAGGAATCCACTGAGGCAAACTCGGGCTAATGTTCTCAGGAACATATGGTGGCAATTCATACGAAAGTGCCATGGTGGCCACACTCCCCCGGTCGTCTGCCCCCAGCCACTGAGTGGACCGGTGGGTGCGAAGTATATGAACTTCAAGGGTTTCCATGGTTTGATAGAAGAACATACGGTAGTTGATTCCATGAATTCCAATTCCCCTAGGCCCAAATAACAATGATGATGGAAGATTTTTTCCTGGCTCATAGTATTCTACTGATGTTTCCACGGGCCAACCTGCCCCCCAAACAGGTTGGCTGGGCTGATGATTGAAAAATGAGGGAAATTCGTTTCCCGCTGCTGGTAGCACACTTGCCGATGTGCCTACTGATGTTCCATCCCGATGGAGGATGGAAACATGTCATACTGCAAATGAGGAAAAGATAGATTTGTTACCTGCGACGGCTGATTTGACGAGGCAATGTCAGTGGGTTCTTTTAATGGTGCTTTTCATTTTCTAGTTTTCTCTCCTCTCAACCAAGTCATTTCATTATGGATGGTCGGCCATACCATATCGTCTAAGTATTTAGACAACAATAAGGCGGAGTCATGCAAAGATGATCGCACCTCATCCCTTATATGTTCTCTAGTGCTTCCAGAGAAAATAGATAAGACTGCTGCTAGCCCCTCACTTCCACCAGGGGCTGATGTGTCCCGATAATGAGATCGGTATCCCCAGGTGCGTTTTCTCGACTTCCATTACCAGCAGCGTTGACTCTTTGTGGCATAATTAGTGGCAATCGTGGACCCCGCAATTGCATTCATGGAAAGTGAGACACAAAGTGATCATGGTCCCACTGGGCGTGCCAATTTATTGTATATGGAAATCCGCATATTTGAGTCTCTCGAGGGCTCGATGAAAACGGTTGGAATGTTGTCAAGGGTTCCTGAAGGTACTCCAGAAAGCCCTTAGGTAATCATTTCGTGTCTGCAGAATTTGGGATCGACAGAAAATCCGACAATTGAGATGGAAAGAAAAAGACTTAAGAGTAGATTTTAATTAAACTGAAAAGAAAAAGTACAAGCGGAATTAAAAGAAAGCGATAAAGAAAGCTGACAAAGTGTGGAAAAAGTAAAATATTGCAAATGTAAAAATACTAAAATATAAAATATAAAAGTTGAAAATTGTGTTGGTCGGTAACCCCATCTTTGACGATTTCAATCTCCTTTTATAGACTCCCTTTAGTGTCTTCAATCGACTTCTTTGAAGTTCTCCATTAATTCTCTTTATAATTTCCAAAATCGTCAATGACTCATTATGACTAAATATTCACTAGGTATTGAATCTTTTAACTCCTCATTATTTGAATCGGAGTAACTTTCGTCTTTAATCATCCATTATTAATCTTCCCCAAGTAACCCCTGAGCTTCCCGCAATATTTATTCTTCATTTGCAATTTTTCGTAATTGTCTTCTCATCGGCATGCTTTTCCGCAGCCACCAAGCTCTTTCTTCTTCTACTCCTGCACTATTCAAATTTGTTTTTGGCCTTTGGACTGTTGTCTTTCTTCAAAGGTGGGTTGCTTCCTACTTTCTTGGGATTTTATTTCTTAACTTTTCTTTAGATTTTTCAGCCCAACTGTTGGAATATATGGGTATTGCGAGAATAAATGTGAAACCGAGTCGAGGATGAATTCTTTTTTCGAAAATTAGATACGCCTCGGTAGTGCCTCTGGTGGATGACATTCTAATCCAAAGATAAAACGGTTTCCGTCTCTAATGAGAGTGGCACCTCTAATCGTTAGAGCTCCGGTGAAAAAAATGAGAGAAGAACTGAGCTGGGGAGGCTGCCGGAAAGCTAGAAGAGATGAGAGAAGGAGGAAAGAATTGTTTGTGTTGGTGTTTAGAATGTAGGGGGGAGGCCCTTTATATAGGCGTCTCCACTCAGCCAAAATGGCAGGGGATCAATTACGATTATAATTACGACCTTAATTATCGATGTAATTTATTCTAAATTCAAACCTTCCGTTTGAAGCAGTCGTAATTGATTCTAATTACAAACTTTCCGTTTGTAACGATCATAATTTATTCGAATTTCAAACCTTCCATTTGAAATGATTGTAATTTATTCTAATTTCAAGCATTCCGTTTGAGATTATAATAAGTCTATCAAACGGATAATATTTTATCCAAATAATACTGCGACTTAGGCCATATACCCGGGTTTAATTTGGGGTTGTACAATTTGGTTTCTCTCGGCAAATAGCTAAAATATTAACCAAACCTCATATATAATAAATAAATAATATTTATTTATTTCTTCCAAATTAATCTAATTAATTTGGTACACTGGTCCGTTGCATTTTCACTCACAAAATAATCGATTCCAAAATAATCAATTCTCAAACACCAACGTATGTATATATATATATACAAAATTGTAATCAAACAAATTCTTTTAGCTCATATTAGAGATAACCGCATCTTCGGATTCCATCAATTTCTCTCTACAAACTCAATGACTTCAACAGCGGTGAAAACCGCATTTGAGTTGGATTACTAAATAAATTAAATAGACAAAAGTAATGTTGCATTTTTATTTTTATTTTTATTTTTTATTTTTTAATTTTTGCATCAACAAATTAAAATTAAGATCTAACTGCTCATATATGATTAATTAATCTTCTTCCGGGTACTAATAATAAGAATAAAATAAAGAATAAGCGATTTCATAGAGATGTGATCCTAACTTTAGATTAATTATTATATATTATAGACAAATTTGGTGAGACAGTTTTCTAACATTTGTTAGAATAATTAAGAGGTCTAATTAATTAATTAAGCCCGGCAGCAAATTTTGATGGAGTCCAGATTCTGTGGGTGAGCACGTTACATAAATTAATATTCACCATTATCCTTGCTGCAAACTAGTCATCAATTAACTATTTACATGATCAATGACGTTGCCAAAATCTTCCTATTTCGTGTTTATTATTATTATTATTTATCCGTCCGTCTCAATCAGGTGCAACATTTGGCTTTGGCACGAATTTTTAGGTAGGTAATATTAAGTAGGATAATTTAGAAATTAGGTGATATGATGGGGAGAGAAATATATCTTTTATTTTTTTATTTGGATGATGTGACGGAATAAAGGATAAAATAGAAATTAAGTATAATTAATTATTTTTTATTTTGAAAATATTATAGGATATTTGAGACATACCAAAAAGAAAATATTATACAGTATTTGAGACGATGAAGTATTATTTTTGAATTTTTTCACAACTACCAAAACTATTAAGAAAAGCAAATATACTATTCACGTGACGCAATCGATAATGACTGGGCAGCTGCAATAGTTAAGCGTGATTAATGCAATGCAAATTATATAAAAGTATTTATTTGGATCATATTCTTTATTATCTTCTCATTTTCATTATAACAAGACTAATTATCTTTACAAAAATAAAAAAATACTATTATCATGTTGATATTATATTTTCTAAGAATTGATTACTTTCAATAAAAATTAAAAATTAATTAATTATTAACTAAAATTTTAAATTTTAAATTCATCAGCAATTTATTCATACAGATACAATTCAAATTCATTTTAAAATATCGCGTCCATTTACATATTTGCAATAATATGCTTTTTAATTTTTTATATTTACTTTTTTAAAAAATTTTAATTCAATTTCAAAGAAATAACCAATGAAAAATATCTTTTAAACTAAGTCTTTTATCAAACATTTGGAAACTAAAATTCTTTCGACAATGCATCAATCAAGTTTATTTTAATCATTAAAATTTTTAAATGACACTAATGACATAAATTCGAATAATTTTAATATCTTAAAATAATAATTATAATTATATAACATTACCATAATTTATATAAATTAATATTTTAAAATTAAAGTATAATCATCGTTTTGTTAACTCGTTATTTTAGTTATATTATATATTTTATTCCAACTATATAAAATATATTATTTTTTATTTTAGTATGTCCACTTTCAATATATCTATTGTTTTTTTTTTTTTAATTGTACATCTTACTCTAATAAAACAAATATATATATATATATATATTTGACACTTCAAGTAATATTGCAACAAATATCATTAAAAAGTAAATAAATTTAAAAATAAAAATGTCTTTTTATTTTATTATTATATGTAAAAATATTATTATTCTAAAATTTATGTACTAAAATTAAATAGTTAGATTTCACAATAAGAAAATATCAATTTTGTAATAAGATTTTTTCGTTTCTAAATCTACTTTTTCTGTTACTAATGATATTATAGACGAAATTAGAGATAAAATAATGTTAGCTATGTGAACTTTAGAAATAAAATTTCGTTACAAATATACTATTTTTTTGTAGTGTTTGTACTGAATGGGAAGAGTACAATGTAAAAAATATAATTTATATCTTATTAGACAAATAACAATAAATAAATTATTATGAATATTATTAAATAGTAAAAATAATGAATTAAAAGTAATTATAATAGCCCGTGTTTAAAAAATATTTAAATATTAATCTGAATATGATATGCATGAAGAAATAAAGATAACAATGAAGTTAAAATAATTATCACAATATATTTCCTCCGTCCTCCCTCCGTCCGTTTATAAGGGTCACATTTATTTTTTGCATCATTTTACTTATTATTAAAAATATTCTTATATTTCTATAATTTTTTGTACAAATGTCCTTTTATTAGTATTATAAGACACTAATCGAAGTATTTTTGCAATTTTTCTTAATTTGCTCTACGTTTTGATATAATAATTAATATTCAAAGATCAACACGCAAAACGTAAATGAGACCCTTATAACCGGACGGGAGTATTATATTCTACTACTGAGCTGACCAGCTCTACGTGTAATTGTTTGTCGGAAAATGATTAAAATTGAAATAGTATTTTTAATTATAGATTATTACTACGATTATGTTATTATAGATTATTTTCGTCTGTTTCTTTCGCCATTTAAATCTATGTTTTTCTTTTATAAAAAAATATAAAAATTTGTTTTTGTTTTTGTGTTTTAGTAAAAATATATATTATTTTCTTTATATTTTTTACTATAAAAAATTAAAAATTATTATTATTATTTTATTAAAACCTATTTGAACGCAATTTATATAGCGGATGAGATATTAGTTTATAACATATATTTCTATGAGCATCGTATTGCGGGCAATAATTGGTTAAAAGTTGACGAAATTTTTAAAAAATTCAATAATAATAATATTGTTGTTGTTGTTGGATTTGTTCATTTAGAGGTGATGTATTCGATTAATATTTTAATAGATTTGTTTGGACTATAAAAATCTGTAGACTTTAGTGAATTTAGAAATTTTATAGAATCTATACAAATTTAATTGAAAATACATTAGTGCGTTAATAACAATTAAACATAGTACTTCATGACTAAGTATTTTTTCACTCTCTTTTTTGGGTCTAAAGGATCTTTGATAGGATCAACAGTTCTAACGACTATTGATGTACTTAATGAACGTGCTTTATCCATTGCAAATCATTATATTTCAATACATTTTGGGTATATGCTAATTCATGAATGAAAAATTAATTTTTCAAATGTTGAATTTGTAGACCAAAGCAAAATTTCATTTTTCTTAAATATTCGACTTCAAACTTCATTTTCAAATATTCAATAGTTTCTTAAACCTCTTCAAATGTTCAAATTAAATTCAAATCGTTCCTATAAATAACTATTATCACAAATTTTCTCTCATTTTTGTTTATAAAAATGCATGGGGAGACATCATATCTCTTTTTCAATAATGATTCTCTAAGTCGATTATACCGCATGCCGCCAGATTGCTCGAGCCTATACAATTATTTACAATTTAATAGAATAATATTCTTTTAACTTTGATTTAAATGTTTTAGACATACTAAATCCTTCATTGGTTCTCATATAAATATAAGTATCTAATGATCCATATAAATAAGTAGTTACAATGCCCCTCAGACGCATATCAAAATTTTCATGAATTATCAAGCTAAAAAGATATCGAAATATTATTTCATCAATTACTGAAGAATATGTTTCCTTAAAATCAATTTCAGGTCTTTGTGAAAAAGTTTGGGCTACATACCTTGCTCTATATATGTCAATCTCATTGTTCTCATTTTGTTTTCGAACAAATACTTACATGGATATGATCAATTTCATGAGTTCTAATTCAATTAAAAATGTAGAATAGGATGTGGAAACAAATGCAAAACAAACCGAATTGGATAATTTGGACTCAACCGACGAGTACTCCTCTTGAGCATACACTTTCATGTCCATATGAGCTGTTTGAGTCTTACGGATGCTTCATCTCTCACGTAAGTTATATTCTGAAGGCTCAAACAATAACCCTCTCGGTTGATTGAAACTCTTCAATGAAAGGTTGGACTCTCTGCAAAATGAAGGAAACTTCTTCATGAATAGCCGTTAATTTTCTTGGAATGAATGACATGAATGTTTCAACAAGTAGAATGCAAAGTATATATTCTAGGAATGGCGTAATCTGATCTAGGCCGTGCATCTATCCTAACCATCAACAACTCACAACCTCCAAATAAACTAATATTTTCGAACGGATTTTTTTCGTGGCGGATCCTTCGATAATCAGGTTGGATGATCCGTCAATAATCGGGTTCAGATAATTCAATACTATGTCATCCTCTCCCTCCTCGGCCGCCTTGTCCTCAAGGCTAAGCTCCGTCTCTGTAGTAACATCATCGACCTGGTCAAATAGAGTATAATTGAAAACGTTGAAGGTCGCATTCATGTCAAACACTTTCGGCAGTGCAATACGGTAGTCATTGTCATTAATGCACTCAAACACGTGAAATGAACCAGGTCCATGAGGGAAAGTTTCCCACGCTGCAACCCCAAAAAATATTCTTTATGCAAGTGCACCCACATTCAACTCCGGGCTGAAATACCACACGCTTCCTTCCGCGATTAGCATAGCATCAATACATCGCAGTTGCCTTGTCAATGTTCTCCCGTAACTTGGCATGCAACTCTTTAATCAATTAAGCACGATCCCTGTCACTAAAATTCCAATGTTCACTACTAGGTAGTCGCAACAAATCTGTAGGAACTAAGGGGTTAAAACCATATACAATCTCAAATTAGGACAAATGTCTAGTAGAACTAACATACCTATTATAAGAAAATTCAATATAGGGAAGGTACTTATCCCATGTCCGTTCACTATCCTTCATCATAACCCGTAAAGATTACCTAACGTGCAATTCACTACTTCCATTTGGCCATCCATTTGGGGGTGACATGTGGTAGAAAAAAGCAAGCGCGTCCTAGTTTTATGCCAAAGAATTCCAAAAATAGGACACAAAATTCATATCTCGATCTGAAACAATCGTTTTTGAAACCCCATGCAATCTCACAATCTCCCAGGAAAACAACTTCACCATATGACTCACATTTGCTGTCTTCGCACAAGGTATAAAGTGCGCCATTTCATAAAACTATCAACCAGTACCAAAATTGAATATTTAGCATGCTATGTTCGAGGTAAATCAAGAACAAAATCCATAGAAATATCCAACGAAGGTCTCTCCGGAGTGGCAAGAGAAGTATACATACGGGGCTTTAATGTACTCTTTGTCACTCTACAAGCAAGACACTTATCAACAAAAGAATCAACATGCTTACACATATGTGGCCAATAAAAATGAATACTAAGAATATCAAAATTAGCATGTCTACCAAAATATCCAAGCATATGACTCTCCTCAATCAAAATATCTCATCATGCCCACCCACTATCATTTACTATAGCACGTAACAGATTACCTAACGTGCAGTTCACCGCTTCTATATCGTTTACCTCACAACGGTGGTAATCCAGATGGTATATCATCCGGAAAGACACCCTCAAACTCCTTAAGCTATTCTATAAAAGGAGGAGATTAATGAGAAAATGAATCAACATCTATAACAAGTACAACTTTGAGTAAAATAATATAAAAATAACTTCCCTCATCTTGGCTATTGTTTTGGAAAAATATTTTGTTGAACTTTTTGGGACTAAGCAAAAGGTTGTTATCATCTCCCTTCAAAGATTTCACTGAAACTGTAGTGGCACCCTATTTTTGTTTAACTATGTCATGCATAGACCTACGAAGTGTTCAAAATCACGGTATACGGCCTCGAGTGATAGGGAGGAATTGCTTAGCTTCTTACCATCCTTAGTAAAGGATATTTGATTCTTATATCCGTTGTACAAGACACACCGTTTAAATTTCCAAGGACGTCACAAGAGAAAATGACATGCAGTCATGGGACACACATAAAAAAAGCATATAATCGCTAAAACGACTAATGCAAAAGATGTCTCTTGCTCTTTTATCGACACAAACAGCTTTTTAATCAATCATATAATATAAATTATATGGCTTTGGATAAGGGGTAGTATTTAAACACAATATCTCTACCACATACAAACTCAAAATGTTGGTGCAGCTGCCCGAATCCACTCTCATAGATATGATATGCCCTGCTACTTTTCAATGACAATGAAACAAATTTTTTTGTTATTCTTCATCCTCACGGTGTCTATCTCCTGTCAAGGCTTGCATCACGACTAAACTTAAGGTATCCTTATCACCAAACTTTTCTAACAACATCATCATTATTTTCAACACCTACTACTTCATCACCATCGACATCCTCTACATAACCCCATTTTCCATCCTCTAAAATCACAACAGTTTGTTAATTGGGACATTGGTCTGTATAGTGCCCTTGCCCATGACACTTATAACGCATTACAATCTTTTCTTTTCAATGTGCAAACCTTTTTCCTTTGAACTTTGGTGTCTCATCCTTCTTATCAACTACTTTAGATCTGTCTCTATCCATATTTTTATCAAAAGACTTAGCAAAAAAATTCCTTTAAAACCGGTGGAAGGAACGACCGGAGCTGCAGAGCTTGTTGGGAACTTCTTTTGATAGGAAAATCTGGTTGAAGGTTGTCTCTTGAGATGCTCCTCCCGTTGGATTTCTAAATCCATAGCTTCCTAAAGAGAATGAAAATGGTGCAGCTCAATTGTATCAGCTATCTCACGTCTTAAACCCTTAATGAATCGAGGCTCTGTCAAGGATTCACTATCATCAATATCCAGCCTCATCATCAAAATCTCCAGCTTCTTAAAATACTCTTTTGCCTATTTTGAACCTTGCACCAAGGACTGCAACGTAACATTCATGTCTCACTCATAACTATCTGGTACAAATCATCTTCTCATGGTCTCCTTTAGTCGGGTCCAAGTATCAATGGAATTTCTTCAATGTTGCTCCTGGTAACGTCTCTCATTCTCCTACCAAGTCAAGGCATAATCTCTTAATTCAAAAATTTCCATGCAGAAGTTTTTGCCTTTCGAATAATTATGACAGTCAAAGACCATGTCACACTTTGTTATCCAATCAAAGAACTCCTGTGCTCCACCTAATCCTTCAAAAACGGATAGGTGTAATCCTAATGGTGGAGAGATTTTCATACAACTCACTTCACCGATGGTGAGTTTGATCATGGAACAAGTAATATGAACTGTGACTATGGTGTGAGTTGATCTTATCGAAAGACTCACATCACGGTGATGTGAATGTTCAACCGAAGTTTGTTTTCCCTGAGCAGCAGCTATTCCAGAAAGAATCTATGTTCGAGCATTCTCCAAAGATGACAACCTATGATTAATATTCTCCAACTTTTTATTCATGACGTACTCTGTATGATCCCAAGTCGCCTTTTGTTGCATGGATAAATTCTTCTCCATATTGGCCTCCCATTGTTGCATATTAGACTCCAATAGTTCCTTTATTTGTTCAAAAGAAGCATCTTGCACTCAAAGAGAAACTATATATGTATATCAAAAAGTCAGTATCCTTACTTTCACTCATAATACTCAGAAAAAACGTCAGAAACAACCAGGATTAGAAAATGGAATAAACAAGTGCAATTACTTCAAAACACAACGTAGGAATCCTTCAGGTGCAATACTCAAGAAAAGTATTATATAGTACAAAAACAGAGACCCATCAACTAGAAAAACAAAACTAGAAAATTCTATTTCAAACTACAAACACAAAATATGAACAAAGGTGATCAATTAAGCAACTAGTAAGAATCAAAATCCTAACACACCAGGTGATCAAGAACCATCGACAACCTCTCAACACACTCAATAGACAATCCCACAGAAAGAACTCTCACAACATGCACTAGGAACCCTCAAAATATAATATGACTGCAACAAGATGGGTTGATGCACTGAAATACAAAACTACAGTGTGTTGCTCATTCTTTTTATTATTTTGTTTCTATTTTTGCTTTGTTTTTATGCTTTATGCTTTTACTTGATGTTTGAAGCTTCCTTTTTAAAAATCGGATTTGCCATTTTGGCTATTTTATTATAATTTTACCACACTTTTTAACAAACATAAAATAGTGCACAACAATCAACTTCAAATACAATTTTAGAGTGGGCTATTCAACTTCAAATTTCACGATTCCAAAATTTAAAATTAACTTTACGGAGTTATCTAACAACACAAAAAGAACAATTTTAAAATTCTCAATCAATTAAGAGCTGTAATTTGAACAAGTAAATTGCTCAAAATAGGAAACGGAAAGTTTAGATCCAAAATCTTTGAACTAACCGAAAACTGTCTCCAGCCTTTTATTGAAGATTTTTAGATTGTAGCACAGAGAAACTACACTGGATGTATAAAGCAGTCAATGACTATTCCAAAACCTACTCACAATAGTAAATCATAGTTTGGATGCAAAAGTTATGACCAGAATACGATTTACCAACAAAAACTCAAAACCTCACTCAATTAAACCCCAAATCACTCAATTTCTTGATCACTTTGATACGCTTAGACTCTACTCCAACCATATTGATTAATTAAGGTATAAGAAAGCTAGAAAACTACGAAATAGACTTGCTAATACCTCCCAAAAATCACTACTATTTGTGTTTTTTAGAACAAATTAAAGAACACCACTCTTGTTTGTCAACTAGCAATGCATTGGAAATAGCCTTCATTTCCACTAGAGATGAAATTTTTGCAACAACATGGCTATTTCCAGCAGCTATCGACTATTTCCAATCAACACACTAATATGAATGTGGCTAATCTATTACATGAATTCACAAATTTCTACACGAATTCAACAATATTCATCACGGACAGGATTAACATATTTTTTTCAAAACAAATTGGATTAAATTGCTATATCAAAAATGAATTGGATCAAACTAGACATAGAGAAAAATGATCGAACGCATTTAAAACACAAATCAAAACAATCAATTGATAACTGCTCTAATACCAAATTTATGACATGAATAGGATAAATTTATGATTTATAATTCAATTCAAAATTTAGAATCAAGGATGTGGAATCGAATGCAAAACAAACTTGATTGGATAATTCAGACTCATTGACGAATACTCCTCCCGAGCATATACTTTCATGAATCTTTACGAGTTTTTTGAGGCTTGCAGATGCTTCTTCCATCTCTCACGTAAGTTTTATTCCGAAGGCTCAAACAATAACTCTCTCGGTTGATTGGAATCTTTCCAATTGGTGACAACAATGGGAGTCGAGGCAAGATTGTTGATCCTATATCTGACGAAAAATTTATGTCTGTAGTGTGGCTGAATCATCGAAAGGATCAACATGGCAAGTTTTCAATCCCAAACCTCTAGCACATCCATGGAGTTACTATGACGGCTCCACCTACCGTCCCGACTATAGGAGGAGTGCCTCAAGTACCAACCAAATGGTTGGCATATGTTCAACAGTTGAACAATCAGTAAACGGAAACCGTGCAGCCAATGTTTCATGATCAACAAAACTTAATGCAAAATATGTTGAATCAGGCTTTTTCGAGGGTTACATTACAATCCATTCCTGTGCCACTAGGAATGTCTCATTCAAAGCTTCAGGCCAATTTTGCTAGACCATCCTATGTGGAGAGCATGATCCCGAGTGTCACCATCCCAAGTAGGATAGAAAAAGGAAAGTCCCATCTCACTTATCCTAACAATGTCCCTCTTGAAGCAGGCTTGATCTTATTCCCCAAGTGTATTCACGAGAGGAGCGACTAGTAGGATAGGCTCATAATCCCATCCCCATTCCTGATCATCCACCGCATAGAGTCGATCCCAAAAAAGTTACGCATGTGTTAAGAGTACACTTTGGCATGAACTCTTAGATGCCTAACCGATCTGCATATCAAAGGCCGTTTACAAAAGGAATCGTCAATGAGCACACTATTTCAAGGAACTACCGACCTCCCGATTTCCATATTTTCTCAAGAGACAATGGTTTTTCCACTATTGAGCATGTGGATCGCTTCATCGCACAACTAGGAGAGGTTAGTAACAACCCATCAAAACCTGCAATTGTTTGGTCTCTCATTGACGAGAACAACATTCTCTTGGTTTGTCATTTACCACCAGGGCAAATCCACACATGGGAAGGTTTAGAATCATTTTCTTCACGCTAGATTTTTCAATCCTATCCCGACTGTATCCCTAAATGATCTGTTCGAGACAAGGCAGATGGACGAAGAGAGTGTACTTAGTTTATAGAACACATTCGGATAATGAAAGGGAAGTGCCCGATTGTAATAAATAAGGGAGAAATGACCAATTTAGTGGTCTGTAACATGCATATTAGGCTAAAAGAAGCTCTGACTGCCCATGAAATTTGGGATTTGGCCCAGCTGGCATCCAAAACGAGTCGTTTAGAAGCCTTATTTAAGAAAATAAATCAAAATCTCAGACGGGGGAAGTTGCAACAAATGGCCAGTATGGATAGAGGCGCATATACCTCAAATTTGGCCGACATTAAGGAAATCAAAGAGATGGAAGCCAAAATTATCAAATAAAAGTCATATGTCTATCCCAAGTTAAAGTCTGCACCTGGAACGGAGCCAAATAAGGATCAACCAATGTTTGAGACTTCGAAGGCGGACAATATTTTTGATATCTTGTTGATGATGTTCAAATTCAAATATCCAAGGAGCATTGGTTCACCATCAAAAGAGAAATTAAGGGGAGATCTTATTGTAAGTGGTACAATTTGTTCACCTATAATACGAGCCAGTGCACTTATTTCCGAAAAGAAATATAAAAGGAAAATAGAGAAGGCGGATTCAAGTATTTTACTATACGATTAGAACAACATCCATTTTCGAAAGTGACCATGGCTATGGTTGAAATTACTAAAAGAAATTAGGCTGAAAAGATCAAACGAATCCCGTCCTGAGTGGCCGACAAATGGGATAGGTCGGACGGTACGTTTAAGGTGGAAATTAAAGATGGAACTTCGGTATGGAACAAGGCTATGCGAAACCTGAAATATTGAAAGACAATAAATGGAACCGCAATCAGAGTGTAACGAGTCGGATGGTTCCTCCTCGAACACCTTCCCGTCAGCCTAGAAAATCCTCGACGCTCACGAAGAACTTGCTAGCACAACGATACACGACTCTATCCTAAGCTAGAAACAAGAACACCACAATATGCACCCGGCAAAGTAGAGTGTATATTATCTCTCTGAAAAAGTGAAGTGAAGTACAACTGAGGGGTCCCCCTTATATATAGACACTCTAACAGACCGGGTCTAACACAGGCCAAAGCATATCCACACTTGAATAGACTCTATCTATACAAGATAGGGATAAAGATAGCTAAATAAAGAAATACAGAGAAACTAAGTCTAATGGATAAACACCAAATTGGTCAAAAGGGTGATCTCAATACTTCTAGAATGTTTCGGAATATTCCAGGAGGTTCCAAAACATTCCGGAAGGTTCCGGAATATTCCAGAAGGTTATGAAATATCTTGAAGGATCTCCACTAGCCTCTTTATGTTTGCACGCCATAGACCTCTCCTCGGCGCTCCTCTGCATTCTCCTCGGTGCTCATCGGCATTCTCCTTTGCGTTGCTCCCTCCTCGGTACTCCTCTACATTCATCTCTCTTCGGCACTCCATGGCATTCACCTCGGCATTGCTCGACCAATTTTTTGGTCTGGGACATCCTCCCCCACTCAAACTAAGCATTGCCCTCAATGCCTCAAATTAACGAATAGAACCCTCGAATAGCCATACACCCTTGGTCTCCCTCCAGCTCGCCTCGGACTCAGATAATCCACGCCATCTGGCCGGAAACTTCATTGACAGTGGTCGACTCTGGTGTCAGGCCCCATTGTCCGCTACGATCTCTTCTGCCACCTTGTCAGCTTTGTTCCGCACCGGAGTTCAGTATTCATACCTGTACATCATACTCTTGTGCATTCCTCGAACACGGCCAGGCCGGGGTATTTCTTACACTATCGGAACACCCTCTTCTAGCCCATCCACATCTTCACTCCTTGCTAAGACTTCTCTAAGTTGAATTCCACAACTCCTACACAACCTCGTTAATGCTTGCTAAGGTGTAGTCTTGGCTGGCTCGGTCTCTCGTATACTTCTACTAGCTTCACTCACAAAGTCGATACCAAAATTGGTAGTCCTACGAGGAGTTAGCCACTTAGACAGATCATCCCATGTGGTTTCTTCAACTCCCTTGAGGGCTCACCCTAGGTCCTTAGGAGAGCCTCCGACGTCTTCCTCTCTATCACCAGGGATGCTGTCATCAGTCCAAGTAGCCGCTAAAGTCGACTCCGTTTCTCTTTGACCCTTCTTGCTCTGTTTTGGATTGAGCTCACTTTCCTTGTAAATTGTCACATTGCACAGCATCCCACCCTATATGATTGTGAAACTTTGCTCGTGCGGCACCATTATGGGCTTGACATGGTCCATAAACCTCATCCCTAAAAACACGTGATAATCATCCATAAAAGATATATTAAATAGTTATGTACCTTTCCAATCGCCGAGCTGGATGGGCACATCTCTAGCCACACCAGATATGGGAGTCCACCCACCATTGACTCTCTTAAATCGTCTTCCAGAAGGTACCCACCGTAGGCCAATCCTACGGGCCAGTTGCTCTCTCAGGTAGTTACATTAGTGCGCGGGTTGAGTAAGCACGTCACCAACCCTCCACCTATCTATGCTTTAATGAACATCCTTTCTTTAAGAGTATTAGTAGGGGCCGACTTTGTGTAGGTCACCTGGCCTTCTGTCGCCTTCGGTTGCACGTCCACCATCACAATGCCTCCCCAACTTGGACAGTCCCTTGCATAGTGATCTTTGTTCCTGTAGACAAAGCACCCGTCAGATGTCGGCCCTGGCCTTCTCATATTCCTGACCCAAGTTGCGGGTTGCTACCAAGTCTCGCCGGTATCACTAAACAATGGAGTCTGCCAGGTTTGATCTCCCCCACTTCTGCCTTGGTTACTTCTACTTGACTGATTGTCTTCACTTGGCACATTCCGCTCAACCTCAAACAACCATTGAGCGTACCTGATTTCCTCTTTGACACTTAAAGGGAGTTTCTCTTTAATCCTCAACTTAAACCATGGCCTTAGACCCTCCAAAAACGTCAACAACGCCTCTTTAGGGGACATATTTGGCACCTCCAACATTAGATCTGAGAACTTCTCGATGTACTCCCTCAAGTGAGTCTCTCGATGCTCTAACAAACGAATTGTACACCATGTCTCCTCCTCGGCATCGGCCGGTGTAAATTCAGCCTTAAGTTCACGCTTGAATATTCTCCAAGTCATGATGCCTCCCTCATTTTCATGCATCCCCTTGTTCCATCCCCTCGTTTGCCATAATCCTTTCTCTAGTTAATTCTCTGAACAGACGTCTCAGTGAGTGAGCAGAAAGAGTGAGACTAGTAGAATGCTAAAACGCTTTAGACCCCTACATAAAGATAGCCACACAAAATGAAAAGTTAGAACCATTATTAGTATAAACAAAAAACAGAAAAAAAAAATTACAGAATTTAAAGGTAATTTATGGCGCTTCAGAAGATCTTAAGAAGATTAAATTCCTTGAGTTTAAAATCCCCGACAACGACGCCAAATTATGATAACTTGTTTTTTATATGTATAGTAGATTACAAGGAATTTTTGTTCGAAGATTAAGATGTAATGAATTATTGAGAGCGATCAAATATAGTAAACATTTGTTGTTGTAGACCCTGAATTGTTATCATAATTATTTATACTCTTTGACTGGTGAGTTTTCAGGTCGAACACAGGGATTTTAAGTCACGAATTTAAGTCAAGTATCGATCTCATAAAAGTGGTGGAAATACAGTGAAAGGACCCGCTTCAAAGCGGCTCTAAATCTTAATCTAAAGAAAGCTGGAAAGGAAAGCGGTAGAAAGTAAGCGGTGGTGAGCGGGCAAGGTGCCAACGATGGATGAGCAAGAGGGGCATGAGCGGATGGCACAACATATATGTACATAGATTGAATGGTAGAGGTTGAAGGAGAGGAGTTGTGTCTGAACCGCGCGTTACTCAATGGCTAGATTTTCTTGGAGGAAGTGAGCGAGCGGTGTTGGTGTTTAAGCGAACATATATGTATAATACGAAAGCGGAATAAAGAGATAATGTAAATATATAAACCAGATTATAATGAATTTTTATCGCTGGTACTTGACCTTAAGGGATTTACAACAAGACTTCAATGACGCCCAAAATCAGAACATTAGAAGAAAGAAACCCTACTGTCACTAGAAGTTTCTGCGACCCAATAGACCACCGTCTATGCCCCATTAATTATCCCAAATTCTACCTCATTAGTGGCTTTACCTTTTTGTTACCTCTTTTTAATCAAGATTTAATTCAAACCAGTAGTTAAGCAGGTCGACAAGGCTCCCACGTACTCAACTACATTGAACTACCTTGTATATGTTTGTGACAAAAGACAAGGCTTAGATAATCTTTTTGTGTTCTTTACCAGTGAAGTAAAAAATCTTTACAATTAGGGTTTATATAAGTGTGAAAAGTGTGGAGGAAGTGATAACGAAGAGCAAATGATATTTAATTACTTACTACCAAAGCTGGAATTTCTAATCTACAAAGACTGTAATTAAAACAATAAACTAAACTAAGTAAGCAGTAAAGTGGTGGCCAAGGGAGAAGAGAAATCTCAACTCCCTTGGCCATTCCTATGGAGAACTCTCTTACAAGGTTGGAGCTCTCGGAAAACAGGAAGACAACTAGAATGCGCGAAAAATAAGTGCTAGTATACTCCTCTCGAAGTATATTTTACATACAGATTCTGGCCCTATTTATAGCAGATGGAAGTAGCGGTTGCAAGCAGTTACAAAGTGGTTTCAACCGCTAAGTAGTTAGGCAGTTGGTGATGGTTATTCTGTTGAAACAGTTACTGGCCATAACTCCCAGGGTCCTCGCTTCGCTTGCGTGGGCTTGTAAGGGCGCAGATCTTCCTTGCTTGCCGGATGACTGGAGGGCATCACCGCAGTTAAATAGGCTTGCTTGTGCTGGCTGGTAGTGGAATGGCTGTACCGCTGCATTTTGGACATTTAGCAATATTTGAGTTGAGTTGCCGTCGCTTCGCTGCAGTGGGTGTCTGATCGCTGGCTTGAGCGTTGAAGTGTCACTTGCGAGCGGTAGAAGCTCTCGCTTGCAAGCGGTGAAAGCTACTTGTTGCCTCTCTTGCCTTAGCTTTTCTGAGTGATGGAGTCATCGCTTGTGAACGGAAATGACTATCGTTTGTTTCATCTGCCTTAGCTTTTTTCGGATCCAAAACACCACTGAAAAGGGCAAAAATTGTTAATAATCTCAACAGCTCAACTCTGGATCATGCCAAACGAGATAAATCAATAAAGTATGCCATAAATCAGTTATTGTGATAGTTTTTATACAGAAATTCAAGTAATACGTAGTTTTGTCAAGCGAGGAATATGCTCATATTTGGAGTCATCAATCCTCAAGATATTTCTCCATATCATAGAGAAAATTATCCACAACGCGAGCCTTTCGCTCCCCGGCATAGCTCTCCGGACATGGTAGATTCCCCTTTGAGGCTGTTGAGGCAACCCGATCAGTCTCCTTGCTTGAAATTCAGCTAGCGCTGCCCTCAAAATTGTCAACTCTTCTTGAACACTCGAAGGTTCTGCAACCTTAGCTTTCTCTAGCCTTGCAAATTGAATTTACACTCCGCCACGGTCTTCTTCAGAGTGACCACCTCGGCCTTCAGCGCCTCGGTAAGCTCCATCATTGTCAATTCTCATTTCCGAGACTCCTCCCTCTCGGCATCGATCAAGGCCAGCATCCTATTCCGTAACTAACTACGCTCAAGTTTGTAGATATGCTGCTCCACCTTATCCAACTTGTCATGATGATCTCTGACGGTCAGCTCCACCCTGGCCAACCTGTTCTCGAATGGTCCCATGATATCTGAAAACTTGGTTCCACCTCGGGACCTGGTTCTTAATGTCTTCGTACACAGCTCTGATATCACTTGTAACAGGTCTGATGGTTCCTCTTCGAACACCTTCCCGTCGGCCTAGAAAATCTCTGATGCTCACGAAGAACTTGCTAGTACAGCCTCGCACACGACTCCACCCTCAGCTAGAAAGCAAGAACACCACAAAATGCACCCGTCAAAGTAGACTGTATATTAGCTGTCTGAAAACTGAAGTGAAGTACAACTGAGGAGTCCTCCCCTATACATAGACACTCTAATGGACTGGGCCTAACACAGGCCAAAACATATCCACACTCGGATAGACTCTATTTTTACAAAATACGGATAAAGATAGCTAAATAAGGAAATACGAATAAACTGTCTAATGGATAAACACCAACTCGGTCGAAATGGCAATCTCAGTACTTTTAGAATGTTCCAGAATATTCCATGAGATTCTTGAACATTCCGGAAGGTTCCGGAACATTCCAAGAGGTTCCGGAACATCTTGAAGGATCTCCGCTAGCCTCTTTATGTTTGCGCGTCACAAGCCCCTTATCGACGCTTCTCTGTATTCTCTTTGGCACTACTCTCTCATCGGCACTCCTTGGAATTCTCCTCTGCGTTGCTCCCTTCTCGGTGCTCTTCTGCATTCTTCTTTCCTCGGCGCCCCTTGGCATTCTTCTCGGCATTGCTCGACCAATGTTTCGATTCGGGACAAAAGGCCATTACCTATCAACATTGATCTCAGATTTTCAAGTATGAACGGCACTCAAATTAGAAATACTAAAAGAAGATATGCGGTGATGCAGGGTAATCGACCGAAGAAAAATGAGCGGTGCAACCAAATTCCCAATGAATCAGACGAAGCTCCCAAAAAAAGTATTGAGATACTTAAACGAGCAGAAGGATCGAAGAGTATGGAGTATTTTCTAAGAAAGGTTCAATGTTTTAGATGTTGGTTCTATCTTCGGATTAATATAGATCCTAAAGTGTTGGATCCGAAGGGATAAAATTTGGGACTTTCTCCCCGAATGCGATCCAGGATCTTATGCGGTTGAGTCAAGTTCCATATGTTCGGAAAGATCCCGTTAGCCACGGAGGGGACTGACATCAAGATGCTCACCTATTTTAAGTGAGAAGGTTGGGGATTCGCCCCGTTGAAGAAGAACCAATATAGGCCCATTTTTTCGATGATAAGATATCTGAAGAATAATGGGCGTCTTTAGTACCATATGAATCATCTGGATCACCCCCAGTCGTATTACTTTCTACACCCTAAAGAACAACGCCACACTTGAAGCCTGTCTATGTTGATGCTCATATATGTGGGAAGTCAGTGAGTAAGATTTTTTATTGATAATAGCATAGTTTTTAATGTTATGCCTCTCAAAACCTTGTATAAGTTGGGAAAAACAGTGGCCGATCTTACGCTGGTAGATATTGAAATGATCAATTTTACAGGGCAGCCAACCAAACCAAAAGGAATGATGGTCGCTCTTATTGAGGTGGGGATGAAAACCATTTCTACAGTCTTTTTTTGTTGTGGAGGCAAACACCACTTATTCCATCTTGTTGGGACGAGACTGGATACATGTTTCGCATTTGTGCCCTCATCACTCCACCAGCAATTGATGTTTTGGGAAGAGACCCAAGTCCTTACCATGGAAGCTAGTAGCAATCCTTTATACCCTTCGGATACTCTCAATGAAGCTTTCTTCTATTTAGGTAAGTTTCCACTTATCTCTTAGACTGCTTTAGTAACCGAACACCCATGTAAGAGTTGTAGGCTTACCAATCAAGGATATGTGTTCTTGTAAAAGAACAAAAGTGTCATTTTCTAGTGGTTGTGGATAGCCAGAACTTTACATTCAATATTTTTATGATGAATTATTGGGATACTATGGAATATGGAAGCATTACTTGTGATTACTATTATAAACAACTAATGTTTAGATTAAAAAGTTCTAAGTTAAGGTTTGAAATTCAAAACCAAAATGTCCAGTTCAAGTGGCCAGATCTTCTTGAAAAAATAGAGCCATTTTTTATGTCTCAAGATCCTTTAATGGAATTCAATCTGCAGACCAAATAGGTCCTACGAGTTATTCATATTAGCAGATTATTATCGCAACTGCAACAAGAATTATTGGCCAATTTGATTTGGAAGCATGTTGACTGCCTGACTTGGAATTATTCAGAGATGCTTAGATTCGATCGGAGTTTGATTGAGCATCGACTCCCTATCAGAGAGGGCTTCAAACCTTATAAACAAGTCCCCCGAAAGAATTTCACCGGAACTAATGTCTCATATCAAGGAAGAGATTGAAAAGCTCCTCAAGGTTGGCTTCATTCAGCCATGTAGATACATAGAATGGTTGGCAAATATAGTTCTGGAAACTAAGACAAATAGTATTATAAGGATCTATATCGATTTTAGAGATCTGAATGTAGCCACCCCTAAGGCTGAGTACGTTATGCCAATACCCGATATATTGGTGGATTTGGCCGCGGGTCACCAAAATTTGAGTTTAATGGATGGTTACGCAAGCTATAATCAAATCTTTATGGCATAAGAAGATGTTCACAAAACACCTTTCGAATGCCCTTGATCTTTGGGTATCTATGAATGGACGGTCACGCCATTTGGTTTGAAAAATACAGGGGCAACCTATCAAAGAGCCATGAATCCTATCTTTCAACACGTGATTAGGCACTCCATGGAAGTCTATATTCACGATGTCATTGTTAAATCAACCGATTTCAAAACACATCTATCCTATCTCGAGAAGTCCATCATTCAAATGATGAATTACATCTCAAGATGAATCCTTTGAAATATGTTTTCGGTGTTTCAGCCGAGAAGTTTTGGGATTTCTTGTTCATTATAGGGGAATTGAGGTGGATGCTAATAATAATAAAGCTATATTGGATATTAGGCCTCCAAGAATGGTTAAAGAGGTTCAGAGCATGCTTGCAAAAATGAATTACTTGAGAGAAAGTTCATAGATAATGCATCCGGTAAACTGAAACTAATTACCAAGTTTTTGAGTGCTAAGGCAACATCAACCATCACTTGGGAAGAAAAGCAACATGGGGCATTGGATGCTATTAAACAAGCTCCGACCGAACCACCAGGTTTGGTTCCTCCCCGATATAGCCGACCACTCAAACTCTATCTGGCGAACACGTTTGATGTGGTGAGTAGTTTGTTAACTCAGAAAGGGGATGATAGCAAGGAAAGAGCGGTTTATTATCTTAGGAAAATGCTGTCTAGGCCCGAATTGAATTATACCATGCCTGAAAAGATATGTTTTACATTAGTCTACGCTTTCACCAAACTAGAGTATTACCTTTTTCCGAGAAAGACCGAGGTAATTGCTAAAACTAATATTGTTAAGTTAATTCTTCAACGGCCTAACATGCAGGGAAGATTGATTAAATGAGAAATCAAATTGGCCCCATTCGCATTAACCTATAAGCCAATCAAGGCCATCAAGGGGCAAGTGGTGGCTGACTTTTTGGCAGAGTTCACTGGTTCAGGTCGGGAAGATTTCAGTGAAGAGAGCTATGTGAGAGCCTGATCTTGGGTTATGTTCTTTGATGGTTCTAGTACTCAAGAGCGTCCGGGAGCTAGAGTTGTCTTAGAAGGCCCCGGGTCTCAGCAGGTCAAGCTGTGGTTACAATTGAAAGCTATGAAGCACAATTCCGCAGAATATGAAGCATTAATTCTTGGGTTGAAGGCTCTGGTGACGAAAAGGGCGCAGTCGGTGGTCATAATGGGAGACTCTTAATTTGTGATCAATCAAGTTATGGGTTTATATGCTTGCAACTTGCCTCATTTGCAAAAATAAAAATGAATTGTTTGTAGTTACTGTTGAGAATAGTTGAGGCTACTTTTGAGCATATTGCCGGAACAGAGAATCGTAGGGCCAATGATTTGGCCCAGAATGCTCACAGGCGTAAGGAGCTGGTCGTCAGGCAGCGATTGAACAGAGTGGGTGCAAAAAAGATACCATAGGTGATTGGAGAGATAAGATCGGAGGATATTCGAAAATTTCAAACTTTTCAGTCTTCGTCGGTGTCCGACTAAAAGCGTTACGATTTCGATTAATCAGGTACTCATTATATAAAAGGACACTAGATGATGTTCTCCTTCGGTGTGTGGGCCCCGAAGAGGCATTCACCGTCATGAAAGAGGTTCAAGGTAGAATGTATTAGGCCCATCGGACATGTTTGAATATGAGGTGGGCCATCCACCAGTTGAGATATTATTGGCCTAAAATATTCTACGATTGCATTCAATTTGCCAGAGGATTTAAAGAATATCAAAGGCACGGGCCGTTAAATCACCTACCGAATGCAGAATTGCAGACAATGATCAAATTGTGGTCATTCAAAGCATGGGCTATGGATAATATATGTAAAATTCATCCATTTTTATTTAAACAATGTTATATTATGGTGGCAACGGATTATTTCACTAAATGGGTGGAGACTATACTATTAAAAAAGGCAACTTAGAAGGAGGTGATAGATTTTGTTCGAGATCATATTATTTTTATTTTAGGATCCCAAATTCTATCGTAACCGATCAAGGGCTATTGTTTACTGGAGAAATTTTCATTGATTTTTCTGGCCGAATTTAATATTAAGTTGTATCACTCTTCACCATATTATCCACAGGAAAATAGACAAGATGAGGCAGTCAACAAAATTGTTATTACTATCATTAAGAAATAATTCTTGACAACCCCAAAAAGTGGCAATTACTACAGCCACAAGCCTTGTGGAAATATCAAAATAGTCGAATTCGGCTATTGGGTTTTCACCGTACTGACTTACTTTTATGAAAGATGCAGTTTTGCCAGCCGAAGTAAGGGTGCTGACAACCGACCATCTTTGACAATGGTAGAACTTGGCAAAAAAAAAAAAGGCAAGAAATGTGTCAACAATTGGAATAGCTAGATACAATTCAAATTGAGCCAATTGATCACATGCACTAGGAAAGTCAGGCCCAAATAAAGTATTGAAATAAGAAGGTCAGTGCCATAAAAGTTAAATAAGGTAATTTAGTCTAAAAGAGTACCTACCAACTTATAAAAGGTGGACTAATTGGGGAAATGGTCCCCGAATTGGGAGGGGACCTACATAATACACAGGGAGATAGGTAATGGAACTTTTATTATAACTAATCAATAAGGAAAATCAATACATGATTATATTAATGCCAGGTACTTAAAAAGGTATTACCTGCCTTTTCAAATCATGAGGCCAACTGAACAACCACTTTAATCCAAAACCTAGCCAAGGGTTCGGACCCAATCAGGGTCCTCCTAATCTTCATCAGGGATGGTGATACATGGGATATCATCGTCATCATCGTATTCGGGATTCCAAGGGTTGACTGCTAATGGAGGTTATTCATCTAATAAATCATCCAGATCGGGAAGATATTTCTCCTATTGCTCTTGCATTTTTTTGACGTTTCTCTCAGTTCTTTTCTTTATGTCCTCTAGGGTTTGACATTCTTGATCAAGGTGCACACATAAGCGAGTGAAAGCTGCTCTTTGTTAAGAGAATTCACATACCCAGCTAAGGTCAGGCATAATGGCCATCACATGGTGTTCTATCAAATCCATATGATGTTGCAAGTTGGGGGAAGAAATTGAGCATGGCTTTGGAAGTTTTATAACCATCCACAACTTGTTGCATTAAACGGGTAGTTTGGTGTAGGGTTCGGCGTCCCCTTGGGAGAACTTGAATTTGAAATCAAGATATTTTAAAAGTTAAACTAAATCGTTGGGATGGCCGGATACAGGGTGTTGGCCAACCAGGTTAGGTTAAAGAACATTTTCTCAATTCCTGGTTGGGACACGAACATGAGATTGTTAAGAAGACATCATTGATAGTATCAAGAGATGTTGTTATCAAGAGTTTCAAGATCGACAATTGTTTAACATGCAAGATGCTAGCTATTTATTTAATGTATGTGCGTTGTTTTCACTAGTTCTCAAGGGTTATGGTGTGAAGTTAGCCACGTGTTTACAAGAATGTTTACAAGTTTTTTCACTAGTTCTCGAGATCTGCACGACGATGTGAATGATTTGCCACGATTTGCTGCTCATTGGATAGGAACATGTTTATCTCCTCCAGTTCTTTTATCTGTTTTTCGAGCTTTCTCTTCAAGTGCTCAATTTCTTGTTGGTTTCAGACAATGTTTGCAGATAGTTGCTCTTCAGATAATTGGAGGGCATGAATTTGTTCTTGTGATCATGCCAGAGCAGTGTCCACTTCATTTATTTTTTTTTCAAATTACTTGGGGAAATGTACGGTTGGAGGTCTTGAGCCGTTGCCGACTGGAGGACGGAAAATCTATGACCACTTCGGATAGTCGTCCTAGAATTTGTGGAGAACACAGATGGATGGAGATCCAATCAGTTGGGTGCTCGTAAGTCAAGGAGATTGTCCATTAGGTTATTCAGTTCAACTACGGATATGCTGGCAAGGGCCCTCCCCGATATTGTTGATAACACCTGTCGGACCTCAGGGGAGATAGATTAGGGAAACATTTTCCGGGATGTCTTACAGAAAATGGAGCCTTGTCGGGCACCTAATGAGAGGACGAGCTGGAAAGATCTTGGACCTCAACAGGAGGATCTTGCCTCTCGACCAACACCTCAACATTCTGGTCGATCATTGGCTGGTGGTCAGTTATGAAAGCTTCGGCCTCTCGCCAAACCTCAAAACAATGAAAGAAAAAAAAGGCATAAGTAAGAAGGGAAATGGAAAGTGAAACGGAAGAGTTAAAAAATACCTGAGAAAGAGGCGAGCTATAGTGGCCTTCCATGGGGGGTCTTGCCTCTCGACCGGTGCCCCTGCACCTTGGTGAGTAATCGGAAAATCGGTAGCTCGACTAGTTTAGCCTCATCTCGGGCAGCAGGTCCCTAACATTAAAGTGAGATGTTAGGACATTTGGAATAACAAAAGAGGTAAACTTTGGGAAATACCTCAAGAGCAGGGGTCCATTCGGGTGGAGGAGTTTGTGTGCGGCCGATGCATGAGGTGTCATTTCGATAGGAGTGGGGATTGATGTTTGGTGTCGGCCTACCACTGCAGTTGGTTGATTGGATTGATGGATGGTTGGTGTAGAAGTCAGGTTGACGGAGGTTCACAATGAGGGAACAAGTAGTGACTAAAGTCTTCGAATTTACTAAGGTAGGGTGGTTTTACTTGGAGGAGTTGGTCGTGATGCGGAAAGGTAGAACTCTGGGAAAAGGGACAAGTCCACTGACAGATCAGTCATATATTCTTCCTTGGCCACCCGACGAGTCTCCGAGTAGGCAGGTTGCACGGTTGTGGTAGTTTTGGCTTTCTTGCACGAAGAGTTGGCACCTTCAGCCTAGGCAATTTTTTGTCATTTGGGTTGTGGGGGCCCCGGAGCAATTTTCCTTGTCAAAGGATGGGGAAGAAATATGAGTTGGGACCCCGAATGAGCAGCTGGCGGTGGAAAAAAAATACACATGCAATCAGCGACAGGCCTACCGACCACGGGCCAGGCTAGATCTGACCTCCATCCCCGAAAAGCTCGAATGTTATTTGGTAAAATTCTAAATGGGGTGTAGGTATGATTTTTGAGGTAAGCAATGAGATGATCGGTGTATGGTTTAATGGTGTAGGATGTTACACTATTTTGGGCATGGGTACGAATAAGACGGGAATGGGCACTAAGGCGGGAATGTCCTGGAGACACCTGAATTGGCGGGTCAGGTAATGCGGTTGGTAAGGGAATATGGCGTAGGCTTTCCTACTTTAATCTATCTTTTTACTAGCAAAAAAGGATCGGGGTTTCAAGGCCGAATCCTAGGAGTAAGAGAAGGTTAGATATGGAAGGGAAATCGGAAGCGGGTGCGTATATGGAATAGAAGAAAGAAAGTATAAGGGCAAAGTTGCAAAGGCAGAAAGATGAGAGTAAGGATAATAATTGGAGTTAGAGAGATCGGTTTTCCAAAATGGCTTTGATCACAACCTCAGGATCTTTGTGGCTTTTCCGATCAAGACACAAAAATAGGCGGTACTGGCCGAATAAGATACCTGAATCAAGAATGAGAGTAACGTGACCAAAGAAAATGGTCGGGAAGTACAACCAGGAAAAAAATTTCAAAGACCAGACAGGGCTGGAACAAATGGTATTAAGTTTTCAAGGGCTAGAAAGTTTTAGAGAGGTTTGGCTAGGCCCTCGAAAAAATTGTCCAAGAATAAGGTAAAGATTGATAAGAATCGGCCATTGAAAAATGAATTGCAATATCGGTATGGGTTTAAGAAATGGATTTGGAATAGAGACAGATAATGTACCTATAAAACCAAACAAATAGCAAAGGAATATATCGATATGGATTGATAAAAGTAAATCAAAGAAAATGGGGAGAATGACATACCTGGAGAGACAGAACAGAAGGAAAGCAACATGCTCTTCATCGGTCACTTGGGTGTCTTTCGCGCCGCAGTGCATGGGGATGAAGAGCCCATAGATGACCACCTTGTTCTTCGGGCTAGCCTTCACTTTCCACCCAAGGTGGTCAGTTTCTAGTTCTGAACCATCTAGGGTCTCGACCACGGGCTCTTCACCCACAATTAGGAGTTGAGCGATCATTGCCACATCTAGCAAGCTCGGGTTGATGGGGCAAGATGGTAGCAAGAAAACACTAACCTCTCAATCCATAAAGCAGCCATTCTCCGAATTATGGTATCTCGGATGTTGAAGGTTTGGCAAGAGAATTGGATGGCTTTGTCCAAGCCTTTTTGTTGACATTATTTCCCGAAGGTTTTCTCTACCCTCTCATACCAGGTGCGGAATTCTTCCTTGGGGTCCAAAAGATTGGTTTTGATCCCATCCCACAAGCATGTGGCATTGAAAGCCTCGTTGCTAATGGTCAGATGGCGGTTGTGTTGGAGGAAGTCGGAGCTCTATAAAAGACCGAACCACTGGAGTGGTGGCCGGAGATGAAGTCAATGCAGGGTAGAGTGTGGATCCATCGAAGGGTATGGTAGAATTCATCTCTCTTCTCGGAAGAAAAAGGGAAAGGGGATCGAGAAACTCAAATTTTTTTAGGGAAATTGCACGAAGGTTAAGAGGGTTGAAGTTTGAAAGAAATTGCAGAGACGCGAAGAAAAATAAGAAGAATGCGAGAATGACGGACAAAAGGTTTTATTAACCCCCTTCCGTGCCATTTGACTGTCGCAATTATGCGTCTGCATCACTCGAGCATAGAGAGGTTGTCATGTGAATAGTCACATCTCAAAGTATTCAGAGACGTGACCCTTAACATTCTTGTGGGAGGGGGCAGATTGTTGAACCCTTAACTGCTTGTCGGTAGCCCAATGAATGTTGATTCAGGAACGTGGTTGGTTGGTGAATATTACAATTCAACCCATGGAGATACTCCCGAAAGCCAGTTTGGCACATCAGGATGCTTCCAACCACCCGACTGAGACCGTTGAGTTTTTCGGAGTATAATCGTCAAGCGGTTATCCCACAATCTAAGTGGCTGAATTGTAACCTCCCGAACGATTACCGAAGATCAGAATAAATACTTCGAAGTCGTTATTGATGGGGGCATCATCAAGAACCCAAAAAAATATCTTGAAAGAATTTTACTTTCTAATCTTTATTTTTTGTAATCTGTTTTTAGTGTAATCAAATTCAGTGCTTAGGGATCTGAATTTCAGGCATAATTTATCAAGTTTGAAATATATTTTTTAATTTTACATTATTTTCATTAAAATCTCCACATTAACAATTATTATAGCAACAAACTTTAATTTTATTCCAAAAAATAAAAATTAATAATTAATAATTCTACTAATTATCCAAAATCTAATATTAAAATATAAAATAATTCCAAAAAATGGTGGTTTTGGAAATTAAATCCTTTTGTCAAATATATATATATTATAGATAAATATATCAGTTGTGCTTTTATTAAATTTTATATGTAATTTTTTATTTATAATGTCGGCTATTAATCTATTTATATTAAATATAATATTATTATTTTAATAAAATTATTAAATAATTATAAAAGTATAATAATTCTCTTTTACTTACATATTAAAGAAAAGACAGTGAAAACAAATTACTTTAAGGTTTTCAAAGTTTATATTTTTTTTATTATATATGTGTCGTTTTATTTTCATTACTATTTCATTATATGTGTCTCGTTTTATATAATTCTCACCATTCATTACTAAAATAAAAAATAAAAAATAAAAGTAAAACTCCCCCAAAATGCTCACTTGAAGTATGGTTTCAAGTAAGTATAGAATAATGCTATATAATTTAATTTTTACTCTTTGACGTCGAAAATTAATTAGAATAATCATACTAGCCAAACTATGCAAATGGCAAAGGTTATCCTGTAGGCATGATAGAGGTTATCCTATATTAATAACTATATAATATTATAATTCTTTCTTAGTTAATAATAGTAGAAAAAATAATAATAATAATAATAATAGAGAAGAGAAGTGGACTTCATTATTTTAATTATAATTCTTTTTCTCAATTTTATGATTATTCAATTTCATCATTTCTATTAAAACCATATTTAAAATCAACAATTATTCTATCAGACAACAAAAAAAAAATAAAAAAATAAAAAAAATTGAAAAGTAAAAAGAACACACACTGTATACAAACACTTGCATAACTTTTCTTTAACAAGTCTTGAGAATTAAGAAGTGAACTTAGCTTAGCCATGGAAGAAGAAGGAGAAGTAGAAGAGTGCAAGTTTAGAATCCTAATGTTTCCATGGTTAGCTCATGGACACATATTTCCTTTCATTGAACTTTCCAAGCATCTCTCAAGACGAAGCTGCTTTCATGTCTACTTTTGTTCGACAGCCATCAACCTCGTTTCCATCCGAAAACACATCCGAAACGAGTACCCGACGATACAACTAGTCGAGCTTCCCATGGCAGCATCGCCGGAGCTCCCCCCACAGTTCCACACCACCAAAGCTTTGCCTCCCCGTCTTTGGCCGAACCTCTTGAAGGCCTTCCAAGAATCGAGCTGCAGCTTCCAGGACATTCTCGACTCCCTTAAGCCCGATTTTCTAATATACGACTTCTTCCAACCGTGGGCACCAAAGATCGCGCTCTCTAGAGGCATAGATTCGGCCTTCTTTGCAGCTTCGGGCGCAGCATCGTATGCTTTTTATTACCATATGTACATGGAGGGGACGAGCTCGACGTTCCCTTATCCGGCAATACATTTACAGGATTATGAGATGATCGACTTCGGGTTTCGTAAGAGCATAAAAGATGCTGAGGATAATGAGTTCTTGTTCGGGAACTTCGCCTTGTCCCGGGACGTCATATTGATGAAAAGCTGCCGGGCTGTCGAGCGAAAGTACATCGATTACCTCTCCGATATATGCAAGAAACGGGTTGTGATCACCGGTCCGCTTATTGCAGATGCCAACGAAGCGTACCCATACGATGACGAGGAGATGCTCGCGAAGATCATGGAATGGCTAAGCGGAAAAAGCAAGCGCTCGACCGTCTACGTTTCTTTTGGGAGCGAGTACTTTTTGTCGGGGGATGAGCTAGGAGAGATCGCAAAAGGGTTAGAACTTTGCGACGCGAACTTCTTGTGGGTCGTGAGATTTCCTTCGGAAGAGAAGACGGGAAGGATTGAAGAAGCAATGCCGAAAGGGTTTCTTGATCGGGTAGTCGAGAGAGGAATGATAGTTCGAGGATGGGCACCGCAGACGAAGATTTTGGCCCACCGGAGCATCGGCAGTTTCATGAGCCACTGCGGATGGAGTTCAGTGATGGAAAGCATGTATTTTGGCGTTCCAATAATAGCCATGCCGATGAAATCCGAGCAACCGGCTAATGCTAGGTTGGCAACGGAGGTGGGCGTTGGAGTGGAGGTCGGGAAGAGTCGAGATGGAAGATACACAGGCGAAGAGATGGCCAAGACAATAAGTATGGTGATGGCCGAGACACCGTTTTGCGAGGATTTGAGGAATAGAGCTATACGAGTGAGCAAGGAAATGAGGGAGAACGCCGAGGGAGAGGCGAGCCGAGTAGCCGAGGAGCTACAAACACTCTGTACCAACAAGAAAAAGAAGACGACGACGACAACCACAACCACGAGGAGGAACCATGAATATAAATAAATCGAAATGGAACTATCAACCCAAATTTGAATGAAAATTGTTACCGTTATCATCGTCGTCGTCTTCTTGCTTCTTCATTTCAGATCCCAGCAGCAGCAGCTCAGCCATTCCGTAGATCTCCTCCCATCGCCGATGCGTCTTGTCGCCCGACGAAAATCCATGTAAGAACACATCGCCGATATCCGCCCAGCTAAATCCTATTTCCTTAGCGACTTTTCTGTCGCGCATCAATCGTCTCATCTTCGCCGCGTTCTCCCACTTCCCCTTCTCTGCGAACAAGTTAGCCATCAAAACATACGACCCGGATTCGGTAGGCTCCATGGCGAGCAAAGCATCCGACACCCGGATCGCCATATCGACGTTCCCATGAATTCTGCACGCCCCGAGCAGGCTCTGCAGCACAGATATCCCAGGCCTTCCCGGGATATCGATCCGCCTCAGAATCTCTTCCGCCTCGTCCAGCCTCCCGGCCCGCCCCAACATGTCTACAATGCAAGAATAATGTTCGGGAAATGGCTCGACCGAATGCTCCCTAACCATCAAATTGAAAACTTCGATTCCTGCGTCGACCATTCCATTGTGACCGCACGATGTCAGCACAGACAGGAACGTGACCGCGTCTGGCCTCACACCTTCAGTGAGCATCTTTTCGAAATATTTCATGACCGATTCGTAGTCCCCGTGCTTCGAATGAGCCGATATTATAGCTGTCCAAGAAACCAGGTTTTTCTCGTCCAGTTCATCGAAAACCTTCTCAGATTCACGAATGCACCCCCGCTTCGCATACATATCAAGAAGTGCGCCCGAGACAACTGGATCGGTATCCAATCCGAGTTTTCTTAAATTGCCATGACATCTTCGACCCTGTGTGAGGGAGATCGATTCAGACATGGCGATTGCGTGCAGGACGCTGCCAAATGTGTAAGCGTCGGGCACTAAATCTTGCGAAGCTGACCAGAACACATGTAGAGCTTCTTGGTACATACCATTTAACGAGTAAGCCGATATCAAAGCATTCCACGATATAATCTCTTTGTCGCCGATCTCCATAAAAATTTTAAGACTGTCTTCCGCGAGACTAAACTTCCCATACATAGTAATGAAACTGTTCGCCACGTTGGTTTCAGAAAGAATGTTCGATTTAACACAAAAGCCATGGACCAATAAACCCTCGCACATCTTATCGTGATTTGTCAAGCCATGAATCAATCCAACAAACGTAACATCGTTTGGGTATACGCTTTGTCGTACCATTTCCTTAAACAAATTCATTGCATTCTCTTCGTCTATGGAGAGCATTGTCGTCCAAGAAACCACATTCCGATCGGCCATATTCTTGAAGACCAATTTTGAATCTCCAACCATATCGCACTTGGAATACATTGACATTAATACATTACACACGGAAACATGAGCTCCGTAACCACATTTAATCGACAGAGCATGTGCCTGCTTTCCAAACTTCAAATCCCTGTCCTGACCACAAACTGAAATTATGCTCGTGAACGCGACATGATCAAGCTTCACGCCGCACTTCACCATCTCAACAAACCTCATAACAGCTTCGCATCCGTAAAAACCATCTTGAGCATATCCCGAGAGAAGTGCATTCCAAGAAACCGAATCCTTAAAAATCATTTCGCCGAACACTCTGCCGGAATCAGCAATTTTCCCACCTTTCGAATACAACGTCACCAAAGCATTCCCGATGAATACCTCGGCCTCCAAACCAAACTTAAACACAAGGCAATGAAATTGCCGTCCGAGACCAATTTCTTGAGCATCCGCACAATGCGCGAGCACGCAAGTACACGTCACGGCATCAAACTTCTTGCCTTTCAAATGCATACCGCTAGCAAAATAAAGAGCACTCTTGCTTTCTTCGAATCCTGACAGCACTGTATTATAAGATATAGTGTCGGGATCTTTCAAGCTCTCGAACAAGCGTAGACCGCTCATTAAATCCCGCGACTTGCAGTACATGTTCATCAACGAATTGCAGACTGAAACATAATGCATAGAGCCAGAGACTAGGGCAAAGCCATGGATTTGAGACCCAATCTTGGGGTGCCCGATGCTAGCCTTGGAAGCAATAACAACCGCAACTTCGTCGATTCCAGAAAGACCCGCTCGAAGATGTTTCTTGAAAAATCCAAGCGCTTCGCCCTGGCGATGCTGCCGTATGAGATTGAGCATCGTGCGATGAACGGAGACCAGCGGTGGGTCAGGAATTTCATCGAACATGTGGTGTCCATTGTGGAATGAGCCAAAATTCCTCGAATGCTTCGACCTTTGTAGGAGTAATTCGCGTCTTAATCGACGGGTTAGCATCAGAATCCAGATCCTAGTGAGGAATTGAGTCGCCGGTTAGTGAGAATCATCTTTGGTTACCGTTGCACTTGGCGTTGTCTGAACAGACGGCGTAATTTGTTTAATGTCAATCATGCTTCGCCAACTCGCCACACCACCACAATAGGAAAATTACGATCCCTTGTCAACAGTTGAATCAGTTAAATAACTCACACAATTTTCGCGCGAAGCCTGCTCAAGAAGAAAGAAAGTAGTAATGAAAGAAGAACATACGGGCGAAGATGATGGGAGATCAGGGGTGAGTGGGTTTTAATTAAATTTAAATTTAAATTATTGGGCCTTGCTGCGGGGTCTGTTTTGAATTGGATTTATGAGTAGGCCTGGCTGCCCAGCCCTCTAATATACACTGTGCATGTATATTTTATGTGAAGAAGTCCATGGGACTTACGATCCCCCAATGAACTAGTGAATTAAACTACGAAGTTTTTTAAAATAATGTCCTTGAGTCAAAAATATTTTTTTAAAAGTAGAGTTTAAAATAGTTTTAAAAATTATTTAATTTGATAATTTAAAGAGTTATGAGAATTTCATTTTGGTACAGTTATGGTCTACACCACCTTGAATTTAATAACACTCCAAAGAGTTCTCTTGGATATCAAGTTTAAGGAGCTTTGGAAACTTTTTTATTTGTTACACTAATAAATTCATTCTTTCCATTTATTTATCATACCACAAAAGTTCACACGCATTATCTCTCGACGACTTTATCCTGCTCGGTAATTTATTTATTTATTTTTATCTTCTTGATATGTATATACTTATTCATGCAAATTTTAAGTATTATAAAAATTTTGGAAGATTTAGAATATTTTGTTCGTTTTGTAAAATGTTAGAAAATCTTCTATATATTTATACAATAATATATATAATATATATGATATATTTATATTTGTATTTTATTATTTCTTGTTCATTTATTTTGATATTGATAATTTTGATATGAAATTTATAATTTTTTCTTATTTTTAAATAATTTTATGTGTTTGTTTATGAGTGTAGCATTAATATGTTTTTATTATTATTTTTTGAACAGATGTCCGGTGTTAATAGCAATATTGATATTTTATTAAATTGGGATGGGGATATTATTCGCAATTCTAGTATAATAGAATATGACTGTGATCCTAAATATATGACTTTTATTGGACGTAATAGTACACTTGAAGATTTCGAAGGTATTATTTTTTATGTGACCGGAAAAGATTGACGCCAGTATTCTATTATTTGAAAATGTCATAAATGTAGACGCAAAGAGGGGGTATTCAGAAATTGAGGTTAATTACCATCACTGCGGTTAATCTCGAGCATTTCTTAAATTCAACCAACAATTGCAAGTGTTTAGAATTATTTTTTTAATTCCAAAGAAATTCTGAAAATGCAATTGTTGATACTCCTAGTGTAGATTAAATAGCTCGGGCTTTTATTGTGAATGAATTGGTCAAGATGAATATAGTGAACCAGAATCACTGTCAAAATTAGACGATAAAATAGCACTAGAAAAAAATGATGACCAAGAAAATTGTGGTGTTGCATAATGTCCAAATCTAGGGTCATCGAGATGTCATGAAACACATACCATACCACTTTCAGGGGGTAAGATAGAACATCCCTCGACTCAACTTTTTTAGAATTTGCCTCGGGAGGAGTTTCTACAAGGTACATACGATACTCCTAGATGCAACTGGAATGTGTACAAAAAATATAATGTTTTTCTGATTTTTAGGATGACATTTAGTGATAAAAAGCAAATGCAGTTGGCAACTTATTACGATGCTGCCTGATCACACGTGTATTTCGGATGATGCGTCGTTGGAGCATAGCAACTTGGATGTTAACATGATAGCGGATTTGTTGAAGGGATTTTTTAGTAGAAATACGGCATATGAGCTAGCGAATGTGAAAAGATCAATGAAAATAGAATATAGTTTTGATATATCTTATTCAAAGGCAGGATATGGATTAAAACGTGCAATTTAGCATGTTTACGGGACATGAGAGAGTTCGGTACAAAAACTTCCAGCTTATATAAAGACACTTCAAAAGTACATACCCAATATAATTGTTGAGTGGGCTCATGTAGAAGCAGCAAATCAAGAAAAATACTCATTAGGATATGTGTTTTGGGGATTCGGACCTTGTATTGAGACATACTGTCATTGTTGGAATGTGATTATTGTAGATGAGACTCATTTATATGCAAAATACAAGCATGTTATGTTGATTGTTGCTACTATAGATGTCAACCATCATGTGTTGCCATTAGCTTTTGTCATTGTTGATACAGAGAGTACTGAATCTTGGATGTGGTTTCTCCAGCTAGTAAGCAGGTAATATAATTTATTAAGTTGTAAATTATATATACTTTGAAAATTCTAGTAATGATATTTATTTGATTATTGTGTATGCATGTATATTATGCAGGATGGATATCATACATGTCTAATTTCAGATAGACATGTTGGAATCACAAATGCAGTTGATCGTATTCCTGCATTTCACGCACCTTGTGGTCAACATCGATTTTTCCTTCGGCATATATGTTTTAACTTCAACCAAAGAATTAAAGATGTAAGATTGAAAGATATGTATTGGAGGGTAAGAGCATCCATTGATCCAATAGAGTTTAACGGAACATTAACAGCAATCCAGCTTTTGAAGCCGGCATCTTATGATTGGCTTATGAAAATTTAGAAGAGTAAATGGACACTTGCCTACGATGAAGGGTAGCGACATGGTATATTAACAGTCAATTTGTCTGAATGCATCAATGGGATATTGAAAGGGCTAGGCAACTACCTATCACTACTCTTGTACAATTAACGTATGATTGAGTTGTTGTTTTTTTTTTTTTTTCATTAAACAACTTCATGATGCTTGAGATAAGGCAAGGCTTGTAGCCCAGGGTTTTTCCTAGAGACCGGGCATTGATTTTAAATAAACATATTTGCCGGTCATGGATGGAATAATATTTAGGTATCTGGTGAGCCTAGCAGTACACTATAATCTTGATATGCGATTAATGGATGTGGTTACTGCCTATCTTTACGGCTTTTTAGACAATGATGTCTATAAGAAAATCTCAGAAGGGATAAACATACCTGAATCATTCAAATCAAAGCCAAAAGAATCATATTCCATCAAATTGCAAAAATCTTTGTATGGGCCCAAGCAATCAAGCCGAATGTGGTACAATCGTCTCAGCGAAAGCTTAACAAAATAAGGTTACATAAATGACCCTATATGTCCATGTGTTTTCATAAAGAAAAACGGGTCTGAATTTGTAATTATCGCGGTATATGTCGATGATCTCAATTTGATTGGAACTCCTGATGAGATTCAGAAAGGTGTTGAATATCTGAAAAAAGAGTTTGAGATCAAAGATTTTGAAAAAAACTAAATTTTGCCTTGGTTTACAAATTGAGTAGTTGGAAAGTGGAATCTTCATCCACCAATCAAATTATACCAAAAGAGTACTGAAACAATTCCTGATAGATAAATCACATCCGCTAAGTACCCCAATGATCGTCAGAGCACTCGATCCAGTAAAGGATCCTTTTAGACTAAAAGAGGAAAACGAAGAAACACTTGGCCCTGAAGTGCCATATATGAGTGCTATAGGCACATTGATGTATCTTGCTAATAGCACCCGACCTGACATATTATTTGCTGTAAATTTATTGGCAAGATTCAGCTTATCGTCTACTCGACGACATTGGAATGAGATTAAGCACGCATTTCGCTATCTCCAAGGAACAATTGATCTCGGATTATTTTACTCAAAAGATTCTCGACATGAATTAATTGATTTTGCCGATGCAGGATATTTATCTAATCCTCATAAAGCCAAGTCACAAACTGGCTATATATTCACTTGTGGCGAAACAGTGATCTCTTGAAGATCAATTAAACAAACTTTAACTGTCACTTCTTCAAATCATGCTGAAATATTGGCAATATATGAAGCTAGTCGAGAATGTGTTTGGTTGAGGTCAATAACTCAACATATACTGAAAAATTGCGGGTTAATATCCGACAATAAAATCCCCCGACTACATTGCATGAAGATAATACAGTCTATGTAGCTCAATTGAAATGGGGTTACATTAAAGGAGATAAAACAAAACATATTTCACCAAAATTCTTTTTCACTTATGATCTACAACAGAACAGTGAAATTAAGGTGCAGCAAATTCGATCAGATAATAATTTGGTGGATATATTAACCAAGGCATTACCGAGTGCAATATTTGAAAAACTCGTGAAGAAAATTGGGATGCGTCGGTCAAGGGATCTCAAATAATATTCAGATCAGGGGGAGCGAATTGATACAAGAATGTTGTAATCTTTTTCCTTCACTAGGATTTTTTTGTCCCACTAGATTTTTTTTCCTAGTAAGGTTTTAACGAGACACATTCTTCGTATGTAAAAACATTCAAGGGGGAGTGTTGTATACATATATCCTACGTTGCATACGCGTAGCATCTTATAGGCATAGTGTATTCATCAATATGGATGTCTATTATTCATAGATGTGGACATTTACCATTGGTAGAAGTTGCCTATATATATATGTATATATATTTGGAATGAAAAGGACACACATTAATTAACTCCCTCAGTCATTCTCTCTCGTCTGTCTCTGCCTTCTTCTGTCTATTTACATTGCTATATACAAATATACTATACATACATATACATAAATATATATTAATAAATAATAGACATATATATCATATATTATCACACATAGCATACAAGCCTCACACGTACATATAATATATTTATATTATATTATATTTATATATATACAATATATAAAATACAAGCTTCACACGTACATATAATATATTTATATTGTATTATATTTATATATATAATATATAAAATAGTGGTTAGCGATAGAGATAATTAATATTTCTATTGGCTAATCCTATGTTAATATTACAACAATATTCACTATGGTCGAGATATGTTTACTCGTTTGTTATTTATATTAAAAAATTTGTATTAATATTTTATAAATGTACCGTTCAAAAAAAATATGAATTGTAAATTAGCTAAATATTAATAGCGACATTAAGTTATAAATAGTTTAATTACTAAAAAATGCATAAATTAATTTTGAATAAATTAATACGGAAAAATAAATAAATTGATTTGATATGAATGGACTATTAATCTAAAACAAAGATATAAATTCATATGCAAGATTAAAATTACAATATTCTTTTTTTTTCGTTGATGCTGCCGGCACACGCACGAATTTAGGCTAGTATCAAGATAATTCAAATCATGTTATGATCGTCAACAATCATAAACCAGCACAAGAGGTCTACAATAACTTTTTAGTAAAATGCGATAAATATTATGAATTTTTCAATATTAGATGAAAAGGAAAGTTGCTATTGTATAATTCATACATGCTATTTATGATACAATATTTTACGGATTTCATATATTTGGACTCCAGTGGTTTATAAAAGTCAATAATTCAAGAATTTAAAATATTTGAAATCTAATGCTATATATATCAATAATTCAGTGGTGTCAATTCATGTTTTCGGATTATATTCATATCGAATTGAGTTGTGGGTTTAACAAAAAAATTATCAATTCGAACCTGACTAAAGCTTTATTTTGAACCAAAATCCTAAACCCGACACAACATTGACTATTAAATAAACAAACCCATACAATTGAAATCATATATCATCATTGACCACTCCATATAATTTAAATAAACATAATGACTTTCATTGTAACTATAATATAAATAAATCCATTGTAAATATTAAATAAATAACGGGATATGCAGCAAACTATTTTTGATCGACTGTCATTGTAACTAATAAATAAATAAAGCCATTGTAACTTTTAAATAAACAAAAGCACATGCAGCAAAGTATCTTTGATCTACTGCTCGATGACCTAGCAAAAAATATATTTGGTTTTGCTACAATGTTATCCCAAAACATAACAAACCTACATGCAAATAGTTAAAACTTCTACACAATTATCCACAAAAGAACACCCACATCCGATATGCACATTTCAAAAACAAAAGCTAACCCCCAATATTATAAACAAACGGAAAACATCAACATAGTTCCCCCGGTCACGGTTTCGACAAACTAACTGTTGTGTTATTAAATACCTTCCACAGTGTTATCGTCATTGAACAGACGTTTTCTACTTTCACCTTGCATGACTTTTGGCCCAATTTCCACTGTGATTCGAATCCGCCGCTCGACTAGAATTCAAGGTTTCAAGCATCGCTGAAAAAATATAATAGTTATTAGCCACATATAACATATAAAGAAAAATTGCACACTTTCGTACGCACTTTCAAAAGTGACTTCATAATTCCGCACCAGCTGTTTTCTTATTGTGTAACGTCTTACATCGACCTCTGTCAACAAATTATTAGGATCCAACTCTTTAAGGTTTTCCCACGCAACGATCACTTTTTCGCCGATATCCTCAAGCTCTTTGGTCAATAAACCAGCTTCTCGAGCCATTTTCATTTTATGCTAATATTAACACAAGAATATTGCACATTAGATTCAGATGGGCTGTCGGTAAAAGTTAACGATAATAATAGCCATGGACAAAAATAAATGAATTACCTCTTCCTCAGCTCTTATCAACAAGCGTTCATAGCGTCTATCATTCTTTTCTTCTTTTTTGCTTTCAAAAGCCTCAAATGCAGACCACCTTTCACGGCTTGTGGAGTCCATAGTCATTAGACCAGCAGTGATATTTTTAGCCACTGAAGCCTGTGAGTCTTCAAGCCTTTGTAATCTACGCTTCTTCTGATTGTTTTTTTTGTTACCCGTCTTGGCCCGTTTGACACCAATTGGACGTTCTAAATCAATCACAGCAGGGCCACCTAAATCTGACAAAGATGGAGCCCTTGCGTTTGCATCTTGACCCGTTTGTAATCCAACAGTACTTGAATCAACAGACGTCTTCGGGAAGGGTTCATCAACATTACCACTTCCAGGTGTTTCCTCCAGATGTTCCTTTTCAACCTCAGAACATCGATCACTCTTGTTGTCTTTCTTTTTGATAGCAAATTCCAACCATTTGGGCTGATCTTTTACAATATGCCAACATGACTCAAACTTGAAGTCTTTCTTGTGTTTTTCCAGAAATGTATGATGACAATAACTCTCCTATGACACAATTAATATTAATATAAAGAATTCAAACGAAGCTAAAAAGTAAAAACTACAATAAAGATAGAAGAGTGACTTACGAAGTCTGTTGGGCTCCAACCACTACGACATTGTGGTTGTGCTTGGACACGTATAGTAGTCCATTTAGTACATTGTGATCGGATGTCCGTCCACCGGTTCTCACATCCTTCAGGAGTCATTTATTTTCAAGTCTGCTCACTCCATGTTTTTCTTCCATTAAAACACCGAAAGTCTCCCATACACGCTCCCACATTCTCAGTTTCTTTTGGCCGACACCAACATAAGCATCAGTTGTCATGTTGCACCATACTCTGGTCAACTCCAAATCCTCATATATGTCCCAATTTTTGTTTGCGCGTTGGTTGGTCTCCAGCGACCTACCAAGATTATTGATTTACGAAGGACTTTGATTGTGAATCGGTGGACAGAGTGGACTAAATGGTAATGCAACATCTTGTGATAATTGAGTTTCGGGATATGGAGGCTGAGATGAAGCACCATGCGACATGAAATTCAATTGGTTTTGGGGTAGTACTGTATTGGTGAAAAAAGGACGGCCGAAACTCATATTGAAATGATTTGGGACGACATATGCTGGTTGGCTTATATTGGGACTAATCTGTGTGAAGGCGGATGTATTGGGAGGTATTTGAGAAGATTTGGTATTTGATTGGGATAGATCATTTATCTCGTATACCTCGTCATCTCTATGGCTTCCGTCTTCATCCGCCATTGCTCAGACCTAAAGAAGAAATAAATTAATTTAATTTCAAATTCTCTACATCCAATAATGCACGTAAAAAGACACAAATATCAAGCACAATATGTAGGAAAACTTGATTACACAATTATAAATAATTTCGATTGCGGCATTTAAAAGGAGCACTAAAGTTGAAAATTGAGAAATACATCCAAACAAACTAAGGTTAGGAGATGTAGCTATCATGTACCCAAAATTCATCAAACCAACAACAAATATTTATGAATTGTTAAATACCTTATAAATATTGAACAAGATAGAACTATAGTCTCAAATTTGAAAGATTAGCAACAAACATAGATTATATATCCCATAATTAGTAGCAACTGATTTATCCCAACCTAATTACATTAGAGAATCTGCAATTTTATATCCCAAACCGTCAATATACGTAACCCCCAAACGATTTCATTCATCGGCAAGCTCATTCGACCAATTCCTTAAAAATAATATTGTAGCAGCATAAAAGTTTGAGCATACGACACAATACTCAGGATCAAATCGCCACAAAAAATATGTACAACAGAAATTAACAAAATGACAAATGTAAAAAATAGTTGCGGTGTAATGACATTCAAAAAATAAAAATATGGGCAACAAGAAGTGCCCATCGGAATTTCTGCCTAAAAGTTCTCCTGGTTGGGTTTAGAGAGATTGGTATGCCTGGTACAAATAGAATTTTCCTAGTTAGGTATAAAGAGATTCAAATATTTGGTGCAAATAGAATTTTCCAAAGAAGATTTAGGAAAAGATTCTAAACGAAATCAACTTCTGCCCTAGAAATGATATTTCTGAAATTGACAAATGTTATCTTAGAATAAATGTTCTGAACTTGGTAAATGTTTCAAGATTTGGATATACACTGATTTCAACGATTACCATAAACCCTTGTTGTTGTGTTAAAGAACATACCGAATGACGATGAGCGGACCTATGACGAAGACGATTTCTGTCCCAACATTGATCCGACTGCGATGATTGCGGCGAAGACACCGGAAGTTGGCCACTACGAAGAAAAAGACACAAACTTGTTCTTTCAGAAGTCGTTTTTTGCGGGAAGATTTTGGGGGAGAAAGGAAGAAAGAGAAAAAGTACACCCCAGATATGACATCTACTGCACTAAGCCGGGTAGAGGAAGCCGGTTCAAAACAGCGTGGGTTTAATCTCTAATGTGTAATTTAATTTTTTACTTTTGCAAAAACTGCCTCAAGACAGGTGGTGATGCCATCCAAAATAAACTTACCGCGTTTGCTCTAAGTGCTGGGTAGAGCAACGCTGTTCCAAACTGTAATTTTATATATTATTTTTCTGATTTTTTTTTTAATAATAAAAACTGACGCGGGGTTTCTCCATAATGGGGAAACCCCGTGTGCGGCATGGGGCTATTTAACTCTATGTAAAAACTTTCCCAAACAATTACAAACACCTAACAAACTAATGAGTTTGGATTTAAGATAAAATTGATTTGATTTTGAAGTTTGGATTTAGACTAAAAGATTTGGATCGAGCCCATTGAATTAGGCTAAGGAGTAGGCCAACTGTCAATATTAAGGGTCGCGATTAAACTAAACCAATACTAAAATTTTAAATAATATATTATTTTGTTTTATACTAATATATTATAATTTGAAATAAATAAAATTATAATTTTAATTATTAAATTTAGGTGAAATTAGGTCGGGGTTGAGTTTTGAATTGTCGGATGATTTAATTTTTATATTTGGGGTTATTAAATCAATCTAAAATCCGATATGATCTAACCTTTTTTTTTTTTATTGATTTGAATTTTTCAAAACCCCGAACACTTAAGTTCGAAATTAAAATTAATTTGGTCAAACGGATTGACTTTTTAAAGTGGTTCAATATTGATACCCCTAATCAAGATTTATTTATTTATTATTTAATATAGTAAAGCAATATTTATTACATAAATTGTCCGGGATTGTATATATTGAAAAACAGCGAAAGAGGTAATAATGAAGCCAATTAAACATATTATAATTAATTATTTTTACTTTTTATTTATAAAAAATACAAATACAAAATATAATTATTTAATTTTATAAATTTATACTACTATAATATCAATAAATTGTCTCTTAAGTCCGTATGTTTTGGGCTTCAGCCCAAAATAGATATCAAGACTAAAAACCCTATGGCGACTCGGTAATGGTATAAATATAGTCACAGAAACCCTAATTCGAAACGGCTGCCTCCAATTTGCTTCGACGAGAGAGAGTGAGGGAGGGACGGAGACATGGTGTCGGGTTCGGGGATCTGCGCGAAGAGAGTGGTAGTGGACGCCAGGCACCACATGCTCGGCCGCCTGGCATCCATTCTGGCAAAGGAGCTTTTGAATGGTCAGAAAGTGGTGGTCGTCCGATGCGAGGAGATCTGTCTGTCGGGCGGATTGGTGCGCCAGAAGATGAAGTATTTGAGGTTCCTCCGCAAGAGGATGAACACGAAGCCCTCTCATGGGCCGATTCACTTCCGCGCGCCTTCCAAAATTCTGTGGAGAACCATTCGGGGGTACGGATTCTTCTGTGTTCTCTTTTGGCCTTATCGGTTTCTGTATGCTCGTGGTTTTCTCTTCCGTTTTATTTATTTATTCATTATTTGTATGGTTCAAAGGTTCGTTAATGAGAATTGCCCGATTTTATATGGTCGATAGTATGTATAGAGGTTTTTTGTGCACATAATAGTCGTTTTTCCTAAGTTAATCCGTAAATATCTGATGTGATTCAGCATGAACTATATTCAACTGATCTTTTATTTATAACATGCATTTAATTTTGCTGGGTTGTCCTATGGTACTGTGAAATTCATTGTTATATTTGGTTTTATAATTGGGAGAATTAACCTTCTGAAGTTGTGATTGCGTCTATGAGTTAGCCTTGTGGTTTGTTTCTGCTCTAACGGATCAAATGCTGGTTGCTATATAGTGCATCTCTTTATTTCCTTGTAATATCCTAAATGTGGAAAATGCTAGTTGCTTTTCAAATTGCATTCTCCCTTCCGAAGAGTTGAATGCCATCTGGTGCTTGGTTCTTGATCTGTTGCATAATTTCCATGTTCAGTTCATTTTATAGACCTGATACTTCTGTGTGTGGGATGAAATTATTAAGTTAATTAATTACAATTTTATGACTAACATTTGGGTTAATTAAATGCTCTCTTCAACTAATTTTTTTAAATGTGATAGTATGATACCGCACAAGACCAAGCGAGGAGAAGCTGCGCTGGCACGACTGAAGGTGTATGAGGGTATCCCACCACCATACGACAAGATTAAGAGGATGGTTATCCCTGATGCTCTCAAGTATGACTCTTCATTCTATTGTTGACCTTTTCATTAAAAAAATGGTATCATTGCTAGCTTTTTAAATCCTTGACAATGTATTTGGTTTTTTACAATGTTACAAATAGGGTATTGAGACTTCAAGCTGGCCATAAATATTGTTTGTTGGGTAGGCTCTCATCTGAAGTTGGATGGAACCATTATGACACTATCAGAGTAAGTTCAAAATTTTATTTATTTATTTTTTTCCGATCGTGTAAATTGAAACAAATTTTGGTACGTATTGTTGCTGTATGACATTTGTTTTAACATTTCTATACCGTTCACAAAGATTGCCCGGTGCCCAAGCTACTATACTTCATACCAATGCTTGAGCTCCTGACTGTAAAGTTTCAGCTACTATACTAACTCGTATAGAGGAAATTCATTTTTGCATCTTCACAAATGTTTCTTGCATGCCCTTGATGAAAAGTTTTATAGGTGTCTTAAGAATCAGGTTGTTCTTTGCTTTTATTTTAATTATGATGATATTCGCTGTTCTTAGGAGCTGGAGAAGAAGAGAAAAGAAAGGGCTCAGGCGACGTATGAGAAGAGAAAGCAATTGACGAAATTGAGAGTGAAAGCCGAAAAGGTTGCTGAGGAGAAGCTTGGGGAACAGCTCGACATCATTGCTCCCATCAAGTACTGAAGAACACCATCTTCAAACTGAAATTTTTGTTGCGCAAATTACATGGATCTGTTTGGTGTTAAGCCTTAAAATTAAATTTTGAGCTTTTTCAAACTCTGTTGGGACTTTTGCCTATAAATTTGCAGATGTTTAATCCTTTTTTAAGTTCTCTGTTAAGTTTTTCCTCGCACAGTTTTTATTCTGCACGAGTGTCAGTGTGCAATGCATATTTTCTTGACTAGTGTTTGTTAAGGTTGAGGTTTGTGTTTGAATTTTAGTGTATGGAGTAGTAAAATAGGTATTTGTGCAATATCCTGAATGAAAGATTATAAGACTTATTATTAAGTTTTTCAATTAAATTAAAGATTTCTATCAAATTGTTTTGGTTTCAAACCTACACAACAGCGCAGCTAAATTCGAATCTGCGCCACTGTTATATTTGAGTTTAATCTCCTTCGCTGTTTTTGTTACTCTATTTGTCCCTGATTTAAGGTATAAGCTTAATGCAAGGCGTAAGGAGTATTAGATCATTTTTATGATTTGATTTTAATATACAATTATTTATTTTTAGTAAATATTATTAAATTAAATTCAAAAAGCATGGTTTTTCTATATATATATATTTTTTCAATTCAAAATATTCTTTTTATTATTTTGATTGTTTTACTGAAAAATATTTATTTCATAATATATAATAAAAATAATTTATATACAAATATTAAAGTATCTTTACTTTTTATACAAATTGCAAAAATATTACTATTGTTTTATTTAGACTTTATAATGGTAAAAGTATCTAAGTCATTTTATATACTTACACTAATTAGTATAATAATTTTATTTTTTAATATACTTAAAAAAAGAATAAATAATATTTTTGAATTGAAATGGATGAAATGTTTGTTTTCTAGTAATATTAAGGTGTGTTATTTAGTAAAAAAATCTTATATATATATATATATTTTATAAGATTTAATATATTACATAAATTTATTATTTTTATATTTGTTACATAATAATATGATGTTTTTAAGCCATCGCAAAACAAACGCATTCTTTTCAGTTAAATTATACATTTAATTTATAGAGTGTGTTTGTTTGGGAGACTTTCCTAAATTTATACTATTTATCAAAATTTTTCTTTAAAAAAATATCGAATTAAACACTTATTTTTTATTTTTATATTATACTAAAAATTAATTTTACATTCAAAACATCACATAACACCTATTTATATCACATCATACAACTATTTCAATTCAAAAATTTTACTATTATGCTGGATCCTAAAATTCGGAGGTTCCAAAATAGTTCGTCGATTTGTCGGTGTGAGTTCCGGAAGTACTCCAAAGAGCCTGTCCATCGTCGAATTTTGGGCGCCTCCTTCGGTGCAGCCTGCACAGCTTCGAGCCTAAACGATCGATTTCGATGGATTTAAACTAACATCTACTAAAACTCGGATAAATATACTAGAAAGCGGATAAAAAACATGTAATTCGAATTAAAATGCATAAAACGAAACTTAAACATGTAAAGAAAATAGAGAAAAATACAATTCCATTCTTGTGCGTGTGTGATGTATTTTTACCTAGTTTTAATCCTAAGATAGAATAACCGTCTCTTCCCACTAAAAGGGGCATTTCCACTTATTCCTTCACTACTCTCAACCGCCTGGTAACCTCCCACTACTACCTCAAACTGCCTGGTAGCCTCCTTCCACTACCTCAACCTCCTTCCACTACCTCCAACTGTCTGGTAACCTTCTTCCATAAGTTCCTTGGTAACATCCTTCCATCAGCTTCTAACCACCTGGTATCCTTCCATCAGCTTCCAACAGCTTCCATTGCCTCTGGACCGGGTTTCACTTGCTCTGAACTTCTTCCATTGCCTCTAGACCAGATCTGCCGCTTACTCCGACTTGTTTCCATCGTACTCCTAGCCGGTACATGAGGATGTATCCCCAACCGCCTCAAGTTAATGGAATCTTCAGTTTTCCTTTTGTTGGCTTGTTCCATAGAGCTTTTTGAATAAAGTATGAAAGTGCATAGGCCCTCCACTAATGTTAAATACGAAATTATTAACCCAGGGCCAACGGAGGTAGTTATTCCATGATCTGTGGAAGCTGTTGTTTTCTATCTTGTGGAGGCAACCTTCCTCTGCTTTGTGGAAGCACTGCAGTCCAATTGAGGTAGTTGTTTTCAACCCAATGGAGACAACACTTTCTGACCTTATGGAAACATTGTTCCAGGATGGAGGCGCCATAGTCCAAGGAGTTGTTGCCCTAAGGTCCATGGAGGCTGTTGCTTTCGGCTCTGTTGAAGCACCACAATCCAATGGAAACTATTGCCTTCGGCTCTGGGAAGGCAGCAGTCTTTGCCTCCGAGGCTTGAAGCTCCATTGATGTTGAGTGGCTCCGTGGCCAATGAGCTCTGGCTCCACTTTTATCTTTGAGCCTCATTCACGTTCAGGTGTTTTTGGACCCATGTCCAACAATGCCCTCCTCAAAAGGGCTGGACGATTGCTTCCATTGAGCCCATGTCCTTTTGCTTTGAGCCGTTCACTTGAATAAGCTGTGGTCACTTTTGTCGACAAGGGATGCTCCTCGACCATCACTTCTTGGACTTCATTTCCATCCAAAAACGTCAACGTTTGATGGAGTGTCGAAGGCACACACTCTCATGCATGAATCCAATTCCGTCCCAAGAGAGCCGAATAGAATGGCCTACTATCAATCACCATGAAATTTGACGATATTTCCTTTGTCTCCACCTGCACATTCAAAGTGATCATACCTGCCGATTTGTAAGAATTTCACACAAAATCGGTAAGCCGTACAAATGTAGAAATCAAATCGTCACTAGTCTTTCCGAACTTCCGTAGGGTCTCAATTGGCAACACATTCACAGAAGCTCCGTTGTCCACCAGAATTTGGTCAAGCGGATAGCCATTCATCATCGACCCGAATGTGCAAAGGCTTGACATGCTGGTTTTGGTCAGGCCCGAGCCTATTAAATTCTATCATCGTTGCCACATCATTCCATTCGAAGATAGGCTCTTCATCAACGACAACTTCCTCTAACTCTTGAACTTCTTCCAGAGGCTCCTTTACTTGTATCCTTTTAGGAAAAGACTCCATAGTCTAGTTCCTTAGTGGCTCCACAGTCTGCTTTCTTTCTGGAAGTGGCTCTACAACCTGTTTTCTTTCTGAAAGCGGCTCCAGAACTTGCTTCCTTAGCGGTTCCACAACCTACTTTATTTCTTGAAGCGGCTCCACAACCTCTTTTTTCTCTAAAAGTGACTCCATAGCCTGCTTCCTTTCTGAAAGCCGCTCCACAGCCTGCCTTCTCTTTGAAAGCGGCTTCACAACTTGCTTTATTGGTAGCTCCATTACTTGCTTTCCTTCTGGAAGTGGCTCCATAGCCTGCTTCTTTTCTTAAAGCGGCTCCACAGCCTGCTTTTTCTCTGAAAGCGGCTCCACAGCCTGCTTCCTTGACAGCTCCATGGTCTGCTTCCTTGGCAGCTCCATGGCCTGCTTTCTTTCTGGAAGTGGCTCCACAACCTGTTTCGTTGGCGTCTTCATGGCCTGCTTCTTTTTTAGAAGCGGCTCTACAACTTGCTTTCTTTCTAGAAGCGGCACTATAGCCTGCTTCTTTTTTGGAGGCAGCTCCACAGCCAGTTTCTTTGGCGGCTCCATAGTCTGCTTCCTTAGCGGCTCTGCAGCCTGATTTCTTTCTGGAAGCGGCTCCATAGCCTGCTTCTTTTTTTGAGGCGGCTCCATGGTCTGCTTTCTCTCTGAAAGCGGCTCCACAGCCTGTTTTCTTTCTGGAAGCAGCTCCACAGCCTGCTTCTTTGGCGGCTCCATGGCCTGATTTCTTTCTGGAAGCGGCTACATAGCTTGCTTCTTTTTGGAGGCGGCTCTTTCATATGTTTTTCTTTTGAAGACGGCACATGCGACCTTTCCTCTTCCATACAAGCCTCCAACTTTCTTCTTTGAGCTCGCCTCTTTTAAATTCTGGTGAGTCCCTTTATTGCCCCCCATAGTTGAAAGCTTCGGCTCATTCATAATCTATTTTTCATTCTCTTTAGCGATAGAAGGCTTCCATGTCGCCTTGGGAATGATGGTGATCTGGTCAGCCGTGGTAACAGTCCAAATATATTTCCCATTTGTGACTTTCACTTTTGCTATGATGGCCTCCGGCTTGGGTCCTTTGTATACTTTTCTCTTCTCTAATTTTGAGACTTTCGGACTTGGGATTCTGACACCGACATTAAGCTCCCTCTTGACCATCCTTTGTCTTACTTTCTCCTTGTTCAAACTTGAGACTTTATCAAATGTCACTCTTGTGAAGACGGTTTTTTTAGCGGATGCATTCGGTCCTAAACAATCTTGAACCAAAGGTTTTGACGGCTGGATGCTAAGCCTGTCTTTCATCAGCCCTTTAGCCAACATAGTATTAGCAAAAGGAATAAACCCTTTGGTTGGCATCAATGCCAGACGCAAATAAGTCTTTCCATATGCTAATTTTGTGGCCAAAGCTTCTGCCTCCGCAAAGTCCTTTTCGTCTAAAGTCGTTAGGGCTTCTACCCCTGCAGACTTCTTTTCGTATAGAACCTCCATAGCCTCTGAATTCTCTTCCTCTACAGCCTCCTTTTCGTATGGAGCCTCCATGGTCTCTGGAGCCTGTGTCCCAGCAGAGTCCTTTTCATATGGAGCCTCTGCTCTTACATCCTCCTTTTTGTTAGGAGTCTCCACGGTCCCTGGAGTCTCTTCCTCAGTAAATTTTGGAACTTCCATGGCTTCTGGAACCTCTGCCTCCGCAGACTCCTTTTCGACTGGAGCCTCCACAGCCTCTGGAGTCTCTGCCTCCACAAGCTCTAGAGCTTCCATGGCTTCTGGAACCTCTGCCTCCGAAAATTTTGGAGTTTCCATGGCTTCTGAACCTCTGCCTCCGCATACTCCTTTTTGACTGGAGCCTCCACAGCCTCTGGAGTCTCTGTCTCCACAAGCTTTGGAGCTTTTATGGCTTCTAGAACCTCTGCCTCTGCAGACTCCTTTTCAATTGGAGTCTCCACAGCCTTTGGAGTCTTTGCCTCCACAAGCTCTAGAGCTTCCATTGCTTCTGGAACCTCTGCCTTCGAAGACTCCTTTTCAACTAGAGCCTCCACAGTATCTGGAGTCTCTGCCCCTGCAGCTTCTTTTTCGTATGGAGGTGAATTTTCTACACTCAAAGTGGCACTAGGCTTCTTTTCAAACCTTTTGTTTGAAAATGTCCTCCTTATGCAATCTGCGATGACATCAACGTCCATTAGAGGCTTGGCCTTCTGTTAATTTGGTGTCAACGGCTGCACTCCGGCTACCTGCTGATAGAAGGTTGGGGGCTGTATCTCTGCGGCCTGCCCTCCTTGCCCCTGTGTTTCAATGACCCTTTTCCATTGAAGATTACCCACGTTCGGACTGTGACATCCCATGGTGGTGTTGGGGCATTCCACATAGGTTGTCCGCTTAATCGCCCTGGCGGGATCATGCCAAATGTTGAAAATTTGCTTGCCCCTCATGGAGGCTCAACACTACTCTTCAAAACTCCAACGGCCACGGGGTTCCAGCCCTCCGCAGCCTATTGGCTCCAGCGCTCCGCAGGCTATCGCCAGCCTTTCATAGGCTATTGGCTCTATCCATCCGCAGGCTGTTCGTTCTAATCTTTCGCAAACTGATAGTTCCAGCTCTCCGCAGGCTGTTGCCAGCCTTCCACAGGCTGTTGGCTCCAGCCATCCGCAGGTTGTTGGAACCAACCTTCCGCAGACTGGTAGTACCAGCCCTCTGTAGGTTGTTGCTTCCAGCTTCCTGCAGGTTGTTGGTTCCAACCTGATCTTGCCTGCCCCGGCCCTAAGGCCTGAAGCATTGGATGTTCTGCAACAATTCCGTAGCTTTTTTCAGGCGGTACAAATGAACCCCATATGAACCTCTTCATCACTCTTCGAAAAATCCAACTTTGGTCCCACTAGGCGTGGCAATTGTTGGATCCTAAAATTCGGAGGTTCCAAAATAGTTTGTCGATTTGTCGGTGTGGGTTCCGGAAGTACTCCAAAGAGCCTGTCCGTCATCGGATTTTGGGCGGCTCCTTCGGTGGAGCCTGCACGGCTTCGAGCCTATACGATCGATTTCGATGGATTTAAACTAACATCTACTAAAACTCGGATAAATGTACTAGAAAGCGGATAAAAACCATGTAATTCGAATTAAAATGCATAAAACGAAACTAAAACATGAAAATAAAATAGAGAAAAATACGATTTCATCTTCTTGTGCGTGTGTATGATGTGTTTTTTTCCTAGTTTTAATCCTAAGATAGAATAACAGTCTCTTCCCACTAAATAAGGTAGTTCCACTTATTCCTCTACCACTCTCAACTGCCTGGTAACCTCCCACTACTACCTCCAACTGTTTGGTAACCTCCTTCCACTACCTCCAACTATCTGGTAACCTCCTTCCATCAGTTCCCTGGTAACCTCCTTCCATCAGCTCTTAACCACCTGGTAACCTCCTTCTATCGGCTCCCAACCGCTTCCATTGCTTTTGGACTGGGTTCCATTTGCTCTGAACTTCTTCCATTGCCTCCGAACCAGATCTGCCGCTTACTCCGACTTGTTTCCATCGTACTCTTAGCCGGTCCACGGGGATGTATCCCCAACAGCCTCAAGTTAAATGGAATCTCCCGTTGTCCTCTTGTTGACTTGTTCCATGGAGCTTTTTGAATAAAAATATGAAAGTGAATAGGCCCTCCACTAATGTTAAGTACAAAATTATTAATCCAGGGCCAACGGAGATAGTTATCTCATGATCTGTAGAAGTTGTTGCTTTCTATCTTGTGGAGGCAACCTTCCTCTGCTTTGTGGAAGTACCGCAGTCCAATTGAGGTAGTTGTTTTCAACCCAATGGAGACAACGCTTTCTGATCTTATGGAAACATTGTTCCGGGATGGAGGCATCATAGTCCAAGGAGTTGCTGCCCTAAGGTCCATGGAGACTGCTGCTTTCGGCCCTGTGGAAGCACCACAATCTAATGGAAACTGTTGTCTTCGGCTCTGTGGAGGTAGCAGTCTTTGACTATGAGGCTTGAAGTTCCATTTATGTTGAGCGGCTTCGTGCCTAATGAGCTCTGACTCCACTTTTATCTTTGAGTCTGCTTCACGTTTAGATGCTTTTTGACCCATGTCCAACATATTCAAATTAAAAATTAAAATCCAAACCTTCGTACGAACACATAAAGAATTGCTTTTTTTTTTATTTATTTTAAAATATTATAACTATATATACATATTTTTATGATTTTCTAGAATAGTTTAAAATATTGAAAATGCCACAAAACACGTGAAACACTAGTATTATCGCGTTTTTAGACGAGATTTTTGGGTTTGTCATTTTTTATTTTTAAACTATAATATATTCAAAATTAATTATTAAAAAACAGATTATAGACTATAACATTTGATGTTGGCATCTAAGTATGGTAGTAGAACGTGTAGTTTATTAAAGATTTTTATTTATTTTTTTGTGATATTTTTCCCAATTTTTTTTTATTTTATTGTTTTATAAAAATATAATTATTTTATCTCACAAAATATCAAATTTAAATTATTATTAAAAAACTCCAACTAAATAATTTTGGTTACAGAATACACAATTTAATAACTAAAGTGTTACGGAAATTCCCAGGAAATCAAGATGAGATAATAAAGACAAAAGAACACAAGAATTTGGTAACCCAGTTCGATTACGATGATCTACGTCTGGAGGCGCTGCCAAGCCAGGAATTCTACTACAAAGTACGCAGGTACCTGTTAAAGTGAGAATACATGGATATTTATAGCCTAAGCCTTTGACAATAATATCAAAATCATATCTCTAAAATCTATATTATAATATCCAAATCATATCCCTAGATTTTAAGATATAATCAGGCTTCATATCCCAACAATCTCCCACTTGAAGACTGATTTCATCTTCCACTTCAACATACCTCATCCAATCTCCACTCCCCATCATTCGGTGTTCTGATTCGAATCATTCCTTTACATACAATTTTCAGTGTCTTATCATCTGCAAGATAGACAACACCAAAATTACCTGTGGTATAGGATCCCATGATTCTCGAATCACTGCATGAGTGAAATGACGCTCCTGAGACCAAAATCCATGACTTCATTGGACTGCTGACGCTCAGAATCAGTGCATCGGATATCTCCTCCGTTGCGTTTGCTGAACCCTGATCCTTCTCCGGCGCCCTGCACTGTCGTTTCAAGTGCCCCTTTCAGTTCCAACATACCACCTGACTTGCATCTTCTTTGTCCTTATTTTTCGGCTTCAACTTTGACTTGATCTCACCCTTTTCTTTTGCCTCAAATCTAAATTCAGTCAAGACATTCTCCCAAAGGGTTAGTCGAACCGCACTCATCGTCTTCCTGTCGATCTTCTTGTATTCGGCTTCATCCATGTCTTCGGATTTCTCCTTCAATACCGCATCTAGATCTTTACCATTCATGTAATCTTCTATATGCATATTTTGGAAACCTAAGTTCATACCATCGAATACCTTGACAACATGATGATCACCCATCTTGACTCCCACAAACAAACCTAAGGTTCACTTGATATGAGAGCACATCGGATATTTCCTCCGCTGCGTTTGCCGAAACCCTTATCCTTTCCCGCCAACCTTGCACCGCCTATCACAAAGGGACCCGCTGTCTGACCTACCAGTCGGGACCAACCCAACACCGCCAGAAGACTTTCGACACAAGGCACCTCCGCAGGTCACAAGGGATTCCCACAACGATCCAACGTCCGATTCCTCTCAATCTACCCTATCAACGAACTAGGCTCTGATACCACTTGTTACAGAAATTCCCAGGAAATCAAGATGAGATAATAAAGACAAAAGAGCACAAGAATTTGGTAACCCAGTTCGATTACGATGATCTACGTCTGGAGGCGCTGCCAAGCCAGGAATTCTACTATAAAGTATGCAGATACCTGTTAAAGTGAGAATACATGGATATTTATAGTCTAAGCCTTTGACAATAATATCAAAATCATATCTCTAAAATCTAAAATATAATACACAAATCATATCCCTAGATTTTAGGATATAATCAAGCTTCATATCCCAACATAAAGTTTATTTATTTATTAATTAATTATTTTTTTAAAAAAAAAGGAAAAAAAAAAGAAAAGTTGTTGAGTGAAAATTGACCGGCCAAATGCTCTTGAACCTAAAGAACTATATTGTACGTAGATGCAACTAGGTCTAGGCCTAAGTAGATGAGTAGGCATGGTACGAGTACGACGAAGCTCATTGAAGTTGTACTACTCAACTTCGGTCTGAAGACGACTAACCGAGTGTGTTTTAAATACATATTTTTATTATTTATTTACGATAGTTTATTGTTACTCCATTCATCCATTAAAATTAAGGAGTCTTACACATAGATTAAAAAAATAAATAAATATTTTATTAAAAAAATGATATACTTAAAAAAAATAGGTGAAATGATTTTTAAAAATTTAGTTAAAAATTAAATTAAATAAAAATAGAATAGAGTAATAAAAACAGTAATATTGGTTTTAAATTAGTTTTGAATAAAAGGTAATAATTAAAGATTGAGTTATTGAATTTTACAAAATTAGTAATATGTAAATTTAGTCGACGAACTAAAAAGAAATAAAAATAAATTTGGCCGACGAAATGAATGTTATTTTTACAAATATTAAATTATATTTATATACTAGCATTTTATTTAATATATTACATTCAAAGATTAGTTTTTATTCAAAGTAAAAAGACTAAAGTAATTCATTAGTATTATATAATATAAGATTACGTTTAGTATAGAGAATGGAATAGAGAAAAAATTTCAGATAAATGGAAATGAAATAGAGAATGAAAATTCATTCCTATATTTGGTAAAACAAAGAATTCAGTAAGAAATGTAACAGAAAATCAAATATCTTGTTTAATAGCTATAAACAGATAATTGCATAATTATAATTTTTTTTCAAAGAAATTTTATTTTAAACAAATAAAAATCATACTTAAAAACATATAAATAAATAATAAAAACATAATTTTTTAATCCAAAAAATCCTAAATAAAGTACTATAAAAATTATTAAATAAAATACAATACTTCTGTATCTAAAATAAGCAAAGTAACTATATAAATATAAAATACCTATCTCATTGAACCATTTACAAATGCTTTAGTGATGCTAATTTTATCATCTTGACTTATAGTAAGAAATGTTTGTGCTCGCAATACATTCTTTCTGATCTCATCAGCTGCTTTAAAACGTTATATGATATCAATATTCGGTAAAATTCTTATCTTTTCATCAACTTTTTCGTACAGTTCACGAGCTTCTAAATTTTCTTTGAAATTGACATCTAGAGATTCACCAATATCTCCAAATTTAACTAATATTTCTTTCATCTCTTTGCACGATTCCCAATATATTTCAAATCCGTCTGGGCTTTTACGTCTCTTACGTTGGCTTGCAACACTCCGATTGGTTCATCAATCGACGAACATCTTGATCAACTTCTTCAACAAAATCAAAGTTATCAATATCGTTTGGAAAAAAATTTTGGGTCTCTTGGATGAGATCTTCTTCTCTAAGATCAATTGTTTGACTACCCGTTGCTCGATCCTTACCAAAGATAGTACACAATTTATCATAGAACGGGAATGACTTGCCTCAAAAATTTGCATCACCTTTATAAGACTATAATATAATTATAAATAAATTTAAAATAAATATCATTTAAGATATGTATATATAAGTGTTTAGAAAATACCTTGATGTATTCGTCCCAAACACTTTCCTCAGCAATAACACAATTTTTTTCTTCATCCCAACCAAACCCACTCGTGTGCACCATATCATACATAATACTAAAATGAGTCTTCTATGTTTTTATCCTAATTTTATATATGGTTTCGCTTTCAAACCGGAGTTAGGAAGACTTATATCTAGTAATTGTTGAACTTTATTTAAATAGTCCGGTTTAAAACCGTTGTCAGCACCCGTATACTTCCCAAATGCATGTAAATCCATCAATGCATCAATCAACTTAGTATCTTCCTCATTTGTCCAAGTATGTTTGCTTCTTTCGATATTTCTTACTACATTTGAATCTTCCATATCTATATAAAAATATATAAACATAATAAGCACATTTATATACACAAATTACTAAAACAATTTAGCATTATTATAATAGCACATTTACATACACAAAGTACAATTGTAATAGAGTATGTATTGTAGCAATACTATCTTTTGCATGAGGACAAATGAAAAATGAAAAATGTATGAAAAAACAAACAATAAGACTATCTCTAATGAAAACTAATTATTAGTACGTCTAGCGTTCCAATTGTTAAACATTTCATTAGCTAGGATATCTGTACGATTAGTCTATTATTGTAAAGTCTCAATCGTGCAAATAATATTGTCATGGTCTTCTGTAAGTTACGCGTGATTTGCTGCGACTTCATTATCATTGGGATCTTCATTCATTGTTGTTCATATAAAATTATGTAACAAACAACAAACAATGACGATCCGTGGCATGGACTTTATGGGATGATATGCGTTATCACGCAAAATAGCCTATTTAGCTTTAATTAATCCAAAACACCTTTCTATAATATTCCTTGCCGATGAATATCTCATGTTGAATAACTCCTTGGCAGTCATAGGTGGATGAGGCCACTCATTGAGATGGTAACGTTGACCTCGATAAGGAGTTAAAAATCCTTCACCATTCGTATAACCTGCATCACAAAGGTAGTATATTCCTACAATTAATTATAACATCTATGTTAACTAATATACAATTCTATATATGTATATTGTTTAAAAAGATCACATACCCTGAGTTATTTTAAGACCATTAGGTCTACTAATTACATCTCGTAAAACTCTATTTTTAGCTGCAGAGCCCTCCCATCCTGCTAATACATACATGAATAAAAGGTCCCTCGTATATACTCTGAGGACATTAGTACAAATCTCTCATTTTCGTGTTCGATAAGGTTTTCTATCAACAACTGGAACCTTAACTTTCACATATGTTTCATCTAATGCTCCTAGGCAACCCTTCAGGAAAAAACAAAAAAAAAAAAATTACTTAATAAATTTGATTATCAGTTAATATTGCTAATCTAAAAATATGTTTGACTAACCTTAAACCATTTCCATCTTTTGTCGGTTTCGTTATCTGGCACCGACACAAGTGTTTTGTAGAAATCTTTGTGTAATCGACATACAACATTCAAGACTAACTTGAAACACCGAGTTATAGTTTCCCCAGATCGATGAAATCTACTGACTAGTATCCTATTTTTTGTATTATGAGCAAGAATATGTAAAAACATTGCAACCTACTCATCGACTAACATGTTTTACTACTCTTTAATTCCTTTGAATTCTATAATATGGCAAAGTGTTGAAAATGCATGTATATTCATTCTTATGTTAACCACACTTGTTACATCACTTTCATAAACCATCCTCATCATATTTTTTCGTCTTTTATGGTAACTCATTAAATAGTTTGTACGTAACATTCTCTGATTCAATTGAACGATACCAATAAAAACTAGACATCATTCACCAACGAATCACCACATACATGACATAGAACGTACCTATCGCAACTAAATTAGCAACTCACTTATTGCGATCTATTCTTGCTCTCAGTGGTGATCTTGTCATCTACACATAAAAGTATTCTATTCAATAAAATAGTCGAATTAATTAAGATCTTCACAATACAACTGTCAAATAAAGTACATTGCAAATATTCTTACTTACTAATAGAGTCAAGCTAGTGACAACATATAATAATTAAAAGAAAATAAAAATCAACGATACCTAAAGATAATGATAAAAAAAATAAAAAAAAAATTGTTGAGCGAATCACATAAATAATTTCATAAAAATACTCATTGATGCAAGAAAATAAAATAAAACTATTATATGGGATAAAATAAAATAATACTCATTGATAATCTACATTAATATAATATGTCCACGAGAATAATATTGCTTAAAATTTAAAATTAAAAAATTATTATATCGGATAAAGAATAAATATTTTAATTTTACTGCTTATTTCATAACTATCGTTTATTTGTTAATATGAAATTAATTACTTGCTTCAATCAAAATTTTTTAATTCACTTCATTATATTATTTAATTTTAAATGGTTAATCAATTTGAGTATATAAGAAGAAAAAATACTTTGATTATTGAAGTAACAAAAACAAACTATGAAATTAGAAACTAAGCTGTCGAAAGATTGTAATGTATATTATCATTGTTCAACTCCAAAATTCGAAATGAAGATCTATATATATATATATATATATAGATTCCATTTGTTTCTTGCAAGCATATGTTACAAACATTTAGATCAAAATTGTCACAAAACATACATTATAGTTTTACAATGAAATCAATTAATTAAACAAAACATACAAACAAACTGCAGTAAAAGTAGCATTCTTCACTAATACAGAAAAAGTTTAAAAAAGCCGAAATTACGATATCATTCTAATGAGAAAAAGTACAATCATTTTAGCCAAAAAAAAAAGAATAGAAACCTTCTCAACATCAAATAATTTCACAATTAAAAAAAAAATCAGCAATTCTACTTCCATGAACAAGTGGCCTACAAACTACTCGACCCACCTTCAGTTCCATCTCCGTTATAACCAAACAACAAACGCCCCAACCGACACAATAAGGAAAATATTGCCATCCTAAGTACGTACTACAAGACTTGCGAACAATATCCATGCACTAACAATCCAATATCGACCCACACACGCAACTTCTAGAAGTACCTTGTCCAAGTTTTGCTAGTTTAGAAAAAAAAAAAAAAAAATGTAGCTACTCTAGTGTTGTTTATGTCACATCTCTCAGGCCTTGAGCAATCTAACAGAATCAATTAAGTCAAGTCTTGTTTTCGACGCATCATACCTAGCAATAGAATAATAATGCATTACAAGATTACACTAATTCCCAATTCAGCAACAGCAGAGCATCACCAACCTTTTTCCTAATTCCTCATTTGTGCCCAAATGCTAATCTTCTAGGCAGTATATTTAGATATATAGCAAGTAATAGTCCATTTGTATCTAACCATTACACACAATGCATTAACATATATATACAATACACTTATCATATCCAATTCAATTCAATTCAATCCAAATCAAAATCATCTAATATTTAGTAGTTGAGTGAGTGGGTGCTAAAAATTTAATTTAATTTTTTGATATAATCAGATCCAATCAAAGTACACAACTTATGCTTCAACAAAATAAGTTTTTATTGTTTCTAGCAACAAAAATTAAAAAAGAAATATAACATCCTCATCTTATGCGTATTATAAAATTATAAATTTCAACTACATTTATACGACCAATATGCACATCAATTTCAAGCGCAAAATATTAAATAAATAAATAAATAACATTAGATGAAATCAAATCAAACAACACCAAAAAACCAAAAAATAAAATAAAATCAAACAGTCGATTTCAAACAAAAATAAGAGTTGATCAATCTTGATGCCAAGAAATTAAAACAAACAGCACACAAACAAACAAGAAATAAAAAGAAGAAAATCAAACAAAATTTATTTCAAACCTTCACGGACGCAGGTGACAAGAGAGATTGGCACAAAAGTTGCAGTCCGTTGAAGAATGAGGCTGCACAGAAGAGCTTGCAGTCTGATCGGTGCAAGTAGAAAGGGTGTAGATGCAGCGATGCGGCGCTGCTGAAAGAGTGATGGTGCAAAGTCGCTACGCGAGAAAGAAGTGAGCCGCTGGGTGGGTCTGGTGATCGTCGCGAGAATTGAGAAAGAAATTTTTGATTTCTCGATTTTAAATTCTCATTATTTCTCTGGGGGTAAGGGATAAATAAAATCCAAGAATAGGAAATCAATTATTTCTCAACAATAAATTCTCTGTTTCAAGCAAACAAGAGAATTGATAATATTTTCATTTCTATGTACCAAACACCGTCTAAAGGTAATGACATTTATATAATATATTATAAATTTGAAGGGTATTTGTAAATTGTAAAATTATATTAAGTAGGTAATACAATTACTATATTAAAAAATTGTATCATTGTTTTGGAACGAAAAAAAATCAAAAAATGAAATCCTTCGTATGAGACGGAGGAAAAAATATATATTATTATTTTTTTTCTAAAATATACTCCATCCGTCCGTTAACAATCTATCCATTTTTTTTATTTTGGTCCGTCCCATAACAAAGTATTCATTTCATTGTTTTTAGTAATTGTACTATCTACCTAATATTACAAATACCCTTCTAATTTACAATATATTACACAAATGTCGTTACCTTTATATCATACAATACTAATAGGGTTAATTTAGTTTTTTTTACCTTTATTCCTACTTTATCAAAATATAATCCTAATATTTCTAAAACTTCATGTAAAAAATAAATGGATATATAAATATGGGACGGAGGGAGTATTACACAAAGAAAAAATACAAGTACAACCACAAGCTAAACACACCCCTATCTTAAGGAGAGATCAAGCCTTTTTTCTCTTTAAGTATAAATTTGTGTATATATATATATATATACTTTTTAATATAGTCCAGATAAATTGATCTTAATCCTAACCTCAATAGCATCTTTTTCTTCATCTTCATTCTTTCATTCTTGTTCTTCTTCACCCGAGCTATGTGCAAAGGAAATCCAAGAAGTGGTGTCGGATTAGTGAAAGTGAACAGACAATTATGTTCTTACATTTTATGCAAAGATTGAATTGTCGATTTGAACCAAAAATGATGTTTCATGGTTTGAGAAAAAAAGTTGGATAAAAAATCTAATCATAAAAAAATTAAAACGGACTTAACAGTTTTACTCCAGAATTTGAAAACTAATTATGTCATTGCTTACTATTATAAGAACACATTAAAATACAATCAAACAAATTATGTATAAAAACGAAATCGTTGTTCTTACGGAGTGTAGTGTAGTAGTGTCTTAGATCATAAACAATGTGGAAACAAATTTTGCGTTCCTCGACTTTTCTCTCTGCATCCACTCCAAAAAAATTCAAAAGTACTACGAAATATTACTACGGAATACAATCTATTACAAAAGTGCAACGAAATTTTCTAAGCAAATAGGAGACAATCGCAATTGTGATTTGTTGTGAGAGAATATTACAAAAGAATAAATTTGTCACACTCTATGAGGAATATTATGTCCGTTGAAAAATTGCAACGGAAATAGTAACAGATTAAATTTAATACTTCCTCCGTCCCGCGACAGATGACCCATTTTTCTTTTTTGTCTGTCCTATTAAAGATGACCTCTTTCTATTTTTAGTAAATTTATTCATTTAAACATATTTAACAAATATAAATCAATTTAATTAAATTTCTAACCTCTTACACGTAGGACCCACTCAAAACCCCTTTTATTTCTATCTATCTCTTCCATAAATAAATATTTTTATCTATATTTAAAACTTCTTATTTTTAATAAAATTAGTTTTAAGTTAATTATAAATAAATAAATTAATTTTTTATTTATTTGCATTATATAAAATTATATTCTCTACAAAATGATATACATATTGTATATATTTTATTAATATATAACGCTAAAAATATTTAAAATGCCAACAACACTACTCATATAAAAATAATAAAGGAAAAAATCAATTTTGGTCTCAATATAATCAAAATTAATCAATTTTGGTCCCAATATAACCAAAATTCATCAATTTTGGTCCCAATATAAAAAACTCATCAATTTTGGTCCCAATATAAACAATTTCAATCAACTTTGATCCTATTATAAACAATTTTTATCATTTTTGGTCCCATCGTTAAAAAACTAACGGAAATTGCTGATGTGGACATGACGGAGATGACGTGGCAGTTGACCTAGAAAGTACACGGCCATGTACAATTATACACGGCCATGTTGTTACATGGCCATGTATATTTCAGTGTATAATTATACATTGTCATGTTGTTACACGGCCATGTTGTTACATGGCCATGTATAATTATACACTATATTTCAGTGTATAATTATACATGGTCATGTTGTTACACGGTCATGTACAATGATACACGGCCATGTTGTTATAAGGCCATGTATATTTCAGTGTATAATTATACATGGCCATGTTGTTACACGGCCATGTACAGTTATACACGGCCATGTTGTTACATGACCATGTATATTTCAGTGTATAATTATACATGACCATGTTGTTACACGGCCATGTATAATTCTACACGGCCGTGTATTTTTCTGTTTCGGTCTAAAATTTTAATTTTTTGTTATATTTTTAAATTTTTTATTTTTGAATTTAGAATAGTTGATATAGTTAAAATGGAAAAAAAAAATAATAATAATCATAATATAATTAAAATATATCAATTTTAGTTCAATTATAAGTATCGAGTATGTTCTTTTGGAAGATTTTGTCTAAAATTATGCTATTTAGCAAAATTTTCAATACATTAATTGGATGTTTGTAAGAAAAATTTTTTTGCTAAATAGTGTACACTTTTCATTTATAATGTGATTTCAGTTTCCTTATTATGCAAACTATTATCTACAAACAAAATTATTATTTAAACAAAGACTCAACTTCACATTCCTCAATTAAAATACACAATTTTCTTTTTCCAGTTTTTCACTAATTTTCCAGATTTTTAGCCAAAAAAAAGTAATATTTTTATTCCAAAATATCACAGCAAATAATTATTCAAACCAAAATCCAATCACATCAAATAATTGTTCAATCAAAAACCCAAGACGAAGACCTAAATGCAAACCTTTAAAAGGTTTTGAAAAAGAAAACCTGAGATAGAAGTAACTCGTATTGTGCATTTAATATGTGTCCAAGATATTCCAGAAACATGGGAAAATGCTAAGTTCTAAAAGAGCAATGCCTATTACCAAACTACATGTACAACCACATCCATCCTTCTTACAGAAAACAACATCATACACGAAACCAATAACCACCAAAAGGATCACAAAGCTCAGCCCGACAAGGGAACCCTCAATTTGTTGGCAACATAGAGGAGGTGGCTGATGTTTGTTGATGGATAATTCTGCAGTAACTTAAGATTTGAAGTGAAATCGCCTGCCAGCAGACGTCTCCTCACAATGATGAGCATTGCACAACAAACCCGGAGCAGTGTTTCCTGCAGTGATTCGAAATTATCTGGCTGGTCAATGCCATGTCGTAATTTTCCGTCACAAGGAAAAAATGAGAAATACTCATGAAGGGTTATTTCTATAAATGCAGAGGGAATAATGTGTCAGAAACTAAACATAATCCTAAGCATCAAGATTTGCGGCTTATCTTTGAAGTAGTAAATACATTTTTTCTTTATTAGATCTAACATCCTGTCTTTTCACCTCCCAGTTCCATAATCTATATAATTATTTAATTGAATTTTTCCATCCCCGATCTAATTCTTCTCGATTTGATTCCAATTACTAATTGAATTTCCCCATCCACCCCCACACGCTTCTATTTTTGTAAATATTAGCATCTCCAAAAGCTGCATTTTTATTATTCAAGTGTGTATCAACCCCGTTTGATATTGCAGGGTTCTTGTCTTTAAACCTTCAAAGATATTTAATGGATGCAAAATAGAATCCTCAATAATTTCCACATCAGATTCAATGAAACCTTAAATTGAGAATCATCATTGCCAAAATCTACCTTGTATACAAAAGACTACCCACAATGCTCATATTTAAAAAGTTCATTCATTGGTCATGGGGTAGATTGCATATGTTTTTACATTAATAGAAAAGGTTTGTGTCACATAGTCATTAATTAGATTGAACATTTGAAACTTTTTCTTTCTCTACACACTCTGATTATGATTCTAGTGAAGCAAACAATTTCATTTAAAGTGCAATTGCCACCCTTCCCCCTCCCCCTCCCCCACCCCCAAGGACAAAGCTGCCAAAAAAAAAAAATCAAGAACTGGAATAGTATATATTATTACTTACTTGAGGACCATCACGATCACTCAGAAGTGTATCCCAGATGACTAGACTGTCGGCAAAATTAAATTCTTGAGTCAATAGGAGTGTAATCCATCGGAAAGCATAAAACTGGGGATTGACCTGCACATACACAAGCACGTTATAGATATATGATGCAGAGAACTAAAATGAATATCTGAATTTTCTTTTACAGGGAAATTATAAGCACTCCACTGGTACTCATTTACACTTTACTACAATATGAGAACCAGGTGGTGTAATAGCTACTTTAAGGGTGCGTTCGTTTCAAAGATTCACCCAAAATCCTACTATTCATTCAATTTTTTTTCTTCCAAAAACTCAAATCAAACACTTATTTTTTATTTTTATATTATACTAAAAATTAATTTTACATTCAAAACATCACATCAACACCTATTTATATCACATCACATCACTATTACAATTCAAAATATTTACTATTCAAATCTCAACTCAAAATTCAATTTCTCAAACAAACACACCCTAAATGTAAAGAATGGTTGTTGTGGCCTTGTATATACAACACTCTCTAAAATATATCACAGCACACATCAACAAATCAAGACCACACTTTAATGCTCATGAACTCCTTTGTTCTCCCTTATTATTATAATCCAAGACAAGATGGTACATGCAAGTACACAAGTTTGACTTCTCCTTCCTCCTCCAAAGCGATGGGCTTATGGAACTCACTATTCTAATTATTCTCAAGGACTTCTTTTGCACTCTGGTGTTAATTCTCCTTCTAGTTCTATTGACCAAAACAATTACTTTTCTCCAATAACTCAGATAAACAACCATCATTTGAAGAACAAGATCAAACTTCTGCCATGATGTAATAAAATCTTTAAACTAGCATTTTTCTAGTAGCTTACTTAGCACATGAACCTCTATACTAAAGGATGAAATAGAATTCAATACAGTTTTCTTCATCTGAACATGAGGAGCACAAGTACATATTTGACTTACACCAAAATTTAAGAAAAATATATCATGTCTACCACAAAACCTCTTGTATATGACAAGAATAAACATGTAAGTTATAAAAGAAAAGATAAAATAAACATTTAGCTCCTTGTTAATGCATGAAAGTAAGATCCAAGTTAAGTGTATTTTTGCATCAATCTTTATTGAATAACTGAGGTGCATGCTGCTTATTTTTTGTAAAACAAATTTAATATTCATGCATAATATACTGTGCTACTTTGGACTTGTAAATTAAAAAGAACCTAAAACTAAATTGTAAAATGTGATCCATGAACTTTACTTGTGTTGTCATCTCAAGGTGACGCCACAATTCCTCATCATGCTCCTTCAGAAGCAGGGACAATCTTGTAATGGTAGCACGGATCCCCACAACACTGTTATCAAGCTGTTTAACAAAATTGTCCCGTAATCCACTCAATAGTTCCACAAAACAGAAGAAACTGTCTGCTTCAGCATACGCCTGCTGGACTTACCAAAAATAAATAAATAAATAAATAAAAATACAGAATTAGTGGCAGGGAAGAAGCCTACACATAGTACAAAAATTGAACCGCAGAAATATTTTAAATATAAGTTTATTAGAACTTGAAGTCAACAAGCATGAAATCCCATTACTGCATATGCTCTTATCAAAGCATTATAAAATTTAATGTGTTGGGTACAGCTCTAATAACAGTAAGCCTATCAGAACTATAGAACCACTTCAATGTTCTATTAGAAGTACAAGATTTTTAGGTGTAAATATATATATATATATATATAGTGAAGAAATTTAAAATGAGAATACTCTTGAAGTTAACTCATTTGAGGTTCCTCATTCTACTCACAAACATGTTGGCAGGATTTCAAAATGATAATAATCCTAGACAATTACATCAACTCAGCTTTCCAGATCGTAAATTAATAATCACACCCTGGCTGTTGTTTGAGTGCAGCCCATCCAGGTCTAAGAGTTACGGGTCTTGTTTGGTTGTCCTCGGTTTGTGGTTGGAAATTCAGTTGAATGAAAAATTATTTTGATGATGGTTGAGCTATGATGTAATATATATTTGATTAAAAATAAATTTAAAATATATATTTTAGTGTTTTAAAAGTTATACCTTACTAAATATATTCAATACGGATATAGTTGTAGAGAATAAAATTATGCACGCTATATATATATACACATAATTAGCATAAATTGATTATATAAGAAAATAGAGAGCTTCAAATGTATATATATAAATTTGTACTATTACTAAGCCCCAAACCTAAATCTAAATCTTAAAGGAACACACATCCTTAGTTTTCTCTGGGACAGCATATCTTACAAGCAACTAGAATCTTCTATATGAAATGTGTCCTTCCACGCAAAAGTGAATATTTACTCAAATATTGCAATTGAGTCAACTGATAGGTACATTAGTCAGGTTTCCATCATATTTCCCTCATCCAAACATGTAATCTGGGAGATTGCTCCAAAATTTTCATATAATCTGGTCCAGACATGATTAGAAAGTATAAAATAACCCAGATATTTCAGATGGAATAATAATCTCTTCAAACCATTCATCTCAAAACTATTAAAAGTTAAAAGAGACTAGAAAACTAGCTTACCGAATTTTCATCATTTGGATCAGTCTTGAATACATAGAATAATGGTGCCAAAAGCTCATTCATCCCTTGAACATATCTCAATCCAGGATTCAACTTTGCAAACACAATCAAGATGTTCCTCATAGACTCCTGTAAGAGCAATGTAAAGGAGTTAAGGAAATATGAGTAAAAGTGCCCGCATGAAGGCAGAGAATGATATAGAGGAATAATATTACACCCACTTGGTTGGATTTAGCAAAAATTGAGTCCCCTGAGAAGAAGTGTATGTCTGGATGAGTGCGCATAACATCTCGGTCAATCTGCTCAATAACTTCAGAATCCTAAAGCATCATGTATTGGATGGAGTTAAAATGTGTCCAGACATCGCTTTTAGCTAACAAGAGAACATGATAACTCGCAAATTTGAATCAATGAAGCATATGGCCAGGACGAACTGATATAACATGCTAGCATCGCTATGAAAAAAAAAAAAAAACCAAAGTACCTGGAAGAACTGATTCCATACGCTACTCTTCCCAAGACTTAATGGATGCTCCCCATGACTTATCTCAGATCTCGACAAATACCCCTTACCATTTAGTTCATAGTTCTCAAGACTCGAGTCTTCCAACCTCCGGGTAATCTCTGACTGACTAGCCATGAAAGCATTTAGAAAATGTGGAAAAGAATGAAAGGCGTGTGGTGGAAGAAGTGCAAAACATAAGTAGAAAGTAGAAACAGTGTCCACAGATCAATTCAGGTAGTAAGATTATTTTCCAACCAGGCACTTGGTTTCAGAATCATAACTGTGAAGATTATTGCAGTAGTTTGAAATATCTCGAACTAGAAAACAAATGTAATCTCCTATCGTTCAGAACAACAGTCAGAAAGAAAGAACAACAAAAGAGCAAACCTTGCTACAAAATAATAAAATTAATCAATAGGCTTAGCCTACGTTTGGGCAAAAAGTCAAGGATGCAGGGTTCTACTATAATATATGGCAATGTAGGGCAGGGCAAGTCATGAGATTTCTCATTTTTTGGGGACCACTATGATTTACTGCTATCTCAATGCAGCCGTCAGAAATAATAAAAATAAATAAATGAGACACAACCTTGCCAATTGATCTCAAGACTATCCCCAATTACGGCCTACCTCATAAAGGAATTCAGTTATCCCATGGATAAAGTGAACTTTACATAGTCCTAGGCCTCAATCTCCAGATCACCCACCAAAAACAAGGCGGTACAAAAGCACAATTTGCAAAACATATTAGGGTGTGTTTGTTTGTGGGTTTGGGTTTTTGGGTTTGGACTTTTGAATAGTAAAAAATTGAATTTGAATAGTTGTTTGATGTGATATAAATAGATGCTGATGTGATGTTTTGAATGTAAAATAAATTTATAGTATAATATAAAAAAGAAAAAAATATTTGATTGATTTGATATTTTTGAAGACGAATTTGAATAGTAAAATTCTTTTGCAAAAACCACAAAAGAACACAGGCTTAGTGTTTCTTGACATTCTTTTAACCTTATGTTGTTAGGATGCATTAAAGTCTGGATGCATTGCAATAGAAATAATCAATAATGTGACTATAATTTCTACGATAATATTCTGCCCTAGAATCCCAATCTTCACTGGAATACCAATCTTCACATAACTTAGCTACTATATTAGTTTCCTACCTAAGCGGGCATATGCGTACAGAACCTAGGTGCTGATAGCAAATGCTGAATAGCAATATTCAAGAACTTACAGGGCTCATCAACAGCTCTTCTTTAAAATTCTTGTACTGTGATCTTTTCTTGGCCAATTCTGAAGGCCAAAGAGAACGATCAGCTGGGAGATACCCTAATAATAGCTGCAAAGAACCAACAAGTAAATTTCATACATAGAAAATCTATAGAAATTCAAATAAAAAATTCTGAGTGATCTTTTAAATAACATTCATGATTGTCCATAGTCCAATAAATGCCATTTGGAAGTCCACGTTGTGTCTTAAAATAAACAGCAGCAATAATCTTTCTTAATCATTCTGCTTAAATAACAACATTTATAAACAATCTGAAGAAAATAACAAAAAAGAAAGAAAGAGAGTGTTACAAACAGTACTACTTTTGAAGCAAGGTAGCAGGATTGTCAGTCTTAGGTTGCATGCAACACCCCTACATCCTTATAAGAGATTTATTCATTGTTCAATAATGTTAAGAGGCATATGCAGCAGCTAATTCAGAGGCAACTGGATATGGAAAAGTGTAAGCAATACATAGAATGGAGATTCAGAGCAGTGTGCCACCACAGAAAAATACCCCTCAAAAGATCAACTTACACAATTGATTGAGATACCAATACCTTCTATTATTACACATATAGTCAAGTCGCTCTCATTAAAATCCAACCCAAAAACTAAAGGGGGCTTCAAACTGTGAATATACTTTACTTGCTAGGCACCATGCATCATTAACAGCGGCTTCCATTGTATTGCAAGTAAAATTTATTCCAAGCAAAAATGAGTTTTCTCTGAAGATAAAAAAGTGACGACTAACGCCCACCAATAACTGAGGCATTAACTTGAAAAATCGAACAATAAAAACTTGTATCTAATCAAATAGATGATAAACAGAGAACGCTAATTCTCAAGCACAAAGCAATCATAAAAATGCTTCAAGGAAACAACTAAAGTTTTCAATTGGACATACCAGCAATAAAAACAAAGTTCCGTTTACTTGTGAGATTTTACCGGTGATTTTACTATTTCAACTTTCTTTTCCCCCAAACACATCAAATCAAATACCCAACTTTTACTTAATTTAGCACACTAAAATCTAATTTTACATTCAAAACATTCGTCAATACATATTTACATCACATCAAATAATTATTTCAATTCAAAATTTTACTATTCAAAATCAAAACCTAAAACCATAACTTCAGAAGTAAACTTGTACTCGGCAGAAATTAAAAATAAAAAATAAAATTTGTACACTCACATCACCCATTAGTTGACCCTTTTACAACATTTTAATCTACTATTCATACCTTCCATACTGTTGCACGAATACCAGCTCCATCAGGTATCCCTTGCGATGCCAGCCTCCGCAATTCACCCATGTTTATAACCTTCTTGGACAGCTTCACAGGACAACCAAGAATACAGTAAGGGGAAGAAAAAATAAATAAAATAAAATTCAAATTCAAAACTACAAACGAGAAATCCGAGAAACAAGAAGAAAATACAAACAGATGCCCACTGTTATAAACCTCTTGTAAAATCTGAGCTCGCCTGGAAAGATCCTGAGCTGCCGGAGGAGCCGCAACACCACCGACAGAGGCCATGGAATTCGCGGACGAGCCACCACTTTCATCATCGCTATGATGGACGCTGCTAGTATTCCCAAACTGCCCACACAACGGATCCCTAATTTCTGGCTTGGCGACACTGGCCGTGTGAGACGAGGGCGAAACCGTATGCTCGGAAGGCCTCGCCACGGACGGAGGCGGAATCGGAACAGGAGGGTCGACAGTGGGCTTCGCCACGACGCTGGGCTGCGGCGGCGGAGGCGAGGGAGGCGGCGGCGGCGGAGGGGATGACCAGAGCGAACTGTTGAGCCAATCCGGCACCCCTTTCTTCACCATAATCGCAGCAATTGCAGAAGAGGAGTTCGCGATCAGCGATCAGACGGTGCAGAATATGGGAAACTTGAAAATGATTTGGGCAAGAAATCGACGATCAGTCACTGGCCTTTGGCGATGTGAGCAATGAAGGGTTAGGAAATTTGTGGGGTCAATTTGATATTTTGCAATAATTGATTTCGACTTATTTAGTAGCATTATTTTATTTAATTCGAAGTGTCACACGTAGCCATTGATCTATACTACTTTCGAATCTCGACAAAGGTAAGTGTTTCATTGCAATTTACGGGGCGTAGTTATAAGTTCGGCGGTTGATTAATGAGATATGATTGAATAGTAATTTGACTTTTGTTAGACCATCTCGCATGCTGGGTGTGTTTGTTTGAAAATTGAATTTTAAATGCATTATTTATATATATATTTTTTAAATATTAAATTAAACTTATTTATTTTTTATTTTTATATTATATTAAAAATTAATTTTATATTCAAAATATTACATTAATATTTATTTATATTACATTATATAATTATTTTAATTCAATTTTTTACTGTTCAAATCCAACTAAATATAGTTATATAATGTAATATAAATATATATTAATGTGATATTTTGAATGTAAAATTGATTTTTAATATAATATAAAAATAAAAAATACATATTTAATTTGATATTTCTTTTAAAAAAAATTATTGAATAAAAGAATTCGAATAAAACCTCAAAAGAAACACACCCATAAATGTAAAAATAACAATTTTATTATTTTGTAAAGTAAGTCATTTTAATATCTCTTTTATTTTTGCAATCATCATACTCCGACATGAAATGAAAAGATTTTTTTCCCATTTATTATTTTATTTAAAATTATTATTTAATTAAATTTTATTTTAAAATCATGATTTTATTTTATTATTTATAAAATAAATTATTTTTGTATATTTATATTTTAATTTGTAATTAATATTAACTTTATTGTATTTATTATATTCAATCAAATAATATTATATGGTGTTTTTATTTATATTTTACATAAATACTTATTAATAATATTAGAATTTTAATTTATTTAATTTAAAAAATATTTATTACTTTGTACCATTTGGTTTTGAACGGTTGGTTCGCCGATTTTCGAATCGGCCGTTCCAATTCAAACCGAAATCAGGCACAAATCAAATCAAAATCGTAGTTTTGATGGTTTGATTTTGTTTTGCGATTATCTTAAATTATAAACTGATGATTTTGTGGTTTTCTGTATGAATTGACAGATTGAATTTTTTTTAATTTTTTTAAAATTCCTCACTAGGGCGACAGATCCAGAAGAAGAATGAGAAAAAAAAAAAAATGAGAAAAAGAAAGAAGAAATAAGAGAAATTGAGAAAGATGATCAAAGGAAAAAAACAGAACAACCTGCTGCACGGCTGCGGCCACTTTGGATATGTATGTGTATGTGTAAATGTATGAATTACAGTAAAATGGGTGTATTTTATAATAATAATAGTAATATTTATAATTATTTTTTTATAAAAATAAAAATAATATTAATATTAACAAATATAAATAATTATTAATGATATTGAAAAATAATAGTAGTGCATTGTTGGCATACATTTGTGCTCGTTGTAGATGCTTTTTATGGATATTTTTTAATAGTTGGAAAAATCTATATATATATGTATGTATGCATTAATGCACTTGATGGAGGAAAAAACATTTACAATCAATTCATATTTATAAACATCTCTCTCTAAATCTTCTACCTCTCTACCTATTTTATATTATATATATATATGTATATATATCTACTTATAATACGTACATATTTACATACAACATTAAATATATTTATTAATATATTTTATATACCACCAACTCACACCATATACATATATATCTATTTATACTGACCAATATTTATTATATAAGACGTTATTAGTACGAAGACTCTTACTTATTTTATTTTTGGTAAATTTTATTTTTATATTATATGTATTATCTATTTTATACACTATGAAAAATTATGTAAAATTTTTTTTTAAACCTCTGTCTTTTACCGGCAATAATTTTCTAACTTGGTCCCTGGATGTAGAAATGCATCTGGTTTCAATGGGTCTTGTTCATACAATTGCCAGTGAAAATGCGACTACAAACCAAGATCGAGCTAAGACTATTATTTTCATCCGTCATCATTTGGACATTCCTCTACAGTCTGAATATTTGACGGTGAAAAATTCACTATATTTGTGGAATGAATTGAGGGAGAGATTTAGGCACTTGAAATATATTACTCTCCCGAAAGCCCGACATGATTGGCTTAACCTGCGGTTGCAGGATTTTAAAATTACAACTCTGCTATCCATCAGATTACATCTCAGTTGAAACTCTGCGGAGAAATTGTTACTGAGAATGATAAATTGGAGAAGACTCTCTCTACCTTTCATGCTTCGAATGTTTTGCTGCAACAACAGTATCATGAGAAAAACTTTCAAAAGTACTTATAGCTCATTGCATGTCTTTTATTAGCTGAGCAAAATAATGAGTTACTGATGAAAAATTATCATTCCCGGCCCACTGGTTCCAGTCCATTCCCTGAAGTGAACGTGACATTTCCTGAATGAGGCCGAGGACGTGGTAGAGGCCGTGGACGTGATCGCGGTCGTGAAAGTCAACGCGGTCGATATACCCCTTACAATCGCCGCAGTTTTGACATTAACAGGATGCAGAGTAAACCCCAATGTGGGGATATAGCCGAAAAGGCTAAACAGGGAAAGAGACAAATCGACATTTATAATCGGTGTGGCATTGAAGGCCATTGGGCCAATACTTGCAGAATAGCCAAACACCTAGCCGATCTTTATCAAGCCTCACCGCAGAAAAAGGGGAAAAAGGTCCAGACTAATCACTTTGATAACGATGACGACCCTGATGATGATCTTCTGGATTATGACACAACGCATCTTGATATAGCGGATTTTATCGTAGATCCAACAAACCCCCAGTGGATATTTTGTAATATTTAAATTATCGCATACTACCTTTTGTAATGCATTTTGCAATATTTATATTTGTCTTTATCAATACTGCATTTATTTATATTTGAAGGTTAAATGGATGCTAATCAAAATGATGCAAATATGTGTTTCATTGACAGTGCAGCGACACATACTATATTGAAACACGAAAAATATTTCTCTCATTTGAAAAGGGAAAGAATGAATGTCAATACAATAAGTGACAATGCAAAATTAATTGAAGGCTCTGGAGAAGCCATTATATTTCTCCCTGCAGGGACGAAAATTGTGATACAGTATCCATTGTTGGCCACTAAAGCTCGAAGAAATTTACTGAGCTTTCATGATATTCGGAAAAATTGTTATCACATTGAAACTATGAGTGATACTGATGGTGAATTTTTATTGATCACCAATATTATTGATAAAAAGAAATGCATCATTGAGAGATTACTCTCACTCTCTACTGACTTATATTATGCCAGATTATGTGTTGTTGAAACATACCTCACAGTAGATCAAAAGACTACAAATTTTTAAATATGGCATAATCGCCTTGGGCATCATGGCAGTATAATGATGAGGCGAATAATTGAGAATTCGCATGACCATTCATTAAAAGGTCAAAAAGTGTTAAACTCAAATGAGTTAAACTGTATTGTCTGCACTCAGAAAAAATTGATAATCAGGTCATCGCCAGCTAAAGTAGGTATTGAATCACCTACATTTTTTGAAAGAATACACAAGAATATATGTGGACCAATAGACCCACCATGTGGGCCATTTAAATATTTTATGGTGTTTATTGATGTATCTACGTGATGGTCCCATGTCTGTTTATTATATACTCGCAATATGGCATTTGCGAGATTGCTTGCCCAAATTATTAAATTACGGGCACAATTCCCCGATAATCCAATTAAGACTATACGTCTGGATAATGCTGGTGAATATACATCGAATGCATTTGATGATTATTGCATGTCGATTGGAATTAATGAAGAGCACCCAGTTGCTCATGTTCATACACAAAATGGTCTGACAGAATCACTTATTAAAATATTGCAGTTAATTTCTAGACCATTACTGATGAGGTATGTTGCCCGTTTCAGCTTGGGGGCATGCAATCTTACATGCAGGAACACTCATAATAATAAGGTCGACAAGCTATCATAGCTATTCCCCTATGCAATTAGTATTTGGTCATGAATCAAATATATCTCATCTACGTATTTTTGTTTATGTTCCTATTCCACCGCCCAAATGTACAAAAATGGGTCTCCAACGTAGATTGGGCATTTATATCGGATATGAATCGCCGTCAATTATAAAATATCTTGAACCTATGACGGGTGATTTATTCACTGCAAGATTTGCAGATTCTCATTTTGACGAATTATATTTTCCGACATTAGGGGGAGACAGAAATAAACTAAAAAGGGATATTAATTGAAAAATCCCATTGAATTTTTGTGATCCTCGTACAAAGCAGTGTGAACTAGAAGTTCAACGCATTATACATTTGCAAAAAATTGCAAATCAGTTACCGGATGCATTCAATGACTCGAGTAAAGTCACTCGATCATATATATTAAGCTGCTAATGATCCGGCTAAAATAATTTTCCTTGATGGACAAATTGGAAGTGCTAATGAATCGGCGACACGCTTGGAGCGTAGTAGACCACTTGGTTCCAAAGACAAACATCCTCAAAAGAAAAGAGGAATTAATGATGATAATTATGAAACTATCAGGAATGACATTGATAAAACTCAATCTAACGAGGAAGACAACCCTGAAATAATTGCTCCAAAAGAGCACGATCTTGAAGAATATGATGAGATTATTGAAAACTCAATTAACTATGTTATTTCAAGAAAATGTTAGAACAGCAAAAAGGCAATTATTGATAATGCCTTCACATACAGTTTAGCACTTGATATAATGGAAGAAAACGAGGATCCAGAGCCAAAATCGGTTCTTGAATGTCAGCAAAGAAATAACTGGCCAAAATGGGAAAATGTGATTCAATAAGATCTTGACTTATTAAACAAAAGAGATGTCTTCGAATCAATTGTTCAAACACCAGATGACATAAAACCAGTTGGATGCAAATGGATGTTTGTATGAAAAAGAAATGAGCATAATGAAATTGTGAGATATAAAGTCCGTCTTGTAGCTCAGGGATTCTCACAAAGACCTGGAGTAGATTTTGATGAAACATACGCTCCAGTTATTGATGGAATAACATTTAGATACCTTGTGAGCCTAGCAGTGCCAGAAAAGCTCGATATGCATCTTTTAGACGTAGTTACTGCATATCTTTATGGCTCCTTGGATACTGATATTTATATGAAAGTTCTTGAGGGATTCAATATGCCTGAAGCATACAAATTAAATCCAAAGGAATCATATTCCATCAAATTGAAAAAGTCGTTGTATTGACTTAAACAATCAGGATGAATGTGGTATAACCATCTTAGTGTCTGTGTAATAAAAGAAGGTTATACTAATGATCCAATATGTCCATGTGTCTTTATCAAGAAAAATAGATCAAATTTTGTCATTATTGCAATATATGTTGATGATTTCAATTTAATTGGAACTCCCGAAGAGATCCAAACTGCAGTTGAATATCTAAATAAAGAATTTGAGATCAAAGATTTTGGAAAGAAAAAATATTGTCTGGGATTACAAGTAGATCATGTTAATAATGAGATATTTATTCATCAATCTACATATACCCAAAAGATTAAAACAATTTTATATAAATAAATCTCATTTTCTGAGTACACCAATGGTGGTTAGATCCCCTGATCTCAGTAAAGATCTATTTCGGACAAGAGAAAAAAATGAAGAAATACTTGGCCCTGAGGTACCATATCTCAGCGCTATTGGCGCATTAATGTACCTTGCAAATTGTACCAGACTAGATATATATTTTTCAGTAAATCTACTGGCTAGGTTTAACGCATCCCTCACAAAGCGCCATTGGAACGGTATCAAGCACATTTTTCGTTATCTTCAGGGGACCCATGACCTCGGTTTATTTTATTCGAGTGAATCTCGAAATGAATTAATCGGTTATACTTATGCTGGTTATTTTTCTGATCCACACAAAACAAAATGTCAAACTGATTATTTATTTACTTGTGGTGGAACCGCGATCTCTTGGAGATCTGCTAAACAGACGATAACAACTACTTCTTCAAACCATGCTGAGGTTTTAGCAATTCACGAAGCCAGTCGTGAATGCGTTTGGTTGAGGTTCATAACTTGCCATATTCAAAAAAATTGTGGCTTGATTTCTAATGATGTATTACCTCCTACAATATTATTCGAAGATAATGCAGCTTGTATAGCTCAGTTAAAGGGAGGATATATTAAAGGCGATCTGACAAAGCACATATCTCCGAAGTTCTTTTTCATTCACGATCTTCAGAAAAATGGTGAAATTAATGTGCAACAAATTCGATCGTCTGAAAATTTTGCAGATTTATTTACGAAGGCGCTACCGACTGCAACATTCAACAAATTGGTACAAGGAATTGGAATGCGTTGATTTGAAAGACATCAAATAAAGTCCAAAACAGGGGGAACGCATTAATACAAGAATGATGTACTCTTCTTCCTTCACTATGATTTTTTTTTCCCACAAGATTTTTCATAATAAAGTTTTAACGAGGCACATTCTTTGTATAAAAGCATCAAAGGGGAAGTATTGTACACAAATACACTACATAGTACATTATTGGAGGCACATTATTTGTATAAAAGCATCCAAGGGAAGTATTGTACACAAATGCCCTACATAGTACATTGTTGGCATACACTTATAATCGTTGTGTATGTATTTTAGTGGTTGGAAAAGTCTATATATATGTATGCATTAATGCACTTGACGGAGGAAAAAACATTTCCTATCAATTCATACTTATAAACATCTCTCTCTCTCTAAATGGTCTTCCTCTCTACCTATTTTAAATTTGTAACTTACATACATATATACATATATATATATATCTACTTATAATATATACATATTTACATACAACATCAAATATATATATTAATATATTTTATATCCCACTGACTCACACCATATAAATATATCTCTATTTATACTTACCAATATTTATTATATAACAAGTACTATAATATTATCTTTTATATATTTTTTAAATTTTGTAATTTTTTATTATATAATTATATTTAATTTAAATTATCTTATTATCCATTGTATCAATATTTTTATAATTTATATTTATTTATCTTTTAATTTTAAAATTTAATTTAATTATTTACCAAGTTTATTATTTAAATTATTTTTATATTGTAACAATTTAATTAATTATTTATATATAGTATACGATTTTTGCAAAATAGATAAGTAATAAATATATCTGAATAAAAGTAATATCAAACTTAATTATTTTTAATAAAATTTAAATTTAGAAAAATAGAGAATAAGAATATTAAAAATGAATATACATATATATATATAAACTATAAACTGACGGTTCAAACCGTAACCGATAATTTTTAAACCGAAATCGACGGTTTATAAATTATAACTAAAACCATCAAATCGTAATCAAAGCCGTTATTCGGAAGGTCCAATTTTGGTTTGATATTTCGACAAATCGTAACCGACTGTTTGAACTGTTTGGGCAAATCTACTTTGTATGATCAAATAATAATAAAAAAAAATTATAAATTTAATTTATTGATATAATACTTAAAATATTTTTATAAATTAAATATATAAAAATAATAAAATATTTAATGTCATTTGTAATTTTAAAAAATTATAAAAGATAATATATAAAATAAAATTTCAATAAAATATTCATTAATCTGCAAAATAGAGGGTACGACGGAATGTATTGTAAATCCTATTATGGGTTGGAAATGATATAATGTAATACCCGATCCATAATCGAGTTAGATATTTTGTTATTTAAATATCTTAAAGATGTTATTACCAATATATCAACTTTAAACGACTACAGATTGTTTAATTCACATATGAGTTTTATGAAATTTATGTCATTGGATAGGTTTGAAGTTACCTTTCCAACATCGTAAATGGTGAGTCAATCCGAGTTCAACTGAAAGAATTATAGCTAAAATAGTAGTCAAATATCTGTTGTATACACAAAAACGTTTCATAAAAACGTCATAGCAATTTTAACTCGAGTTTTTAACATAAAACTTCACTCTCTAACTTATATTTTACCTAGGGATGTCAAATGGGGCGGGTTAGCCCCAAACCCGATCTTAATGGAGCAGGTTCGGATCTAAAAAATTTGGTTTGGGGCGGGTTGTGAATATTGAGTTTCTGACCCGGCCGGGTTCGGGGCAGATTACGGGTTTTATTATAAACCTGCCCCGCCCCACCCGAGACCCGGACCCGAACTCGAATATTTTAATAATTATTATAATTTATTTATATTTTTATACAATATATATTATATTATTTATTTATTTATAAAATTTTAAATATAAAATAGAACTTTAATTCTAAATTAAATTTATTTTCGCATTTTTTTCTCTTACAATTCTATTTATAATCAGGACTACTGCTGACCGCCACTACAGACTATCGTCAATATTTGATTGTTCTTATTTTTGGAACTATATTTTTTTGGTATTTTAATGCGTACTTTTTTTAGTATTAAATTATTTTAAAAAAATTATTTTATTCTTTTCTTAAAAAAAAGCGAGTTTGTTAGGTTGGCCCCAAACGGGTCCTGGGGCTGGGTTAAAGCAGGGCGGAGCGGGTCTTGGGTCCAAATATTTTCTAGTGGGGCGGGTCCCGGGGCCTGCAAAATCTGTCTCGAGCCCGCCCCGTTGACATCCCTAATTTTACCTTCATTTTATCCTCCTAACATACTTATGAAACCCTATTCGCCAAACCCAACCTCCCCCCCCCCCCCCCGCACTCATGTTTGAGGTGATTTTGGAGTAAGTTTTCATACCTTATTCTCCTTTACTCTTCAAATTTGATCTAATAACTTGTGTGCATTATTTTAAGTTATCTCAGTTATTTAAACCATGGAATTACTGTTTTTAAAACATATTTCGATTCTTCATGATTTAAGCTTTACTTTGACAGATTATGTGAGTTATTTGGAAGAACAATGGATTTTATATGATTTTCTAAACCTAGACATTATTTTTCTGTATATTCTATGCATTTTGTGTAATATTTGAGTGTTGTTTTCACATCTTTATTGTATTGGTGATGTAGATAATTATGTTAGCTTTAATTATAGATCAAGTTTGTCCCATTTGAGTGTAAAATGAATATTATATAAATTTTTAAAGTTATGTACCCAATTTTTTTACGAAAGGTCTTTTAAGTAAGTTTAAATTTTATTCTGCTCTTTTTGGATATTATTTTAGTATTTTTGTTTAAATGAGAATGTAGATATACATGTCAACTTTAATTAGAGCCACCGTTGTTTTATTTGAGCATAAAATGAATTTTTAGTGATGTTTACAATAAAATTGCCCTGTCTTCTCGAATCGAATGGACTCTTTGAGCTAAGACAATATTTTGGATGTACTCTAAAGTACTAATCAAAGTTTTGGTCTTTGAAATACAATTTATGGATATTAGTTTTGATTTGGCACTAGTTTCATAATGTTTGGGCTATCGATGAGTTTATGGTGAATTTTATAAGATTTGCGTTGAATTCGAGTAAGTTGATTGATCGTATTTGGTGATTAGGTGAAGTTCGATCGAGCCAAGTCCCACGAGTCAGTGGTAGTTGAGTTGGTTAGCTTCCTCTAGGTAAGATAAGGGGTTAAGTATCACATGACCGATGTGTCTTCTGATTGTCCCTTGATTGATAGACTATAAGAACAAAATTTATGCCAATGAGAAGTGATATGAGAACATGATGAACACATTGTTTATTTATAGCTGAATTGTTGTGAGTTGGGATTTTTCTCAAAATGATTATGTGCATGTATGATTATGTGGTATACTATGCGTGATTGTTGATTTTCAAATTAGCAAAGCTGATGCTAGGCTAGCTAATGATATGAATTGATGAGCCAGTATTTGGGCCGGTATTAGACCAACTCCTATGTATTGATGAGCTGGTGCTAGGCCATCCAATTGATTGAAAATGGTTAGGTCGGTGCTATACCAACTCATGTACATTGATGAGCCGATGTTAGGTCGTTCGATTGATTGAGACAGAATTGCGCCAGTGTTAAGCCAACCTCTGTACATTTATGGATTCCGGTGCTAGGCATGCTTTAACTTTTTAACGATTGTAATATAACGTGATAAGTTTTGGTTTATGCATATTTAATTTCATACTCAGCTTTTTTTTATCTTACTACTTTTCTCTATGCAGAGTTGAATTCAGGACATTCATCTACTTGATGCATCTAGGGATGGTAAACCGTACCGTACCGAATTTATTGAATCATACCGTATACTGTACCAAACCGTATCGGTATGTTAAAAAACATACTGATATTCGGTATACTGAAACTTTCGGTACGGTACCGGTATATACCAATTGTACCAAAATTTTGAAATTTCGGTACGATACCGTTATATACCGTTTATACCGAAATTTGCTTGTAAATACAGAAGCACAAAATCTTTAAAAAAAAAAAAAAACAAACAAAACTAGTAGACATACAACAGAAGAACAAATAGATGATACAACAATACTACATTTTAAAACACAATTAACAATAAAACAAGAATAATTATCAAAATACCATACACAACTCAGTAGTAGCAGCAAGCCAACAACAAACATTTTCTAAAAGTAAAATAGGTTTATAACAGACAACAAACAATATATATATATTGCCTTAAAAACGGTTGCACACAACACTACACCTTAAAACACAATTAAGAAGCATTCAAAGATAAACAATAAAGTAACAAAACAATATCAATGGTAAGCACACATCCTCTTAAAACATAATTAGTTTATGTCACACAACAACATTCACCAACACATATTCTGTCTTTAAAAAAAAATTAACATCCACTCCATTCCATAATCCATACTACAATTTCGGCTCCGGTTGTTTCAATTGATCCAAACTACTTCATTTTTATCATGGTCGCCGCCCACATGGCCACACCTATCAACAATGCAAAAGTTTTTCAATACCACATATTAAAACATTTCAATAAATTTAATACATAAAAATTACAAAACTTACAAATTTAGTCGGGATCTGATCTTAAATATCTTTTGCACCTCTAAAAAGATATAAAATTTATTAATATATTTTATAAAATATAAATAATATAAAATTAAAATTACTTAAATAAATAAATAATAATAATAATAATTAAATTCCTTACCCATTTCAATTTTTTCAATTTCTCTGTAAAATTCTAGATCATCTGTTGGATTCTTAAAGAAGTTCATCTCATTAGCTTTCAACCAATCACTAGTGCACACTAATGTTTCTACCATTTTAGAACTTAAATTACTTCTAAAAGGATCCACAACTCGTTTTCCCAAACTAAAAGCGGACTAGCCACTACAAAAAAAATATACATTAGCGAAGGATTTTTGTAGGGAATTTTATATCCGTCGCAAATACCGATGAATTTTGTTTTTACGAAGAAATTTTGTAAGGGAATTAATTAATTCGTCATTAACGAACATAATTTGCAAGGAATTTAAAAGTTCCTTGCTATTAGCGAAGAATCTTGCGAAAGATTTATATTCCCATACAAAATTACAAATTAGTATTTTTTATTAATAAATAATATTTTTTAAATTATTTTTAAAAAGGATTGAAAGTAAAAAAAAATTAATTTTCTTAATAAAATTTAGATTTTATTAAATTAATAACAAAATAATTATTATGAAAATTTATATAATATAATATAATTTTTTATTAAAAATAAAAATATATTTAAATAAAAATATAAACATATTTTTTTTTTATAACAAATGAAATACTTATTTTATTATATTAGTATTATCATTTTTTTAATATAAAAACAAATAATAATATAAAATAATTTTAATTACAAAAATATTATTAAAATTATTGATACAAAAAACAGCTTCTATCCTAGCCGCCATCCCACATCATTTTCGTCTTTCTTCTTCTTCGTCTTTCTTCTTCTTCTTCTTCTTCTTCTTCTTCTTCTTCTTCTCCTCTTTGTTTTTGTTTTTGTTTTCATTTTCTCCAATCCATCTGTTTGTTTTGCTTGGGCTGATGTGACGAAGAGTTAGAGTTCTGATTTGCAATTATTGGTTTTGTTATGTGTTCCTAAGATGTCTAGAGCTTCGAATTAATCCTACATATGATATGATGAGCTCTAAATCCTATGGTAATTTATATATGATCTTTTTGGAGTTGTTATTTTGATATATATATATGTGTGTTTTATGTCTGTTTGTGTGTTTGTATGCCCAAGTGAAATTTAAGTTGTGTTGTTCTTCTTCTTCCTTGCGTTTAATTATCTGGTATGTTTTGTGAGAATTAACTTAAGATAATGACACAAGTCAGCAGCCATCCATTGGCTCTATAAACTATATCTATCTATAGAGCACAGACAAGGTCGTGGTCAGTCAGTCAGTCAGTGGTATTGCGAATGACGATGGGATGAAATGAGATACTACTTGTTATTTATCTCGGATCCATCACTCGATTGTATAGCAGAATCTCTCTTCCCTTTCTGTCATGTCCTGTCCTGTCCTGTTGCAGAAGAGAAGAAGAAGAAGAAATGAAGAACAACAGCTTACAGTGCAGAGCAATGAGGCGGTGGCACAAATTAGTAACATTGGTCAAGTTTCTGGTGGCGTTGGTGTTAGTGTTGGTGTTGGTGTGCTGATGATAATGTCCTACGACCACATCAAAAAGCATCACAGGGGCTGGGAGGGAGATCAATATTGGAGCAATAGTCTTGTAATTACTACTTCTACTCCTCATCGGCTAATAATTAGAAGAAGAAAGCTGTTGCTGGTCTCGACTGCAGGATGGGTGGTGAAGCTAAAGCAGCAAATGAGTAGTCCGGGGAAGGCGGAGATACTTATTGGCAAAGAGCAGCCTCAGCCTCAGCCTCGGGGCAAGACAGCTGCGAAGCAAAGCTTGAGGAAAAGGCCGTTCAGCGTTCCCAACCCTACCCACAACTAATCCATCCATCCATCGCCTAATTCATTCTCTTCCTGCTGCTCCTGCTTCTGCTCTGCTTCTTGAATCTGGACATGTGGAGATAAATACAAACACACACGCACACATATACAAACTTCTTCCAAACTAAATGATCAATGTAGTTAGCATTAATTGAATATTAGTACTTGCGCTAGCTAGCTGCTTGAGAGATTTTCTTTCATTTGCAAATGTGCTGCCTGTATGTCTATTGATTGGAATTTAGAACTTTTTTTTTTTTGTTGTTGTGATAGTTAAGTTAGGAAGATTCTATCTATAAAATTTGATATGAAGCTCTCATGATAGCATTAAAATTCTGGTATAGTATACTCACCTCTGTATTGCTCGAAATGATTTCTTTTCCAAGCTTCTATTTATGTGCACGTTAAACCTTAGATATGCGAGGAGTTTTTTGTTTGAAGTCTTCCATTATGTTCTTATCATTCATAATGTTGTGCACTATTACAGTTCGTCCCCTTTTATTTAATTTGTCTGTCATCTTCTGGGAGCTTACTATTTATCTGTATTATCATATTCTTGAAGGACTTCTTAAATTGCCTGAAAACAAGGAATGTGCTGATTGCAAATCAAGTAAGTATTGATTTTCTGATTTTACTTTGTCAGCATTTGATTTGAAACAGTGTTGTTCATAATGTTGTGTTCTTCAACTATTCAACCCATTAACCCTCGTTAAAAAACATCACATCAAGCTTCATTTTTCATATAAAACATCATGTTTACTAGTTTTACTTGAAAAACATCAAAACAGAATTACAAACCCTAAATTTTCTATGATATTGCATCTTGTAGTGAGAGATATTGATTTCTTATGTAAAATACTACATTTTGTTTTTATCTCTAGCCTTTTTATGTCTATTTTCTTATTAATCACAGAGGTCTTTGGTGGGCTAGTGTGAATTTTGGTATATTTCTATGCATATAGTGCTCTGAGATTCACAGAAGTCTTGGAGTGTACATATCAAAGGTGAATCTTATTTTTCAGTCTTTTTTTTGTGTGTTTATTTATTCATTTTTTCATTTCTTCAATTGGTTTTCTGATTACACTGGAGGTAGATTACTCTGAAACGATATGCTTGTAGTATAATGTTAAAATCATTTATTGTTTGAGTACAATTTTGAACTTGGTGGTTTAAGATTATCATGTTTGTGCATAAAAATATAAATATTGAACTTTTAGTTAGCCATCAAATACACAAGATCTACCAATAAGGCTACAACTAGATTGCTTGTGATGTTTCTTGAAAGCATAGAGCATGTTGTCAACATAAGGATCAAACTTAAGTTGCTTTTTATATTATTTTCTCAAAAGTATGCACCATCAAAGATTTTATTTAAGACTTCCATTAATATATGCTAGCAAGAAATCTCATATCAAATCAGGTTCCAAATGCCAAAACATAAACCTCACAGATGTTTCCATTTTTCTTATTCTCATCTCAGTGTCTACATATTATTATTGCTCTCTTAGATAGTAGATCACACCTTTTAATTCAAATCTGAATGTGTAAAACATATATTGAGGGAGATATTGAGTTAAAGGTGTCAAGAAAGCGAAAATAGGAAACATACAAGGTGTGTGTGATGTGCTATGCGTACCTGATAGATAGACAGATATATAGATAGATAATTTGCTACATTAGTGGTTCTCTTGCTGATGTTCTTTCATCTCCAACAAGGTTGCTGCTACTGTTGCTATCCAATTTAAATTCTTTCTTGAGAGCCAAAGGGGACCGAAGCTCTTCACAAGAGACTTCATTATTCTTTGGGTTTAAAGGGCTACAAACTTTTTTAGATTCTGCTATACCAGCATGGCAAGATTGATTCAAACTTTCATCATTTGGAATAGTAACTAATTCAAAATTATTATTTATTTATTTATGTATTTATTTGGGCTTTTTAATTAACTAGTACATTGCGTAAAGCATAAAAGCCATGGATGACTCATGAGTTTAAGCTGATATATATTTTTTATTTTGCTTATTATGCCCCTTATTATCGATCGGAATCATATAATATAGGTTGAGCCAAAGACCCGATTGCAACTGGTTCATTGAGTTTATTGTAAGCAAACAAAGAAAATCTCGCAACTGCAGTCCCAAGAGGTATTTTCCTTGAATCTATATTATATTCTCTAGTAGTTTTTTTTTTTTTATTCTCTGATAACAATGAATACATTATGAATAAATTATGATTGATCTATCAAAGAGAAAAATTGCGTATGTTTTTAATATAAGTAATTATTCTTTATTATGAGCTTAAATTTTTATTTATATATCCATTCTTGTTTATCAATGTTTTGAAAATCATTTTTAGAAATTTGTATTTTCTGCAGAATATAAATGCGACATGAGTACTACGCAGTCTTGGATGTACAATAGAATGCAAAATGGTATTCTAAATAGGGATTTTATTGTTGGGGTAGATAGTTTTCTTAAGTACTGGATGACCAGTCTAGAGGTGTATAGGATCGATGGTAACATAAGATGTCTATGTAAGCGTTGCAAGAATATAAGATTTCTTCCTTTCGATGATGTGAAATACCACTTGTACTCAATAGGATTGGTTCGTTTTTATGAAAGATGGACATGTCATGTTGAGGAGCATGACGGGAGTGGTAGCTCTAATCAATCAAACAGACAAGTATCAGAAAGTTCTGTTGAACCTGCAATGGGTAATTACACCCAAATGGTGATGGACGCTGGAGGTCCCGATTTTGAGGCACGTGTTGTGGAAGCTGAAGAACCGAACCCAGATGATAAAAAATTATATGACCTTCTCAGTGCGGCTGACAAGGAGTTATAGGAGGGTTGCACAAAGGCAACTTTATTATCCGCTGTGGTGAGGATGCTAACTATCAAAGCAGATTTTAACTTGTCTGTGCGATGGTATATGCACAGTGCCTACTAATGCACGATATCATGCCAGAGGACAATTGTTTTGTGAAGAATTTTTATGAAACAAAATTGATTAGGGGTTTGGGATTGCCGGTACAAAAGATTGACTGTTGTCAGCTGGGATGTATGTTATTCTGGAAAGAAGATGAGTGCTTAGAGTGTTGTAAGTTTTGTGAAAAACCGCATTATAAAGTAAAAAATGGGCGACGGCGGCCGATACACTGGCGTTGAAACATTTGATGCATCTCGTGGGCAAAATTCTATAATGAAAGTTGCACTATTATGGACTATAGGTAAAAATATGCACATTTCTCTATAAGTAATTGTCCTTAAATTTTATATTAATAATAACACTAATTTTTCTAGGTGATCTACCTGCATATTCGATGATGTCTGGGTGGGGGACCTCTGGAAAGACTGCTTGTCCGATATGTCTGGAACAAACAGTGGCTTTCACTCTTTTAAATGGTTGCAAGCAGTCGTGGTTTGATGCTCATCGTAAGTTTCTTCCCCAGAATCACCCGTACCATTTTGATTGAAAGAAATTTAAAAAAGGAATTACAGAATTCAATCCCCTGCCGCGTATCAAAACGGGAGCGGAACAACTCCAAGAGATAGATGGTTATGGGTTTCTGAAAGTAACGGAGTTAGATGCTACTTATGTGAATCAAAGGTTTGCCCGTGTGTGTGGATGGCGGAAAAGAAGTATTTTCTGGGACTTACCTTATTGGAAGGATTTGTTGGTACTCCATAATCTGGATGTTATGCACATTGAGAAAAATGTATTCGAGAATATATTCAACACGGTAATGGATGTGAAGGGTAAGACAAAGGATAATGCAAAGGCACGGGCGGACATGATAGAACTTTGTGATAGAAAAGAACTCGAATATGACATTGTCCGACAATATTACCCTCCAGCTGCGTATACATTGGATAAACCTCGTAGGAAAGAATTCCTTACGTGGGTTGAAAAGTTGAAGATGCCTGATGGATACATGTCCAACTTCGGCCGATGTGTGGACATGATAAAGTTGATTGGGATGAAAAGCCACGATTGTCATGTCTTCATGCAAAGGCTCATTCCAATTGGGTTTCGAGAGCTTTTGTCTAAGAAGATTTGGGAGCCACTAACCGAGTTAAGCAACTTCTTCGTCGGCTTACGTCAAAAGTTGTTACTGTTAGTGATATGGAGATGTTAGAGTCTGAAATACCCGTGATCCTTTGTAAATTGGAGACAATATTTGTTCCAAGCTTCTTTAACAGTATGGAGCATCTTCCCATCCATCTACCACACGAGGTGAAAATTGCCGGGCCTGTTCAATTTCGTTGGATGTACCCTTTCGAGAGGTACATAGAATCAATCCGAAATGTTCTTTCATGTCACCTTTAGTGTATACTTAAACATGTTTGCATAACCTACATGACAATGTTGTTTTCTTTTTATAGGTTTTTGAATCGTCTCAAAAGGATGGTTAAAAATAAGGCCCATGTTGAAGGGTCAATTGTAAACGCATTTCTCGTAAGGGAGGCTAGTTTCTTTTGCTTGCACTATTTTGAAAAACACGTCTATATGCGTGCGATGAATGTTCCTAGACAAGATGACGGTGGTGCACCTATTATGAAAATAGTGATACATTGTATGTGTTCAACCATCCAGCCCGATTGCAAGGCAAACCCAAGAAACGGTTTCTAACTCCTAAAGAACGAAATGCAATTCAGACATACTTTCTCCTGAATGTCCCCGAAATAGATCCGTTCATATCGTAAGCTTTTTGGATTTCCTGATTACAATTTTTGTCTATATGTTATTATGTATTAGGGAAAATTGATGTTTTTACTGTAGGAATTTTGACAATGAATTGAGGCAATCGAATCCACGTATTTCAGAGGTTGAGGTTGCTTCGCAGCTTCAAAAGAACTTTATAACATGGTTCTACGAATATGTATGTATTTGGTGTTGACATACAACTACTTTATTGCTCTAGTAATATGGTATAATTTTCTACTTCTCTATGTTAGATAGAGAACCAACATGCTTTGGATAAAATTCTTCAAGATATTGCGCACGGCCCGTTGGTGGAGGTTACCATATATCCAATTTGTTTTATCAACGGTTACCGTTTCCACACAGAGACACATGGATCAAGCAGGTCAACTTATAACTGTGGGGTTTGCGTAGATGCTGGAGGGTTAAAGTATTACGGAAATATTCAAGAAATTATGGAGGTTGAGTTTCACGAGCTACCCATAAAAGAAGCGTGAAAATTACAACTTGGTTGAGGTAAATAAACGGAAAAAATTATGCACTTATGAACCTTTTATACTTGGGCTGCAAGCTATGCAAGTCAGCTATATTTCATTCCCAAGTTTAAGAAAGGACAAAGATGATTGGTTGGTTGTTTGTCGGGTGAAACCTCGAGGTTGGATTGAATTGGTAGACGGAGAAGTGTTCACTCAACCAGAAATTGAGACGTACCAAGATCCAGTTGTTGAAGCATGCATGATTGAATCAGTTATAAGCGGGGAATCTATAAATTTGGTATCAACAGGTGGCAGAGTTGGTATACCCTTGCAAATGTCTGATGACTCTGATACAGAGGAAGAAGTCTTTCTTGAGACATCTAGTTCTGATGACAATCAATTTTACTCCTTGAGTTCGGATGATGATGTGCCTTATGACTAGGTTATAACTTTATAAGATTTAATCTTATTATATTTTCTCATAAGTCCGAACTATATTTAAGATTTCTGATAATGTACTTTCAATTGTAGTTATCGCAAGGATCCAATGAAGAACAACGAAGCCAGAACATCCGCCGTCTGGCAAGGTCACAAATATTGTTGTGGCAGGCGGAAACGCAAGAGGAGCAACATGAGCCGAGTTTTTCTGAGACCCAAGTAGGAGAAAGGTCAGGTAAGAAAGACATAGCAATTTCAATATCTTTAAAGTTTTGCAAATATAAATAAAATTCATAACTATTCATTATGCAGGTACGTCTGTAGATGCTACATCGGCAGAGAATACACAGGCTACCACATCACGTAAGTAAATTTTCTGAGAATGCTATAGTTAATTTTTTTTAGATTACATGAAGTTCTTATTCGAACAGATGTTGGAGATTCTTAACTGGATATTGCTGTTGGAGACGACCCACGTGTTGAAGTAAGAGTCGAGTCGGGTGGGAGGTATGTTTTTGTCTAAGATCCTTTTGCTAGCATTCAAATTGGTATTGTATTTTTAATTTAAAATGTATAAAACTTACAGCATCTTCTGGCCACGTGATGCTTCGATTAAGTTCCGAGATGTTTTCAAATCAAAAATAGTGAAGGAAAGAAAAAATTGGCTCTCCGTACCGGAAGATACACGCCGGTGGTATACGACTGAGATGAAGGTATGTCAACTAATTATGTGAATTCTTAACATACTAATTTAGATTCACTTCCATTTCTTCTAACATATTTGTATTGTGTATTCTAATCAATGCAGAAGTACATCAGGTGGGATCCGGCTCATGAGGAAAAGGTCTTAAAGAAACTTACTACTAGCGCACAAGAGGCCTATAACAATTGGATGAGTGATATTCGAGGTGGGCGGGATAAAACCGCACACAAGATTATTCCCACTGTGGTGCTCGGTGCATGGAAAAGGGCTTGGAGCTCCAATGATGCACAAAAAAAAGTCAAAGACTGCCAAGACTAATAGACATCAGAGCAATTTAGCAAATAATCCAGAGTCGACGCATACCGGGGGATCACGCTCGTTCATGGAGACAGCAAAAAAGTTGGTTAGTACTAATTTTACTTATATATAATTGTGTATTCTTTTGGTTTGATATTCGATATGCAATGCAGAATCTTGAGAAATGGGGAACGTTGAGTGGGCTCACACGAGGAAGCACGATAAAAAATTATGGTGCAACACGAAGGCTACCCGAGTAGCGGTATAAAAATCATATGTTTTAAAGCAATTTTAAAGTATTACATATAATTCATGAATATATCTGTATTTTTAGGATGAAATGAAACATATTGAAGGGGGGGTGTCCCAACTTGGGGACAATGACTATAGCAAGGACGAGGCGTTTCTAAGCTTAGTCCCCAGTGATAAGAAAAAATATATATTTGGAACAATCATCGTTTAACAGTGATGGCCGCACCCCTACAGCTGAACCTACAAATATGGAACGCATAATGAGAATAGAACACGAGCAGCAGATTATGAAGGAACAAAATATGACCATCATGGAACAGTTACGGAAGATTCAGGCTCACTTAAACCGTCGTGACCCGGACGGCAAGATTGGTGCTCCCCAGATCGTGTGATGTATGTTTGCTTCATATTTCGTTTACTTTTGGTATTTTTTGAATTGATGGAATGTTTGCTTCATATTTCGTTTACTTTTGGTATTTTCTGAATTGATGGAATGTTTGCTTCATATTTCATTTACTTTTGGTATTTTCTGAATTGATGGAATGTTTGCTTTATTTTATGTTATCATATGGCATTGGAGATGGAGTTTATTTTGTATTACATGGTGCTTATTATTTGGATGGTTAAAATGATTTCTTATAATGTTAGTTTGCACTTGTTTGAGACAAGTGTACGAATTTAAAATGAATATATTGTTAGTTTGTAATTATTTTGGAAGTATAGAAATTTGAAATGAACTAGTGATGATAATTTGTAAAATGATTTGCGATGGATATTTGAGAAGGAATGAATTCCCTTTAAAATTTTGAATCAATTTGTGATGGATATTTGCGAAGGAATGAACTTCCTCGCAAATTTTGAATCAATTTGAGATGGATATTTGCGAAGGAATGAACTTCCTCGCAAATTTTGAATCAATTTGCGATGGATATTTGCGAAGGAATGAACTCCATCGCAAATTTCGAATCAATTTGTGAAGGAAAACTATATCTTCGCAAAATTCCTTCGCAAACATTTGCGAAGGAATCGATGCTTCGCTAAATTTCCTCACAAAAATTTGCGAGGAAATTTTTCCTCGGATCCAAATTAGCGAGCAGGTATATAGTGATGACATGTATTCCTTCGCAACTTCCCTCACTAACATGTTTTGCCGAAGGAAATAATTTTATTTGTGAGGGAATTTTTTCCTCACAAATCAAGGATTTTTTTTTTTTGTAGTGCGCTAGCCACCGTTGAACTTGGAATTGAAAAAATATCTTATGCAACCATTGAAAGAATAGGATACTTAGTTTCACTTCCCTTCCACCACTCCAAAAGATTGAAAGATGGATTAGACCGTTTCTCACTATCATCGGCTAGATATTTATCAACTTCATTCGAGATCTCTTCAAGATAATCTTCTTCATTTTGTGCATTCACACATTCAAATAATTTATCACAAAGACCACCACCACCGCCGCTAAAACCATCTCCACTACTACACTCTTTCTCCATATTTTGTCCTTTCACACTCGATGTTTCATTCATTCCCTTATACTCTGTCCATAAAATCACCATATTTTTTTAAAATGTATCAATCACTTATTGGATCTTTTCAGGAGATTCTCTCAAAATTTCGATGCTTGCTTTGATCACCTGAAGCTTGTTTCTTGGGTCCAAAACATTGGCAATAAAAATCAAAGGATTCATATTATCCCAACTCCCCCAATACTTATCAAATTTCAGTTTCATTGCACCTGCAACCTTTCTAAGGGTCGGATCGGAAAGATCATTGCACCTTTTTTCAATTTCAATCTGGAGTGCAATCAATGATTGATACATCAATTGAGAAGTGGGAGTTTTTGATGCACTTAATTCTAAAATAGCATCGTAGAACTTCTTCAGAGAGTGTATAAAGGCTTTTTCATTCTCCCAATCCTCCTCATTCGGTGGCCCTACCCTTTTCTTTACCCTTTTCACTCTTTTCAGAAAAATAGTTCATAAAAGGCACCCATTCTTCAGCCATCCTCTCAAACACCCTCCGATACTTCAATGCAACATAAAATATTTTATAAATAACATTCCATTTGGTTTTCACATCCATAGACACAGTTGATGTACTAGCAAACTTAGCTAAAACTGCAACCTCTCTAAATTTATTCAATCTTGAAGGTGAAGAATAAATAAAATTAACTGCATTCCTGATAGACTTAATTGATGCATCAAGTTCTTTCAAACCATCCTTAACAATTAAGTTAAGAATATGACATGAACACCTCAAATTTAAATATTTTTCTTCAAACATCAACATATATTCCATTTTCATTTTCTTTTTCAAATAATCAATGGCGGTGTCATTAGAAGATGCATTGTCAACTACAACCAAAAAACTTTTTCTATCCCCCACTCTCTCAAGCAAACTTCAATCATTCTACCAATTTCTTTCCCAGAATGACAAGTAATTTTTGTAAAACTAATTATTCTCTTGTGCAATTTTCATTCTCTATCTATAAAATGAGCTGTGACTACCATATAATTTATATTCCAAATAGATGTCCAAGTGTCAGTAGTTATGCTCACTCTTTGACCATTGATTGCAAGTTTCATCTTAGCTTTCTCCTCTAAGAATAAATCGTAAACCATACCTGGAACCTTTCGTCGATTAGGCAGTTTAGATCTTGGTTGTAATTCATGCACAAAGTTCATAAGCCCTTTCCCTTCAACCGCTTGAAATGACACTTCATCGCTAATCACATACTCAACCAGCTTCAAAGCATACCTATTTTGCAATAATAAAAAATAGGTTACTATTTACAATAAAAAATTTCATAATTAAAAAAAATATATATATTTGCAATAAGAAATAGAAAATTTTTTAATGGATACCTTTTTTTATTAAAAGAATGTGAAATCAATGAACTTTCTTGTCTCATTCCTAGAGACTCATTCGTTAAAACACATTGATTTTTTTCCTTTTCAGCTCCTTCGTATAGTGGACTTAATTTACACCTTTTTACCAAATGATTTTTCAGTCCACTTGTACTTCCATAAGTTATAGGAATCTCAGCTTTGCAATAATTGCACGTCGCGATTGATTGCTTGCTTCCATCACTTGATATTCGAACTCATTTTTCACAATGCAACCAATATTGACTTCTTTGTTTAGGAGCTATACGAGGCTTTGTTAAATCTCTCTTCCTCGTTTACGACTTGAATACTCATCAGGTATCTCATGAGTTGGAGTGGGCAATGAACTTGAAGATTCAGACTCCATTCTAAAAGAAAAAATAATAATAATAAAAAAAGTTAACAAGTATTGCAATTAATAAAAACTGAAACTAGTCACAAGATACTGCAATTATAATTTTTCATTTATATGAAAATTTTGAATTTTGACAGCATATAAATAATTTAAGCTAAACTACTGCATCTAGTTTACATATAATATATGTATATATATAATGTATCCAAGAGCAAAACATAAGTCATAACATTCTAAAATTGGAATTACAAATTTCATCAATGTTAAAAAAACCAAGAATTTCTTATTCTAAACTTACTTAAACGCATACTCACCCACTCACTCACTCACTATATATAAAGTTATATCCATTAATTCTCCTCATTAACCAAAACAAATTAAATTACTGCAACACATAAAAAAAAATAGAAACAAGTTTTGAAAAAAAGAATACAGAAAAACATGAATAAAATTCCAAATATAAATAAAATTTAAAATAAGAAAAATACAATAAAAGAAACAAAAAATAAATAACACAAATCAACAAAAACGAGAATAGAGATTGAAAAAAAAAATACGCTCAAACCTTGGTATTGGGAGAAACTATTTAAACTTGCAGTTTTCGTTGCCTCAATGGTGAAGAACGTTGAGGAAGGATAAAAACGTTTTTGTAAGAAAGGCCTGCGAGCGTCTGGAGAACAAGATGCAAGACTATGATTGTAGTGGGGTGAAAAATTTGAATGACAATGGTTGCTAGGGCGAGTGGGCGAGCGAAGTTGGAGAAGAAAATGGTCCGTGCGAGAACGGGGGATTGAATTTGAGAATTGAAATTGAGAATTCTAAATCTAGGGTTAGGCTGAGTTTTTTTGTTAATAATATAAAATTAAAAATTAAAAATTAAAAATTTTAAACTATTAAATATATTTTAAAATTATTTAACAAAAAACTTTTGGTACGATATAATACCGAAATACCGAAACTTTCTAAAATTAATACCTACGATACCGAAATTTTCGGTAAATTCGGTATTTTTTGGTACGGTAAGTCGGTATACTAATTTTTTCGGTAAATTTATCCATCCCTAGATGCATCATTAGGATGGAACTTTTATTGAACATTCATGAACTTTTAGATTAGATATTGTTCAAATTTAGGGTTACATGTTCTCTACTTTTGAGATACAATGAGAATTTTTAATTTGTGTAATGACATTCTAAGAGTTGCATGTTTTAGCGTAAAGAAAAACTTTTACACTCGTCGTCATTATGTTTTAGCCTTAGCATCAAGGCGCGTCATATTTTGTGTGACGTTGTTCTGATGTTGGCGTGTAACACTTCAAGATTTTTATTTGGGGTGTTACATATATTGGTATCAGAGCCGATCTGTGACAACTCGCAGTCATTGATCGGACTGGTGACAGGCCTAGTAGTTGATGATTCTTGGGGTGTAACGTGGACATTGCATTCTTAAGTGGAGGAGGATGTAATATCCCCGGAGTTGGGGCGGTGATAGGCCAACTCTCGTGGATGAGCCGTACTAGGCCATCTGAGGTTGAATATATGTTAAATGGATTGAATAGACTACTTATCTCAACAATGTGCACATTCATTTTCAGAAGCCCTACTGAATAAACTCTAGAGTTAAGTGTGTGCGTAAGTGAGGACAGAAACGCGTTGAAAGGATTCATGTTGATCTATGGGGCCTGTCTACAATTCTGACACATCCGACTTTGCATGGCTTGCGGGTCGAGGTGTCATATCTAAGTTAAATATTGATTCAACTCAATCAGTATTAAATAATCGATTAAAATTTTACAAAATCATTAATCGTTGAATAAAAATATAATAATTCGATTAACCAAATTAATTGTATTAATGTAAATTAAATATTATATATATATATTGAATGCGAGACTTGGTTAATATTCCATTGATTTTGTTTATCTAATCAAATTTTGAAGCTAAAGTTAAACTTGAATATATAATCTTAGTCGCAGGATTATCCAGGTAAAATTATATCTATCGAATATATTAAATATAAATTCAAATAGAAAGTTTGAAATTATTGTAAATTATGATAAGGTCAAACAAAATATTTGAAATTAGCATAAAATACAACATTTTATTACTTTAGATAATTAAAGCCATAATTATGGCTACTGATTACTCCCCAACCCGTTTTGATCGAATGGAAACGCCTATATTAAGGTCTCTCATTCTTCATTATCAAACATGCCACCAATTACAAGCTCTCTCATCTTCTCTTCTCTATTTTCCGATCAAGTTCTTGGCAAGTCTTTTCAGCCTTCCACAAAGCTCAATTTTGTTCTCGTTTTTGTTTGCTGGAACTGATGGATAATGGTAGAGCTAACAAAACTGACACGACACGACAACCTGACATGAAATAATTGAGTTTGAATCAAGAATTTCAACCCGATTAATGTATACGGGTTAACACAAAACCCGACACGACAATCCAATTATAATATATTAATATTAATTAATATATTTATTATATATATAATAATTATAATTTAATAATTAACTACATATTAATTTGAATTAAGTTGAACTAATTTCAATTTTAAATAATTCAAATTAATTTATTCTACGCATTACACTAGAATCAACAAAAACTAACATAACATAGCAATATGACAAAAAATAATTGAATTTGAATCAAAGATTTTGACTTAATTATGTATACCGGTCAACACGAACCTGACACGATAATAAACAGTTTAATATGAACCCGACATGATAATAAACGAGTCAAATTAATGTTGAGTTATTTAACCTGTTTAAAGTATTTAACTGACACGAACCCGACACCTAAATGTGTAACTTTAGGGTAATTTTAGGCGGTAATTTTAGACGCACTGGAAGGACTCATGTCAGGATTAAACTTCGCCATGAACATAATGCGCTGAAAGAACTCGTGTTAACATGTGGGACAAGTTTAATCCTAACGCATTTGGTATGTGTGGTTTGCGGATCGGGGTGTTACAAATATGCACTGAGCACCTATTTTGAATAATAACAATGCTTCTTCAAATTTGATTGCATGTTCTAGTTTATGATATTGTAGGTTAGGTAAGAACTTTAATGCTAAAAAGATTAGTAAATATGAATTTAAGAAATATCAAAAAAGTGAACACTCAGAGCAAATGTGAAGTTTGTGTAGAGGTTTAAATAACTAAGTTACCATTTTCTTTTGTCGAAAAAATAATAAGCTAATGGAATGAATTCATACAGATGTGTGGAATTTAAAATTTGTGCAAACTAGAGGTGAAAAGAAACATTTTTATCATCTTTATTGATGATTGTACAAGGTATTTTTATCTTTACCTATTAAAGGAAAATAGCGAAGATATCGATGCCTTCAGAAATTTCAAAAATAAGGTAGAAAATTAATTAGGCTGTAAAATTAAAATAGTTCGAAGTGATATAGGTGGAGGTTATGTAGCATAATTTGAATAATTATATAAATAAAGTGACATAATTCATCAGACAATGACTTTATATTCATCTCGATCAAATGGTGTCGTTGAACACAAAAATTGAACACTTAAAGAGATGATAAATGCCTTGTTAATAAGTTCAGGATTACCATAAAACTTATAGGGGGATGCAGTATTAACTACGAATTACATTTTGAACAAGATTTCACTTAAGAGTAAGGATGTTACTTCGTACGAATTATAAAAAGATAAAAAGTCCAAATACAAATACTTTAAAATGTGAGGGTTTATGGCAAAAATGGAGGTTCCACCTCCTAAAAAAGTAGTTATAGGCCCTATGACGGTACATTGCATCTTTATTGGATATACTCTAAAAAGTAGTGCATCGATAGACATATTTTAGTAGAATTTATTTATATATATTTTTTAATTTCAATATTTGTTTCAATGATAAATTCTACTTTAAATGATATAACTGATGTCAAGTGTTGGTTCTTTAAAAAATGGAGAAAAATATCAAATTGATAAGATATGCAGTTTAGCCCTTAAAGCAAAAATCAAAATATGGCAAAGTTGGAAAAAAAAAATTATAAGAGATATGGATAGAATTCGTAAAAGAAAAGTATTAGTTCTTCGATATATATATAAAAAAAAAAGAGGTACCGTTATCATATTAGAAAGAAGTGAAGAAAAATATAATGCAGAACAGTCCTAGAGAGAGATCGCATAACGACAAGAAAGAGAAAAATTCTTTCAAAGAGATTTCGGATTCTTTCTTATCAAATATATCAATCTCAGACAATATTTATTTTTGTTATTTTTGCTTCTCTTTCCATGAATAACGAGTAATTTTCTTTCTTCTTTTGTTTTTTTATTTGTTTTTTTAAGTTTAGAAGTGGAACAAAATACAACTTGGTATGAATTATGAGATTAGACTTATTCTAATTTATGATATTTTTTTGATGATAAATATTTATGTGATTTTGAATTTCAATGTCTTATAATCTTTAGTTCAATTGTATGTTTCAGACGGATATTTCAGTTGAACTAAATATTAATTGTTCAATTAAATTAGAAGTCCATAACTCCATTTAACTAGAAGCGGGTACTCCTAGGAAATCACATATATACATAATTATTTAATTGAATTAGGTTCTTCTAGTTTGGAATGAGTTTATGCTAGTAGATCCCTTGTGGTGTCACTGGTATTCTAGTTCAATTACTGTAGCAAACTTTCTTGATCTTTTCGAACCTCTTTCAATGGCAAAGAAGGAATTATTATCTTATAGCCCTTGTCATAAAATCTAATTTTGTTAGTCTTGTCATCATAGATAATTCCTTTATCGGATTTCTATGGTCGGCCAAGAAGCACATGGCATGCGGTCATCAGAGTAACATTTGTAGGAACTGATTAAAATTGGAACTTTGGCTTGCCTAGTAATCTTCATATCTCTACTAGAGTTCATCCGTTGAAGATGGTATGGAGTCGGATGCTTGATGGTTTGAAGTCCAAGCTTGTCTATCATATACCAACTTAAAACATTGGTGCAACTTCCATTATCAATGATCACCGATGCTCGCTTTCCACTAATCTTGTACCGGCAATGGAACAAATTCTCTCGTTGCTCCTTAACCTGATCAACAATTTTTTTTACTCCTAGGGAGCAGCACCAAGCATTCGCAAAACCACTAAAGATTCCCCCAATGAATCATGTTCAACTTGCTCTTTGGTCTCTTGGATGGCTTCTTCCTCACTTGCCTCAACCACATGCTCCTAATTTTCACCCTCATTATCCGACAAAAGTACATAGTCCCCATATTCACAAAGTACAATAGTTCGCACATTAGGGCATGCATTAGCGTAATGACCTTTCTTTTAGCACTTAAAGCATGTGACATCATTTGCTTTGTTTGGTGAACCTTTCTTGCTGACTTTCCTTTATTCATCACGCTTAACTACCTTAAGAGGCTCATTCTAGGTTGTATGTTTGTCATTTCCTTTTGGGCCATGATTTTGACAGTCCCGTATTACCCCTAAACTTATTGAAATTTATTGATGCCTTTTCAATGCTCACACTTGCTCCTACCTTTCCATAGGATTCAATTTTGGTAGCAAGTTAGACAAGATCCAAAGTATAATTGTAAGGATACATATCCATTTGAACCATAATATCACCCTCAACCCTTTGAGAAACTGATACATGGTGATTCCATCATCTTCTACAAGCTGAGCCCGAATCATAAGAATTTTCATTTCCTTGTAGTACTGCTCAACCGTCTTGCTACGTTAGACTAAAAACTGAATTTTCCGAAGGAGATCCATTCGATAATGCGGGGATAAAAAACATGCATGCATAGATCGAGTAAGGGCTGCCCATGTCTCAATCGGAGTCATTTTTGACCTTGCAATATCAGCTTGTACCTTCTCCCATCAAACAAAAGCATACTCCTTAAACTCCACAACAACAAGTTGAATTTTCTTCCACTCCGAGTAATTATGACATACAAGCATCATCTCTACTTTGCGTTTCCACTCAAGAAACTCATTAGGATTAGCCGATCTGACGAAAGGTGGTATGGCAAACTTGATGGACTGTATATTGTCATCAACATTAACTTGATCTCGGCTCCTTCGGTCATAAATATCCTCTTCCAAGCTAAATTCATCAAACAACTTCTTTGTAACATCCCTTCTTCCATGTTCTCTTTGGGTCGACGTAGGTCTTGGACTTGTATGACGCTTTTAAGAAAAATCATTAACTTTGATAGATCTCGTATTTGGTAGAACACTAGTTGAGGCCATAGGCTGCTACCCAAGGTTGTTATCTTCACGTCTCGCATCACTATAAATTTCCCTTTCTTCAAGAATAGCAACTTTATTGAAGACCTCATCAAGTCTCTTCTCGATATTTTGATCAACCTTCCTTAACAAGGCCTCAACATATGCCTTCATCCGAGCATCCACAAAATCATCTATGTCGTCTTGAATATGATCTACTTGATTCCGTAAGTCGTGTATCTTTTGTCCTTGTTGATCCACTCGAGATGTCATGCTATTATCTTTTTGTCTTACTCGTCTTTAATATCTCGTATATCTTTGCTTTGCTTATTTATCGCAGCCAAGATATCATCCAACGAAGTCATACCTGCACCAAAGCAAACTAATATTTATATATATATTGAAAGTTAGTCCTCACAACTTTCCCCTCTCGCACACTAGTGTATACCTCTCGACAAATTGGTAGAGTTCCCAAGCTCTTTAAGAGTGCCTTATAGCTAAATGTATGAAGAAATTTAAGGTGTGTTTCTTTTTTACCTGAGTTTGAGAAAAAATTATTTGAATTTAAATTACATATAAATTATAAGATAAAGTTTGAATTTTCGTATTTGTTTAGGTTAGTAGATTTGGTTTGAATTTTGAGATTTTGATGTATATTGATTTCTAGGTAATAATCATATTAGTGTAAAAATATACCCTCTGTCTCAAATATATATTATAATATTTTATTTGTGTGTCTCAAATATTATACAATATTTTTAAAAATAAAAAAAATTATTAACTATATTTAATCCCTACACCAAACCGAATGAATGATTTTATCAAATAAACTCAAATTAATATAGCCTAATCGAAATTGAATTAAATAATAAATTAAGAATTTTTAGAAATTAGAGAAATGAAAAACAAGTAATTGAACAAAGGCAAAATATATATAAAAGGTGTGTGCAACGTGTAATATATATATGTATATGTAATGAAAAACAAGTAATTGAACAAAGGCAAAATATATATAAAAGGTGTGTGCAGCGTGTAATATATATATGTATATGTATATTGTATGTACTAATATATATTATATTAAAGTAGTGAGTGAATAAATAGATATGCATAAAAGCAATCCGGAAAGCAATCCGAGAGAGTAAGGGATGTAATTGTGTGTTTTATTCCAAGCAAATAACCTATATATATATATATATATATATATATAGATATAGGCATGATCAAATTATACTAATGGTTACGAAAGATACACCACATGGCGACGTAATCGAAATGTGTAATTCAATAACAGCATTCACGTCGAGGTGATTTGATGTTTTAGTATATAACACTCCCCCTTGGATGTTATTGTACGAAGAATATGTCTTGTTAAAACTTTACTAAGAAAAAATCATGTGAAAAAAAAATCATAATGAAGAAAAAAAGTACAACATTCTTGTGTTTCTTTGCTCCTCTAATTTGAGCATATTTGAGATCTCTTAACCGACGCATCTCAATTTTCTTTGTCAATTTTGCAAATGTAGCCGTCGGTAATGCCTTGGTTAATATATCCGCGAAATTACTCTCTGATCGAATTTGTTGCACATCAATTTCACCATTTTGTTGAAGATCATGAATAAAAAAGAATTTTGGTGAAATATGTTTCGTTCTATCTCCTTTAATGTAACCCTCTTTCAATTGAGCTATACAAACCGTATTATCTTCACACAATATAGTTGGGGGAATTTTATCGTCAGGTATTAGCCCACAATTTTTCAAAATATGTTGAGTCATTAACCTCAACCAAACACATTCTTGACTAGCTTCATATATTGCCAATATTTCAGCATGATTTGCAGAAGTAGCAATTAACGTGTGTTTGATTGATCTCCAAGAGATCACAGTTTCACCACAAATAAATATGTAGTCAGTTTGTGACTTGGCTTTATGCGGATCGGATAAATACCTGCATCGCCAGAACTAATTAATTCATGTCGTAAATTTTTGAGTAAAATAACCCGAGATCAATTGTTCTTTGAAGATAGTGAAAAATGTGTTTAATCTCATTCAAATGTCGTCGAGTAGGCGATGAGCTGAATCTTGCCAATAAATTTGTAGAAAATGATATCTCAGGTCGGGTGTTGTTAGCAAGATACATTAATGCGCCTATAGCACTCATATATGGCACTTCTGGCCAAGTGCTTCTTCATTTTTCTCTTTTAGTCTAAATGGATCATTTATTGGACCGAGTGCTCTGACGATCATTGGGGTACTTAGCGGATGTGACTTATTCATAAAAAATTGTTTTATTATTCTTTTGGTATAATTTGATTGGTGGATAAAAGTTTCACTCTCCAAATGCTCAATTTGTAAATTAAAGGCAAAATTTAGTTTTTCCAAAATATTTGATCGATCTCAAACTCTTTTTTCATATATTCAACAGCTTTTTGGATTTAATTAGAAATTTCAATTAAATTAAAATCATCGACATAAACAGCGATGATTACAAATTATGACCCTTTTTCTTTATGAAAACGCATGGACAGATAGGGTCATTTATATAACATGCTTTTGTTAGGCTTTTGCTGAGACAATTGTACCTATAGCCGTCAAAATGGGTTGAGTCTGTCGAGTTGGTCCGCCCCGCCTTACTTTTAAGGAGGGTTGGGTTATGACTTTTTAAACCCGTTAAAATGTGGGCCTAAATGGGCCAACCCGCATGGGTCGCGGGTTGAGGATGGGTTAGCCCGCAGTGGGGCGGGTTAGCCCGCGGGCCAAGTAAATATAATAATTAGTATTCACCTGACTAACTAAATATACTTTTTTACAATTTCTTACGGTCACATTAAAAAATTATAATAAAACTAATCAAATATTAATATCAGAATATATTTTAATTTTATATAAATTACAAATATACCATTATAAATACAATTAATTTATAAATAACGTACAAAGAGTAAAAAATATCAAAATCATCTTGTACACTTTATTTAATAAATAACATATGATTATTTTTTATTTGCTGAAGAAATATTTTAAGTTAAGACGAATAAAATAAAATTTATATTATCATTAGCTTAAATAATTTGTCAATATTGTCTACACATTGTTTTTTTATCTTTGACTCTGTTATCCATGTCAGTGTTATTTGTTTCGCTTTTTTATTATTTGTTTTGTTCGTCTTCCATTTTATAATTTTACAAATTCATAAAATTAATTATGATTAATTTTTAAAATTTAGTATTTCCTATTATTAATTTTTTTAAATACACCAACTAATAACATTTAGAATTTGTTATTTATTATTTAATTTCTACAATAAAACTATTTTTTAGCTATTTTTAAATATTAATTACAAAAATATTTAAAATATTAATATTCTTTTAATATTTTAAAAAAGTCCGTGGGCTAGCCCGCTTAACTCTCCACCCGCCGGTGAGTTAGGTTGGGTTGATGAAATTTTGATCCACCCCCTTCCCCCCACCCTCACGGGTTGGCCCGCAAACAACCCGTTTATTTGCAGGTTATGGTGGATTGTGGGTCAATCCGCCCCACTAACCCGTTTTGACAGGTCTATTGTACCACAATTGGGTTGATTGTTTGAGTTCATACAAAGATTTTTGCAATTTGATGGAATATAAATTGTTTGGCTTTGATTTGAATGATTTAGGTATGTTAAGTCATTTTGGAATTTTTATATAGACATCATTGTCTAAGGAGCTGTAAAGATAGAAAATAACCACATCTATTAATCGCATATCAAGATTTTCGCGTACTGTCAGGCTCACCAGATACCATAATGTTATTCCATCCACGACCAGTGAATATGTTTCTTCAAAACAATGTCCGGTCTTTGGGAAAAACCCTGGGCTACAAGCCTTGCTTTATATCTTATTATATCATTATTTTCATTTCTTTTTCTCACAAACACTCATATGTAGCCAACAGATTTTACATTTACAGGTGTTTGGACTATGGGGCTGAATACTTGCCGTTTTTTCAATGAGTCCAATTCAGACTGAATTGCCTCTTTCCATTTTGTCCAATCATCTCTTTGCCGACATTCATCAACTTATTTTGATTCATAATCCTCGTATACTTTTATTATGTAGAGGTCTACATAATATGCAAATGCATTATCAATATTTATTTTCTTTCTATTTCAATAATTTCCACTTGTGGTATAGTTAACAGAAGTTTCAATAACTTCATCATCACTTTCATTTAGATTTTTAGTATCAACCTCTTCAGGGGTTGTACTGACATTTTCAGGTATCTGATCATTGTTGATATTTTCACCGGTATTTATAATTTTCTTCTTTTGTAGATTCTTATTCTTGGAACCCAACGGTTTGCCACAATTTATGTGGGCAGTATGTTTATTAGCACTCGGCACCTTCCCTTCTGGGATATTTATTTTAGCTGGTGCATTTGCTGCTGCAATATATGATTTTGTAACTCTCGAAGCATCATTAAAAGCATCAGACAATTTATTTGCAATTTTCTGCAAATGCACAATTCTATGAACTTCAAGTTCACTATGTTTCGTACAAGGATCAACTTCAACTGGTATTTTCCACAATTTCTTTTATTAGTTGATTAATATCTCCCCCTAATATCGGGAAATGAGATTCATCAAAGTGACAATTTTCAAACCTTGTAGTAAATAAATCACCCGTTGTTGGTTCAAGATATTTCGCAATCGAGGGTGATTCATACCAGACATATATAGCCAACCTTCTTTGAGGTCCCATTTTCGTGCGTTGAGGTGACGCAATTGACACATAACCAACACACCCAAAAATTCGTAGGTGGGATATATTTGGTACTTTTCCAGATACCAATTGAGTATGAGAATAACAGTGATAATTTGTCGGTCTTATTTTCACGAGGGCTGTTGCATGCAATATAGCATGTCCCCAAATTGAGACGGGAAGTTTAGACCTCATTAACAATGGTCTAGCAATTAATTGCAATCTTTTGATAAGAGATTCAGCGAGGCCATTTTGCGTATGTACATGGAGAACAAGATGTTCCACAGTGATCTCAATTGACATGCAATAATCATCAAATGTATGTGATGAATACTTTCCAACATTATCTAAATGTATTTTCTTTATCTGGTGATTTGGAAAATGTGCTCGCAATTTAATTATTTATACAAATACTCTAGAAAAAGCTTGATTGTGAGTAGATACGCGTTGACGCGTCAATTAGTACCATAAAATACTTAAAAGGTCCACACGGTGGATCTATAGGTCCACAAATATCACCCTGAATTCTTTCTAGAAAAGCTAGGGATTCAAATCTAGCCTTTGTTAGAGATGGCCTAATTATTAACTTCCCTTGGGAACATGCAGCACAAGAAAATTCATTCGGACTCAAAATATTTTTCTTTTCCAATGAGTGGCCATTTGAATTTTCAACAATTCGCCTCAGCATTGCATTGTCAGGATGCCAAAGTCGATCGTGTCAAGTTTTAAATTCGCTAATAGCTATTTGGTTTACTAGGTGACATGTTTCAATGGCAGCTCTTGAATAATACAAGCCGGAAAAAAATGATGGCAATTTTTCTTTCACAATTCTTTTGTCATTCACAATATGAGTTATCAAGAGATACTCATTTTCTGCCTCATTCAATGTTTTAATGTGATACCCATTTTTCCGAATATCACTTAAACTCAGTAAATTCTGGCATTTTCAATTGTCATTTTTATCCTTTTTTTTGGGGAAATGTAGTAGTTTTTCCTGAGCCTTCAATAATTTTTTATGCATCACTGATAGTAACAATAACGATCTTTCTTCTCGTCGTTGTTTATGTTTCTCTCGGTGTTGAGGTCTGTAACAATAACAGTAACAATAATGTTGAGGTCTGTACGGTCTTCTGTCATTATAATGCCATTTGGCACATATCAGGGTCTGTTCTGATAATTATTGTGACCGTATGCGTTTGTCCGGCCCCGTCCACGATTCTAATTTCGATCGCGATCAATTCATTGATTTCTGACCTGCCTACAACCACACACCGGATTTGTCGGTTGTATTGCATTTGCCTCTGGAAATGGAGTTGCACCTGTCAGCCGTGAATCGTGATTTTTCAACAGAAATTCATTATTTTGTTCGGCTAGAAAAAAAGACAAGTGATCAGCTCAGAATATTTCTAGAAGCCTTTTTCGCGATACTGTTGCTGCAAAATCATATTAGAGGCATGAAAAGTGGAGAAAGTTTTCTCTATCATATCAGATTCAGATATATTTTCACCACAACGGCGTAGCTGTGATGATATTTAAACATGACAAAATTATATTTTTGGACTGTTTTAAAGTCCTGAAGCCGTAGGCTTTACCATTCACTTCATATCATTGGCAACAAAGTCAGCCTCAAGTGATCATATCTCTCTTTCAATGTCTCCCACAATTCAAGTGGATATTCCAACGTTACATATTACATTTTCAATGCCTCATTGATGTGATGACACAAAAAGATGATGGCCTTTGCACGATCTTAGCTCGTGAAATTTTTATCCCGGGCAATGGTATTTTCCAAGCTTGCCAGATGCATTTTAACATCGCGATCCCAGACCATTAATTTTGACCATAAATGAAGAGACCGTTTGGTAAGATTAGTCATAATAAACAGAGAAAGTATAAAATATTACATTGCGGAAATTAATTAAAATATATAATCATGTTGATAACGTGTTACAATATTATTATAAGATTCGCCAATAGAAATATTAATTACTTTTAGCTCTGATCACTATTTTATATTTTATATATAGCATAATATTATTTTATATATATTGTATAATATTATATAATATAGAGTGTATATGTATATATATAGAAATGTGTGTGCAGTGTGTGATATATATATATGTATTTACTAATATATATTATATTAAAGTAGTGAGTGAATTAATAGATATGTATAAAAGCAATCCCACCTCTCTATATATATATATATATATATACATGATCATATTATACTAATGACTACAAAAGATACACGATCGAGGTGATTTGTTGTATACGTATATAACAGGAGTCCAATATTTCATCCGGAATCAATTGAAGAAAACAAATTAAAATCAAAGCAGCTAGAATAATACACTTCCCTGAGAATTACCCAAAGAAATCGATCAAACGGTTTCAGGCAGAATACAGCAGCTCTCCTCCGGGTTTGCGCACATAACGCTTGAGCATAGGTTGAGTGCGGCTCTAGCATTTATTTTTCTACGACAACGCAAAACAAAAAAGATACCAAAATCTCTTCCAACATCATATCACTCACAACACACACTTGTTTGTTAACTAAGTCTGTCTTTCTCTTCATTCATTCAACACTTGTTTAACCCCTCTAATCATCCACCACTTAATTATAATAATAATAATAATAATAATAATAATAATGATGATGATGATAAACCAAAAACATGAAAAATGTTGTGTAATTACCGCCCTTCCTGAAGATCCTCCGAAAATACACCAGTCCTAGAAATGTTATCATTGTCCAGTATGCTTAGACTAGAGTAAGGACCAGAAGAAAACATTGAAGAATTGGTACCATCCGACTCCAATGTCGTCGATGACTGCCTAAGGTTATTACCTGCCTGTGCTTGTGCTTGTGCTCCTGCTCCAGCAGAATCATGATGATGATGATGATATTCTGTCACCCGTTGCACCATTTTCAGAGACTGCACCACTTCGCCCATTGTGGGTCGTTGGCTAGCTTCCGGAGCCACACAAGCTGCTGCAATGGTGCAAACCCGGAAAAAGTCTTCTTTTGGGTACTTCCTCTCCAGCTTTGGATCACCTAGTTCTTCCAACCGCTCCTTCTCTCTTAGTATTGGCCGCGCCTGTGAAATATTATGCACAACTTCAACTCTTCTTTGCTATAAGAATATATATATATATATATATACACATATACTTTATTGGAATGCAGTCTTGAAATAGTGCTTCTAACCCACCCATGTTACAAGGTTCTCCTGGCCCGATGGTTGCGACATGTCCACAGGCTTTCTTCCAGTCAGTAACTCAAGAAGAACCACACCGTAACTGTAAACATCACTTTTCACCAAGAGGTGCCCGGTCATGGCATACTCGGGGGCAACGTACCTGTGAAAGGATCAGCTTGGATACATGTGTTGAAGAAAGTGATAAAAGAATCATCAAGGCTTGGCAAGAAGAGACTAACTAACCCAAAGGTTCCCATTACACGGGTGGAGAGGTAGTTTGCCCTGCCTTCGGGGGCTTGTTTTGCAAGGCCAAAATCTGAAACTTTAGCATGAAAGTTGTTCTCGAGCAATATATTTGATGCCTTGAAATCTCGGTGAATAACGCAAGGTTGAGAATCCTCATGCAAGTAAGCGAGTCCCCGAGCAGCATCAAGAGCAATTTTCATTCTGGTATCCCAATCAAGCGGGCAGTTTACCCCCAAAGGTCCTATAGCATAGCACAGCAATATTATGGGCATACAACTTGTCACTCGAGTTATTTTTAATTTAAACATAGTCATCGGGTATTACCATGAAGCCAGGCCTCCAAACTTCCATTTGGGACAAGCTCATAGCAAAGGAGGTTTTGTGAGGAGTCACGATTGCTGTAGTAGCCAACAAGTTTCACCAAGTTACGATGATGCAGCCTGCTAAGCATCTCGACCTCAACCAAGAACTCCTTATCCCCTTGTTGTCCACCATTTCCAAGCCTTTTTATAGCTACAGCAGTACCATCGCTTAAAACACCCTTGAAAACTCTCCCAAATCCACCCTCTCCAAGAATACTGGCAGCTTCAAAGTTGTTTGTAGCTTCTTTGAGCTCTTCGTATGTGAGGAAACGTGTACTTGTTGGGTGGCGGAGTGATCCTACAATGGATATTGTCTCCACAGTCCTTTGTTTTTCTATTACACAAAAAAATAAGTAGGTGAAATAAATCAGGAAGTCAATAAATCAGATGGCAGTAACATAATGAGTGATGGTATTCATCAATAGTGAAGAAAACATTTATGCATTTCAAACAGCACTGCCTCAGAAGGAGAAACAAAATAGAGCAGTGAATAATAAATTATTAAACGAGAACTCCTTACATACCAGTTTCTTTGACGGGTATGTTGAACTTCACACGACGATTTATGCAGAAACAAATTATAAACACAGAAATAACAGCAACTATGAGGATTACAGCTCCAAGCCCAATTAAAAGAACTAAGCTCGGCCGCTTAACTTTCTTTGAAGCGGCAGGAGATGCAGGAGTTGATGGAAGATTTGGATGTGCTTCCACAGGAGATGCAGCAGATGCAGGAGCTGTAATGTCCAGAGAAAAGGGTTACTTCAGTGAATTTTTATTCTTAAGAGCTTTTCACTTGGGAAGTTGATCTATGATAGGGATCACTGGAGGAGGTGCAGGAATGTAAATACCAGTGCATTAAAAGTCATGTTAATGAAGATATGAACTTTGCAGCATTGTAATAACTGATTGTGAAGATAGAAAAGCTCAACATATATATTTACTAACAGTATAATGGATTTCCCAGGCTCTTAGCGTTCATAACTTTGCAAATATGAAGAGCCCAGAAGGTGGGGCAGGGGAGCCTATCCATGATTAATCCAATGCGAGACATCACCCAACAGCACAATTAAATTACTAACACAGCAGAAATATTGCTCTACTGCAAACGCCATCTCTAAGTAATTACTAGTGCAAACAATTGGATTTCTATGGTAAGACAAATAAAACTCCATCTCTAGTGTCTAGATAGATGAACTTAAAGAAATGCATTTTATCCTATATAAGCTACCAAATCAACAGTCACATGTGCCCTCAATCAAAAGAAATGTTCTTTAATGTAATATTTCCATAGTAGCAAGTTTTCAAGATTTTTAAAAATGCATTTAAAAGATCCAAAATTTTAGGAATAGTTATTGCTAATTCCATAACCAAGATAGATCTAGAAAAAATGGCTAATCTTACCAAACATCAAATCCAACAATTATTTCAACAAAAAAAACCCAAAAAAAAAAAAGAAAGGAGAAACACAAAAACAAGCACAAAGCAAACACACAGTGAGTATGTCATTCAGACATATGATTGTGTTTCTTCTTATATTGCATATCATTGGTAAAGTATCATATTTCTAATTATGTGTCAAATGAATGCTTAGAAAAAGAATTCTACAAAATCCAGGAAACTCAAGCATGCAACATGCAACCAAATACATGAGGAATAACAGTTTTAAGAATGTATCTCAATTCAAATATATTGAATAGAAACATTACAGATTGCTAATCAAATCTTATTCTGGTGTGTGGGAACCTTCACACTCAATTACCATCAAGATAGTTTCAAGGATGAGACTATTATTTATATAAATAGATTATGCATAAGTTTAACGGACAACAAAATTGGCATAATTTTTCGGACGGAAGGAGTATATTATAACTAATTCATTAAATAAATCTTACACAGTAACATTGAAAAGACCTGAATTCATTAGTCCTGACCTATCAAAATATGTAACAGATATAATAATAATAATAATAATAATAATAATAATAATAATAATAATTGATTATTTGAGTAACTTCCAATATTTTGTTTCATAAATTGCTCTAGGTTATATATATTATAGAAACAATGAGTAATACACAACATTGTGTATTCCATTATGTCAAACCATTCTATTCATATTAATTCTAGAATTGGGTACTTTTCTAATCATTTTTCTTTAGATTCATTCGCAGTATTTAGGTTGTGAGTTTACTATTAATGGCAGTGATTTATCTTTAATTTTATTTAAGAGTTCCCTTATTCTAAATCTTTTGCTATACTATCTATTCTCTTCTTTTTTTTTTTTTTTTTATGACGTGGAAACCGCAGGTCATTTGATGCGTCGGAGGTTTGAACCCGTCCAACCTCCACACCAGGCCATCCCTAAAGTATATCATGAAAAATAGAGTAAATTATACAACATCTCTTTGTATTTTTGTAAAAAAATTATTTATTGCGTGAAACTTAAATTAAATATGCATAAAATACCATGTTCGTCCAAGTTTTGGTTGTAAATACAAACCTAAATTATACAAATTTTATATAAATAAAAAAAATAAAATATCTTAATTAATCTCTTTTGAATTAAATAAATAAATAAATAATTGATTATTTTTATAATTTTTGTAGAAATCAAATAATCTCCAAAAAAAAAATTATAAAATGAAAATCAATTATTTATTTATTTTAAAAATACTACTTAATATATCTACACCCAAATATCAGTTTTGGTGAATATGGTGTTTTCGTGCAAACTTTAATTTAATAAAGAGGGTTTTACGCAATAAATAAAAGAGATGCTATATAATTTACCCTAAAAAAATATCACTCCAAAAGTAAGACTAAAAAATGAACTGGTACAAAGGAAGTAATAAAGATTTCAGAATGCTTTTGGGGAACATACAAAAAAAGAGTGTTCACTTTGCTTTTATTGCCATTTTTTGCTCCATGTTATCTACAATGAAATTTATAAAAAAAAAAATAATAATAATAAAAGAAAAAAAAATCTAATACATATTTTCAATTCGAAACATTACATTACATGCAATACCTATTTTCCATTAAAAAATAAAAAACATCAAATTCAAAATAACTCAAAGCACCCGAAGCAATGCAAAACGCAACTAAAAACACTGATCATTTTTTAGCCTACAGGATTCTAAAAATGATTTATCTTCCTTTTCACTTGTACATATACATATAGACATTCAATTTCCAGCTAGCGCCTCTTACTCAAGAATAGATAAAATTGTATTTGAAGCATGTTATTATCCTTCGCAAAACACATTCTTTAATTACTATACGATGGCATACATACAGTAATGTACATCCATAAAATCCTGACCTAGATATATATATATATATAATTAATTAATAGATAGACAAAGTACAGAATGCTATAACAGAACTGTATTATTTGCCGAAAAAATGAGAATAAGCATTTATGTGTAATTTCTTATTTTTGTTTTTTTTCCTCATTTGGTTATCATAAGATCATGATTTTTCAGTTACATCCACACAGGTAATCCTTCTTTTAAAGAAACAAAATGTCTTCCTTATCCGTGGATGAAGCACGTGGCATTCATGCTATGACAAATATAAGAAGATTACCTTCAGGTAGCATTGGTTGTGTAAACCAGGTTATATTGAGAAGGTGGTAATCGCCCACCAAAGAATGATCTAGATGGACCTTGTGAGTCAATAGAGAAGCATTTATTCCAGCAAATTCTTGGGCAGAAAAGCTTAATCCAGTATGAGGAGTGAGATCCATTGATATATTAAGTCCAGATATGTTGACAACATAGAAGTTAATCAGCTCAATCTGCGATAGTCGCAATCCTAGCTGGGAAGCAAACTGCTCTAGAAAAAGATTCCAGTTTGGGTTAGATGAGACATTCAGAAGGAGAATCTCAAGCTTTATTGGATAAACACAATGGCAGCCATGACTTCCGCGTTTAAGCACTGTGTCTGGTCCACAACAATCTACCAAACCAAATAAAATACAAAGCCGTTAATAAGTATTTAAAAAGCAGAAAGATAAGAGCAGTGCAAATTAATTGAGTATTCTCATCAATGATGCTCTTTCAACTATAAAAAGAATCCAGAATATCGATCTTACTGTTGAAGCTAGGAGATAGTGGTGGCTGAGCTAAACCAGGTGGCATTGTACTGCTAGGTTCAGGTTGAGAGGGCGCAATGTCCCTTAGGAGACGATAGCTTGAAGGTGAAGCAGAAACCCCAAAATGTTCATAATTTCGAGGTCGAGAAGGTGCACCATACGGACTTCGACGGTTCCAATGAGATCTCTGAATTAAAGGAAATTTAGCACGTAGAGGCATCTCAGGAGAATCCAAGAGGTGAACTGCTGGAGCCACAGCTTCTCTTTCCAACATTTTGTCGCGTAAATTAGCATCAGCAACAGATAATACAGAGCAAAAGAGAAGAAATTGCTTCAGGATAGACCAGTGGACCTCTTGTAGCAACAGCCCTGAAATTCACATTTCGAAAAATATGGCGAAAAAACATATCACAAAACGATTCCAATGAAAGTATCTTAGAATGCATACAAAAGCTATTATTATTCGGAGATCAATGATCATTCCCCAAAGTTAAAACAGCATTCAAACATATATTGTTGGAATTGATGAGTAAAAAGCCTCCGTATATCTTTCCGCCCACACTAGCAAATTAATCCAAAACATTCTAAACATAATATTCTTACTGAAGAAATGAAAAAGAAGCTCCTCAGATCAAAGGAACAAAAGAACAAAAAATCCCCAAGATATTCACAAAAAGAGCAAACGAATCAGTTCGTAGAAATCCAAAAACAGCACAGATCAATGCGCACTAAGCAGTCATAGCAAAACCTCACCGCTCAACCGACTGAAGAACCGCAATTTCTGGAACTCCAACATCACCGACAAATCCAAAGCCGCTTAGATCTAAAAATAATTCAAGGAACGCAACGCACCAATAGCCAGATTCCAGGGCTATTATTCACTCGGACCAAAACCTGCGTTCGCATCCCACCGCATCAAAATCGCATATCCCCGAAGCACCCCAAAAAATCACTCCCGGCGAAAATCCCATCAATCCGCCGCCCATCCTCGAGCTCCGCAAGTGGAAACCGGAGGTAAGATTCCAGGTTAAGGAACAGAGGCACGTCGTCGAAATGATTGCGCGTGTGCGTATGTGTGTGCATCTATGGATGGAGGCTCCTCCTCACACTGTCGTGTTGTGTGCTTGAGCAGAGCTTTTCTCAACTTGGAAAAAGGGAGGGAGAGAGGAGTGTAGGTTAAGATGGATTGGAGCTCGCGAGCTCCTGCAGTCCAGCTGAGCTGAGGGTACCACAGACAAAGTAGCGGAATATTATAATGGAAAGCTAACGTGCGCCATTGACGGAGTGGCGTGGGGATTTAACAGTGAACGTCAGTCACGTCATAGGACGGGACAGAACTGGGTAGCTCATCCAGTGCGGCGCCGGCTCACTGTAACTACAGTGGAAACCCGGCCGAGCCGTTACATTGCCGTTTAAAGTGGGCCTGCGGTAAAGTGATTTGAGACTTTGAGAGTGATGCAATGCAGGTGTTAGCTTTATGATTTTTTATTTTTTTTTGGCCTGATTTTTATTAACGGAAGTTGGATTTAAAATTCCACGAGCTAAACAATAGAATATTTGATCATATTGCAATTTATTTTTTTAAAATATTTAGAAATAATTTTATAGCATTCATTTGGTAATTAAAAAAATAAGTATAAATTTATGTAATTAATATATTATGTACTCTCGTTGAGTTTATGTTAATATACGTTATTTATTTACGTACTTTAAAATTGTTTTTTTGTACAAATTTAATTTTGAAATAACGTACCTTCGTTTAATATTTATATACTTGTTGGATCCTGCAATTCGGAATTCCAAAATAGCTCGTCGATTTCGTCGGCGTGGGTTCCGGAAGTACTCCAGAGAGTCAATCCGTTGTCGGGCAATGCGAATTTCGCACGATTACTGAACTAAACTACGGTTAACTATGGAAAGCGAGTAAATAAATTGCAGAAAGCATATAATCGGAATTAAATTGCATAAACGAAAATAAAACAAGGAAGAAAAATATGAAAAGATGCGATTTGTTCTGTTGTGCGTGTGTGTTGTGTTTATTTTTCCTACTTGTAATCCTAGGCTAGAATAACCACTTCTCCCACTAACATGAGTGGTTACAAATTATTCCCACTTCTTTCTACTTCTCTTAACCATCAAATAACCTCCTTCCATCAGTTCCCAGCGGCTTCCATTGCTTCTAGACCGGGTTCCATTCGTCTTGAGCATCTTCCATTGTTCCTGGACCAAGTTCCATTCGTTTTGGATCTCTTCCATTGCCTTCAGATTATACCTGCAGCCTACCCTGATTCGTTTCCATCATACTCTCAGCCGGTCTACGGGAATATGTTCCCGACAGCCTTGAGTTACATGGAACCCTCACTCTTCATGGTCTTTCATTAGTGTCATGAGATTGCCGATTCAGAGTTGATGGAGCTTGTCGTCCGAAGGTCTATGGAAGTCATATCTTCTCAGCCTGATGGAAGTCACTATCTTCGACATTTAAGTCATTTTGGACTTGGGGTCCAACAATTGCCCTTTTCAAAAAGAGATGAAATGTAAGCTACGTGAAGTTTTGCTCTCTTTTTGGGACTTCTTTCGTGTGGGACTTACCCTCTTGGGCCTTGGCACAAAATTATCCCAATTTGATATCTCACGTCAACCCCTCTAACCTTGATGTGACGGCTGCTTCCTTCGATTCCCGCGTCGTCTAAGAGAGAAAAGACATTCAAGGGTTTTTTCCTAAGGGTTTATCATCACTCACATTTCCCACTTCTTCTCTCGTTTCTCCTTCGAAGGCTTTTCTCCTGTTTGGTGAACGCAAATATCAAGTTGTATGGCTTCTTCGACGGCTCTTCGTTCCAGTAGTGTAGCTGAACCTTCACCACTAACGGCGGTCCCGAGTCCGATCCGCTACTCGATGCCGGTCGAGGAGCTTTTGCGCCCGTCTGATGATGGGAGTTCATGGGTGTTGACGCCGGCGGCAGAAATAAATCTCCAAAAGGAGGAACTCCGACGAGTCCTTGCCGGTGACGGTGCGTCCCCCTTGTTGATCGCGAAACCATTTTACTCGTTGGCTCTTCGACAAGGAAGGGTCTTGACCAGATATCCCGACGGCGCAACTTTCAAAGAATGGACGGCGACCCTTGGCGGCGCAGTCGATACCCAGTGGGAAGCTTGGGGGATTGACGATATGATCACCGTTAGCACACAGGTTTCTCATCCCCATCCCGACCTCCTTTTCGTGCTCTTAGGTTTTTGGTGTCCCGCAGTGAACGGATTTTGCTTTCCTTTCGGCATGATTTCGCCTACATTACTTGACATTGCAGTGTTGTTAGGTCTCCCTGTAACAGGGGATGATTATGCTTTGTTCCCTCCCCCATCGAATGTCGTAGATTTTGGTATAGACTATTCGAAGTTTAGCTCGAGTGTCCTGCTTTATGGGAAATATGGCGCGCCGAGCTCCAAAACCAATTTGCTACACAACCATAGGACTTTCTTGATGCTCTGGGTGAATCGCTTTTTCATAAGCGCAGCTGGTAGGAATTTGGTTAGAGACTATGAGCCCTTGGTAGCGTCGATAATGGAGGGTGACAATTTGGCGCTTGCTCAGTTCTTCTTAGGATATTTGTATCGGACTCTTAACGATCTTTATACCCGCCTGACTCGTGAGGAACGCGTATCCACCCAAAGGGGACCCTTGTGGTTTCTTCAGCTTTGGGCTGCTTATATGTTTCCAGAGGCTATCGACATACCGTGGCCGTTCCAAATTCCGAAGGAAGATCGTATCGGCGTGTTTTTATCTGGATTTGAATGTTACCGTAACGCTTTACAGATTGCTAATTTTTTCTTGTCGTCCAGCGAACGTGAGGATGCACGATTCTTCCCTCTACCGGAACGATCTCATGGGCCTGATTGGTTCTCCAAGCCCCCGCCGATGAAAGAGGATGACTCCCTTGATTGGTCTTCCATTACTTCGTCATGGAATCAAGTTCTAACTGCAAGGCCTTTGTTGTTGGGTCTAAGGCCTACATCTCGTTATTTACCCGTTGGGGTGGAAGGTTACTTCCCGCAGTTGTATGCACGCCAATTCGAACTCCGACAGACTGTCCCAATGTACCGTTTCCATTGTCGAGGGCCCTTCCCGCTGGTGATGAAGGATGTGACCTCTGAAGGTCTTGATATGTTCCGAGGCTTGAATGCGGCCATTGAGGACTCACCCCTTCCTGTTTTTGAAACCAAGCCTTCCGTTGGTTCGGAATTTTCGAGCTGGTGGGCGTCCTTAAGGGACGTTCTTTTTGCGGAACCTCCGGCTTCCTTGTTATGCCGTTTTATCGATACTGATTCTGACCATCAAAGTGAACCAGCTGACACTGCCGTCGAGGAGGTCGAAAGTGCGGCTCCTGAGATCATCGAAGGTGGGTGTTCATCCCTTCCTTTAGCTTTGATCAATAAATGTCAGCTAATCCTTGTTTGTGTTCGTAGTGACAGAGTCTTTCCCCGTACGTAGATCAACTCGACATGCCAAAGCCAGAGCTGCTGCCCTAAAGCCTTCGGAGAAGCGTCGTGCAACCATTTCTCCCAACATCCAGGTTTATATCCATTTCCATGTATTTCCCAAGATCACTTCATGATTTTCTCACTTGTATGTATTGTTGTATCCAGCATGCTAAGAAGGTGCACAAAGGTGTTAAGGCAACTCCTGCGGCTAAGACCACAGCTTATCCTACGGTGAATCTCCCTTCGGAAGTTCATCCGCCGAAAACATTTGTGTCCAAGGTATTCTCACTACCTAAGTTGCATTTCCCTTCACACTCATATTAGAATGTTATTCGCTAACCTTTTTTATCAGCATGTATCTTCGAGAACGTCGGATACTCCCTTTCCACCTCCAGACCTTACTCCTGCCCCACCTCGTGCGGGTCGCGTTGCTTCCGATTCTGTTATCAGTCAAGAGCGTATTCGGGAGTATTTCATTGGACATCAAGGTGCACCATCTGTCTCTGCCTTTGCTGGTCAGCTCCCCGATGGGATGGATGAACAATTTGTCACTGCCTGTTTGGGGGCGTCCCCGGGGGATTCTGAAACTTTAAGCTCCATCCAACTGGCTTTATTGAATTTGGCGGAGTCCTCTTCCTATGCAAATCTTCCCGAGTCTATTCGTGCGCAATGGGTCAGCTTATCTTCCAAAGTGAACACTTTCGCCAAACGCCGTAGGATGGCGGAAGAGAACCGAGATTTCGGGAGGGCGCATTTGGATCAACTGGGAACGCTGCGGGATCAGAAATAATCTTTGCAAGATGACTTTTCGCATACTGAGGATGAAGCTTCCAATGCTTCGAGCCGGCTTGAAGCCTTTCGTGCCGAACAGCTAGCAACACAAGCCGAGGTGGCTCGTCTCCAAGCTCGGCTCGCCCAATTAGGCCCCGAAATTGCGGGCTTGGAACGGCTATTGGCAGAGAAACGTCGAATACAAGCTGACTTGTACAAGAAGTCCCAGCGTCTAGATGCCCCCATAGCCGCTTTGTCGCAGAAAAAGGTCTTATACGAGTTTAATGCCGCCAATGGGGAAGCGACTTTGAAGGAGTTGGAGTCGGAATGGGGGGCCCTGGCCTCTTTATGGGCAGTTTGTAAACCTTCAGCTCAGGTGTTTTCTTCGTCATCTCCAGGTTCTGATGACAAACATGCAGGGGTACATCACCCTCTGCTCCCGTGTCTGGTGCTCCCATGGTTTCCCAAGCTGAACCTCCATTGCAGACTGTTGCCGACGTCCAAGTGTCTATTGCTCACGTTGTGAGAGATTTGATGTCGGCTTTAGAAGTGGCAGCAGACCATAATGCCTCCAGATTGCCTTCGACTTCAACAGTCCCCGTCTCCAAGGAAGCAGCATCGATCCCAGAGGGCTCGGCCTTAGCAGGTGCAGCCTCAAGCTCTAGTGAAACAACTTTATCTTCGGGGGGTCTCATTTCTGCAGGTCCAATTCCGATCGTTGATGGAGCAGCCCCGACCTTAGACGTTTCAACTCCAGTGGAAGCGGTTCCAGTTCCTGGTGGAACAGCTCCAACTATCGAACATCCGATTCCGCCCCCGACAAGTCCGATCCCCGTGGTAGCGGTTCCAGGGCCTGCTGGATTGGCTCCAAATTCGGAAAATTTGAGTTCAACTCCGACAGATTCAGTCCCTATGAGAGAGGCGTCAAGCCTCGATGGAACGGCTCTGTCTGTGGAAGATCCGACCCCAGTCCTGGCAGATCAAACTCCCAAGGACACCGCACCTGGTCTTGATAACTCTGAACCCACTGCGGGCCCAGTAGCAGAAGATACTCCTCCTACAATGTGTTAATTTTGGGAACCATCCGCCTCTTTTTGATCCACTCGCCGTTTTGTTTGGATTTTATGATCTACTACTCATTCGGCCATTTACGATGGCTCATTTTCGTTTTGTTTCCATTCGCATATTAGCGGCTTGCTATCTTGCTTTCATTTTGTATATTAACGGCTTGCTAGCCTGCTTTCGTTTTACATATTAGCGGCTTAATAGCCTGCTTTCGTTTTGCTTTATATCTAGCGGCCTAAACAGGGCCTGCCTTTATTTTGCATATTACATTTCTTTACCCGAGCTCGAGTGGCGACATGTATCCCTTAAGGTGCTTAGCATTGATAACGTTTCTATGTTCTGTCTCATCAATATTCATCAATCTATAAGCACCGTTAGGTAACATTTTACTCACTTGATACGGACCTTCCCATATAGGAGACCATTTCCCGAATGTATTGCCTTTGAATCCTTCGGGTAGCACCGCCTTCCATACCAAATCTCATTCTCGGAATGTTCGCCGACGTATCTTCTTGTTGTAGGCTCGCGCCACTTTCACTTTATTTGCCCTGATATTTTCCAGAGCCATCATCCGATCCTCGTGTACGTCATCCAACCTTTGTAACATCGTTGTATCGTACTGCTCGGGACTAAGCGAATTTTGCTTCAACACTCGTACCGATGGCACCGTGATTTCCAACGGCAATATCGCTTCTTGTCCGTAAACCAGTTGGAATGGAGTGCAACCAGTGGCTTTATTTCGGTATTGCCTGCAAGCCCATAAGGCCTCCCCTAACACTTCGTGCCATCTTCTCGGGTTATCTTCTACGGCCTTTTTTACTATCCCAATCAAGACTTTGTTGGCTGCTTCGGCCTGCCCATTTGCCTGCGCATAATACGGGGACGAATGCAGAAGAGCAATCACATACTGTCGGCGAAGGCGGCCACTCTATCGCTGGTAAAAATAGTGCCTTGATCGGCGGTAATCGTCTGCGGGATTCCGTACCGGTGAATAATGTGCTCCTTAATGTACTTGATCACTTCCTGATATGTCACATTGGCCAACAGTACAGCTTCTATCCATTTTGTGAAATAGTCCGTGGCCACCAATATGAACGAGTGGCGTCTGGAAGATGGCGGGTGAATCTTCCCGATGATATCCATCGCCCATCCTCGGAATGGCCATGGTTTCACCACTGCGTGCATTTCTTCCGCCGGAATTCGGATCAGAGGACCATGTCGCTGACATGCTTCACATCCTTGAGCGTACTTGATACAATCCTCCGTCATTGATGGCCAGAAATACTCATATCATCGGATCGTCCATCTCATGACTGGCCCGGATTTGTGTGCTCCACAAATTCCTTCATGTACCTCACCCATCACCTTCATGGCTTCTTGATTATCTACGCATCTCATTAACATTCCATCGGCGGCTCTGCGGAAAAGATCTCCGTCAATCAGAGTATACTTCAGAGCCTCTTTCCGCAGCTTTTCCGGAGTTTCACCGGTTGGTTGTTCCAAATATTTCCTCAGTTCCATACGTCAGTCTTCCGCATCCACTGGGTACAGATGTACTCGACCTGATTTGAAGTTTCCTGCGGCTGATGACTTGTACCCAGATGCTACTTGAGCCAAATCATTAGCTATTCTGTTTTCGGCTCGAGGTATGAATTCCACCGCCGCGCGTCGAAAGTTTGCAACATCCTAACTGCTTCCATTCGAAGATTTCTCATCCTCTCATCTTTGCATTGGAACTCTCCAGTTTTCTGCTTCAAAATTAACTGTGAGTCGCCTTGAACTCTGATCGCCTTAGCCCCCTTTTTATGTAGGATTCTCAATCCAACTAATAAGGCTCATATTCTGCTTGATTGTTAGTGAATCCGGGTGTTAATGACCTAGCAACAGTCCACTTTTGTCCCAAGGGACTCTCGATGAATACCTCAGCCCCAGCATTAGCCTGCGTGCTGGACCCGTCGAACTTCAAGATCCAAGGCATCGGACTAATAACAGCTTCCATGCAATTAGCTGCTTGGTCAGCCACCGGACTCGGATGATCTGCTAGAAAGTTAGCAACAACCTGTCCCTTAACAGCTTTGATCGGTACATATCGTAGATCGAGCGCGGCTAGCTTTACGGCCCATTTTGCTTGTCTTCCCCTTAAAGCTGGCCTGCCTAAAAGATATCTCAAAATATCGACGTGACATACCACTTCTGTTTCTCTCGGGGCTAGATAATATTCAAGTTTCTTACAAGCGTAAAATAATGCGAGACATAACTTTTCCATAGGAGTGTACCTTGTCTCCGCATCATTCATTACCTTACTGAGGTAAAAAATGGCACGTTCGCTTCTATCGGGAGCTTCTTGCGCCAGTAAGCAACCAACCGTATTCTCAGTGGCGGAAACATACAAGCGGAGAGGTTTGCCTGCTTGCGGCGGCATTAACACTGGTGGATTGGCCATAGCTCCTTTAATGGCTTCGAAAGCCTGCTGGTGTAGCGGCTCCCACACGAACTCTTCTGTTTTCCACAACTTGAGCAGTGTAGAAAAAGCTTTAAGCTTGCCTGCAGCGTTCGAGACAAATCTCCGTAGAAAATTGACCTGCCCAAGGAATCCTTGAAGTTTTTTCAGATTCTCAGGCGGTCGGGCGTTGATGATAGCTTTTGTCTTGTTACTATCCACCTCAATGCCCTTATTATGCACCATGAAACCCAAAAAATTTCCGGAGGCCACTCCGAACGCACACTTTGTTGGATTCATCTTCAAGTTATAATGCCTCATTCATCGGAAGGCTTGTTCGAGATCCACCATATGCTCCGGAAAACTCTTGGATTTCACCACTATGTCGTCGATGTAGACTTCCACCGACTGTCCAATTAAATCGTGGAATATGGTGTTCATTGCTCACTGGTAAGTCGCTCCAGCATTCTTCAACCCAAACGGCATCACCACCCATTCGTACACTCCAAGGGCTCTTGGGCATCGGAATGCCGTCGTTGCAACATCCTCCTCGGCTATAAAAATCTGATTATAGCCGGAATACCCATCCATAAACGACAAACTCCCGTTCATGGCGGCTGCATCTACTAACATATCGGTAACAGGCATGACGTACCCGTCTTTGGGTGTTGCTAACTTTAGTGATTCGCGGAGATTCATCGGTACTCAGGTCAACATCTTCCAATGGATCCTGGGCCTGGAACGCTGGATAGATTTTATGCACAGGTGACGGTAGTTCCACTTCACCAGTACTTTCCTTGGACAGATCCGGACCGTCGGTGCATTTTCCTCTAAGCTGTTCCGCTTCTTCCTCGGGGTCTGCTCTGGTCGGCTCTGGATGTTGCGTAACAAAGCCTGTTTCAGGCGGCCCAGGGTTTTCCAAGGGGCCAGCTCTAGATGGCTCCGGACTCGCCACAGAACCTGTTTCGAATCGCCCACCACCTTCTGTAGAACCTGCTCTGAATGGCCCTGTATTCGTAACAGAGCCTGCTCCGTGCGGCTCAAATTGAATTTCGACGTATTCGAAATTCATCGTAATCTTCTTCATTCATAGGCCGTGGATCGGCCCTCTCTTGAATTCTGAATTGATTATCGCTAAACACGTATTCATAATTTCCCTCGTTAGGCATGGAGGCGATTACTTCAGACAACGGGATCATCTTCGAATAGTAGAAAGTTGCATCTATAGCTGTAACTTCCGCTGCGAATGGGTCTTTCTCCGCCTCCACTTCTTGAACCTCATCGCCATCCCAGAACAACAACTTTTGGTGCAAAGTTGACGGTACACACTCGCAAGCGTGAATCCAATCTCACCCCAATAATGCCGCATACGAAGGGCGACTGTCTATTATTACAAACACTGAGGACAACTTCTTGGTGCCTACTTGTACCTCCACATTAGCGATTCCTGCCGGTTTATACGAATTTCCCATAAAATCCGTAGCTCGCACCGAAGTTGGTATTAAATCATCCCTTGTCTTTCCTAACTTTCTGAACGTCCGAAATGGCATTACATTGGCGAATGCGCCACTGTCTATCAATACTCTGCTCACTGGTCATCCTTCCATTAAAGCTTGAATGTACAGGGGTTTTACGTGTTTATTCTGCCCGGACCCGATTCGATCAAAAGTGACCGTTGTCACTATATCGTTCCATTCTGCCGCTGGTTCTTCATCTACGGTCACTCCCTTTTAACTCTGCTCATCTTCTGGAGCTTTGATTTCAGAAGGCAATACCCCCACGACTGATAGATGGCCATCTCTAGCACCACACTCTTTTGGTTGTACAGTTTTCGGCACCCATCGACGCTGCCAGTTTGGAGTCGGTCCGGTGTTTGGAGTCGAGAATATTATGCGAGGTTAAAACTCTTGATTTTTCTGAGGTCTCTCTTTCTGCTCACAGGTTTCCTAGACTTTTCCGTCTTGATTTGCTGCTTGCTGAATTTTCGATCCAATTTTCTTGCCTTTAAACCCTACACTTTTCTGATTTGGCTGAACACCTTCAGGTTCCAACTTAGCCTGTAGTTGTTTCCTTTGTGCCCTTCTCTTCTGGGAACATGTGAGGTCACCCATTGCCCTCTTGGCATTTGTCTCCGGCACATTAATAGTCCATTTCCCCGAATCTACGGCTGATGGAGGCTTCTGTGTCTTTCTTGGAGTAATAGTAATCTGATCGGCAAATGTAATGGTCCAAACTCGTTTCCCACTAGCAACTTTCACTTCAGCCACCGTGGCATCCGGCTTAATAGCTGGGCCTGGAGCTGTAGCTTTAGTCGTCATATTATGATGTTCTCGAATTTCCTGGGCATTCGGAATTGTCACTTTCAGATTAGGGTTCCTCTCTACAACCCTAGGCACATTACATCCAACATTTCCATTAGGCGTCTTTCTTACAGACAGCCTATTGAATACTGAGCCCCGTTGTGGTATCCTAGGCCCAAGTCGCTCATGAACCGGTTGTCGAACCAGTTGTTTCCCTTTGTTCTGTCTCTTGAGACCTCTTGTAGACATAGTATTAATGGATGGTGCAGGAAACGGATTCGCATCCACCTGCATACTCTTTTCTGCTAGCTTCAGTCTACCCTCGTCTAAAGCCTTCTAAATCGTGTTTCGTAGGTACGTACAATTGACGGTAGCATGTGTATAACTCCCATGCCACTTGCAGTACACTTTTCCTTTCAATTCCTTTGGTGACAGCACTCGCTGCCCGTCTCGGAGTTTGATTTGTTTGTCCTTTAGCAGATGATCAAAAATCTGTTCTACCTTAGACACATAGAAGGTATACTGCACGCCTCCGACCTCCTTACCCCTTGTAGGTTTTAATGCCGAACAAGAGTAAGTTTTTCCTTTCAGCAATTCAGCCGCTAACACGTCTTGTTCTTCGCCATAATCTTCATCAGCTGAACTTTCCTCATCCGCACAACAAGTTATCCCTATTTTTCCATCCTTTTTCCACCTACCTACAGCAGCATCCCGTCTCTCTCGAATGAGCTTTTCTGCTCTCATTGCGAGTGCGTTTAGATGCAAAAAATCCTGGAAATCCTGAACTCCCAACCGATCTCAAAGATCTGATTGCATGTTATCCACTGCCATCGCGGTTGCTTGTTGTTCGGGGACCTGCACTGTGCACCGTGTCTTAGCTTGTCGAAACCTTTCCAAAAATTGTGCCACAGGCTCATCATATCCCTCATTTACAGCTACCAGGTGGGATATTGTAGTCTCTACCGGTGGCGCGTCAAAACGGTCGTGAAACAGCCTCTCCAAATCCGACCAAGACTGCACAGTACCTGGAGCTAACGATGTATACCACGAAAATGCCGTACCCGTCAGAGACAAAGAAAACAATTGTAAACGATACCAATCATTTCCTCCCAAGTCCCCGCACTGAGCTGTAAATTTCCCGATATGCTCTATCGTTGATCTCTCATCCTCGCCGGAGAAAAGTGTAAAATCTGGTGCTTTATTTCGAACGGGCAACGACATCATCTCACTTACCCAAGCTGGGTAGGGTCTTTGATACACCAGTCGCTCTTCGAATTTCATTCACGGGAAAGCTCTTCGGATAGTTTCCACTAGAATATCCATATCTATTAATGGTCGGGTCGGCGCGACGCTCATTCTTCTTTGATGCATCGACCTCATGCTAATTAGGAATCAGCGGTTGCCCTCCTGGTCCCCAAGCTTGACCAGCCATTCCTCCTTGAGGGACAGCAGCATAAGGAGCCTGCTGCGCCACGGCGGTGGAGGAGGTGCGTTCCAAGCAGGCTGTCTTGCGACCTGCCCTGGTAACGCTGTTCCTGGAGGGGCTCCGTAGACACCGCTTCCTGCGACATCTTGTCCTCCCACCATTTGAGGGCCACAGCTTCCGCTGGGTTGCCCTCCGTGCGGGCGTTGGAGAATCGTCACATTACCGAATTGCAATCCTGCTCCACCCGTCGGTCCCCTAGGCGATCCGGTGTTTCCCCGAACCAAGTTAGAACCGACGTTTCTTGTGAGAGGTGGAATCCCTCCAGCAGATGGAGTTACCCCTCTCGATCCCCCATATGTGTTTCCTGAAATTCTAGAATTATGGATTCCACTAGCCGCTGCTCGGCGTTCTTCTTCGTGAATCTGAAACGCTTCATTCCTTACAGTTGGCCAGATCACATCAGCCAATTGCCTGGAAATTTCATACGCGATGTCTCCGATTCCGGCCTGAATACACTGATTCACTTCTCTGCGCACCATGGTCACCATCGTCTCGGTCGACGACGATTCCTCATCTCTCCTCAGCCCTGGGATGCGGCTTCCACTGGGATGAACCGGCGTTCAAGTTCCAGTAAATCCTGCACCCAGATTCTGATTGTCAATGGCGATCACTTTACCGCTGCAAAGTTGCATATACGAATACGAACCCGACTTGGTCCCACCAGGTGTGCCAATTGTTGGATCCTGCGATTCGGAATTCCAAAATAGCTCGTCGATTTCGTCGGCGTGGATTCCAGAAGTACTCTAGAGAGCCAATCCGTCGTCGGGCAATGCGAATTTCACACGATTACTGAACTAAACTACAATTAACTACGGAAAACGAGTAAATAAATTGCAGAAAGCATATAATCGGAATTAAATTGCATAAACAAAAATAAAACAAGGAAGAAAAATATGAAAAGATGCCATTTGTTATGTTGTGCGTGTGTGTGTTGTGTTTAATTTTCCTACTTGTAATCCTAGGCTAGAATAACCACTTCTCCCACTAACAGGGGTGGTTACAAATTATTCCCACTTCTTTCTACTTCTCTTAACCATCAAATAACCTCATTCCATCAGTTCCCAGCGGCTTCCATTGCTCCTGGACCGGGTTCCATTCGTCTTGAGCATCTTCCATCGTTCCTGGACCAAGTTCCATTCGCTTTGGATCTCTTCCATTGCCTTCAGATCATACCTGCAGCCTACCCTGATTCGTTTCCATCAGACTCCCAGCCGGTCTACGGGAATATGTTCCCGACAGCCTTGAGTTACATGGAACCCTCACTCTTCATGGTCTTCCATTAGTGTCATGAGGTTGCCGATTCAGAGTTGATGGAGCTTGTCGTCCGAAGGTCTATGGAAGTCATATCTTCTTGCTCCATGAAAGTTATGCAGCCTGATGGAAGTCACTATCTTCGACATTGAAGTCATTTTGAACTTGGGGTCCAACAATACTATAAACGGTTACAAAAATATCACACACAAAATAAATAAAACCTAACAAATACAGGACCACAATCACTTCGACTGTGTTCTTTTGTCGTTTTCACAACAGGTTTTTGCTATGCAGATTCATCTTTCCCTCCAATAATATCACATCAAACAATTAATTTTTTATATTATACTACAAATCAATTTTATATTCAAAATATCACATCAACCTCTATTTATATCACATCAAACAACTATTCAAATTGAACTTTTTACTATTCAAAAATCCAAACTCAAAACCTAAAACCCACAAACAAACACACCCTTCTTTTCTTCAAATTTGTTCCCCTTCCACGTTCAATTGTCACTTATGACATCATTACTGCCACTACATTGGAAATTTTATATATAAAAAACTTTTGAAAGAATAAAACAAAAGTGCACAGTCTGCTCGAAATGTTAAAGGGAGTCTTCTCTCCCAAACAAAGTTCCAAGAAGTAAATGGATTTTTATGTTTGGTAAAATCGATAGGTGCTTTCGAATTCATGGTGTACTTTGATCTTTTTGTCTTGTTCATCTTTCTGATTTGTATAAGCCTCGGTGCCAGCCGAATTTACTTCGATATTGTAACACACCATTATTTCAAATATATGTTCTTTTGATATGTTTTAAATTATAAGTGACCTTATTGTCTATTGAAGTATCTTCATTTTTATTTTGTTAGGTTTAATTTTGTAAAATGTTTGCAATATGAGGTAGGTGCTTCGACTTATTTCAAATACCTTAGGTACCAGTTTCTCATACGCAATGACATTTTTAAGTACCGAAGATGTTTGTCGATATCTATATAAAAGTGTTGGTTGTTGATATATCTATTTTGTCGATTTGTGAAAATTTTACTCATTTTTACTATTGTAATCATGCCTCCAAATATTTTTAGTTACAACAACTGGTATATATAATGTGTGCCTTGGTTTCAGTTGATGTTCTTCTATAATAAAATTATATACCCACACAGTTATGTCTAAACGTGAATCAGTGTTGTATATAATCCTGTAGATTTATGTCTTTATTGTAAATATTATTAGGCCCAAGGTGAAAGCCGTAGTTATAGGCCATTAATATGTATATGCGCTGAGAGTTACATTTTATGCAACACATAACTTAACCGCCCAACAAATAGGCTGCCAAATTCGAAAATATCAAAACATGTCGTGCAAAAACTATTGTGAAGATTTTATCTGAGGATCCCAAAGGGGCTGCCTAGTATCAATTATCGGATTTTATATTAATTGTTATACATGAATTGAGAACAATTGAGGTTTAAAGTTGGTGATAGTCAAATTGGAGTAGTTAGTCATTGATGTTATATTTTGCCAATAACTTTAAGAATCAACATAGTTTTAATTAATATATGATTTGGTTCTCCATAGTATGAATTTTGATTTTAGAGATATGTATACACAAAATAAAAAATATATATGTTTTAGTTTACAAAATTTTATGATTGAGTGTCGAGAAACCTTTAAGTTTAAACAACATACCCTAAATGAAAATATAGATTATTCATTTAACTAGATTACATACTTCTGATACGATTGCATATACATATTCAACACATATAGAAAAAATGTATACTTGCTGCACTGTCTAGAAAACACTTATGTACATATTTCATATACACATCAATGACAAAAACTTGCTTATAGTATGTGTAGTCCTAATATGTAACTCCTTATATCTTCTGACATCTTTGATTGTTATGGATTTTTTTTTTCTAATTTACAAAATATTGATACAGACAAAGCCAATAAATAGTGTGAGGACTGAGACGTATCTCATCAGTTATTCATTAACTCATCAATATCTCTTACCATGGTCCACAACATCATTTGTTATGTCAAACATATCTAGTGTGACATTCTCATCCACCTTAAAATACAAGGACAAATGATCTCAATGGTCATTTCAATAGTATTAATCAACATTTGACGAAATAAAAATGATCTATTCAACATATAGTTGTCTAATCCAATAAAAATCAATGACACATTATCAGGAGGCGCTTAAATACCTATGTTTATTAAAATAATACTCACATTGGAATATAAATACTTTCATACGCAACAATAAAGTCTGTTTAGTAGACAAGTACACCTATGATCATATTCAATATATATCAAGCACTTAACTCCATACTCTTAAAACTATTGTAACTCAAGATAAAAGTTAAATACTCATATCAATAAATGGAATTTATATTAATGTAGATTTAGGTATAAAAATATCTATAGGTCATGTAATACCAATACGACTATTTGGGAGACAAAGAATACCAAATACTATCTAGATTTTATAATCAAATATTCCAATAAAATGAAATATACTCATGATTATATTTTCAAATACATTCAATGATTGTTAATGTACTATTTTTGTTATTTCATGTATTTCTTTTCAACTTATTTTGGCTTACTATGTATCCTGTAAAATACAAATAACTATTGCCAAATATCTAAATCATTAAATAGTATACTCATACACAAATACATATTCAATTTACAATCTATTAAAAAAAAATGGAGATGCAATTATGAGAAATACACAAAATCCTACACTAGAGCCTCATTACAACTTAGTCGGTTGTATTCTAGACAACTACAACGACCATATTTTTTGGACTGTTTGAGCAATTCACATCATCTTTTCTTTGGATAGTCAGGTTGGACATATGATGTGGAAAGAATTATCTCTAATTGTAGATTGTTAGAAGCCACACCCACGACATGCATTAATATCGGATTAAAGGATTCTTGGTAAATTTTTGTGTACAATTCAACGCTCAAATATTCATCGCAGAAGTCCTATATGGATATATTATATTTTTAAATGCATGCACAGTGAAAAATTACTACATAATAATAATAATAATAATAATAATTATAATAATAATAAAGACACATGAAACTTCATTTCAGGATACACAAAAAGTGAAATATTGATGAAATTTGAAATAAAAAAGCATGAAACTTGAAATCATTACACACTACAATAAAGAAATATAAAGCTTCATATAGGCATTGGCAAATATAGACAAGTACGTGTGAATACTATTTATGTTTTCTATATAAATATGCATAAAACTTGATTTCAGAATACATAAATATAAATTCTACAATTACGAGAATGTACAATCGTAAAAAATAATAATAGCAAGAAATTAAAGGTATGTGTTAGTCACCTCTCAGCCAATAATTTTGTGGCCTCAAAAGAATTGTCTGACATCAATCTGCTCTGATAGTCTCAACCAATTTCATGGCAAGTAGAGGATTCGTAAAATGCATTACAATAATCTGCAAATCTAAGTGCTTTATTGATCCAATGAGACAATAAATATATTTTTCAAATGAAGTACCATCAAATCTACCATTGAAGAGCACGATACCAAATCCTAATTGGATATATTCACAACAATGAATTAAAGTTTTTCTAGCATTTAGCAAATAGTAAAAAAAAATCTAATAGTTATAATCATACACACTATCACCTATACAATATTGATACCCAATACTATAACTTAAATAAGAGCTCATGATATATATTCTATAGATATAGAAAATCTAAAAAATCTTACATTAGCAAAAGATTATGTATGAAACATAAATTAATATAGCAAGTTGAAAGTGGATTGTATTTGTTTTTGGATTTTGGTTGATATGTTGTTTGCAGATGGTCCGATAAATGGACGAACAATGATGGACAGAAACGACCCAATTTGTCTTGAGTCCAATCAAATAAGAAAATGGCCCAAATTGATCAATCCAATGAAGACCCAAATGATTTGATCGAGAAAGTTCGTTGGTCCCCCCAATCCATGTGTGAAAATAACAAAAAATTGGTTGTAACAAACTTTGTGGATGTAAGGGGAAATAGTGGAGGAAAAGATTATATTCTTGTTGAGTTTGTTAGAGTGAAAGAAGATAGATTTGAGAGTATAGAAAAATGAAGGTAATTTCTTTAAGGATGAATGAGATAGTTTGTAGGCTCTTAGGTAGAAAGAGAGAGACTAGTTCATTGAGTTGGTGATGATGAGGAGGATAAATTAGAGGCAGGGTATCTTCAAGAAATAGAGAGATAGATTTCTTGAGAGTTGTGACTCTAATTGTATCCGTGGAACCTCATGCTTCGACTGCTTTGATAGTGAAACTTGCGTGGGTTGGAACCCCCCAGATGTAGGCTGGTGCAGCCGAACTGGGTTATCATTTCATTGTGTTTCTATTGTTCTTCCTCACCAGTATGTTCACTCGCAATTTGATCGTCCAACGAACAACCAGTTTGTACGAGGCATTTTTCTGTGTTGATTTTTAAGTTTGTTGCTGATTTGCGTGAGTTAATCATTTTTTGGGCCCAACAATTGGTATCAGATCTTCCTCTTCACGAATATTACGGAAGAGTGATCCGTGTCATGACAGCGAAGGAAGGAACAACATTCGTGATAAGTCCTCTATTGCTAAATGAAGACAACTTTCAATATTGGAAAATAAAAATGATATATTTCATTATATCAATCAGCGAAGAAGCTTGGGATTCGGTTGTTCATGGCTAGACTCCCCCCTAGAAGACTATTATGGTTAATCCGACAGGAAAATGAGATGATAAGGTGGAAACTATGGTTGTGGAGAAGCCTAGGATTGAATTCACTCATGAAGAAAAAGCTCGGTACAATGCTAACTCAAAAACGATAAATGCCATCATCGGTGGAGTGGATCTTTCACTATTCGAGATTATGTCTACCAGAACTACCGCTAAGGAGGCGTGAGATTCGTTAATTGAAACCTTTAAAGGTGACAAGAAGGTTAAAATCTAAACTTCAGACAGTTGAAAGAGAGTTCGATCGATTTTTCATGAGGGAAGACGAATCCATTCTTGAATATACAAAACGTTTCAAGTCTTTGGTAAGTCAAGCACATCTGCTGGGTCTAAAATATGATGAAAAGAAGTTGGTGGACAAATTGATGCGAACATTATCTGAGCAATTCGCTGTGAAAGTCACATCTCTGGAGGAGTCGGATAAAATGAACACTATCTTAATGAATGGGCTGATTGGAATTTTGAAGACTTATTAGATAAACCTTTAGGCATCTAAAGCTCAACGCCAAGTTGCTATTACATCCGAAACTGTTGCTACTGAAGATAGTGATGAAGAACTTGCTCTCATCACAAAAAAAAAAAATGAATTAAGAAAGGACACAAACAAAAAGGAAAAAAAAAACACTCTATGCTTTGGTAACATGTGAGACATAGACTCAATTTTGTTTTCATCATCGACAATGAAGTTGTCGATTTCAGATTGATTTCAGCCAACGAACTAGCATAGGTGGATGTCAACTTCGAGCAAACGTGCGGTGCTCCTCCTGAGACAGAAATCTTCAACAATGTCTTATCCGGAAACAATTTCAACACCATCCAGAATAGTCTCTTACCTTGGTTTGGGTAACTAGAAATGCAAGATACAATTTCCTTAGAAAAGAGAGACATTTTTCTCTCACGCGAAAATTAACCGAATCGCCTGGAATTAGATGAGATTGATATAAGGGTATTAGTGGAATTAAGTGAGAGGTGGAGAGTTGATATCAATATTTTGTTAAAAGCAAGAGTGTATATTGTGAATTTATGGTGGTGATGACTCAATTTTAATGTGAAAAAAACTAAAGAAATCTATCTCTAATTGTGCGTTTTTATCAAATATATATTGTACTCCTTCCATCCCAAAAAATTTATCCAATTTATTGTAGATACAAGAATTAAAAAAAAGTATAATTAGTATGTAACAAAAAAATATATTAATAAAAAAAAAGGTAAACTGTTTTTTTAGTCCCGTAAGTGGAGCCTATCGCAAACTAGTCCCATAAGTGAAAAATTTTCGCTGTTTTAGTCCTCCGGCGACGGAGACGCCCGCGTGGCTTGCCGGAGGTGATGTGTCCGCCAGGTGTCCTGTCAGGTCAGCGACACCTGGCGGAGAAGTGGATTTTTTTTTCATTTTTTTTTAAATTTTTTTAATTGGCCCAAATAAAAAAATTAAAAAAATACAAATAAAATTAAAAATAAATTAAAAATAAGCTTTAAAAAAATTTTAAAAAATTAAAAAAATCCACGTGTCCGCCAGGTCAGCGACACTTGGCGGACACGTCACCTCCGGCGAGCCACGCGGGCGTCTCTGACGCCGGAGGACTAAAACAGCGAAAATTTTTCACTTATGGGACTAGTTTGCGACAGGCTCCACTTACGGGACTAAAATGATAAGGGGGTCCAGTTACGGGACTAAAAAAACAGTTTACCCTAAAAAAATAATAATACAATAATAATTATTATAGATTAAGATTAAGATGACTAAATAATTTAATTAAGATTAAAAAATTTACATATTATGAAATTTAAAATGTGATTAAAGTGTATAATCATTTTCCAAATAAGAAAAAGACATTATGTAGAACAAATAAAAATAGAAAAAGTAGACATTTTATGTGGGATAGGGGGATGAAGTATATGGTAATAAAAAATATAATACTCCCTCCGTCCCAGATACCGTGTCTGCTACACTGTAGACACGGTATTTTAGGAGGGGTGTAATTAGTAGATAATTAAGAATGTATTAGTGAAAATAATTATCCTATAATATAAATAATTATAAATTAAGATTAAGATAACTAATTAGTTTAATTAAAATTAAAAAAAAAATAAAATTAAAAAATTTAAAATGAGATTAAAGTGTGTAATCATTTTCCAAAAAAAGAAAGTGACATGGTATGTGGGACGGACAGAAATGGCAACGTGGACATGGTATCTGGGATGGAGAGAGTAATATATTTCGTTTTTTTCACCTGTAAATAGATCATCAAATTCTGTCATATGATACGATTGAATAAAGGACAAAAATTAGTAATGGAATCTTATGTCGCTAATAGGGATCATAATATTTTTTTAAGTCCCTGTTTCTTATTTGCGACAGAATTTTTCCATGGAAAATTCCGTTGCTAAGATGCTCCCCTACTGTCATGAAATTTTGCATTGTATGATTTACGAAAATCCGTCCCAAACAATATACGAATACGATATAAAATTTCAAACTATAATCAAACTGTCGTATTGAATCAAATTGAAAATCCATTATGAACGTCCATTATATATAAAAAGCTTATAATCACATAAATGTAAAGAAATCCAACATATTAAATTGTGAGAACATATAGTACACTCATATCATTATCAATTTCACATACTAAACTGGCTAAAAAAATATATGTAAATTTCAAAGGGCACCCGAGTCGCAATCATGGTCGCATTTGTCCAATTGTGCAATAATTCTCTCGAGCTGCTCCAAGCGCTAGGTGTAATCCGAACTACCTGGGATACGACCGTCTCTGACATCAAAACTCTGGTTCGGTGGCACTGTGGTTGCAAGCAACCCAAGACTGAAAATTATTTTCTTCTTGTCCTGGTGGACCAAGAAATGAAACACAACGTATCTTCGAGCTTAGACATTCATTTTTTGACTACAGTCATCCTTCTAAAAACAATAAATAAAAAAAGAAGTTATAATAAGTGTTGATATTAACATAGAATATTAATATTATATAACATTTATAACGTACTTTTATACGATTTTCTTTTGCTATGCAATACTCACATCATGGCGCTTTGTATGCACCTACTCGTAGGTTGACGCAGACATCGAATCTTCAAGGATTCAAATACCCGTGGGATCCATCATTCAAAGGCGAGCTCATTAGTTTCAAGAATCTATCACTGCATTGACCCGACGATTTTTCATGGATAATCAATTTAAAGATGATGCTTGGAGACTACTAGCCCTTACCTGACACTACTTCAATGGGACCCGCAAAAATCAAAATTAAAATATCAAGAGAATTGCTAATTTTGGAAGATTATCAAGAGAATTACAAATTATGGAAGATTATCAAGAAGAATCATCACTATGAAAGCTTTTAGAAGTTACATTAATATAACTTTTTTTTATTATAAGTTTTCATATAGTATAATTTCATATCTATAACTTTTCTTATTCTTTATTTCATTATAGTTAGACTTACTTTTTGGTTTATTTCAGTTATTAGTTGTTGTCTTTTATTTTCTCAAGGACCTCTATATAATGTCCTTGTCTATAATTGTAATGAATTTTTTTTTTACATCTTGAATTAAATTTCACTTTTATAATTTTCTAGTGTTAGGGAATGATTTTATCATATTTAGAGTTCGAAATCGAATCTTTGGAGTGATTCCATCGGTTCGTGACTTTCAATCCTCTGTAGTGAGATTTAGCCTATTATTTGTATTTTAACCTATAGTTTGATTTCACGTCCGAGACTTATTCTCGTGGTTGGTTATCATCCATATTAATTTGCATTCTCTGAACTATCATTTTTTCTTCATTCTCTTTTCTTCACCCATATTCTGAATCCATTGGTTCTATTGCGCTTTGTTGATAAGAAAAATACTTTGAACATAATTATACACGGTCGGGCCGTATCATCTGGTATTAGAGCCTTACACTCAAGTTTTCTATCAATTTGAGTTGATCCTAGTCAAGTTTTGTTCCAAAAAAAAGTCTGTGCTAATCAAGAGACAATATTTAAACAAAAAAACAAACAAAAAAAAAGAAGCAAATCGAAAAAAAACAATGTTTTTTTATCAAATCTCAAGATATTTGTTATTTACTTCTATTCCCAAATCATCTTTCTTTTTATCCAAAAAAAAATAAAATTATTCAGATTATTTGTCTTCTACTTCTATTCTCAACTTATATTTATTTTGTTTTCACTACTGTTTTAGAATTTTTTGTTATCGTCTTTAGAGAATTCCATCGATTTGAATTGAGTCCTTTTTACGAGACGGAGAGATACATAAGGTATGGAGTGATACACAAGAGTTTTTATGAGGTTATTATTTCTTTTTCTTTTTTCTCATTCTAATGGCAGGTGGTGAAGGATCCAATTCTCAACAAGTTGATATACAAGGCCTTCTCAATATCATTCTATAAGAGTTTTAAAACTCTTTACCATTTTGGATTGGAAATGATTAATAATATGATGGATTAACTAAAAGAAAATCAACAAAAGTTACAAGAGAACATCCAGCCGTTACCTGAAGCTCAAAGGCGAAATGAGTTCAATCGCTCTTGAGGTCAAGATGCAACATCCGGCTCCCACCCCCACACAACTTTGATGAACCTGATGATGAGGAGTTTGAAGGAAATTTGGAACGACCTAGGCATCATAATAACCATAACCGACGGGATGTAGATGAGGCTATCAAATTGATCAAATATTAAGTGCCATTGTTCCAAGAAAAATCCTCCATGTGGCCGTAATGGACTTTTCAGACTATGCCCTTGCATGGTAGGACCAATTGAGCATCAACACCGTAGAAATAGGGAGGCTCAAGTGCGAACTTGGACCGAACTTCATACACTCATGCGAAAGAGGTTTGTTTCCCCTCATTACCATTGTGAAGTATTGTCAGAGATTGCAAAGTATACCACAAGATTCCCGGTCAGTGGAGTAATACTATAAGGAGCTTGAAACACTTATTTTACAGCCGATATCCGTGAAGATCGTGAGCAAACGATGCCCAAATATTCAAATGGGCTTCAAAAGGATATTGCTGATACGGTGGAGATGTACCAATACATAGATCTCGAAGAGATGGTACACTTGGCCATAAAGGTGGGGAAGCAACTAAAACAAAAGAGGATGCAAGGTAATCCATTTAAACCTTTTCCAATTGTAGGGTTGCCTAAAATGTCATTTCCAAAACATATCAACAAAGGCAAAGATGTAACATGAGTTGATTCGATGTGCCCTAAGCCACCAACAAACACCCAAAAGACCACCACCTGTAGCCAGATGTGTTATGTTTCAAATGCCAAGGCCGAGGACATTTTTCGAATCAATATCCAAACATAACACATCTGGCTCGGATATCTTATGACCTCCGATGAGTACGAATCTGAATAAGAAACTCAAGATATCAATGAGGTGAATTCCTACGATCAAGAGGCTGAAGAATCTATACCGCAATCCAATTTGACATTAATCACTATCCGAGCTCTTAGCACCCTTCCAAAGGAGGGTGAAGAGACTGAATAATGCAAAAAATTATTCCATAGAAGTTGTAAAATTGCGACTAAGATATGTAGTCTTATCATTGATGGTGATAGTTGTACTAATGTCATTAGTGACCTCGCAGTGAAAAGACTTAATTTGAGGATGAATTTGCACCCGAGGCCTTACAAACTACAATGGCTCAATAATTGTGAGGAAATCAACATCACCAAACAAGTGTTGGTGGGAATTGAGCTATAAGGTTATAAGGATGAAGTAAAATGCGATGTAGTTCCAATGCAAGCATATCATATTTTTTTGGGAGGCCATGACAATTTGATAAATAAGTTGTATATGATGGCCGCCATAATCGAAATACTTTCACAAATGCCGCCATAGTTCTAAAGTTGTTGAGTCTTCAAGAAGTAAATGAAGATAAAAAAATACTTGTACAAGCAATTTGCCGCCAAAGTAAGAGAGAAAATGAAACCAATAGAAAGACAACAAGATGGTGAACTATGTCGTTGAATCAACTCGATGTGAGGAGCCCAATTTGAAGTCCTCCTTAAAATCACCGCAACAAAAGGTACTCCGCATGCGAGTATATCTACTATCTCACATAGCCTAACTACCCCACAATCTCTCAAATCTGCACCATCATCAATAAATACATCTACCCTAGTCACTCTCAAATACTCTACCATTCTACTGAAAAATCAAACAACGATAGTGATTCAGGTTGGAATTTTGTTTACAAAATGTTATTCTAGATCCGTAAGATAAATGAACAGTTTACGAGCTCGATTCGCTTGAGCTCGTTAAAAGTTTGTTTGCTAAGCTAAAGAATCACTATGAACATAAATTTTAACTCGTTATATTTAAGAACGAATCCGAACTTGTTTGCGAATGCTCGACATTATTTGTTACAAAAGTAAATTAAAATTTTATATTTAATAAAAATATATATCCTTATAAATATTATACTTAATTCTAAATTTTTATATAAATTTATTAATAAAAAGTTGTAATTATTATTAATTGAACTTAAATTTAAATAAAATTAAAATTCCTCCTGACGAATCGAGTAAATTCGAACACGAACAAAAATTACTAAATAAGCCAGACTAAAAAAACTTTCAACTTATATCAAAAATCACATATATATGAGAAGTTGTACGGATGGCTACCTGTTTTTACTAAATTACCCTTAATATTGAAACAGTGTACCTTTACATCAATTGTACGTACTGGTAATATTGTGGGCAAGTATGACTAAATTTGTCAATAAACCTCCACGTTGTCAGTTATACTGAAGATATTGGATATTCTTGAGAGTTGTGTTTTTTTCAATTCCATTTGCTATTTTGTAGTGATTTATTTGTACAAAATATATTGATATGGATATCATTTTGTAGATCGTATTCTCTAATACAATAATTTAATTATAATATTCTAATGCTATGATATATAAAAAAATGCATTTGAAATTAATGCAGAAGTTTTTGAATTTGTTGGGCATGCAAAACAAAAAAAAAATTTAATCCAACTGGACGGCTGATCTTACAGAAATAGAAGACATCCGAATTTGGCCAGTCTCAAGTGGTAACCGACCAATTCCCTCAACCACTTCATTTTTATTTCAAAATATCTATATTTATATTCTTTCTTTATTTAAATTTATATATTCATGAGAATGATTGAAAACAACCGTCCAAGAGAAATTCGGTTAGTGATAACTCTTGATTTTGACATATTTTATAGCTTATTTTTATTAAATTAATTAATTATTTATATCAAGTTTTGGTATAATTTATAGTAATTTGATTCAATAATTTTATTTATTGTATTTTGTGTATAAAATATTAATTTATTAATTTTTAAGTTTATTTTATAATTATTGTGTTGTATTAATTAAATTAATTGATGCGTTTCTTAAATTATATTTTTATGCATTAATTATGTTTTATTTAAATATTTAATTTTAGCTAAATTAAATATTATCAGTATATATATCATTTTGTAGAAAATAATTTTTTCATAAAATAGAAAAAAAATTATCCAAAGAAAAATATATATATTTTTAAATTGGTTGGTTGCATATATATATATATAATATATTTATATAATTGATTATATTTATTTCTCTCATCTTTTTTATTCCAACCGATTTGACGGTTCTCCTCATTCTCATCCGACCAATTCAATATATATATAATTTTGTAGCGAATAATTTTTTTAATAAAATAGAAAAAAAATTATTCAAAAAAAATATTTTTTTTAAAAAAATTGATTTGTTGCACAGATATAAATATATATATTTATATAATTTATTATATTTCTTTCTATTATCTTTCTATTCCAACCGACTGACGGTTCTCCTCCTCTTTGTCATCCGACCAATTCAGTATATATATCATTTCGTAGATAATAATTTTTTAATAAAATAGAAAAAATTATCCAAAGAAATATATATTTTTAAATTGGTTGGTTGCACAAATATAAAAAATATATATTTATATAATTTATTATATTTCTTTATCTCATCTTTCTATCCCAACCGACTACTTAGTGGACGGTTCTCCTCCTCTTTGTCATCCGACCAATTCAGTATATATATTATTTTGTAAAAAATATTTTTTTAATATAATAAAAAAAATTATCCAAAGAAAAATATATATATTTTAAAATTGGTTGGTTCACAGATATAAAAAATATTTATATAATTTATTATATTTCTTTCTCTCATTCTATCCTAACCGACTATCTACGACGGTTCTCCTCTTTCCCATCTGACGAATTCAGTATATATATCATTTTGTAGAGAATAATTTTTTAATAAAATAGAAAAAAAATATCCAAATATATATATATATTTAAATTAGTTGGTTGCACATATATAAAAAATCCGACCACAGTATATATATCATTTTGTAAAAAATAATTTCTTAATAAAATAGAAAAAAATTATCCAAAGAAAAATATATATTTTTTTAAATTGGTTGGTTGCACAGATATCAAAAATATATATTTATATAATTTATTATATTTCTTTCTCTCCTGTTTCTATCCCAACCGACTACCTACTGGACGGTTCTCCTCCTTGTCATCCAACCAATTCAGTATATATATCATTTTGTATAGAGAATAATTTTTTAATAAAATAGGAAAAAATTATCCAAAGAAATGTATATTTTTTTAAATTGGTTGGTTGTACAGATATAAAAAATATAAATTTATATAATATTATTATATTTTTTTCTCTCATCTTTCTATCCCAAACGACTATTTACTGCACAGTTCTCCTCCTCTTTGTCATCCGACCAATTCAATATATATATCATTTTATAGAAAATAATTTTTTAATAAAATAGAAAAAAAATTCATCCAAAGAAAAATATATATATTTTTAAATTGGTTGGTTCACAAATATAAAAAATATATATTTATATAATTTATTATATTTTTTTCTCTCATCTTTCTATCATAACCGACTATCTGCGACGGTTCTCCTCCTTCTCATCTAACCAATTCAGTATATATATCATTTTGTAGACAATAATTTTTTAATAAAATAGAAAAAAAATTATTCAAAGAAATATATATATTTAAATTGGTTGGTTGCACGGATATAAAAAATATATATTTGTATAATTTATTATATTTCTTTCTCTCATCTTTATATCCCAACCGATTATCTACTGAACGTTCTCTTAATTCTCATGTGACCAATCCAGTATATATATCATTTTGTAGAGAATAATTTTTTAATAAAATAGAAAAAAAATTATCCAAAGAAATATATATTTTTTTAAATTAGTTGGTTGCACAGATATAAAAATTATATATTTCTTTCTTTCATTTTTCTTGAGTTGATTAAAATATACAATATAACATCTTCTTTCTTAAAAAAAAAAATGAAACAAACAAACGAGTGACGCGGCTTAGCGCGCTTTCACGAGTACTAGTATCATAATAAACGAATACCAACCAAGCTCAAGTATAAAAAATTGGGTTCAATTAAGCTTATTTTAAATTCTATATCATCCACATTAGTTAAAAAAAAAAATCATTTATTCCACCACACATGATAGGTAAATTTGATTGTATTATTTATTTATTTTTTTACAAAACAAATTTAAAATATATTACTTATTTTTATATTATTTATATAAATTTTTATGAATTATATAAAAAAAATATTCTTTTAAACTATTTTATTAAGGATATGTTTTTTTTAATATAGTTTAAAAAATTTTGATTTAATTTTAATATTAAAATAATATATAATAGAATATTTTATAAGAAAAAAAAATATTTTTTTTAAAAATAAAAAATTTAACTAATAAAATTTGAAATTTTGAATTAAAAAAACAAACTCAAAAATTAAAAAACCAAAATAGCAGCGTATTGTATTTTCCTTTAAAATAAGGAAAAAAAAAAAACCCAAGTAGAAAAGGACAATGGAGAACTATTCTTCTGTCATTCCATTATTAGTATTATTTTTAAACTAAATATTTTTATTGTGAGGTGGCATGTGTTTAAAAACCCTACGATATTGTCTTACATTTATGAAACGAAAAACCCAAAAGCTGTTTATTTCTCAATAAGCCGTAGCTGAACCCTAATTGCAAGTTCAGAGCTTCGATTGAAGATGGGTGAAATTGCTCCCGCCGCCGCCGTGAAGCTTCCGATTCACGGGAAGCGGAACGTCCTCATAACCAGCGCCTTGCCTTACGTGAACAACATTCCTCATCTCGGAAACATCATCGGCTGTAAGTATTCTCAAATTTCCGACAATCGATTCACGTGCTTGTCCGTGATTGAGGTTGTGCGTCGTGCTGATTGCGTTCGGAGAGTGGTTTTTTCATATGAATTTGTAACCTGGAGCTGAATTTCTTCTGCGTTTATTTGTTTGGGTTTATGTGGATTGAACTTTTACCATTTTTTTCTTTCGAAATAGGCGTGTTGAGTGCTGATGTATTTGCGCGGTACTGCCGAATTAGAGGATATAACACGATATATATATGTGGTACGGATGAATACGGGACTGCAACCGAGACTAAGGCAATGGAGGAAGGCTGCTCTCCAAAGGAAATATGTGACAAGTACTTCACTTCATTTCTTTGGCCGCAATTGTCACTATGCCTACTTTGATGTTTCTGTTCTTATTTATTTCCTAGAGATTCTTTAATGATTATTTTGCCATTTTTTTAATCACACTGGCTTCATATTCGACAAAAATGCTGAACTAGTTTCTGGGGATTGAGGTTGTTTTGGGGAAATGCAGTGTGCCTTTGCCAAGGAGCGGTGTTATTCATATTTATTAAGTTTAATAATTACGGTTTACTTTGTTTAATTTAATTAAAAAATAAAATGTCTAGAATTTTTATCTATTGTTTGACTCTCTCCCGACTGTTGCCTCTGCTCTCCTGTTTTATTTTCAACTTCTGCTTCTTCTAGTCTCTCATCACAGTGCCACCTCTTTTTTATTCATAAAGACATAAACCTGATGATAAATATGATGGCTGTATAGACTGTAATGATTAGGATTTTTGTGTTTTGAAATATGCCTATTTTCTTTATTTTAAAACTCTTTTTACCTTTTGTTTATTTTTTACATTAAGGTTCTTAAATGATTATTTTTGTCTGTTGAAAGTGTGTTATATTAATTGCTTATATATCTGTATTCTGTATATTAAATATATGTTAATACTTCTACTAATGACCATGGAGTTAAGAAAAAACAGAAAGTACATGCACACACATATATATTCTTGTGCTCTTCCCCAAATAAATGGTTGTAGGATATTAATTCAGTATATATATGCATATATCTATATTTTGTTCAAGTTTAATCCGTTCCTCCTTTTCTTGCTGTTGATGTCGGAGGGCGCAGAAGCAATAAGTTGTGTGAAATAGTAGTAAATGAGTTTTAGAGTTTAAACTAGAATTGAAGGTATGTTTACTTCACTTTTTGGGAGGGTTTTGTATTTTTTCTTTTATGGAATTCTAGGTTTGGTCATGTTTTTTTTGGAAATTATATGAAAGCTTTGGAGTCTCGTCAGATTAGCAAATTGTAGTTTTTTGTTGTTATATGGGCTCTGATATGCGAAATAGTTGCAATTGTATAATAATCCAATGACTGATGTTACACCTTTTGAAACAATTCGAAGCAAAATATATTGGTGATAACTTCATTTGATACTTCATATATTTGTATGGCGCTATTTTTAGCACATCGTTTCCATATATGTTTAACCAATAATGTTTTCTAGAAAACATTTGAATTGCCATTTAACATATTTTGTGCCCTACAATGTTCTTGTACTGGGAACTATTTTTTTGAGACGCGTTTAACGTGTGAGTTAACTTGATTAACTGTGGATCTGCCGAACCTTTGTTGAATTTCTATGCCCTCTTGTTATACTTGCTTTGTAGGTACCACGCTATTCACAAGGAGGTGTATGACTGGTTTAATATAAGCTTTGATGAGTTTGGTCGTACTTCGAGTCCACAACAAACTGAAGTTTGCCAAGCCATATTCAAAAAACTTTTGGATAATAACTGGCTTTCAGAGAACACAATGCAGCAGGTACATTATGGTAACCAACAATATCTTTCACTTACTTGTCTGGAGGCTTGTTAATGATAGATGTATTTGTTTCTGCTTGTCCATCCTTTTGGAGACACTGAAAGCATATCAATTAACATTGTTTTTATCAAATAATTCGAATGCAGCTTTACTGCGATACATGTAAAAGATTCTTGGCTGACCGGCTTGTGGAGGGTAATTGTCCAACACCAGGTTGTAATTATGATTCTGCACGTGGAGATCAGTGTGAGAAGTGCGGGAAACTCTTGAATCCCACAGAACTTCTGGAGCCAAAATGCAAGGTTTGCAATTATGAATAATATCTTCAAACAAGGGCTTGATTGGATGCCCACTGAGTAATAACCATATTAAGGATTTTGAGTACAATGCTGATTCGAAGTAAAATATAAATCTTTATTGAATAGAGAAAATAGTAAAACAACGGAATATCTTCCGTCTCAACCAAAGATTTCCAAAACCCTAGATGCCCTAAGATTTGTGACTAACTTGTTATTGGCCCTAATGGCCCAATAATCTTATTATTAAATCTAATAACATAATTAAATATAAATTATAAAATATTCAATTAAATAAACTGCTACCGAATAATTAACTACTATCAACTTAAAATGGATTGCTTCCCTTTGGATCGGTCGCCAGTAAACTACTAGCAGTCGATCCTCCTGACATTGTCGGGATTCGTCAGTATCAATTGCTTCCCCCGTGAAAGACGCCTTGTCCCAAGGCGGAAAGTTGAAATTGTTGTTGGAGCTCCTCTTAAGAGAATCATGTTGTGCGTTGTTCTTCCAAACCAGGCCACCGAACAAGAACTCTTGGCTCCCTATTTAGACCCCGCCGTTCCACTAAAATCTCGTTTGGTGAACGGCGTGGCGGGAGCCCTATATCCACATATAAACCTTCTATAATATTCTGTCGAACCCAAGAGACCATGAATTCCCCAAGCCGAAGTTAGAGTAGGCCATGTCTGAACTGCACACACCTTTTTCGGATCCATAACGACCCCTACAGTGGAAACAATATGATTTAAATACTCCACCTCCACACATCCGAACGAACATTTTTTCCTGTTCTCCGTAAATTGAGTCGTCTGAAATAACTTCATCACAAGCATCAAATGCCTTGCGTGTTCATCCCACGTATGGCTATATACCAATATGTTAGTAAAAAAAAAACGAGTACAATCTTACGCAAATACAGTTGGAATAGATCATTCATCACAAACTGAAATGTCTCCGGTGTATTAGTGACCTTAAAAGGCATTACTAGGAACTCATAGTGTTCGTTGTGCGTGCACAACGCCGTCTTTGGCCCATCTTCCTCTTAAACTCGAATTTGGTGTTACTTAGAATGTAGGTCTATCCTTGAAAAGACCATTGATTCAATTAGCTTATCTAAAGTTTTATGAATTATTGGAATTGGATATTTTACCTTGTTCAACTCAGGAAAATCAATATGAAATCTCCTCTCATCTTTCTTCTTTACCAATAGCACTGGGCTCAGGAATTGGTTTGAAATTGGGTGAATGATCCCTATTGTCAACATCTCTTTCACCATTTCACCATGCATCAAATCTTTTCTTTTTGCAAGTGAACATAACGCTAAGGCCGTACGGACATCGGACCAGAACCTGATTAGAGTTTTCTACGATGATCATTCTTGCATCTTGGTGGTGATCTTCCTGACTTCTCAAACCCGTCTGGATATTGTTCCGGTACTCTCTCGCGATTCACCCGGCTTGCACTGTTAACTAACATTGTTGATATGGCTTCTCAGGTCTTTACACAACTCTCTAGTTCCACCACTAAAGCCCAAAGCCCAAAAGTCTACATTTGTTGTTTTCAACGAGGTTTATGTGCCACTGGTGAGCGCAATAGGGTCGGCTTTCCCTGAAGGGTCATAAGCTCATTTCCTTGGTTATATGTCACTTTCATAGTTTCCCAATTGTTTCGTACATCGTCCAAAGTTTTGCAGCCATGCAACTCCTAATATGACATCCACATTACCAAGCGAAAATGTATAACGATTGGCCATAATACTTAGCCTTGCCAACCCCCAAATGTACGGCCCTACAGACTTCTGTACATGGCAGTTGTATACCGTCCCCGAGGGTCATTGTAAACAAACCAATATGTTGTATTGGCAATGATAATCTCCCCACCAATTCTTGCGACACGAAATTATGACTTGCACAACCATCTACAAGTATCACCACTTGTATTCCATTGAGCATTTCATAAACCGTAATAGTTTGTGTACTTGTGAAGTCCGCTAGTGAATACAAGGATAGCGACATCCACTGTTTTCCTCTTCTATCCCCCTATCTCTATTCCTGACAACTTACTATATCCATCATTCATTTGTTCTACCCAGGGGTCCCACGACTTCCCGTCGTCCATGATTAGCGTATGTATCTGTTTCATTGGGCATGCATAAGTCGGGTTGTAGGGATGGTTGCATCGATCACACCTTGATGAATCTTCGTGCCTGGATCGAAAGTTGCATAACCAATTCAACGCCCTTCCTTCCATGGCCACCCTTACTTATAGTACTTGACGATTTCCTATAACATCGTGTAGTCGAAACTCATGCTCTGTCTTTCCGATCCAACTGATTGTATCAGCACCATTAAATATCGAAAACGTTATATATGAAATCGTTACCGGGTTTGCGATGGCTAACCGTTGGCCTCCTGTCGGTGGCACGCTAGGTTTGTGCCTATTAATCACAACCGAGGATCCTGTGGGGTCATTGGCCATTAGTGCCACCTTGCAAGGCTGCCATCAATTCGTGAAATTGTTTAGTAATCTGGTTAGGTATAGCCCCTATATGAGTTTGCATCCGAGTTTGCATTGTTTTAACCATATCCACTTGTTGTCGCGTCTCCGTATGTGCTGCAGCCAAGGCAGTTAGGTTATATTCTAGCGTGTTGAGACGGCTGTCCACATCTCCTGAGCGTGTTTTCATCCTCCATTCTAAGATCCGGTCGGATCAATTGGTATGAAGTAAAATATGAATTTTTATTGAATAGAGAAAATAGCAAAACAACGTAATATCTTCGGTCCCAACCAAAAAGTTGATTTCCAAAACCCTAGATGCCCTAAGATTTGTGACTCTAAAGCCCTAATAGCCCAATAATCTTCTTATTAGATCTAATAATATAATTAAATATAAATTATAAAATACTCAATTAAATTAAGTGCTACCAAATAATCTAAAGTGCTACTATCAACTTAAAGTGGGTTGCTTCCCTTTGGATCGGCCGCGAGTAAACTACTAACAGTCGATCCTCCCGACATTGCCGGGATTCGTCGGTATAAAAGGCAGATAAAAAAAATAGTAAGATATGCATGCAGTTTTTGGCAAGTCTTGCTTAATTGAAATTGACTGGTCTGCTTCATGAACAGGTTTGTCACAATACTCCTCGCATCCGTGATACAAATCACCTCTTTCTTGAGCTCCCCTTACTCAAGGATAGATTAGAAGAATATATCAACACCATGTCAGTAGCTGGGGGTTGGAGTCAGAATGCTATCCAAGCAACACAAGCTTGGCTTCGAGAAGGTCTGAGACAACGGTGTATTACAAGAGATTTAAAATGGGGGGTTCCTGTTCCACATGAGAAATTCAAGGACAAGGTAAATTTAGCTGAATGATTCAGGTTATATGAAGAAAATATATAATGTCTGTCACTTGGACAAGGTTAATGTTCTTTATGTTGGCTGGCACTGTGATGATCAGGTTTTTTATGTGTGGTTTGATGCTCCTATTGGATATGTCTCAATCACTGCATGTCACACACCAGAGTGGGAGAAGTGGTGGAAGAACCCCCAAGATGTGGAGCTGTACCAGTTCATGGGCAAAGATAATGTCCCATTTCATACCGTGAGTAATTTAATTCGAAAGTAGACATTCTCTACATATTGATTGTATGAGAAGGATATCTTGACTTCTGGCTTTTGAGATGTGGCATGTGAATATAGTTCTTGAGTATTACGACTTTTATTCAGTTTGGCCACCTGCATGTGATTTTAAGTTGCTCTTTTTTGATCTTATTGCCCATTTGTGGCATTGTGTCTTGATCGCATTAACTTTTTTCAGGTGATGTTCCCCTCCACTCTTCTTGGAACAGGTGAAGATTGGACTTTGATGAAAACCATCAGTGTTACAGAGTACTTGAACTACGAGGCAGGTTAGAATTTCTGCAGTGGCTAAATGTTTATTTCTTGTTCTAGCTACATGTCTTGTTTCATAAATATTTTTTAATTAATTCAGTTTCTAAAATTTTCAGTTGCTACCTATTTCAGGGAAATTCTCAAAGAGTAAGGGCATAGGAGTATTTGGAAATGATGCAAAAGACACTAATATTCCTGTCGAAGTGTGGAGATACTATTTGCTGACAAACAGGCCAGAAGTAGGCACTATGAACATATTTCAAATTGCATATAACGCAGCAATCACTGCAATGAACTGCCACTCACTTATCCCCCTATCCTTGCACATTGAGCAAATTACTCAGTATCTTTTTATTTGATTTATTTTTTCTATACGCTATTACAGGTATCTGACACATTGTTCACATGGGCTGACTTGCAAGCAAAGTTGAATAGTGAGCTTTTGAGCAATCTTGGAAATTTCGTCAACCGTGTCTTGAGTTTCATTGCCAAAGATCCAGGTACTTGAACCTAATGCATGATAATAATGCTGCCTAGACAATGGATATATGTGATTCTTGTAAACAGTATTCATTGACAAGATATGGCATAGAATGGTGCTAAGGGCAGAGAATAGAGGTGTAAATGGATCGTTTTAAAATCTCTATACTAGCAAAACTAAAGTACTTTGTGAAAATTTTAAAATATCAAAGTGAAACAAATATCTTATGTATGTGTGAATCACTATTTTTGTATTTTAAGTCTTAAAGAGGAATGGGGAAAAAGCAATGACAAGTTTACATCTCCATGATCCTCTAGTTTCTTGGGGAAAGCTGGCTTACTACTAATGAGATATTATTTGTGTTGCAGTGCTGATGCTTTTGTCAACTATACTATACTTTTGTCATGCAAGTTTTGCACATACCAATCATGTTATTCTCTTGTTCACAGAAATATCTCTGTTCAACTACTATTTTTTAATAGTATTAAATCAAACTTCCACTAGAGTTCTGTATGCCATTTTTTTGGTAGTTTTTTAGTGAAGTGTAAGGTTTTAAATGTTAAGAAACTTTATATATTTTGTCTGAATTCTAGATCCTTTTTCCTTCTTCAGGTTCAGGTTATGGATCCTTGATTCCTGATGCTCAGGGTGCAGAATCTCATCCGCTTACAAAGGCATTGGGAGAAAAAGTTGGTAATTATGTGGAGCAGTATGTAGAAGCAATGGAGAAGGTAACCAGCGTGCAATGTTTACCATTTTTGTTCTTGTAATACAACCTTATCTTGAATTGAGCCTCATGTTACCATGATTGAATGTAGGTGAAACTAAAGCAGGGGTTAAAGATTGCTATGACGATATCTGGTGAAGGAAATGCATATTTGCAAGTATGGATGCTTCCAACTTTGCATATACCACTTCTTTCTATGCTTCTCCAAGGTGTTTTTCTTGCCATTGGCTTGATACCATTATCTATATGTCCACCTTGTAGGAAAGTCAATTTTGGAAGCTTTACAAGGAGGATCAGGCAACTTGTTCCGTGGTCATGAAAACTTCAGCTGGGCTAGTGTATCTGCTAGCATGTCTCTTAGAACCATATATGCCATCCTTCTCCATTGAGGTAAATTCATAGCTGGTGTCTGAATTTTGTGCATTGTGTTAGCTCAAAAATATTTCTCACATTATTTTGTGATGCCATTTCAATGTAGGTTCTGAAGCAGCTTAACTTGCCTGAAACACACATTTCTCTTAGCGATGAAAAGGGTGATATTGCAAGAGCTAAAAGACCTTGGGATTTCTTACCTGCAGGCCATAAGATTGGAAATCCCACACCATTGTTCAAAGAATTGGTATTCTGCCAATTGTTGCATCAATTGCTGTTTAGCTGAAGGAATGAATATGTATTGTTGCTTTTGTACTCATAAATGTTCTTATAATATGTAGAAAGATGAGGAAGTAGAGTTCTACAGGCAGAAATTTGCAGGAAGTCAAGCTGATAGGATTGTGAAAGCTGAAGCTGAAGCAAAAAAGCTTGCTGCAAAATTCAAGGAAACTAAAATATCAGGTTCTGTCTTTATCTTCTATATTTTCTTTGACTATCTTTTATAAAGAACACTTTGTGTTCTGTGCTGTGTTTCAATCATCTCTCTTTCACGAAGCCATTTTTCCATTGAACAAGGTATTATGTTTTCATATTTTTTGAAATCTGTCATTTCTATTGGTCATTTAATCTAATTTCCCTTTGATGTCCTTTGCCTAGGCTGATATTAACTCCATGGTCATTGGGTACATTTATTTAGTAAACTCTACTTGAGGTTGAAGAACCTTTTTTCATTCATTCTCAATTATAGGATCTTTTTACCTTGAGGAACCTTGCTTCTAGCTCTAGAAATGTATAGGATCTTGTGCTCCTGTCGACAACGTTGAGTTTGTTGATGCTTTGGATCACAGTAGGATTTGTGGGTGGCTAAACTTTGCAGTAGATTTTAAAGGAATAATTTACAAAAATGATTTGAAATGAATTCAATTTTAGTTGCTCGAAACATAGTTCAGAATGTGCAATTATGTTTAGATATCATTTAATTTAAGACCTTAATTCAAATTGTGTACTTGTGAAACCAGACTATTGAAAAGATACCGAATAATTAAATAATTAAAATAAAAATGGTGTGGTTTTTTGTGTTTTATTTCCTAATTTTTGCTGTTTAATTTTTTATTTTGGTCTAAAAACATCACATCCAATACCCATTTGCCATGGAAAACATCATTTCCAACAGCTCTTTTTACCTTAAAAACATCAAGACAAAAAGTACGAAACAAAAATAAAATCACATGAACACACCTGAAGTGTTGTTTGTTGAGCAAGTTGAATTAGAATATCTCCGTTTCTTGCCTTTTGATAGCAGAGCATTGACCAATGATCTCTAGGGAAGTGGCTGGAATTCAAACCTTGTTTGTTTAGGTTTTATATAAATATTGGGATGAAAGTGGTGTTCATCAGGGCACCATTTTCCCACATTTAGTTTAACACATGGCCCCTTAACAAGAGGGTGCTAGAGTGGCTTGTAAAAATGTTAAAACCTCATTAAAAGATGCACAGCAAAATTCAAGTATACAGAATAAATATGTGGATTGTAACAAGTTCGGAAATAAGGTTTCAATTTTTATTTTTTTATTGAATTTTGTGTTTTTATTGATGGCTGGTACTGGTCGGAGAAGTTGTCTTCTTTTGTTAATATTTCGGAATTTAAGTTTCTGTTTGTTTTTTTATAGATGGCAGCACTGCAAAGAAGGATAAGACCAAAAAAACTGCTGAAACAAAGGCCAAGGCTTCTACTCCTGCTGATACTGAAATTTCCATTAGTAGACTAGATATTCGTGTTGGTCTCATTACGAAAGCCCAGAAACATCCTGATGCAGATTCCTTATATGTGGAAGAGATTGATGTTGGTGAACCTCATGCCCGCACAGTCGTTAGTGGCTTGGTCAAGTATATACCCCTAGAAGAAATGCAGGTTTCCTTCATTTTCCACAGCTTTAATTTATTCACACCCTCATGGTTTATTTGCATAATAAAGCACTACAAAAATGACCTTTAAACACTTGCATGATCGTACTCTGTTTCAGAATCGAAAAGTTTGTGTCCTTTGTAACCTGAAGCCTGCAACCATGAGGGGCATAAAGTCTCAAGCAATGGTCCTTGCAGCTTCCAATGCCGATCACACCAAGGTATATATATATATATATATATATATGCAGCACAACCCTTGTACAATATTGTATATTTTTCTGGTGAAAAGAACGAAAATATAACATACAAAGACAGTCTCTGAGAATAAAATTATTCACAGGAAGCGCAAAATCATTTTAATAAATTTACATTTTCCAGGTTGAGTTGGTGGAACCTCCCGAAAATGCTGTTGTAGGCGAAAGAGTAACATTCCCTGGCATTGAGGGCTCAGCAGATGATGTTCTAAACCCAAAGAAGAAGGTTTGGGAAACCATTCAAGTGGACTTGCGCACAGACAAGGAGCTGGTGGCTCGTTACAAGGATCTTCCCTTCACAACAACAGCAGGTGTGTGCAAAGTTGCATCAATCAGCGATGGCACAATCCGGTAGGTTATGCGCCTTTTAAAGTTCTTAAAGTGCTCCAGATTTTGATCTGTTTATTAACTTAATGCAAAAGAAAAAAAATGAAATGAAATGAAATGAAAGAGGACTACAAATATCTTTATCTGAGTCGAATGTCTGGAATTCGAACTCGACTTGATATTTATATGGTAAAATATGTATTTAGATTTTAAGTTGATACGTTGAGTTAGTTTTCAAGTGTTATATGAACAGCAAGGTATGATGCTGCTTCCAACTTGTTCGATATAGATTGATTTTAATGTGATATTTGTCGTTTGAATTGTGTGTGTGTTTGTTTTTCACTGTTTCTCGTTTCAGTTCCGTCCGGACTATGAATGTGTCTGTTTTTCTTGTTTTGTTTCGATTTTACTTGTTTTTGTTTGGAACCTAGGGTTTGTTTATTAATATTATATATATATATATATATTATGTTTTTGTCCCAAATTAAAGGGTTTTTTTTGGGTAATTAGCGAAGGGAAGTCTATGTTTGTGTTTCCTGTGCCTTTTGGGTTTGACTTTATGAATAGTAAATAAAAAAAAAAAAAAAAAAAAATTAATTGTAAAATAAATTTGTCCTATAATATAAGAAGGAAAAAATAATTCTTTGATTTGATATTTTAGAGAAAAAAGAAATTGAATACTAAAAATTTGGAGTAAAATTTACAAAAGAACATAACCTAAGAGTTATTTTTATTTTTTAGTTTTCCGTTTTGTCCTTTGATTATATATATAAAATAATTGAATGTATAATGATATGTTTCGTAGTCTAAGTAAAAATTATGGATATTTTAGTATTAATATAAGATTAAAAGATGGTATTTTAAAGTGGGACAAAAGAAAATGATAAAAGAAATTGGTATAGATGGATGAAGTATTAAAGGGTGTTTTTTCTTGTTTTAATACTCTCTCCGTTCAATTTCCTTACGCTAGTGTCGCTAATAAGTTATTAATAATAAATTATAAATATTATTTTTTTATATGACTAATATTATTGATATTTTAAAAATATGAATTAATATTTTATGATTAAAAATTTTTAGAATATTTTGAAATATTTTTAGTCTTATCTCTTAATAAAATATATAAAATATTATTCCCTCCGTCTCATGTAATATAAGTGTATTAATGTAGAGACGAGAATTTAGGTAAATAATTATTATTTAGTAAAAATAATGAAATGACAAATTATGTGAGACGAACGGAGATAGAACGAGTGGACAAATTAAGTGGGACGGAGGAAATGTGATATACCAATATACTGAAAATAAATACAATATGCTGAAAAATCAATACAATATCAGTGTGAAAAAAAAAAAAAACTTACATCTTATTCTTGGTATATCGTAAGTCGATATACTGAAATGTTCGATACAATATTGATCTGATAGATTTTTATACAAATTTTTTTGATAAAATATACAATATAATATAAAATTTTCTATATACAGTATCGTGCTACCTTTATTTACATTATATATTTTATTTACTTAATACTCTATCTGTTCATTGCATTTGTATTTTAAAACACTAATGGAAATATTTTTATTTTTTCTCTTAATTTGTACTACCTATGAATATAATATTAATATTTAAACTTCAACATGCAAAGAAATAAATGGATACCTAGCTAAGGAACAAAAGTAATATTATTCTTCGACAATTGAAATTAAAAAATTAATAAAAAAAACTACATCTATTTACATATATATTTTCTTTATTTAATACTCTCTCAATCCCAGTAAGAATGACCCATTTGGTTACGGACACGGTATATTTAGATAGTATAAATTAATAAATTATTAATAATAAGTTATAATACTCACTACAAGAAAAATATTCAATTGTTGCGGATATATTTGTCACGAAAAGTATATGATTCTGCAACAAATTTAATAAATTGTCACGGAAATGTTGCGAAATTAGTTCTGCGCACTACCAAAAAAGGTCTTTTTGTAACGGTAAAATATTCGTAACTAAAACCCATTTTTCGTGCAAAAAAGTTTTTTGTGTCAACTTTGTTACGAATTATGACCGCTACGAAAAATCGCGGTACAAAAAGTTCGTGTTGTAACAAAATCCGTAACAAATATTTGATGGTCAACTCTCAAAATAAGCACGTGTTAATTATATTTCTTACGTTTTTTGGTATATAACAAAAACATCAATTATGTTTTTGAATCAACAAATATCCAACACAAATAATGCGGAACAAAAGTTGAATACTATCAGAGAAATATTTGTTACGACATATGTCCGAATCAACAAATGCGTTACAAATGTCTAATCTTGTCAGAAAACTTCTTGTTACAAGATTTGTCCGTAACAACAATACATTACAAAAGGACTGCCCCCTAACAAATAAGTTGTTTGTTACGAAATTACTCCGCAACAAAAAATCATGACAAAAGTCAGGCAACCATACATTACCATTTGTACCGGCCACTGTCCGTAACTAAAAATACACTACAAAAGACGTCCCTGTGTGGCATAGTAGTTTTGTCGCCATAAATAAATTCTATTTGTCTGTATTATTAATCTGCGAGACAAATAATTTAAAACTTAATCTTATCATAATTGTTTCCAAATCCATCAAAATAGTACACATGGTCATCAATACAATGATGTTCATAGTCCAGCCAAAAATAAAATATTAGTCGTCAACGGTGCTAACAAAACATCCCAACAAAACACCAATCCATACACTAACATAACAACCTACTAAATAATGATACGAAAAACCAAAAAGTAATACATAAATAGATAAATCTGATATCGTACGGAAGTACGATCTTAAGGGCAACTCATAAACACTACTATGAATGACCCAACTAGTCGAGTGCAGACTCATGGAGGCTGCAATCATGGGCGGCGAACCAACTGCAATGTGTTTTTAATAATATATAAGCATTTAATACAAAAATTGAAGTAATTTAATTTCCAAAAGATTAAAGTAAATAAAAAATTGCGTACATCCTGGTAAATCTATTCGATATTATCTCCGTCGAGTACATCACCGAGAATTTTCGCTCCAGTATTAGTTGGGAGGATAGGTGCGGTCTCCGGGACCATTACAACTGTAACATACATCTTAACAATGGCTAGGGTATCACCTATATAAATAGGTTAAACGAGCGCTAGTTACGAGGAATGTCTCCCTCTGTAAACATTATGGATGAATATAATAAAATAAAACTTACGTTTTAGCTTGATCTAGGGACCCTATCTTAAATACAATTATAGTAACAAATAAACTTAAAAAGCACAAATAAAATAGGCTGACCCATGAACATTATGAAAATAAATAACACATGGACCATAGGGGCCAACTCCCCTTACACATATACTAATATTTATAAATCATTACGATCATAGATCGGCAATCCTTCAGTAAAAGAAACGAACATAGCTCTCCAATAGCAACAAATTAACCACCAATCAAGCCCTACAAATAACGTTTGACCATACAACTACCTTAAACCCAAATAGACATGCCCTAGAACAATATAACCAGATGCTAGATATAACAATCTTACACAAGATCCATTTTATGTCCATTTCACGTTGTACAACTACACAATCAGAATTCATAAAATACAATAATCATTTTGAAAATAAAAACTCGGTTTGAAAATGGATGAGAATATGCTATATAAAATCATGCAAAACTAGCAATAGAAAATACATAATAAGAAGATGGTTCTCAGTTTATGGATGGGATCGTTCAAAACTCGGATAAGAATTCAATACTCTATAAACAACCTAACAAATATAATTGACTAATACAATTGTCGTAGCTTTCAAATCTTAAAGTGTCAATATAACAAATGCTGTGTAAGTAAAATCGCATTCACTTCGTTCCAAAATCCATACTACAATCCCTGAAATGTATTATACATCAAGAGAAAAACGTTGAAAGTTTGAAGAAATTACATTTCAAAACATAAGTTTGATTTTCACCAACATATCTACAAAAAAAGATAGCATATTTTGGCAAGATCTAAACTGGATAGTAAGAGATTATAACTCCCAATACTATGTCCGGCCATAAAAATGTATATAAAATACATGAAAGCTTGAATATGCTCAGTTTTAGAAGTACTGCATAATGTAGACAATTATCACAGTCATGGCAGAATAATGTTGCTCTCCTGTGAGAATAGGGAACACAACTGTGCATCTATGATTTGTTCGCCCATTTCGCAATCTTTTGCTGTCAATATCACATCACAGTTTTTTGTGTTAACTTATTTTGTCCAAAAACATCTCACCCAACAATATTTTCATATTTTCAAATAAAAAACGTTAAACGCACACAAAAGAAAAGAAAAAGAAAACCTCCGTAGTTTGACTTTTTTTTTTTCCATTCCATTTACATATTTCCAGCATTCAACAAGTAGATTCAAAAAGAATACTGGGAATGCAATATCAGGATAATTAAGGTTGTCCCAAGGAAATAAAATAGCGAAAAAGAAAGCTTTATGGGAATAAAAAGTAAAAACTCAATAATGAGAATATTACCTAAATAACAATATTATTTACTACAGCCCCAATCAAGAAAGGGCCAACCGGGCAGAGCAAACCACAGAAGAAGAAGAGGTCTGCTTACCAAAATGTTAACATCATTATTAGAAATTGGAAATAGGAAAATGTAAGATTTGCAACAGAATAGTCTATTGTAATAACCATGGAGTAATAAAGGCTTAGTGTTGTTAACCAACATAGTGTGAATATATATATATATATATATCACCAACAACAATATATATACATAATCCACATAGCCAAAGAAAAAATCATTATTTCAAAGTGATTGAAGACTGGTACACATAGATTGAGATTGAATGAAGTAGGTGGAAAAGAGAAAAAGAACAATAAATGTAACAACAACCAGACTCGGGACAAAAGTAAATGGAAGACTGAAAGTAAAACAAAATATGCAGAAAAAATTGGTTAAAGGGGGAAGTGTCAAAACTGTTTCTCGTCTTCTATTTTTCTTTCACTTTCAGAAGAAACTCAAAGACGACTTATCCATCATCGACTCTCGAGCTTAAGGTTTTTAGTATTTCCTATACAAACTGGAGAGTCATGACACATATGCCATGCCTAAAGACATCATTTTAAACAACACCAAGATGCAATGTTTTGTAAACTTCATTTTATGAAAACAGAGTTGATAAAACTTTAAAAGAACAATAAATTAGAATCTCCAGTCATATAATACATTACCTAATATACGATCTTCAAACAGTTATAAGTCCACCTCTGCTGCACCTTGTTGTTCAATAACTTAATTCTACAAATGAAAGTTGATGAAATAAGTATTATTCAACCATGAAAAAGTCAATTTCAGAAAACACATCCATACTGGGTATTTACCCAAGACAAATTATAAAACAAAACTCGTTATTTACCTAATAAAAATATGAAATAATTTGTACAAGAAGATTATCCAAAACCCTAGAACACTAAAGAAACTAAAAATCAATTTTCATAGCTTCAAAATAGAATGCCCTAGGTTTTAACTCACCGTTCCATTTCGTGAGAACTATAATGCGGCGAGGAAGATTTACGCTGGCCATAACTCAGAGAACACGAGCGTCAAACCAGCGACGGTAGATCGGAGTGAAGTGTAGAGAAGATCTTGTTGTGTGTGGATCGGGAGGCGATTTGGGGGAAAAGGAAAATGAGAGCGTGTGTATGTATGAAATTGTATAGAAATGGGAAAGTGTTAATATATGTTGGGAAAGAAGAGAAAGTGTTAACACGCTTTTTATCATTATTTTTTAAAATTATTATATATTTTTAAAATATTTTATAAATATATTTTTTAAGTGGTTAATATATGTTGAGAAAATGAAGAAAGTGTTAACACGATTTCTATTCTTGATTACTTTTTAATTATTATTTTTTAAAAATAATTTTATATAGATTGTTTTTTTAAAAAAATATTTATAATTATAATATTGATTTTTTGTTACGGTTTTATATACATAACAAATACATACAGGACCCCATGTCGTTATAATTGTAGTTGTTGCGGATAAACTAATCGAAACAATTAAAAATTATTTTTTAATTATTATTTTTTTGATTGAATTTTATATAGATTTCTTAAAAAATATTATTTATTATTTTACTATTGACTTTTTACTATGGTTTGGTATACGCAACAAATACATAGATACCAAATCTCGTTACCATTGTAGTTGTTATGGATAAACGATCGAAACAAATAAAAAAAATATGTTGACCAGCCCAATTTTTTTTTGTTCCGACAAAAATCGTAACAAAAAATACTTTTTGTGCCAGAACTATTGTTACGAACAATACATCAGCTACAAATGGTTGATTTTTTTGGCAGTGGCGCTTAATTCTCCGTGACAATGGATATTGCCGCAAAAGTTGGAAAAAATTGTTGCAACCTTCCGCGGCAACGCTACAATGCATTAATGACATTTTGTCGCGGAAGGTTTGTTGCAACCTTCCGCGACAAAAATGCCAAAACAAATTGTTGCAAATCAAAACAAATTATTGCTGAGACAATTTAGATAGTAAAATTAAATATTTTTTAAAATAGTAAAAAAAATTAAAATAATAAAATATTATTTACATAAAATATATTTAAATAGTAAAATGAAAAAAATACATTCAAATTAATTTTAATGTCAAATGAATACATTACAAAGAAAAAAATATTATATTAATTTTTTAATAACACTGAGGAGGCGGAATAGTTTCATCATCCTCGTATTCATATTCATCATCCTCCTCGTTACGATAATATTGTCCATTTCTACTTACTTTACCGGTACGACTGCCACTCCCACTTTCCTCTCAACGCATTTGATAAAGATCAAATGAACTAGTCATTCGGGGATAATATGGTTGTGGTTCGTGAGGAATAGGATGATTGAAAATTTCAAAGTGCATACGAAGAAATTTCGTCACTTACAAAGAAAAAAATAAAAATTAGAATCTAAAGTTTAAAATAAAATTTATCAATAATATTAAAAAAAACCTGATCTAATATTGATTAGTCACTCGCAACTTTTCCTTAATTTTCAAATGCTTATTTATTGATACACTTGAAAAAGATGCAGATGTAATATATTGTGAATAGGAAGGTTCAGTTGAATATTTGCTATTTTACCTCGAGAACCAAGTCTCAGGACACGGCCTTTTTGTGTTAAAACCATCAAAGACACTAACAAGTTTTTTTGGATCCAATTCAGAAGTAGAGATACATTCAAAAATTTTTGTAGCTCCGCCTAAGAATTAAAATTTTTGAAACCATTATATTCGATTACTCAATATAAAAAAAACATATTCTAAATAAATTATACCTCGAGAGCTGCAGCATCTTGAGTAGGTACTTCATTTTTTTTACTAAAACATTGACAATAAAGTTCTATTTTGGTTGTGTGCATCATAATTCGTCGCTCTGCAAAATAAATATTATTAAAATATTGTGTCAAATGTATATATATATATAATACAACAATTTATATTTACAAAGTATATTAAATTAAATATTACCATAATCTTTCGAACACGACCAACAAATTGAGCGCCCCATGGTATTGATTTGCAACTGTTGTCGGATGTTTTTTTCTATTTTCTTTATTTCGTTCAACCATATCCTGAAATTCTTTAGAACCCCATTGCTCCTTCATTTTATCCCATTTTTCAAGAGAAATCCATTTCGGACATGCATTATTTTTTCGAGCATATCCTAAATTTCTCCTTAATAACTCGCTAACTTTATTTAAAAATAAATTAGGAATCTCAGATTCGTAAATATTTCAAACCATTTGTCTCTTTTGTTATCAGGTACTTGTTTCATAAAAATCAATGGTTCAGAAAAATTTGATCAAAATATATTTCCTATATGTCCAATCAAACCTGGAATTGAACTATATATATATAAAATATTGCATTTTATTAGAATCCATATTTTAAAAGTATAATAAAAAAATAAATAATAACATTAAAGATTCAACATAATTTAAAAATTCACTCAAAAATACTCGTTGTAATCTATGTCCTAACATCAGTAATTTCTCCATCACCATTTTGATTTTCTTCGTGATTATTACTAGTCATTCCACCTCCGATTGATGATATCGGAAATAGGTGGTTGATTATCCATTGATGTAATTTATATTTTCTGCAATACAAAAATAAAAATAATTATACTAAAACATAAAACAAATAAAAAATTTATACCATAAAATATAATATATTTAAATCCAACACAGGTAAGTGCTTAAACAAACTTATTATAACATATTATAATATATATATATAATTTTCTCAATTTTATAATTCAATTCAAGCATCAAAGAAGCACATTCATAATTTTCCAAACTTAAAGAAAAAACAGTGAAGCAAATAATATTTTTTTAATATAAACCTTCTAGAAAAAATAATAAAGTAAATAATATTTCTAGAAGAAAAAGAACATATCCTAAACCGTAAAAAAAAAACAGTGAAATAAAATTTTAATTAAATATATATTTTAATGTTTACATTAAAAACAACACATCCAAAACTTATCTGTCATTCAAAAATTTTCTAATCCATAACACCTCATAACACAAACAAACACACCCTAGTTTATAAAATAATTAATACGCAAAAATAATTCATTCTAATTTCTTATGGGCATAGTGTTTCAGGATGAATATCTTTTATTAAGGCTTCAATCACGTTCATTGATTTATTATGGATTCCAACTTGTTTTAGACTTCAGCAATTACTTCAATTCTCCAATGTTTAGCAATAGCATCGAACTTAAGAGTTTGTGGTTCAAATGTAACTTTGGCTAAAAGCTGAAGCCAACACATGAAAGAAAGATGCCCTTGCTTCTATATGCTACTGCTACTCTTTTTCTAGTTTGTATAGTACCAATGGTATGCTCTTGTGCGATTCTTTCAACTACTATGTGAATAAAGTATAACTGCATACTATTTGAAAAAGAAGACTTACCTCAATAATAGTCTCTCATACATAGCTCGGAAGAAGCGTCTGAAAAGAAATAAGGAATAGTCGTTGCATAAAAATATGTGCATCGTAACTCTTCATCTTTATTAATTTCACTCGGGAACTGTCCACACAACGGCTAAGATTGGACACAAACTGATCTGGAAACTTTATCTAGCAAATCCAATCACAGAGCAATCCACATTGTGTTCGATTAAATGTGTAAAAGGCCTTCCTCTTTGGACCATTACTATCTGGCTCGACAGAAAGTTCGGGACAATAAAAAATAATTGACATGTCCTTCCAAGCATTAAGGTTATCTTTCATTTTTCCCGGAACATCCATAATAGTGTGTATAATATTTTCAAAATGTTTTTATCACATGCATAACATCCAAGTTATGGCGTATGCGGAGATCTTTCCAATAAGGAACATCCCATGAAATAGATTGTTTTGTCCATTTATGGTGCTCCCCATAGCCAAGATGTTTAGAACGGTTTGGGTTGAAGCTACTGAAGGCATTGTAGAAACCCATTCATATAGTGTATGCCTGTCGAGCCTTTCACGAGCTACACTGTCCTCAGTTTTTCCCTTAATGTAACTTCATCTATCTCGACGGAAAGAATAATTTTGCAGTAAGAAACGGCAGTGACAATTAAAATAGCATACCTTTCTTCCGTGGATTAAGCGAAAGGCTGGATTGTCGTCCATGCACAATGGACAACCTAACATTCCCGCCGTGCTCCATCCTGAAACCATTCCATATGAAGGGAAGTCGCCTACTGTCCATAAGAGTGCAACACGCATTCGAAACTGATGTTTAGTATATGCATCGTAGACAACATATCCATCTGTCCATAAATGTAGCAACTCTTCCACCAATGACTATAAGTATACGTCAATCAACTTATTTGGATTTTGCGGTCCCGGAATAATCGTGGACAAGAACATATAATCCTTCCGCATACATGTTCCTGTTGGCAAATTATATACGGTAAGCATGACTAACCAACACGAATAATTTGCTCCATATGTTCCGTATGGTGCAAAACCATCAGTGCAAAATCCTAATCGAACATTCCATGGATCTCGTGCAAAATCAGGATATATACAATCAAAATGTTTCTATACCTCTGCATCGGATAGATGACTCATCGACCCAACTTCGCTTCGATGATGATAGTGCCACGTCATTGCTTATGATGTCTCAACAAACTCATACAATTTTTTTCAGTATTTCTTTCAGTGGAAGATCTATCATTTTTTATGCCGCAACATACTTCTGCCAACTACCATATTTCCAATGTGACCCGCAACAAAATTTTGCACTTTTGTAAAGCCGCATCATCTTTCCAAAATAGCATGCATCTTTGTGGACAACAATCTATCTTGATACGGGTTAACTCCATTTTTTTTGTTAACTTTTTTATCCATAGAAATTGGCAGGCATCTGATGACCTTTAGGAAGTGCTCGTCCAAATAACTTGCATATATCATCATACGCTGACTCTGATATATTGTGATTGGCCTTAATGCGCATCAATTTCGTAACAATAGATAGTTGAGTTTCTCTGTCACCATCTGCATAAAGTGGGTTGTCAGTATCTTGAAGCAAATTGCTGAATCTACCTGCATATCTGTATCTCCAAATTCTTCTTTTATAGTGGAGGCCTCAGATGGATCATTTTTCAAATTTGAAGGTTCTGCATCATTATCAGGTTGATTGTATATACTTCTTCCATAATCTTCAGTAGATGGAACCTCGTTATCGGCTACAACCGGTGAAATTTGAGAACTTTGCTATGTAAAATCCATATTTGATAGTTTCTGGTGAAATCCCTCGTAAACAGATCAACTATTACTTCATCCGGTAATTTATATTTACCGTATTTACATCTGCTACATGGACACAATATTGTGTCACCCTTCATCCACTCCTTTTGTTGTGAAGCCCATTCAACAAATTGTAGAACTCCTTCTTCAAATTATTGACGCAATCCATGCGTATTTGGATCAAATCTTTTGCACATCCAAACTTGATAATTTTTCGAATAAATAATAAATATTTTAATTATGTATAAACTTAAATATAAAAAGGAAACTAGATAGAAAATAAATAAGTAAAAGAGTAGAATATTTATATGAATGATTAAAATAACAAAATCAACTCAATTTATAGAGTTGAAAACACATTAAAATTATGTAAAATCATAAATAATATTATTGAAAATTTTAATTATTAACTAATATTGAAAATTTAAATATTTTAACAAATTGAAAATTAAAATATTTGAACAATTGAAAATTGTGGGATTAGCATTGAAAGTTATTTCTATCAATTAATTTATTTGTTATCAAATATTTTCTCATAATATGTTTTCCTTATTTTAAATGTATCAATTTGTTTATTGTAAAAATTTATTATACATTTTGTTGATCATTACTACTAGTATATAAATAAAATAATATTTGAGTTAATATTATCTGAAATATATTATTACCAACAAATATGGCATATATATATATATATAAAGATATATACTATATTAACTTATAGTGGAAAAAATATATTAATTCCTCTAAAGTTGAATACTATATATTATTGAAAAGTGTAGCTATAAGTAAAATTGAAAATAAAATATTTTGAAAAAAATAAAATTATTGGTGATTTAAATTTTTATTGATGTTTTCAAAAAATTAAAGAACTATCACGTAAGTTTTAATAAATTATTTTATATACTATATTTTCAATAACTAAGTTACTATAATTATTAGTGCAAAACAATCAGAACAATGCATTGTAAAGTAATTTTTTTTTTATTTAGAATTATTGTCCCGTCATGTTGCAATAAAATTGAAAAACAATAAATTTATTCATTGTTTGTCACAGACAATCGCAGCAATGCATTGTAAAAAGTATAAAAATAATTTTTTATTTAAAACTATTGTTGCCGAAAGTTGCAACAAACGTGTAAGAGATAAATTTATTCCTTGTTTGTTGCGACTTTCCGCGACAAATTGGACAAATTAATTGTTGCAACAAAGATTGTTACGGACGTCCGTGACAATTAATTTATATATAATTTTTATTAAATATTAGACAGAAGTTGTGACAATATATTATTCCGTGACATTATCATTATTTTCTAGTAGATACTATTTTATTATTTTTTATATGAATAATATTTTTGATATTTTAAATATTTTCAAGATTATATTTTAATAAAATATATACAATATGAATATTATTTTAAAATAATAAAATATTATATAATAAAAATACATAAAAAATATATATATATTTATTTATGATTAACTTATAACTAATTTTATAAAGAATGATAAATTTTAAATATAGATAAAAATATTTGTTTATTCTAGAAAAATAAAAATAGAAGAGTTTAGGTGGCTAGTTTAAGAATTTAAAAATTTTATTAAATTAATTTATATTTATTAAATATGTTTAAAATAATAAATTTATTAAAAATAAAATAGATAATTAAAAAAAAAAAAAAAAAGTTGACGGAGGCATTATTATTCTTCCACATTTCAGGTTAAAAAGTTTATAATAAAATAAAAAGGAAACACCTAAATAGAGTTTTGAGTGAGGAATTAAAAAAAAAAAGAAGAGAAAAGAAAAAAAAAAAAAAAAAAAAGAACAATTACGCTGATATAACTCCAATGATTGGATTAATATTCAACGGTGCTGATTTATTCAACATTCCTGTGTCTGCATATGATCCATGGGCCACAATCCATTTTACATTTCAACGTGTAATGGTGCAGTTGAAAGACCACGTGTCCAAAATAAATGCGCCTTACAATTACAGGCCCACGTGCACCAAATTCCCACTTGCATTCCATCGCCTATCCTCCTCCGTCTTTATTGCTCCCTCCGAACTCCGGTGACCTCTGCATTTACACTCCCCATCTCCACCGGCTGTTCCCGTCGCCCGGTGAACTCACTCGCCATCCTCCTCACCAATATTTTTCACACCTGCCCGGTGCCGCCATTTGGGTTTGGGTGAAGTTGCATTGCTCCGCTCCGCTTTACGATACCATGGCTGTAAGATTTCCTTCCTTGATCTCAATTCAGCTGACTACTGTAATTGCTGCGTGCTTGGTGTTGCAATTGTAGCTGTGTTCTGGAATTGGGCATGGATGGGTGATTAATTAATGTTTGAGTAGGTTTCGTCTGGTAGCTTTCAGTTTTATCAAAATAAGAAACGAGTTGCTTGTATGGTTTTCGCAATTAGGTGGTTGAGTACGGTGGTGCAGTGTGTGTTCTCTTCTTTTTTTCCTTTTGGGATTTATTTTGGTTCTCTGTGCTTGATGGGGGAGACTGGGGCATATGATGGGACTTGGGAGGAAAGACAATGTGATTGGGAGGGTAGTTGTGGCTTGTAGGAGCTCAGAAATGATCCAGATGGATTTGGAGCATTTATTTACAGCCGGTGTTATTAGTGATGCTAAGATAAAAAAGCAAACCAGCAATGCTGGTGATGATGCATCCGGAAGAGAGATTTTATTCTCCTCTTGTGAAAAGCAAACCTACACAATCTTCTGTGGATCTGTCTGCATTTCTGCTGGTCTAATAATCTATTTCCTCACTTGTTAAAAAGCAAAATAACATTTAGATAGAGTGAATCCAAAGTAGGGTGAGGGCGACCACACCTAATGGCTGATATACAGACTCTGCTTTTGGAGATAACTGTGGAGTTGGGTGTTGGCCTTGGGACTTTGCTAAGTCTTGATGCTATAGCATACTCTTTAATTCTGTTTCTTAAGAGTAGAGGTAAAAATCTGTCATTTGTAGAGGTGGATAATTTTATATAGGCAACGAATGTGCTCGGCGAGGTTGCTAGAAGCCAAATAAGTATGTGATTTGAGTTCGAGGAAAAAGTTATAATTTATGAGAGTAGGTGCAAGCCTTGGCGGAGAAGAATTTTGTTTTTCACTTTGCCTGAAAATTGCAAATTTTAAGGCCTTACTAGGGAAGGCTAGGAATTTCTGCTTCAGCCTACTGGGATGAGCTATGTCTCCGCCACAAGGCACTGGCCTCACTTATATTTAATTATGCATGGAAAAGTGTCACTAAAAGTGACCACTTGGTATGCTATTTATTAAGTTGCCGCTAAGCCTTCAGGTACTTAAGCAACTCATGGTCTGTGTATCACAACTTCTTTTGGGTAAAGGTAGTGCTGCCATTTCTCTAACCACAGCGTACATTCCTTGTCGTCCAACGGTATTTGATACCAGCGATTAGTCGCATTACAACATTTGCAGGGGGTTTTGAATGAATTCATCAAGTGAATCGTGAGTTATTGAACATGGTCAGATATATAACTAAAGAAAATGAAGTTGTAGACCATGAAGCACATTTTCATAATTATTTTATATTCTTTTTATTGGTGAGTTTTCATGTTGAATATAGGGGTTTTGAGTCATGGAATTTAAATCGAGAAATTCTTACAAAGTTAAGCGGAAGCAGGGATAAAAACGAAGAAACCAAGCAGCGCACTCGCAAGTGAGCCAAAATTAGCTTTATAGAATTGAATTTAAGGCAATTAAAAATGAGCAGAAAAGAAATGGTAAAGTGGAGATGATATGCGAGCGGTGAGTGCAACGAGGGCGTTGGTGAGCGAAGGCGATCGGATGAGTAGTGAGCGAATTATATAAATAACAATGATGTTGAACGGTTGATGAACGATGTTGCTGATGGAAGATGGACGATAATATGTAAGCGATATAGAGGATCAGAGAAGGTTGTGTGTGATCTTCTCCAACCAAGGAAGGAAGGGTGGACGAGGCAGAACGCATTCAGTGGTATTAAAGTCAGAACAATGGTAAGAGCGGCAGCGTAAGGGCGCACGAAGGGCGGGAAAGCTCTGCGCTCCTTAATGGCTAGGTTCTCGTGGAGGAAATGAACGAGTGGTGTTAGTGAATAAGCGAAACATATATTTATAATATGCAATGACAAAAGTAATGAATGTAATCATGCTTTGCGAATTAACACGAGATTTTAACATACCGGTTACTTGACCTTGAGAGATTTACAACAATATTTCAATGACACCCAGAATTAGAACATTATAAGCAAAAAATATTGGCATTAGACATTTCTATGGCCTAATAGACAAGCGTCTATGCTCCTTTAGTCATCTTAAAATTTGTTTCATTAGTGGTTTTATCCTTCTGTGACCTTTCTTTAATCAGAATCGAATTCGGTACAGCAACTAAACAGGTAGACAAGACTCCCACATACTTAGCTATATTTATATGCCTAAATTCTACTAATGAATACGATACGGATTTAGGTTTAACTAGTCGATTTGATTCGTCTATGTTCTTCCACAACATATCAGAATTTCGAATTTTAACTTTCAAGCACAAATATGGAGAGGAAATGAAGATGAATATAAAGAAATCATGATATTTCATTGAACTATTGAAAAAAGTAAAGATCTATATTAATAAAACGGTAGCAAGACTGTAATTCAATTCTGTAATCTACACTGGAAAACAGTAAAGTGAACGGCTAGAGGAGGAGAAGATCTTACACCCTTGGCCAATCATATCTAGAGAACTCCTTTATAGGGTTGGCGCTCTCGGAAAACACTAAAAAATCTGCGAAAAAATATAACATTTGTGTGTAGTGTTATTTACAAATGAAATCTGGCCCTATTTATAGATTTCAAGATTGGCAGCAATTGAGAAGCTGTTGAAATTGCTAGGCAGTTAGGCGGTTGACAGCCGTTAATCTGTTGAAGAAATTGTACGGGCCATAACTCTCAGGTTGCTCGCTTCACTTGCCTCAGAATGTATGGGCACAGATCTTTCTCGCTGGTCTGACATGGCTGGAGAACATCGGCGCAGCTCAAGCGGTGCTGTCATCGCTAGCTGGCAATGGAATAGCATGACCACTTAGAGATGAAACTTAGCCAATTTTGGGGGTTGGTCCAGTCTCGCTTACTCAGCGGTGGATGTCTGGTCGCTGGCATAAGCAAACGGTAAGAACATCGCTTGCCTTTTGAGAAGTGCATTCGCTTGTCTTTAACACTTTCTGGGCCAGAAACATCGCTTACAAAGGCTGAAAATGTTAATAATCTCAACAAACAGACTCTGGATCATGCTAAGCGAAACAAAGCAATAAAGTATGTCATAAATCAATTATTGTGGTGGTTTTCACATAAAAATTCAAGTAATACGCAACTTTGTCAAGTGAAAACTATGCTATTATTTGAAGTTATCAAACCTCCTCACATTAAACCTTTATTCATCCTTGAACAAACTAAATCACATGAATAAAGATTTAAACCCGTTCAAGGCAGTCAAATATTGCATAAGATCAGTTGCATGGTTGTAGATAAGGTGAATCTCAAATATAAGCAATTGATCCTTAAGCATTCAAAACTTGTCAATCTATTTGACATGAGCAAAGTAATCCAGGTATAATCAACTTTGCTTGCTCGGCGGGGACTTTTTTTTGGACAAGGTACATTCAACTGAAAGGTGCGAATTTTTTTTTTTCACCGTTCATTATATTTCGCGATATGTCAAAGAGTTTCAAACATTGGGCCTGCTCGTGACCTTATTTAATTTGCATCGCAACCATAGGCCTTTTCAGTCCCTTTAAAAATAAGTCCACCCCACCCAGCTTCGCTTACATTGTTTTTTCAAACCATATTTAAGGACTTTCCTTTTCAATGTCATCTCATTTGAACAAAATAGATAGTCAGAAATTCGGTTGCCCTACTGAGTATGAAAAATTAATCTAAGCCACATATCTTAGTGACAAGCTAATCTAAGCCACACATCTTGATTGAAATCAAGGGATCACAACTTCCAAGCAAATTAGTAACTTCGACCGTATCTGGATTGCAATCGGTCCGTCTAAAGTCGGGTTTGGGTTATCCGAAAACGTGTGAAAACACCTCTTAAGGGTATGGTGAATTTGAAAGGGGAAGAAATTATCAAAGAACAGGAAGAAGAGCTTGAGATTCAGATGCAAGAAGAGCTTGAGATTCAGATGCAAGAGGAAGAGAAGCCATGTCAATTCCTTGTATTTCGACGGCAGGGACAGGCTTAGACTTACAGTTCGAGAGTTTAGACTTTCACTAATTTACTTTCTTGTATGATTATATATTTTTGGTTAGGTTTGTCCTTGTTTATTAGATGTGCTTATTTTATTTCTAGTAAATAGAGTCTAGTAAAAGTATTTAATCAAGAATAATTAGGGTTTAGGAACTTCATACTTTTTTGGAAATAACAGAGTCTAGAGGTTATCGGGCAAATAGTAGATTCTATTTGATTGTTCTTATTGCTTTCATCTTTTTTATCAAATTGCTCCAACTCCCACCATTGAATGGCTTAATGAAAAAACTTGATGACATTGAGTTTGACTTTACCTACCATAATTCGATATGCCAACAATTCCATCATTTTCAACCACATGAAGTAGGCATTAGGATTGTTGGTGCCATAGAATTCTGGGACATGAATGTTTTGCAGTTCCTCGTGGTTGTTTTCTGCTCGATCTCCTCTTTGGAAAAACTCCCACTCTACCTCGTCACTAGAAGATGCATCATCATCCTTGTATTGTTAGGAAGGATTCTTCATAGGAGCCCCTCTAACAGGTGGCCTGAATAGCAGGGCCGGAATGGGAATCCCAACCTAGCATTTGAGTCGCGTACTAGTCACTCTCCAATTGTGCCCACCATGTCTGTGAACCTCTAAACTGTGGCCATGAGGACAACAATATTGGCGTCAGGAATAGAGTTTTGCATGCTGGTAGGCATAGTTTCCCTGCATAACAAACAAACAATCAAAGAAAAGATTTTGCTTGCTTTGCTCAAGTGTTTTGACTCACACACTCTGTGCTTGGAGATAACTCAAGGTCAAGCCTGCTTGGCTTGACCATTCACAATTTCTTATTCCTTGACATCAACCAAGCCAAGGCTCAACAGAGGATCTGTGTACACGAAAGTTATGGACCAATGTGATCAATCTCGACTGTATTGAGGGGTACCCAACAAGAAACAAATCAAAAGGAAAGGGAGAGGGAATTAAAACTCCACAAATGCAGCTTAACTAACTTTGACTTGCATAAATGCTAATGATGTTGTGGCTCGGCTAATGCCTCTTTGGTTTGAGGATTTTGGTGGAAATAAGGTTCAAGAAGAAAGAAATAGAAAAGAAAGCTAAAGAAAGTCAAATTCTTGTGTGTTGTTTAGATTAAGAGTTTTATTGTGGAAATAAATGGAAAACGTAAAAATGAATTTAAAACTATGAAGTTGTTTTGGTTTGTTTGTTTGTTTGAAAATGCAAGGAAATGAATAAAGAAAAATAGATTTGGTGAATAGTTGCGACAAAGGAGAGTCAAGTTTGCGGATATTGTTTACCTATGTTCTTGTTATAAATTAGTCTCTTTGAACGTGCTGCACCAAATGCGATAACTGATAGTCTTTCCAAAGGACAGTACAGAGAAATCTTTAAAAAGTTTGCAATTGTGTTATTGATACTCTATATCGCAATGCTCGAATCTATGGGGGTGCTTAGAGTTATGACTGTGTAATGTATTGGTCCTCAATCACCTAATATTATCATTCCATACATGCTATAATCCTATTATTGGTTTTCTTTCTTTTTTGGTCCCTCTCTTAAAAACTTCTATCTTATTTATTTTTTGGCATGGTATATTACAAACTAGACAGTGGAAAGCAAAGCGATAAATATACTAGCTAAATGGTGAAATATTCGGCCTTGGCCAATATATGAATTTGCACGTGATTGATGCATAAAAGGTAACATGAGTCTGGTGGATGGATATGTTCTTGATATACACAGAGACACACATATAAATATATTTATGTATTTTTTGGTTCTAGGAAAAGCGCCCACAACTACCTCAATTTGGAGACTGGGAAAAGGAAGAAGTTCTCTATAGTGCTTATTTTGAAAATGCCAGGCGGGAGAAACCTGGAAAAATTCGTCATGGAAATCTTGAGGCCGAATTAAAGGACCTAAAAGTGAAAGTGTTGAAGAATGAGCGATACCCTGATCAAGAAGAAGGTTATGAAGTGAAGAGAGTGCCTGGTTCTGTTAGTGTAGTGGGTCGTAAACCTGCAATTCACTCCTCTCCTAAAAGGAATAATCTTGTACAATCTAGAAATGATAAATTGGAGGTGGAAGTGATTAGGCCAAGGCACAACCCGCGCCCAAGTCGAGAAGAAGGAGATCTTAGAAGACTTACTGATTCCCCTTTGCGCCCTGAGGCTGCAAACTTCAGAAACAGTTCCAACTCACCTCACCACCGTCATGGAAGCTCTAGTGCTGGCGACACGCCAAGGAAGGCAGCTCGGCAAAGTGTAGGATCCGATCGCAGTAGCATTGATCACTCGCCTCATTCTCAGACACGAGTTGCTGGGAAGAGTAGTGGTATTTCTTCTCCTTCTTGGGAAAGGAAATCTTCTTCGGATGGGATCCATGGTCTAGCTCCATTAACACCTGGGAGATCTCGACTGAGATCAGTTACGCGAGGCGATGATTCAGTAATACATTTTCTACACTTCTTTTTAATTTTCTTAATCTTTTACGATTTCCTTAACCTCGCACTCATGTCTGAACTCTCACAAGCCTGAACGAGGCCCTGCTGTTCCCAAATTTGGTGATTGGGATGAGACAGATCCTTCTACCGGAGAAGGATACACGCAAATTTTCAACAAAGTAAGAGAAGAGAAGCATAGTGACACAGGAAGAGCACCCGCAGCCACAACAACTGAAACATCCAACTCCAATGGTCACAAACAATATGGAAATGATAATCCAAAGGTAATCATCCGTAAGCTTCGATATCGGCTTATTGATCACAATGGCTTAATCATGCATCCACATTTCATAGGACCTAATTAACAGCTAGCTAGCTCCCTGTAATATATTCAGAAAGATAAAAAAACCAAAATATTTCACTTGTGTTTCTTAAAATAGTGCAATTTACCTCTAACATGAGCTTTTTCTTGACCTTTTACAATGGGTTTCTAATAGGCTTATTCGTCTACATTTTTATTTTTTTATTTTTTGACTTTTTGTAGTCACAAGAGAGTTTGCATCTAAGGTATATAGATAATGATTATGGCCGTTTTCTGTAATTTCCTTACACCTTCTTCATGTAGGGGTGCTCTTGCTTTCCTTGGGGGAGAAGTTGACATAAAAAGATCGATCTTGAACTCCATTTAATCTCATACATGGGTGTTATTATACAAGTTTCTGTTTTTTGTAGTGTTTGTGGGTATACACAGTGTGGTGTATTGTACATGGATCAGTTATGCAGTTAATGGGGTGGTTTATCTCTCTTGTGCCTCATGAGCTGGTATTATTATTATTGTTATTATTATTATTTTCGCTTTGTAATTGTATTAGACCTCTTTGCATTTTTGCATACTCACTGCAAATGCTCATTCAATGTGTCATCAATTGTGTAAAAAAACAAAGAAAGAAAGAAATCTGCATTTGTATTAGTAGTACGCACACACATACAGATGTCACGACTGCCTGCCATTCTTGCTGCAGCTTGCCAGTCCTGTACTGCCCTTGTGGTAAAGACATCAACATATATTCTGTACTTTTATTTTATTTATATGGATTAATATTTGGTTGTTCATGTTACTGAAATTATATAATTATTTGCCATTTATTGCTTAATTTTTGTGTTAAAAATTTATTTTATATTTTATTAAAAAAGAGTGGATTTCTCGGGTTGATCCTAAATCCAAAACGGGGCGGAACAGGTCTCAAAGCTTAACATTTTCTAATGGGCCGGAGGATCTACGCCAAACCAGTCCCATTGCCATCCTTGTTTATTTTATTTATGAGTGTTCTAATAGTTTTTTATTATAGCTCCTTGTTTATTTTGTTAATCACTTTTAAATTTTAATGAAAGTCACTTAAAAATCGAAACACTTGAAAGTAGTATAAAAATAGCTCATTTTAATGTCATCATTATTATCTATATTTAGATGTATAAATATAGTTGAATATATATTTATTATAAATACTAGCCGATTTATCGATATATAAAAATTATATAATTATGTTGTATATAATATAAATAAAATACATATTACAATAAAAATTTTATTCTTAAAAATAACATTAATGTAAATATATATGCATAACAATTCAATTTTAAATCAATGAATATAAAAGAATATACATTAAATACCAAAAAAATACACCTCTACCATATAAACAACTTTACAGAAAAAAATAAAATGAAATCAGAATTGCAAAAACAAAAAAATATTTAATAATTACAAAATCGATAAAAAAAAAAAAGAAAAAGAAAAAAGAAAACACTATGAATTTATATGTATATTAGTTAAAACCAAAAGTTTATATATTATTAAAATTATAAAATAAATATAGAAAATTAGTATCAAATTTCGATTATAAAAATATAATAAGAATAGATACGCATATGATGATTACATTGATTATTAAAAAAAAAAAAAAACACAACTATCGATTTAAATTTTGTTGTAAATAACTATCAATTTAAATTTTGTTGTAAGTAGTTTTTATACAATAATATTAAAATCATCAACATATACAACAATAATCACAAATATTGACCATTTTTTAAAAAAAAACACAGACATATTGAATCATTAGTGTAGCATTCTTTGATTGATCACTCACTGAGACATGCAACATGCGTCTAAATTAGTTAAGTCCATAAAAAATTTTAAAATTTTGATAGAATAATTGATATTTGATTTGCATGCTTCACACATGTTATATCTTTTAGAGATTTTCATATAAAATTTATTTTTCAGTGAGCCATATAAATAAGTAGTGATTACGTCCATAAGGCGCATGTTAGCCTTCTTCATGCACTATTTGGTTTATGAGATATTTAAATGTGATAATATTAATAAATGAAGAATATATTTCATCATAATCAATCTCATGTCTTTGTAAGAATGTGTGGGCTACAAATCTCGTATATGACAATTTTATTATCTTCATTTTTTTTTCTCTCAGATACCCATTTGAACTCAATTGGTTAACATCTTCCGGTGTTTGAATTATAGGTCTAAATATATTTCTTTTGGCCAGTAAATCTAATTCAGACTGGATCACATATTTTCATTTTGGTCAATCATTTTTTTTTTACATTCATCAACTGATGTTGGTTCAGTATTCTCGTCATTTTCCATTACATCGAGTGTCACATTATTTGCAAAAGTATTATCAATAATTATTTAATTTTGGTTATAACTTTTCTTTGTAGTGGTGAAATTAATTGAATTTTCAATAACTTCATTTTCTTCTAAAATAGGTTTTTCTCAAACATCCTCTTCAGTGATTTATTAATTGCCATTACAAGTTATTTGATGGATTGAATCATTAATTAATATCATTTGTTCTTTCTAGACTTTTTATCCTTGAAAGCCAAAAGTTTGCCACGCTTCAAGCGTACAGAAGATTCATTGACACTTTTCATTTGTCTTTCTAGAATATTTATTTTTGTCGGTAGTTGATTTGCAATTTTTTTTGCAAGTATGCAATTCTTTGTACTTCCAATTCACATTATCGTGAACGAGGATTTAAGAAATTCATAAGTATTTTTCAAGAAATTTTCTTTTTCAGTTGTTTTGTTCTCCCTCTATGTTAGAAAATTTATTTTATCAAAATGACAATGTGCAAACCACACAAACAAATCACCCATCAATGGTTCAAGGTATTAAATTATCAAGGGTGATTCGTATCTGACATAAATTCTTAAATAATGTTGGGAGCTCATTTTCGTACGCTGAGATGGTGCAATTGACACGTAAACCACGCATCCAAAAATCCTCAAGTGAGATATATTAATTGTGTTGGGGGAATATTTTTATAGTTTTTCGGTCGGGAAAATTGCAAAAACAAATCATGTATACCCAATTATTAATTTTGTCATTTATTTATTTTGCTGAAAAAATATATATTCTACACATTTACAAAAGTTGTTAGTTATGTCCTCCGGCCATGCGTGGAAGAACCGTCGTGTGAACGCCCGACCAAATAGCATAAATGACGACTTTTACAATAGCATAGTATATATATTTTTCCAACGAGATAAATAAATGACAAAAGTGATAATTGTGTATACGTAAAGGATATTTTTTGCAAATTTCTCCTTGTTGGTCTAATTCGCACAAGTGTTGCTGCATATATATAATATTGCATGTCTCCAAGTAAAAACAGAGAATTCAGATTTTTATCAATAATGGTATAGAAATCAATTATAGTCTTTTGATAAAAGATTTTGTTAGACTATTTTTTTGTGTGAACATAAGGAGCGAGATGTTCAATAATTATCTCTAAAGTCATGCAATAATCGTCAAATACTAGTAATAAATATTCACTTGCGAATGCTAAAGTACGCGTAGATAGCAAGCACATGTATGACCATTTTTTCGATGCATCAATGAGTATTATAACATATTACAATGGTTCACATGATGGATCTACAGATCTACATATATCACCCTGAATTCTTTTAAGAAACAATGGGAGATTCAGTCCTAACTTGGGTTGATGACAGCTTGATTATCAATTTGTCTTCTTATGAGCATGCAAAATGCGTGAATTAATTCAAATTCAAGATTTTTTAAATTTTTTTTAATGAATGACCAATGGAGTTTTCAATTATTTGACTTAATATGGTATTTCCAAAATGTCTGAGACAATCATGCCTAATCATAAATTCATTTAGTAATGTAGACTTCGGGTCTATTGAATATATTTCAATAGCATTTATTTTTACATAATACAAGCCATAGGACAACGTGAGCCATTTTGCAATTGAATACTTCTTTCTCTTGATGATTTTTGTAATTATTAAATATTCATTATTTATCTCATTCATTGTTTTAATGTGATATTCGTAGAAACGAATATCAGTAGAAGTCAACAAATTTCTCCAATCTTTGCTGGAGTACATTGCATTTTGTATTTCAAATATGATTCATTTAGGAAAACATATAAGGGCTTTTCTGGAGTGATGCGAACTTGCCAAAGATGAAAGTTCAGATAGAATTCCACAGGAATAATTAACAATAATTTTGGACAAAATTTACTAGTAAAAGGATGAATAGATAGATGTTTATATATATTGATAAAGATAACTTGGACTCTCTTGAATTGAGAGGTAGTTGGGAAGGCAACACGAGAGATTAAGCTCATGTCTCACAATCCTTTAAACATACTGACAATACAAGGTAAGACAATAATAGTTCCAGTACTATTCGAGAGGCCACGACTTGTTTCAAATCACTCAAGAACAACTCAATTTGGGGATATGAAGATGTAATTGAATCACTCAATATTACACTTCAAAACAATTCACAAGAATCTCTCTTAAAATAACCAGTTTATAAAATATCTTTGTTGAATGAATCTTACAATGATAATCATAGGATCTTTTATAGAGGACCTATGAGAAATAAAATAAGAAAGTGCACTCCTAAAGGAAATAAATTATATAGGTTCTAATCAACATTATTATAGTATTATTGACCCATAATTGATGGCAATCCCATGATTCTTGGCAATCTCATGATCTATAGAATTCCTTCAATTGGGCGATATTGATTTATGGGATACCTCCAATTAGGGATAGTGATTTATGCAAGGTCCAATGCCTTGTAAAGTGTTCCTAATTTTATGGTCCTTGGGACTTGTGGTCCAATTCTAGAAGAATGCATGGTTTGTTTTCATTATCGGTGTAGAGTTCAGTAGTGACATCCATTTGAAGTTTGACACATTTTGTAATTTCCAGTTGAAATTTACGGACTCGGCTCCTAGTGATTGGTCCATAAAGAATTATGATTTGATCCGCTTCTGTCATGATGGTCACATCATATCCCCCCCTCCCCCCCCCTGAAAAGGTTGTTCCATCAACCTCTCGTCACCTGCATCAAAAGGAGACATATCAACAACATTAAACGTAGCATGAACATTATACTCACCTGGGAGGTCTAATTGGTAGACATTATCATTGATACGTGCAACAACTTAAAAAGGACCATCGCCTCGTGGAGACAACTTAAGACTTGCATTGTGCCGAAAATATCTCTTTTCGTAAGTGAAGCCACACCCAATCACCTGGTTATAAGACAATCTTCTTGCAGTGACGATTAGCAGCTTTGGCATTCTGTGCATTGATTGCGTCAATTTCATTTTGTATTGTCTTATGAAGCTCCTGAATCTTGTGTCTGATTCCCAAAATTAACATTTTTTTGGCTCACTAAATGGTAATAGCACTATGAATTGCACGGTTATATGCAAACTCAACATGAGAGAGATAACTTTCCCAACTACGTAAATTCTTTTTGATAATATACCTAAGGAGGGTACCTAGAGTGCGATTTGTTGCTTTTCAGTTTGATCATCTGTTTGTGGGTGGTATGAGGTAAAAAAGAGAAGTTTCGTCCCTGATAATGAAAAATTCAATTTTGCAATTATAATATTTTAAATTATAGATATTGACTCTGGGTCATGCTCAATAATGAAAAACTAAAATTTTCAATTATATTATTTTAAATTATGAATGCTAACTATAGGTCAAGCTAAATAATGAAAAATTCAATTTTGCAGTTATATTATTTTAAATTATAGATTAGACACATTGGTCAAGCTCAATAATGAAAAATTCAATTTTGTCATTATATTATTTTATAGATTTTGACTGTGGTTAAGCCCAATAATAAAAAATTCAACTTTACAATTATATTATTTTAAATTATGGATGGGGTCTCCTGAGTCAAGCCCGATAATAATAAATTCAATTTTACATTTATATTATTTTAAATTATGAATCGAGGATCGTGGGTCAAACCCAATAATGAAAAATTCAACTTTACAACCATATTATTCTAAATTATGGATGTTGATTGTGGGTCAACCCCAATAATGAAAATTTTAATTTTTCAATTATATTATTTTAAATTATTGATTTTGACTATGGGTAAAACCCAATAATGAAAAATTAAATGTTGTAATTATATTATTATAAATGATCGATGGGGCTACTAGGTCAAGCCTAATAATTAAAAATTTAATTTTGCAATTATATTATTTTAAATTATGGAGGTTAACTATGAGTCAAGTACAGTAAAAAAACAAAATCAAATTTTCAATTATATTATTTTAAATTATGTATGTTGACTACCGGTCAAGCCCAATAACCAAAAAAATCAACTTTGTAATTATTATTTTTAAAAAAAAATCATAGATGTTGATTGTGGGTCAAATCTAATAATGAAAAATTCAATTTTCTACAATTATATTATTTAAAATTTTGAATGTTGACAGTGAGTTAAGAAAAATTGAATTATAGAATTATATTATTTTAAATTTTGGATGTTGATTGTGGATCAAGCCAAATAAAGAAAATTTGAATTTTTCAATTATATTATTTTAAATTATGAATATTAACTGTGGGTGAAGTTCAATAATGAAAAATTCAAGTTTGCAATTATATTATTTCAGATTATGGATGTGGGCTCATTAGTTAAACCTAATAATGAAAATTTTAATTTTACAATTATATTATTTTAAGTTATTTATGTTGACTGTGGTTCAAACCCAATAATAAAATATTTAATTTTGTATATATATTATTTTAAATTATGGATTTTGACTATGTGTAAATTCCAATAATGAAAAATTCGATTTTATAGTTATATTATTTAAATTAGAGATTGAGCTCGTGGGCTAAGGTCAATAACGAAAATTTTAATTTTGCAGTTATATTATTTAAATTATGGATGTTGATTATCGGTCATATCCAATAATGAAAAGTTCAATTTTGCAATTATATTATTTTAAATTATGGATGTTGACCGTGGGTAAAATCGAATAATGAAAAATTAAAATTTGCAGTTATATTATTTTAAATTATATATTGGACTCGTGGGTCAAGCTCAATAACAAAAAGTTCAATTTTGAAATTATATTATTTTAAACTAGGGTTGAGACTCGTGGGTCTAGCTCATCAATGAAAAGTTCAATTTTGAAACTATATTATTTTAAATTATATATTTTGACGGTGGGTCAAGCCCAATAATGAAAAATTCAACTTTATAATTATATTATTTTAAATTACGAATGTTGACCGTGGGTTAAACCCAATAATAAAAAATTCAACTTTACAATTATATTATTTTAAATTTTGGATGTTGACGGTGGATCAAACCCAATAATAAAAATTTTAATTTTTCAATTATATTAATTTATATTATGGATTTTGACTGTGGATAAAGACAAATAATGAAAAGTTTAATTTTACAATTATATTGTTTTAACTTATGGGTGAGGCTCGTGCGTCAAGCCCAATAATGAAAATTTTATATTGACAATTATATTATTCTAAATTATGGATCCGATTCAATATTAAAAAATAAATCAATTTTGCAATTATATTATTTTGAATTATAAATGAGGGCTTGTGGTTCAAAACCAATAATGAAAAATTCAATTTTGCAAGTATATTATTTTAAATTTTAGATGTTGACTGTGGATCATGTTTAATAATGAAAAATTCAACTTTGTAATTATATTATTTTAAATTATATATGTTGACTACGGGTTAAACCTATTTATGAAAAATTCAACTTTGCAATTATATTATTTTAAATTATGGATGTCAACAGTGAGTTAAGTTCCATAATGAAAAGTTCAATTTTGCAATTATATTATTTTAAATTATGGATTTCGACTGTGGATCAAGCCAAAATGAAAGTTTTAATTTTTCAATTATATTATTTTAAATTATAGATGTTGATTGTGGATCAAGCCTAATAATGAAAAATTTAATTTTACAATTATATTATTTTAAATTATGGATGTTGACTGTGCACTAAAAAAAATTAAAATTAATTACAAAAGAGTTTTAGCAACAAAATATGTATGATTTTTTTAGCCAAATGATTTTAGCTATGAAAAATAATTTGTAGCTAAAAAATTTTTGCTATAAAAATATAATTTTCTAGCAAAAAAATTTTAGCGACGAAATTAATTTTGTAGTACATAATTTATTTTTAACGATAAAATTAATTTTTGTTGCTAAATGACACATTTTTAACTACAAAAATATTTCGTAGTTAAAAATGTTGTAGCTAATTAAATATTTTTTTAATAGTGGTGGGTCGAACCCATTAATGAAAAATTGAATTCTACAATTATATTATTTTAAATTTTGGATGTTGATTGTGGATCAAGCCAAAGAACGAAAATTTTAATTTTTCAATTATATTATATTAAATTATGAATATTGATTATGAGTTAAACCAAATTTAATTTTGTAATTATATTGTTATAAATTATGGACGGGAGCTTGTTGGTCAAACCCAATAACGAAAAATTCAATTTTACAATTATATTATTTAAATTATGGACGTTGACAGTAGGTCAAGGCCAATAATAAAATATTTAATTTTGTAAATATATTATTTTAAATGACAGATTTTGACTGTGTGTCAAACCCAAGAATAAAAAGTTAGATTTTACTGTTATATTATTTTAAATTATAGATTGAGCTCGTCGGCTAAGCCCAATAATGAAAAGTTCAATTTTGTAATTATATTATTTTAAATTATGGATGTTGACTGTTTGTCAAGCTCAATAATAAAAAATTAAATTTTATAGTTATATTATTTTAAATTATAGATTCGACTTGTGGATCAAGTTCAATAATGAAAAGTTCAAATTTGCAATTATATTATTTTAAATTACCCAATAATGAAAAATTCAACTTTACCATTATATTATTTTAAATTATGAATGTTGACTGTGAGTCAAACCTAATAATAAAAAATTTAATTTTGCAACTATATTATTTTGAGTTTTGGATGAGGCTCGTGGGTCAAACACAATAATGAAAATTTTATATTTGCAATTATATTATTTTAAAGTATGAATGAGGCTCTTGGGTCAAACTCGATAATAATAAATTTAATTTTATAATTATATTATTTTAATTATGGATGAGATCTACTGGGTCAAACCCAATAATGAAAAATTCAAATTTACAACTAAATTATTTTAAATTATGGATATTGATTGTGGGTCAACTCCAAAAATGAAAATTTTAATTTTTCAATTATATTATTTTAAATTATGGATGTTTACTTTGGTTCAAGCTCAATAATGAAAAATTCAATGTTGCAATTATATTATTATAGATGATGGATGGGGCTCCTTGGTCAGGCTCAATAATGAAAAATTTAATTATAGCCATTATCATGGTAGTGGAGAAATGAAGATCTTACCTATTGCATGCTCTATTTATTATGAGATGGATCAGAAAAGTCTGAAATATTTGCTGGAACAAAAGCTATCCACTCCTCTACAACACAAATACTTGACTAAGCTATTGGGCTTTGATTATAGGATTGAATATAAATAGGGGACTAGTAATAAAGTTGCCGATGCCTTATCTAGGGTGAGAAGTGATGGAGGATGCTCAGCTGTTACTGTATTTACACCTACGTGGATGACGTAGGTGGCTAAGAGTTATATCAATGACTCTTTCTTGCAAGATGTAATCATCGAGCTCAGTACCTTACCCAATAATGTGTCTTTCTATAGTTATTTGGATGGTTTGCTAAGATTTAAGGGAAAACTAGTGGTGGGATCTAATGGGGAGCTGAGGCCCCAGATTTTACAGCAAGTACATAATTCTACCATGGGTGGTCATTCGGGTATCAATGCTACATTTCAGAGGGTGGCCCAAACCTTCTGGTGGCCAGGATTTAGACAAGATGTGCAAATTGTTTTGAACTCTTGCCATGTGTGTCAAATCAGCAAACATGAGAACATTTGAAATTCGGGGTTGCTGCAATCATTACCTATCCCCGAACAATCTTGGATTTATATTCTATGTATTTCATTGAGCAACTCCCACTTTCAGACAAGAAGGATATCATTTGGGTGATTGTTGACAAATTTACTAAGTATGCCCACTTTCTAGCTATTTCACATCCTTTCACTGCTTCCAGTTTAGCTATCATGTTTGTGAACTCTATCTATAAACTACACGGCTTACCTCATAGTGTGTTCTCAGATAGGGACAGAATCTTCACCAGTCAATTTTAGCAACAACTATTCATAGTGTTGGGAATTGATCAGTGTTTGAGCACTGCTTATCACCCACAATCTGATGGACAAACAAAGATAGTTAATCAATGCTTGGAGTCTTACTTGAGGTGTATGTGACACGGCCCGGCTGCGTATAATTTTGACCATATATAATTTTCTTACCCACAAAGTTCAATAGAACAAATAGATTAAGAATAAGAATAAAATAAAAAAGAAAGAAGAAGAAAAGATAGTGCGGAGAATGTGCATTAGTATAGATGATAACCAACCACGAGAATAAGTCTCGGACCTAAAATCAATCCATAGGTAAAACACAAACAATAGGCTAAATCCCATTGCAAAGGATTGGAGGCCACGAACCGATGGAATCACTCCAAAGACTCGATTTGAGATTCTAAATGCGAGGAAATCACTCCCTAACATTAGAAAATTATAAAAGTGAAATTCGATTCAAGATATAAAAAAAGGTTCCCATTACAATGATAGGCAAGGACCTTATATAAAGGTCATTGAGAAAAATAAAAGGCAACAAATAATAAAGGAAATAAACCAAAAGGTAAGTCTAACTATAAGGAAATAAATAATTAGGGAAGTTTTAGATATGAAATTATACTATATGGATACTTATAATAAAAGGAAATATATATTAAGGTACTTCTAGAAGCCTCCATAATAAGTGATGATTCCCTTGATAATCTTTCATGATTAGCGATTCTCTCCATAAGTGATGATTCCCTTGATATACTTCCATGATTAGTGATTCTCTCAATAAGTGATGACTCCCTTGATAATCTTCCATGATTAGTGATTCTCTCCATAAGTGATGATTCCCTTGATAATCTTCTATGATTAGCGATTCTCATGATCTTTTAATTGGGATTCTTGCGGGTCCCATTGAAGGAGCGTTAGGTGAGGGCTAAGTGGTCTCCAAGCATCATCCTTAAATTGATTCTCCATGAAAAATCGTCTGATCAATACAGTGACAAATTTTTTAAACCGACGAGCTCGGCTTTGAGTGATGGGTCCCACGGGCATTTGAATGCTTGAAGATTGGACGTCCTCGTCATTCCCTCATTCTTGAAAAGCTTTCTTGTTCTCCCGAACAAGATATTCATCCGCTGCATAAAAAAGGCTTAATTCAGAAACATTAAAAGTAGCATGAACTTGGTACTCACCTGGGAGTTCAAGTTTGTAGGCATTATCATTAATGCATTCCAACACTCGAAAAGGCCCATCGCCACGGGGAGTAAGTTTTGACTTTCGCAATTCTGGAAATCTTTCCTTCCTTAAGTGTAGCCAAACCTAATCTCCTATCTCAAATACAACTTTCTTGCGCCCACGGTTAGCTTGTTTTACGTAATTGTCAGCTGCCTTTCGTAGGTTATCCCGAACTTGATAATGAAGTTGTACAAATTCAGCCATTTTTCTGCCATCAAAACTAACGTGCTCATTGCGTGGCAATGGCATAAGATTAAGAGGAGTTAATGGGTTAAAACCGTAAACAACCTCAAATGGAGAACAATTCATAGAACTATGAATCGTACGGTTATATGCAAATTCAGCATGAACTAAACATTCTTCCCAACTCTTCAAATTCTCATTAACTAAGGCACGTAACAAGCTACCCACAGTTTGATTAACAACTTCTGTTTTACCATCAGTTTGTGGGTGGTGTGATGTGGAAAACATTAATTTTGTACCTAATTTAGCCCAAAGTGTTTTCAAAAAATAACTTAAAAATCGAGAATCCCTATCAGAAACAATAGATCTTGGAACACCATGCAATCTAAGAACCTCTTTGAAAAATAATGAAGCAACATGCGAAGCATCAGTGGTTTTTGTGCATGGAATAAAATGTGCCATTTTTTAAAATCGATCAACCACAACAAATTTTGAATCTTTATACCTACTCCTAGGCAAACCTAATATGAAATCCATAGAAATATCAACCCAAGGGGATTCAGGAATAGGTACCGGAGTATACAAACTGTGTGGATGAACAGTAGACTTCGACGAGAGGCACATTGTACACCGACGAATTGCGGATTCAACTTCGGCTTTCATTCGTTGCCAAAAAAATGTTCCTGTAGCAAGTTAAGTGTCTTGTTCCTACCAAAGTGTCCCATCAAACCCCCCAAATGACTTTCCAAAATCAACAATTCTCTCAAAAAGTATTTAGGCACGCACAATTTATTTTCTTGCAGTAAATACTCCTCATGTACATAATACATGCGTGACAATGCATCCGCAACGATGTTTTCCTTACACTTTTTGTATTTAACAATATAGGGGAAGGTGTTAATGAAGGAGATCCATCGGATGTGTCTCGTACTCAACTTACTTTGGGATTTGATATGCTTGAGGCATCCATGATCAGTGTACACAAAAAACTCACGATGACGTAAGTACCATGTTTGCAGCGCCGCACTAAGGAGTACCAGCGCCATGTAGCTTTTCACTGAAAAATGCAACGGGTTTCTTTTCTTGCGAGAGGATGGCGCCAATACCTACACCAGAGGCATCACAATCAAGTTCAAACGGTTTAGAGAAATCAGGTAAAGCAAGTACGGGTGCACATGTAAGTTTCAATTTCAAAGTATCAAAAGCATTTTGTTGTTCACTTCCCCACTCAAACTTATCATCTTTTTTGGTAATTGCAGTTAAGGGTGCTGCAATAGTGCTGAAGTTCCGCACAAATTGATGGTAGAAACTTGCAAGGCCATGGAAACTGCGGACATCACGTACGCTAGTAGGTGTAGGCCACTCTTGGATGGCTGCAACCTTCGCAGGATCTACATATACTCCATCTTTTCCTACAATAAAACCTAAAAAGTTGCACTTGTCGACACAAAAGTCGCATTTTTTCAAGTTAGCATACAACTTCTCAACCCGTAAAACATCTAAAACTGCTTGCAAATGTTCAACATGTGTTTCAATAGAAGTACTATAAACAAGTATGTCATCAAAATATACTACAACAAACTTATTTATAAAATTCCTTAAAACATGATTCATCAATCGCATGAATGTGCTTGGGGCATTAGTAACTCCAAATGGCATAACTAACCACTCATATAGACCAAAAGAAGTCTTGAAGGCAGTTTTCCATTCATCACCTTGATTCATCCGAATTTGGTGATAGCCACTTTTTAAATCAATTTTTGAAAAAATTACAGAACCACACAAATTATCAAGCATGTCATCTAATCTAGGAATGAGATGATGATACTTAACTGTTATAGCGTTGACGGCTCGGCAATCCACACACATGCGCCAACCTCCATTTTTTTTTGGCACCAATAGGACAGGTACAACACAAGGACTTAGGCTTTCACGAATCCAACCTTTGCTCAGTAGATCCTCCATTTGCCTTTGTATTTCTTTTACCTCATCCGGGTTGGCTTGATAGGCTGGCCGATTAGGAATTGATGCTTCCGGGACAAAATCAATTTGGTGCTCAATTCCACGAGTGGGTGGTAAACCATGGGGTACTTCATCAGGAAAAACATCATCAAACGCCTGCAATAAGTTAGAGAAACTAGATGGAAGTTTGTTACAGTCATTCATGAAAAAATAAGTAGGTTTAGAAAGTAATAGCAAACAATGAACTCTATGTTCTAAGCATAAAACTTCCTTCCTACACATAAAAAGATTAGACCTTTCACTCTCGTGTTTACGATTCCAGCTGGTTTCACCCTGAATCACTACACTCGTGTTTGATTTTTGAGTAGAAGGGTAGAGTATTTGAGAGTGGCTCGGGGTAGATGTATTTATTGGCGAGGATAAAGATTTGAGAGGTTGAGGGGTAGTTAGGCTATGTGAAAAAGTAGATGCACTTGTATCCGGAGTACCTCTTGTTGTGGGTGATTCTAAGGAGGACTTCAAATTGGACTGCTTTTTTTCCTTCGTTGATATGTTGTGGAAGCGGCGCTTTAGGTAACCCTACAATTGGAGCAAGTTTAAATGGATTACCTTGCATCCTCTTTGATTTTAGTTGCTTCTCCACCTTTATGGCCAAGTGTACCATCTCCTTGAGGTCCACGTATTGGTACATCTCTACCGCATTAGCAATATCCCTTTGAAGCCCATTCGAAAATCTAGACATCGTTTGCTCCTGATCTTCACGGATATCGGCTTGTAGAAGAAGTGTTTCAAGCTCCTCATAGTACTCATCCACTGACCGAGACTCTTGTTGTATACTCTCCAATATCCGCAATACTTCATGATGGTAATGAGGAAGAACAAACCTCTTTCGCATTAGTGTACGAAGTTCTGTCCAAGTACGCACTGGAGCCTCCCTATTTCTGCGGCGGTTGATTCTCAATTGGTCCCACCATGCAAGGGTATAATCTGAAAACTTCATTACGGCCACACGGAGTTTTTGTTTGTCAGTTAATTGTTGAACATCAAAGATTAGTTCTAACCTTCGTTCCCATTGCAAAAATACTTCAGGGTCGGATTTTCCTTGGAACGGTGGCACTTGAAACTTGATCGAGTTGATAGCCTCATCTCCATCTCGTCGGTGATAGTTATTATGATGCCTAGGTCATTCTCAATTTCCTTCAAACTTCTCATCATCGGGTTTGTCAAAGTTGTGTGGAGGTGGAGGCCGGATGTTGCGTCTTGGCCTCAAATGCGGTTGAACATCATTTTGTCTCTGAGCTTCCGGTAACGGTTGGATATTCTCTTGTAACTTTTGTTGATTCTCTTCCAGTTGATCCATCCTATTATTCATCAATTCAAATTTAGAATAGTGAAGAGTTTTGAACTCTTGTAGAATGCTATTGAGAAGACCTTGTACATCAACTTGTTGAGAATTGGATCTTACACCCCCTGCCATTAGAAATAGAAGAAAGAAAAAAAAGAAAATAACCTCACTAGAACTCTCGTGTATCACTCCACACCTTATGTACCTCTCCGTCTCGCAAAAAGGACTCAAATCAAATCGATGGAATTCTCCCAAAGACGATAGCCAAAAAATCCAAAACAATACTGAAAACAAAAGAAATGTAAGTTCAGAATGAAGGTAGAAGACAAATAATCTAAATAGATATTTTTTTTTTATAAAAGAAAAGATGATTTGAGAACTAGAAGTAAATAACAACTATCTTGATATTTGATAATAACTGTTTTTTTTTCGTTTTTTTTTTTGCCTTTTTTTTCGTTTTTTTTTGTGCCTTTTTTTTTTTCAAATAAGAACCGTGATATCAATCAAGAGATTGTATCAACTAGCTCTGATACCAGATGACACGACCCGGACGCGTATAATTATGACCATATATAATTTTCTTACCCACAAAGTTCAATAGAACAAATGGATTAAGAATAAGAATAAAATAAAAGAGAAGGAAGAAGAAAAGATAGTGCAGAGAATGTGAATTAGTACATATGATAAGCAACCACGAGAATAAGTCTCGGACCTGAAATCAATCCATAGGTAAAACACAAACAATAGGCTAAATCGCACTGCAAAGGATTGGAAGCCACAAACCGATGGAATCACTCCAAAGACCTGATTTGAGATTCTAAATGCGAGGAAATCACTCCCTAACATTAGAAAATTATAAAAGTGAAATTCGATTCAAGATGTAAAAAAAAAGTTCCCATTACAATGATAGGCAAGGACTTTATATAGAGGTCCTTGAGAAAAATAAAAGGCAACAAATAATAAAGGAAATAAACCAAAAGGTAAGTCTAACTATAAGAAAATAAATAATTAGGGAAGTTTTAGATATGGAATTATACTATATGGAAACTTATAATAAAAGGAAATATATATTAAGGTACTTCTAGAAGCCTCCATAATAAGTGATGATTCCCTTGAAAATCTTCCATGATTAGCGATTCTCTCAATAAGTGATGATTCCCTTGATATACTTCCATGATTAGTGATTCTCTCCATAAGTGATGAATCCCTTGATAATCTTCCATTATTAGTGATTCTCTCCATAAGTGATGATTCCCTTGATAATCTTCTATGATTAGCAATTCTCATGATCTTTCAATTGGGATTCTTGCGGGTCCCATTGAAAGAGCGTCAGGTGAGGGCTAAGTGGTCTCCAAGCATCATCCTTAAATTGATTCTCCATGAAAAATTTTCTGATCAATGCAGTGACGGATTTTTTAAACTGACGAGCTCGGCTTCGAGTGATGAGTTCCACAGGCATTTGAATGCTTGAAGATTGGATGTCCTCGTCAGTATGTGTGGTTCGAATCCTAAAAAAAGGGCTTCTTGGCTTCCTATGGCTGAATTATGGTACAACACTTTATTATACTTCGTTGGGTACTAGTTCTTTTCGTGCTCCCTATGGATTTCATCCAACTCCTTGACTTTCTGGTCCCATCGCTTATACTACAGTAGAAGGTGTAGAGTAATTGGTTCATGACAGAAAACAAGCCCAACAACTTTTAAAGCAAGCTTTAGTGGCTGCACAATCTAGAATGAAGCTATTGGTTGACCGACATAGAAGTGAAAGAAATTTTCAAGTCGGGGACTGAGTGTATCTCAAATTGAAACCATACATGCAATTCTCGATTCATTCCAAGCAGACATGAAAACTTAGTCCTAAATTTGTTGGTCCATTTCAGGTGATTACACGAGTGAGACCTATTCCCTACAAGCTCTAGCTACCCCATTCTGCAAAAATCCATTCAGTCTTTCATGTCTATTTACTCAAGAAACATGTAGGACCTCTTTCTGCAATGACTTCATCCTTACAAGAATTTGACGAAGATGGTAAAGTCCTATTAAAGCCTATTAAAATCCTTGCTCGGCTCCTGGTGAAGAAGGGCTCTTCATCAGCTACTCAACTTTTGGTGCAATGGTCTTACCTTCTAGAAGCTGGGGCGACTTCGGAATCTTTTGAAGAAATTCATAATCTTTTTCCTTAACTTTGTCTTGAGGAAAAGACACTCTTATAAGGGGGGAGCAATGTCATGAAGTTATTTATGCTATTTCATATCCTTTTAAAAGTGTATTTCTTTTTGTAAAAGCATATGGTGAAATGTCTATAAATACCATTGTATTACCTTATAAGAAAGTTATGCAAAATAATAACCAACTTACTTGTTTCTTCTTCTCGTAATTTCCTCTACAATTCCTCTCTGCCTGACAAGGTGCAATTGTAGTTTTGGTGATTCGGGTACAAAAACATTACTCTGCTATTTTTTTCATTCTTCTTATTCGCTAGTCAATGTTAATTTTCTGAATCGTCCCATCATTTGAATTTCTATTTTGTTTTTAGGATTTTGTAATTCTATTTGTGCTCTTCCGATGGTTTGTAATTCTGTTGTCTGTTGAATTGATTTTGTTTCCATAGCTCTTGTACCAGAACTGATTGCACTGATTAGAGTGTATACTCTATGTGACTTTGTGCAAAAATTTATTTCGTCTTCACATTACATTGTTAGTGTGTTGAAAAACCTGAAAAATGCTCCTTCACAAATGAAGAAGTTGGATGAAGAGTGTGTAGTTGTTCGAATTTCAATCATCATTTAAGGCTAAAAAGGCACACACTATGCAGGTGAGAACCAGAGCAGAACAATTCTAGATGCACTTTTTTGGGGGAAGGTTGTGGCAAAAGCTGTCAACGAGCGGGTAGAGTCAGCTGTGGGAGAGTTCCTTAGCATCATCGACATACTGCAAGTTGGGCAGCAGAAGCAGCTTCAAGAATTTCAAATGTTGTTACATTCACTTGGTATTTTACGCTTGTTTAGATCAATCCATTGCACTTTTAGGTGGAGAGCTTATCGAAAAGGGACCAATCATGATAATACATTGTTGTTGTTGAATGTTCTAATGATGTCGGTATGGTTCTGTAGGACGACGTGTTGGGCGAAAGAACAAGCTGCACACGAAGCTATGGGATCACAGGGACTTATACACAAAATAGGTTCATCTTCGACTGTCAATGACATCGCTTCGGATGTTGTGCACCATCATCATCAACCTCAATCTATCGTCAAAATTACTTAATGAGAATGCCTGCTTAACTTTTCTTTGAAGAAGTAAAGGTAGATTCTTGAAAAATCCTAATTCTTTGATATACTTCTTTTGTTGTGATATGATTATAGGGATAGTCAATAGAACTATTAATTATTTCCACCGCAAACCACTATTTTATACATAGTATAGATGTGTGTCCAGCTTGTATATATAATAATATATATAGGTATGTTGTGTGTGTGCGTTTATATGTATGATGTATGTGTGATGGTGTTGGCGTTTATGTATTAAGGGATGTGATGGTGATTTTTGTATTTAATGCATTAGAGGAAATAGAGAGAGACAAAGAGACGGAAGTTGATGGAAATGGAAGTGCAACTTATTTTATTATCTCATACATATATTTATAGTGAATTCAATATTGATTGTGTGGTAATCAATCTACCATCATGAGTAAACATATTAGTATTGTTGATGTTGATTTTCTACAGTAAAAAATAAAATTCAAAAATATATTCCGAACTTGAAATAAAAGAGTGTCAGAGAAGAACTAGAAAATGTGCTAAAACTGAGAATTATAAAAGGAGTAATCCAAAATAAGACTTTTCATGAGATGATTGAAGATCCCCTTTTAATCCTCCATTAGTTTGTTTAAATAAAATCCCACTTGAACCATCTGAAACCGTCTCAGAGTCGGTTACTAAAGATCATATATTGAACCGTCGTTGGTTACCTTGTCCACATGATCGTCGGTTGCCTTTAGGAAATCTTCTGCCAACACGTGGTATATTGTAACCACAGATATTCGATCTTGTATTTTAGTCAGTTCCTTCAAAACCACCCGACCCAGCACTCAAAGTCGGATGGGCCCCTCATCTAATGAACTGACCAAACAAACCTGATAGTCTATATTGTCAGTCGGCCCGACTGAAATTCACTCCTGGCCCACCACTGGACCTACATCCTTTCCCTTTTTGGGCCAAAATCCTAATTTTAAATTTTTGTGCTCAACAACTTGCCCCCTCCTAACTTCCAAAAGTAAAATTCAAAAATATAAAGTAAAATTTTTTTATGTCAATTTTTAATAATAAAACGTAAAATTCAAAAATATATTCCGAATTTAAAATAAAAGAGTGTCAGAGATCACAGATCCCTAAAACAAAGTACAAAAAGAACTAGGAAATGCCCTAAAATTGTGAATTATAAAAAGAGTGATACCCAATAAGATTTTTCATGATATGATTGAAGATTCCCTTTTCATCCTCCAATAGTTTGTTTAAATAAAATCTCGCTTGAACCGTCCAAAACCGTCTAAGAGTCAGTTACTTAAGATCGTGTACTGAACCGTTACCGGTTACCCTGTCCATACGATCGTTGGTTGCCTTTAGGAAACCTTCTACCGACATATGGTATATTGTAACCACAGACGTCTAATCTTGCAATTTTAGTCGGTTCCTTCAAAACCACCCGTCAGTTGGCCCGACTGAAATTCACTCCTGGCCCACCACTAGGACCACACCCTTTCCCTTTATTGGGCTAAAACCCTAATTTTAAATTTTCGTGCTCAACACTTGCCCCTCCCCTCCTGACTTCCAAATGTCATACCTTGATCGTCCTAAGATGGAATGTTTGGAAGTCTGAGACTCAAAGCAACAATGTGTAATCATTATGCCATTTCGAGTCCAATCACAACGTTTTACAAAAACCTTTTCCATCACAACAAATCACTTCCACTTCGTCATTTGCCAAACCCAATCATTCATCTTCCTCAACACGAATCACTTTTTCTTTGCCATTTGCAAATCCTAGTCCTTCGTCTTCCTCATCACAAATCACTTTCTCCATTCCGCGCTTTTATCCTCATGACCAACCAATACGTCTCTGCTCTTCCTTTTGATGGCTCTGATCCGGAAACTTCTTCTGTTCTTTCAGAGTGTTAGCCCCCACCATTCGTCCCTATTGTACAACCACCGAAGATGCGTCCCGAATGAGAGATATTCTCGAACAAGAAACCCCCTTACCATCAAGAATGTTGCCTTCAATCCTCATCGCCTTTTAGACACCATCAACCCTAAGGACAGCTTTTGCACCTGGCATTCTAGGCTACTTCCCCACTTCTATGAGCAATGGAAATACAAGGGGATTGACAAGGCCATTATGCTTTCCACCAAAGCACTTCACCTCCACGATAAAGTTTTGATAGCCATGGATGCTTTTTGGAATCAAGAAATCGGCGCCTTTCTCTTACCTGCTGGTCCCAAAGGTCCAACACTGATGGATGTGACCATGATCGCCCATCTCCCAATCATGGGTGAAGATCCAGTGGTCGGCTCTCTCAACGGTCAGGAACCCGCATCCGACCATGCTGGCTGGTCGTTGTCCAACATTCAAGACAGAAAGTGGACCAACTTCATAACTGACTTCTAAGGTGAATCTGGCACTCACGTGACTGACCGCGAACATACTGCTTTCATAGTATTTTGGCTCTATAGGTATGTTATTATTTTCTCCTCTAAGTGCATTCTTCCTTCTCACTTGGACTTAGCTATCCACATTGTTTCCGACCGGTTCTTCTAGATTGGAACCATTTTTCTTGCCAACCCTTTTGAAGGTCTATCCCGAGTCAGTGGTCTTCTTTCTGATGCCAAAAAATTAGATACGGCCGCCTCAGGCCCCTTTTGGTTTCTCGAACTTTGGCTCCGCGTATACTTCTTAACCGCCTTCTATGGCCGTCGGCCCATAAATCCAGGACCCAAACGTTCACTTTGCCTAACCTCGCCTCCATGTCCCCAAAGAGATCCAACTTAAAACCTTCACCCAATTATCCAACAAATTACTTTCGACAACCGTAGCAACTATTGCTTTTATGTCTATGAAAATTTTGTGCAATATACTACCAAACTCTTTTAGCCTTATCTACACATTAATTACTTTTTCCATACCCGGATCCATTACCTCATTCGACCTACCCCTTTTTTCTGGGATGCTGCCTTAAAACCGAGATCATTTTTTCCCAAAAAAAAAAAAATGAATAAAAAGGGAAACAAGTCCTTCTATACCTTTAACTACCAACCTCAATATCTGGCACGTCAGTTCGGCTGCGACCAAAGTCTTCCTAGTCCGCTTGCCAGTCCTCATTTGATAACCCAAAGCCCATATGGCCTTGTCATCCCCGAACTCATACAACCGTATCTGACCCAACTCTCAATCTATATTAGCTCTAATTTCTATCTACCTTTCAAAACATAACCTTAAACCATCAAACCCTTCAGAGAACCCTACATAGGCCTAACAATCAAACCCTACATGGGCCTTGCTTGTCCTGTCGTCCGACCAAATGCTGACGACCCTGACACTAACACCGACGCTAGTCTTATCCCGCCCTGTGCTAGTACCACGAAAAAGACAAGCGGTTGCCGCCAAAGCCAGCCCCAGCATCCAATCTCTCCCTAGCAACAATGAATAAGTGGTATGCGCATCTACATAAAGAAAACCGTAGATATCAATTTTGGCCCCACTTTTATTGGGGCCACCATCATGCCTTCTAGTTTGGTTGGGTGCCCAGTAAAACTTGTTATTTCAATATCCACGGGTGATAAATTAGCGGTTTCTTTGCTCAATCTTTCAAGAGTCTTTAAAGGCATAACATTAAAGACCACCCCATTGTCAATAAATATTTTACTAATTGGCTAATCACAAATATAAACATTGACATAAAAGAGTTTCAGATGAGGAACCATCCCTTCAGGAAGGGGAGAAAAAAAATCGGTGGACGGTTATTGGTTTCAAAATCCTGATTTGTTATTTTTGCCCATTCAGGTTCCTCCATACACTCATTCACCAAACTAGCCCAAATCGGCTCATCTTGTTTCCAGTGCATTCTTGACATCCCGACTTCAAAAGGGTATTGTCTGTTGACATGGCCTACCTAATTTTTCATAAGTGAATGAACTTTAGTGGCGAGAATGACCCGAAATGAACTCCTCGGCGATCTTCGTTGGTCTCTTTTATGATTGGATCTATATTGATTCGGTTACAATACTGAAACTTGTAACACTTTGCTTTCTTACTAGGCCTTTCTGGATTTTCCTTCTGAACGGTTATGTAATCCATAACGGTATCCAGAGATACTTTCCAGGTTCAAGCCCCGACGTAGAAAACTTTTTATTTTTAGAATTACGACAATACCTAGCAGTATACCTATGTTTAGCATTGCGAATCTAGGTACGATTCATACCTGGGAATCGAGGGTCGACATCCATTGGCAACGTCTTCCTATTTTGACTCCATTTGCTACTGATTGAACAAGGCTTCCTAGTCGGATGATCTCGGACTAACACCCGGTCTTTAAGTTCCACCTTGTAAGTTCTGTCGGGATTATCCCATTTTTCTACAACTCGGTCTTCACACAACTTGAAATTTTCCTTATGATTCTCCTATGGGGGCGCTCATTCTGTTGAACCCTTGTTCGGGAAAACCCCTATTGTGGCCATTGTCATTATTGGAAACGGTTGTTGTTCCACTCCCAATGTGATATATTTCAAACGTCCAGCTTTAATGTCCCTCTAAATTTCTTTCCGGAAGTGTGTGCATTGACCCCTACTATAGGTAAATAAATTTGTGCCATTTGCAATACGGCATTCCTTTGATATTTTCTTTCGTGGCAAGATGTTGGCCTTTAGGATTTCAGATTTGTCCATCTGCTAATAAAATATCAAAGATCTCGTCTGCCTTAGAACTTTCGAATGTCGGCTGATCCTTTCCTTCTATTCCTAGAATTGGTTTCAGCTTTGGGCAGACGTACGGTTCCCCACTGACTATCTCTGCTGCCATTTTTTCTGCTTCCACCGCCGGGTCCAAATTTGGGGAATATGATTATATTTCTATGTTGGCCATCTGCTGGACCTTGTTGTGCCGGAAATTCAGATATTTTTCTCTAAACAACGATTCTAAACGTCCAGCCTTAGATGCAAGACTGGCCAGATCCTCGACATCATGAGCAGTTAGCACCTCACGTAACCGTCTATACATATTTCGGACCACGAGATTGGTCATTTCTTTCTCCTCTATCACAGTCGGGCATCTACCCTTCATTAGACGAATTCTCTCTATAAACTGTGCAAAAGATTCTTCTGGAATTTGTCTAATTTCCAACAAATCAGTCAAAGATACCGTTGGAACAAGATTGAAAAACTTGGTATGAAAAGCTGCTTCCAACCCTTCCCAGGTATGAATTTGCCCTGGCTGCAGATTGACGAACCAAAAAAATGTTGTTTTGGTCAAAGATAAACCAAACAACTGTAACTTGTAAAAAATGTTATTTCCGATTCTCCCATTTGAGCCGTGAAACAACGTACGTGCTCAATAGTAGACGAACAATCCTCTCTAGAAAATACGTGAAAATCAGGTGGTCGATTATTCGTCGGAAGAGGATGTTCAATGATGATTCTCTCTGGGAATGATCGTTGATGTGTGGGTTAGTTGGTAACATGGGGAGCCATACCAAAATGGACCCTTAGGACGCGTGCAACATCATCTGGGTCCAATCTGAACGGATGGTGATCCGGCACCGGGATAGGATCACGTGCTTGCCCCCTGGTCGTTCCTCTCTCTGCACATTTGCAAAAGGATCAATCCTTGCTCCCAAAGGAATGTTGTTAGGATAAGTAAGAGAAGTTTTTCCCCTTTTTGCCTTACTAGGGGCGGTAGCACTTGGAATGGTGTTGTCCACGAAAGATGGCCCTGCAAAATTATCCTATAGACGCGAATGAGACATTCCTGGAGGCGTAGACATGGAATGCAAAGTGACCCTCGAAAGGGCTTGATCTAGCATATTCTGATTAAGTTTTGTTGTTCACGCAACATTGCTTGCATAACTGTTGTTTGCTGGTTGTTCCTTTGCTGAATACATGTTAAACATTCCTTTAGTACTTGTGTTGATGTCTGAGAAGCTCCTCTGTAGTCGGGATAGACAACGGAGTCGTTGTGGTGGCTCCGACAGTTGTGCTGAGACTTTGGGACTATGAACCCGCCATTAGGTTCTTTGCAACAATTCGACCAGATCGAAGTCGTATGTAGTTTCTTTTTTTTTTTTTTTGATCGGAGTCGTATGTAGTTTTCGTTGGACGTAAGATCAAAAATTTTGCCTCTTCTCCCACTGCCAATTTGTTGATATCGATTTTCAACAATAAAAAGTAAAATTCAAAAATATATTCCGAACTTGAAATAAAAGTGTGTCAGAGATCATAGATCCCTAAAACAAAGTACATAAAAACTAGAAAATGCACTAGAACTAAGAATTATAAAATGAGTGATCTCCGATAAGACTTTTCATGAGATGATTGAAGATCCCCTTTCCCTCATCCATTGATTTGTTTAAATAAAAACCCACTTGAACCGTCCAAAACTGTTTCAGAGTCGGTTACCTAATATCGTGTATTGAACTGTCGTCGGTTACCCTATCCACACGATCATCGGTTGCCTTTAAGAAACCTTCTGCCGACACGTGGTATATTATAACCACAGATGTCCGACCCTGCAGTTCCAGTCAGTTTCTTCAAAACCACCCGACCCAGCAGTAAAAGTCGGATGGGCTCTTCATCTGATGAACTGACCAAATATACCTGATAGCCTGTTGGTTTCCATCAGTCAATCCGACTGAAAATCACTTTTGGCCCACCATTGGGTCCACACTCTTTCCATTTCTTGGGTCAAAACCATACTTTTAAACTCTCGTACTTAACAAGTATATTACATACGTCTGCAGTCAAAAGACATACACCTAATGTACACGTAGCAATAATTTGTACTAACTTTATTATTATGGATTTCTTGACAATATTATTTTAGCACAATCTTTGAAGGTCTTATGAATGCAGATTTTAATGCACAACTTTGAAGGTCTTACAGGACTCCCAGCGCATGTATCATGAGATCTATCTTTAGGCCGATTGGGAGAGAGAGTTTGTTAGAGACGCTCTGGTGGCTGATGACGACGACGAGCATTTCAATTCCACAGATAATGTCTTGACGACACGATGACAGGGATCTCCAAATACAGAATTGGAGACACTTACGAAGCAGCTTTGCTTCCCAATGCAGGCCTAAACACAAAAGATTAAAACAACATTAATCATCCGGAAAGATCACTGGTTTTCCATGAGAATTTTTAGGAAAATAGAGCCTGGAAGATACCAAATACGAACCTGAGAGACCACAGAAAATGAATTGGGTGCGTGGCAATCGCCTCTTGAAAAGCTTTGGCAGCTGCCCTGTGGAGTTCCATAGCTAGCAAACTCGATTGAGGAGATTTTGCTTCCAGTTTCACAACTCAAGTGCATCTCAGGTGCTGTAGGATTGAGTGAAACTGTTCCATTGCTGGCATATGACCATGCGTGCAGAGGAGGAGCGTGATTCTCAGAGACTTTGGCACAAACAGTTTCGGTGAAATGTGACTCGATGGAAATCTTATGAGGAAGTTTATCACTTTCCTCAAAGATGACAAGCTGATTTCCAGATGGTCGTAGCCATGATCTTGGCACATGATACCTGGAAATTTGTAGGAAGTTAATGGGAAGAACACTATACATAATGAGCATAAATTAACATGCAGTGCTCTCATTCAAACCACAGTTAAACAGCTAAACTATTGTGGGTTTGTGGACAAGGATGATGAAAGAAGAATGTAATCTAACTAATAACCAAATGTAATTCATTCAAGTGCATACGCAAAGTGGGAAGATAGATCAGCAACCAGCAAGTTTTCAATAGTGAAGTTACCAAGATTGAGTTGGCTTTCCGCAATCTGTCACACACTTGTCGGAATTATATGTTCCACGATAATCGCAAGTCCGACATCCATCCTGTGGGGCATTTAAGATCCAGTATCTTCCAATGTGGTGACCGTTGACCCATGCCTGACCTTTTTCCATACTACTGAAGTCTAAGGAAACGGGGTCTATTCCGCTGGGGACATCAAAAGTCGTCTGGAAAATATACCACCATCATAAAACATGATGCTTACAGTCAAAAGCTTTATGTTATTAGAGACAAGAATAAATTACATTGAAAGATTTGTGTTAAATAACAAAGTGCATGCTATCATTAAAAAATCATAGTCTGAACACATTAAATCCACCATCAAGGCAAATAAAATACATGCATTTACTTTAAAAGTTAATGGTTGATTTAACTTACAGAAGCTTACAATTTTTAACATTTAATTACAGCAGCACACACATACCTAAAAACAATATGTAATACTCTAATTTTTAAATATAATTTATAAAGGTTTTAAATAAATTCTAGAGTAAAATTTATTTTTAAAGTTAATTATATTTTTTAATTTTAATTATATATACTATATAAATATAATATATATATAGAATTTAATAAATATATTTTCAGCTAGATTAGAATTTAATTAATAGTTTAAAAATACTTTCAATTTTATTATATCCAAACATATTTTATAAAAAATTGTTTTTATAAAGATTCATCCAAACATAAAATTAAACTGGTTCTACTTTTGGCTTCAATTTCTCATTTTGAGTTTTGCTTATTTTTAAAGTCAATTCAAACAGACCCTTAAATTTGTTGCTTGGTTTTGCATCAGATAATAATTGATCTCGGATTGGCATGGTATCAAGGATAATACATGGAAGGTTATTTGATGTCTAATTGGCTACATAAATAGCTGAATTTCTTAAAAAAAGATTGAGAGCAAACAAATATAATGTATGTACACATCTATCCACTTCCCTTGAATATAATCCAAGTTATACACTAGCAATTTATTGTCCTTCCTCACTTCTCTTAAGCTATTTGTTGAATCTAACAGAAGATAACCAATATTTATTCATTTAATGGAGTTACATACCCTTTTCAACCACTTCCAGTAACCAAACTATCATATGAAGACAATTTTTGCAACCATACTATGCAAGTCTACATTCTCAGCATGTATAAGCCCAATAAACCACTGATCTAAATGAGAATCAGTAATATAATGAACATAAAATAATATGCTTTAATTCAAATAATCACATGTTTGTTGTTTCCAAATATCACATGAAACAGCCAAGATAACAATAAGTGATTTCTTAACATCCTTGAATCATTACCTTGTACCAGGAAAACCTGGTTGGAACTGCATCAGATGGCAATGGATTCCATTCTGTACAAACTTTTTCATTAATGGAAAAGTATTTTAGGGCTTCCCCCTTAAGTCCAACCTGCAATGAAATTGCAACACTTCAGCCTAGATCATGATTTTTCTTTAGCAGATAATGAGAAGTATATGCAGAGTGGAATTTAGTCTAGTGAAATCTATGTCCGCCTAATTTATTTGAAGTCGTTTAAGATTCAGTTCATCAAGTTTATTGTCATGTTAATAACTGTACCATGCAAGAAAACTTAGACAATTGAAGGAATGGAAAGTTTTTAATTTCCTAAAGAATTTTCAATGTCTTGTACTTAATTTGTGAGAACATATAACAAAAGGTGAAATCATGTTTAACAATAGGTGTAAGGCATCGTGCTTGTGTCATGTGAATCCAGAGAACTAGGGTGTTTTAACTTTGATCTTTTTTCTTCCTGTTCAACTTTCATAATTCCCAATAATAATAAATTATTCATCTTACAAAACATCATAATAAAAATACTATTTAAACCAAAATTCATATCCAAACCCCAAAACAACAAGCAATGTTGTGGGACAAATTCCAAGATTATAAAACCAATTTTGACGCTTTGCAGTTAGTTTATTCATAAATCCCATCAGTATTGCACATTAAGAACTGCAGGATCATTAATCAACTCTAAGGACCAAGTCAATGGAAGAGAAAAGGAGCCTAATAACCGCAGATTCCAGTACCATGGCAGTATATGTGGTGGCATCCAAGGCTGTAAAAGAAGATATTAGGATTAGGAAGTCCTTGGTTGAACTTCAAGTGGTTCCTAGTACAGCAGATCTGTTGCCAGTTTCTTTTTCTTTCTTTGTTCTTTCTTTTTTATTTATACTTTCTTTTTATATTATTATTATTATTACTATTTTTGACAATAATAGAGCTATAGCACTGGCTAAGGAAATGAGGTTTCACAACACATCCAAACATATTGAAATCACATCATTCAAGAAATCTTGGAAATGATGTAGCCATGCAAAGTGTAGATTCAGTAGAAAAAGTGGCTGACCTACTTACCAAGCCATTGTCTCAGGCATCATAACAGAGACATGTTAATAAGATGGGTGTTTCCTATCATGCCGATTGGTGATGTGTGCAATTGGGAGATTGTAAGATTTCCCTCACTACCAATGAGGAAGCTATGATTTTGTGTAACCATAACATTTTGGTATAGGTACTTTATGAACAACTTAAGTTATTTCATCGATAGAAGGTATTTGAGATATATTGTAGATAGATATTTTGGTTAATATCCTCTCTGTCCAGTAATTTTCGTTGGACATAAAAACTAAAAAATAATGATATTTTAATATTAAAGTGAGGTGATAAAAAGTGAATTGAGGATATTATAGAAAATTTATTAAATGATTGATAAAAAAATAATGGAGTGAATAAAGTGAATTTTATTATTTGTTAAAAAATGAATTGGAATATAATTGTTTACTATAAATGAATTGAGCATAAGTTTAACGGACAACCAAAAAATGAAAAATGACATAATTTTGACAGACTGAGGGATTATTATTTAAAGTTGATAGTTATTATTTAGAAATATTTATTAGATTATATTGTTATTATTTGAGTCTATTCCTTTTGTATTAGGTCTATAATAGATTCTAATTTCATTATTAATATACAACTTATAAATTCTCTCAAAAATATAATACAGTATCATAGTCACGCTTTCTCCGGGTACAACCAAAATGGCTCTCGAACTTAAGTTCTACTACCACTTGAAAAATATATAACCCATTCTAATTAGTGTTTTCATCATTTTTATGATGCATTTTCCCTTGCATTACAGCCACCATATTTCTTACTCTAAGACGATACTGGCCACCAAAAGTTGTTAGAAATAGTGCATGTGAGCTATCCATGTCGGCCACAATCGGTTAATGAGGTCAACAACTTTGTTGTTGTGGACTCCAGGTGCGTGTGAAGATGCGCCCAGTGTCTGATTACTAGAATTTTCTAGAGAAAACCTACTAAGATACTTCTGACCTATATGTCGACTTGTTTTTAGTTTTACCAACTTTTTAGTTTGGTCTTCAATTATCTATTCGAAGTTTATGCCTATTAGAGTTTAATTTCTAGGGTCTAGTGTTGCCACAACGATAGAGGTTCACCGGTACTGCCACCGCGATAGAGAATCGCCGCCATGAGAAATCCTAATTTTATGTTGTTGTAGCGGTAGAGGATCATTGCTGCTGCCGCCGTAACAGAGAATCATGGCCATTGAAAATCCTAATTTGACTAAACCTTTAATTTTTTAAAGCTTAGTATCGCCACTGCGACATATGATTACTGGTGTATTCTGCGACAAAGCATTGCCTCCATTAGAAACTTTAATTTGGTCAAATGTCTAATTTCTTCAGGTTTAGTGCCACCACCACGATAGAGAATTAGTTTGAATGCTCCGAAAATTAATGCTCAGTTATAAAGTCTGTCCATATTCAAACTCCACCTATGGTTTCTTTGGCCAAGCTCAGGCATATATTCGATTATTATTTAAGTTTATCCCTTTTGTATCGGGTCTATAAATACATCCTAACTAATAAACAACTCAAAAATTCTCCCAAAGATGCAAGAGAGGTGTTTTATTTGTTGCCTATTCATGTTGGCATTTAAATATGTGAATAAATAGAGCTTAGTTCATTTCCTCACACCACCAAACTATTTTTTCAGAAAATACTTCTCCGGTTAGTAAGAAGCTTTTTTTCTTTTAAGTCCAAGACTCCACAGATGGAACTTCTGAACTTAACTGAAGTCCTTTGAGAGCAAGAGAATGAATCTTAAATGGAGATAAGAAATGAAGTGGGAGATTTTGATAGAACTTATTTAGGGTGACACGTCCACTAAATGATAGAAACTTAGCTTTTCAACCATTTAACTCGCTATCCAATTTATTCATGATAGGAAGCTATACTAAAACTTGGTTTCTCTTGGTTGCTATGAGATTGCCAAGATATGGGAAGGAAGAAAGCCTGCTAAGCAATTGATTGCACTAGCTGACAGCGTAGGGACTTTTGATGCTGAAAAGAATGCTCTTCCTCAGATCAACTTTGAGAGTGAAGGATAGCTGAAAGGATTCACTTTATGGCATAAGAGATTCCAAATCAGCCTCACAAAAAACAATTGTGTTGTTAGAAACTAGGCGTGAGATAACACACCCAAAATGCCACATCTAATCACTTTCACAAACCCTTTTCCACTGCCTTGTCCTAGTATTTCTCCAAAAAATTTGAACAAATAGAGTGATAGAGGATCAAATTGACAGAGACCAAATTTTAAAAATTGAAAGACCAAACCGTTCTGTTATAACTTTTAGTAACAAATTTCATTTTAAATCTCAATTAAATACAAAAAGATAATATATCTATGTAAAATACTCCTTCCATCCCGGAACAATTGACGTGTTTGGTTAGTGACACAGTATTTAAGAGTAATGCAGCTAGTAACTTAATGATAGTAAATTATATTATTTTATTAATTTTTATGTGAGTGGTGTTGCTGGTACTTTTTAAATAAGAATTAATATATATAATTAAAAATTTTAAAATATGTGTTCAAATATTTTACACTATATCTCAATAAAATATATAATATGTATATCATTTGGTAGAAAATAAAATTTTATATAATACAAATAAATAAAAAATATATTTATTTATTTATGATTAATATAAAGAAATTTATATTTATAAAATATGTTCAAAATAAATAAATTTATTAAAAATATAAACATGTCAACTGTTATGGGACAACCTAAAATAGAAAACACATCAACTGTTATGGGGAGCGGGCGGAGCGGAGTATTTAGATAATACTCAAACACATAGTATGAGTAGCAGTACAAAGTATACTAAAACATTATAACAGTTACACACTGATAGTGGACAATATATATATTTATATATCTTATATATATGTCTATATGCCTGTGTGTAAGAGTATATTTTTCAATATCATATACCACCATTCATATCCAATCATTATTTGAAGAAAAAGGGCACACATTTTAAGAGTTCTCCAAGATTAGCAGAGATCGGGATGCTATAACCTGAATTTATTCTCACTAATAAAATTGTCATAGAAATGCACTAAAAGAACCACGTATACACAATACAATTGTATCCTTCTGTAAACTAAAAGCAAGAATCACTTGAGTAACACAAAAATAACCTGGTAGGTCCACATAGCTTTTGTAAGATCAAGATTTCCATTTTTAAACCCTGTAATCTTAATTTCACCTCTGAAACCTGCTCCATCCTTCTCAAGGAAGGCGCCATAATTCTGAACCAGAGAAGATGACCAGAGTTAACTCATAGGAATTGGAATTATGAGACCGAATCTAATGGTTAACATATTGAGAGAAAATGCAGATGACTGATGATCATTAACTCAAATAAAATGGAATGAAACATCCCACAGTTCAAGGGATTCAATTACCACAAGAGTTCCTTCGCTGGTGACTTTAGTTCCTATCTAAATTTGTTCTAGACATACGTCATTTTTGCAGAATTTTTAATGTTTGGTTATCTAGCATGCAGCTATAGAATTCAGAAAATTTTGCTAGGCAGGCTGTTAAAATATTTTTATTATCAACAAATAATAAAAGTGTGAAGTACATAACCTGCAAACCCACTGTTTCAGATAGCAGTGTAATGTCATTCTGTCCTTGGATGAGCTCAACAGGTTGAACTACCTTCTTCCAATTTCCTTTTGCACTAGCTTGAATTTGAGAAATATTACATATTCCAAAAAGTCAAAGATATTACAGAACTGAAACGTAGCATAATGAGACAAACTTCAATTAAAAAAAAAAAAAACGAACAGGAGAACATGTTACATAGAGTTAAGTATGTCATGTGATCATGACATTGGAGAAATCATGTGATTGGGACCCACCACATTTGGCTGTATGGGAGATTGTATTTTGAATTGTGGAAAAATATGTGAATCAATTTATTTTAGGAAACAAATGTCTTGTTTCCTTTGTACATCTAGTGATCCCATGATTCATGGGAGAAGATAGAGGATGATCCCATGATATAGTTTCTTTCTATTTTTATTAGGATTATTTTTGTATATAAGTCTTCCTATCTTTGTATGTAAAATGATTCAGTTTTGTGATAGAATTATTCTTCTTCTTCATTTGATTTTTCTATTCAAAATCTGAGATGGTATCAGAGCAGCTCTTTCTTGGGAATTGTTCTTGATTCTACTAAATCTCTTTCCTCCGTTCGATCAGCCTTAATTGCTGAGTTTATTTTGGACTATTTCTCAAAGTTTATTAGTCCTAATCACCGGAGGCTGCGAGTTATAATATGTCAGACCTAAACCATGTTGGACAAGTACTCATCGCTGCTGCACCACAAAGTGAAGAGCTGATGGCCTTAATTGGGAAGAAATTGAGAGGTCAAGGTCTCTAATCAACCGTCTTGAGAAGCCTTCAAGTACTTGTTCACTGGTATATTCAGGTACATTTCCTATTTCCATTGGATTAAATACTTCAGACACACTATTTACCAATTCTTGGATCATGGACTCCGAAGCCACCGATCATATAATCCACTCATCTAAATACTTTTCAACCTATACCCCATGTCCTAGTAGCCGGAAAATAGCCACAACTAATGGATCTCTAACAACCGTTGCAGGAGTAGGAGATGTTCTAATAAACCCTGCCATGACCCTTAAAAATGTCCTTCATGTCCCTAAATTATCCAACAATCTTGTTTCTATACAAAAGCTTACCCAAGATCTATCATGCAATGTGGTTTTTTATAGTAGTTGTTGTGTATTTCAGGATAAAGTTTCGGGGAGGACGATTGGACGTGCTAAGTAATGGACAACCTTTATTACCTTGAGATGCCAAGACAGTTGAACTTGGTCAAGAGTAAGGGTCTAATGTCAGAAAGTTGTTTATCCAATAAAGAGAAAATTCATCTTTACCATTGTCGTTTAGGACATCCATCATTTAAGGCTGTTAAAATCTTGTTTCCCACCTTGTTTTCGGATTTAAGCGTTGAGGAATTTCAATGTGATGTGTGTGAACTCGCCAACCATAAGCGAGTGCCTTTTTCTCATTAGTAATAAAAGAAGTTTTGTTCCTTTTCACCTCATTCATACTGATATATGGGGTCCTTTTACTATTCCTTGTGTCTCTGGAGCACGATGGTTTGTTTCTTTCATTGATGTTTGTACCCGTGTCACTTGGTCGTTCCTCTTGAAGTCCAAGTCTGATGTTAAACTGTTCTACCAAATTTTTGATCAATGGTCAAAAATCAATTTGGGGTCTGTGTCAAGAGATTTAGGTTTGACAATCCCAGGGGTTATTTCAACCAAGTCCTCACTCATTAATTTCAAAATAATGAGATTATTCATGAGTCATCTTGTGTGTATACTCCACAACAAAATGGAGTAGCTGAGAGAAAAAATTGTGACCTTGAGAAGACTCGAGCAATGTTGTTTCAGAATGGTGTCTCTAACCTTTCGGGGAGAAGCAGTTCTTACAGCCACACATCTCATAAATCGTTTGCCTTCTCATGTCTTGTACCACAAAAGTCCAATGGAAGTTCTCTCATCCTTTTATCCCGACTTAAGAACCACAAATAATCTTGTTCCTAGAGTCTTTGGGTGTGTGTCTTTTGTTCATATACATGGTACAAATAGGGGAAAATTGGATCCTAGAGCCCAAAAATGTATCTTTGTAGGGTACTCTTCCACTAAAAAATGATACAAGTGTTATCATCCTCCATCCAAGAAATTCTCTGTGTCAATAGATGTCACATTAAGAATGAATCTTACTTCACTAGATCTTTATCTTCAGGGGGAGAACCCATCTCTGGAAGATAAAGATCAAGAAGGTTTCTTTCTAGATCCTCTTAATCTCTCTACTAGTCCTCTTTTGCCTAAACCTACTCCTAGTGCTCCTCCTCCTGTTCCTTTGCATGAATCTGCTCCTGCTGCTGATCCTTTGTCTGCTCCTGCTGCTCCTATTGGTCCTGATATTGCTAAAAGACTTGATGAAGACATGAGGTGTGCAAGAAAATACAAAAGGAAGGGAAGAAAGGCTGTCCCAGAACCAGCAGGAATCCAAAAGTCTAACCCGGAGCCAGTAACTGAGGTAATAACTTCTGATCCGAACTCACATGTTGAAGTTGATAATATTTATCAATCCATTACCAAGACTGAAACACAAGGTGAACCAGTTGTTGATAATGAATCGAATTTACCCATTGCTGTTAGAAAGAAATCTAGAGAGTGTAGAAACAGGCCTTTGTATCCTCTAGCTCAATCTATCTTTCAAGAAATTTTTACCACCTCACAGAAGCTTTCTTGCTAACCTAAACACCATCCCTATCCCTACTAGTGTGTCTCAAGCTATGTCTAATGCGAACTGGAAACAAGCTATGGATATAGAAATGGAAGCATTGAAAAAGAACAAAACCTAGGAGTTGGTAAAGTTACCTAATGGAAAAAAAAAATAGTGGGTTGTAGATAGGTCTATACAGTCAAATACAAGGCGGATGGAACAATTGAACGATATAAGGCGCGATTGGTGGCGAAAAGATATACACAGACTTATGGGATTGATTATCTAGAGACTTTTGCTCATGTTGCAAAAATGAATACAATAAGAGTCTTGCTTGCGGTTGGTGCTAACTATGGATGGGACCTGCAACAATTTGATGTTAAAAATGCATTCTTACATGGGGATCTAGAGGAAGAGATTTATATGGAGGTTCCACCGGGTTATGATAAGAACTTGGATGCTCACACCGTGTGTAAATTGAAGAAGGCTCTATATAGACTTTTGCAAGGGTTATGCTGGCTATGGGGTATAAACAGAGCCAAGATGATCATACACTGTTCATTAAACATTCTCCTTCAGGGGGAGTCATAGCCCTACTTCTGTATGTTGATGACATAGTGATAACAGAGAATGATGATGAATAGAAGAAAACATTGAGTTGGTGGAAAACTGAAGTATTTCATTGGAATTGAGGTTGCTCATTCAAAACAAGGGATTTTTATCTCCCAAGAGAAGTATGTTACAGACCTTCTTAATGAAACAGGCAAGACAGCATGCAAACCAATGGCTACCCCAATGGACCCGAACCTCAAACTTGGGACAACAGATGATGAAGCTGCAGTAGACTCGAAGATGTACTAGCGATTGGTAGGGAGACTCATTTATCTCTCCCACACGCAATCGGATATAGCATTTGTAGTATGTGAGATCAGTCAATTTATGCATAACCCAAAAGAGGTTCATTTGCAAGCAGCCAATAGAGTAATACATTATCTCAAAGGAACACCAGGAAAAGGTATTTTATTCAAAAGAAATGGAGGTTTAAGACTTGAAGCATACACTGATGCAACTATGCTGGGTCTATAGTTGATAGTAGGTCAACATCGGGATATTGCACTTTGCTTGGGTGAAATATTGTGACATGGAGGAGCAAGAAACAAAATGTGGTAGCTCGATCAAGTGCAGAAGCAAAGTTTAGGGCAATAGCTCTAGGTGTTTGTGAGCTACTTTGGTTAAAGATTATTCTTGAAGACCTAAAAATTAAGTGGGAAGGGCCTATGAGACTATTGTGACAACAAGTCTGCAATCAGCATAGCTCACAATCCGGTGCAACATGACCGGACAAAACATATGAAGTGGATTGATTTGCACACCTTACGTGTCAACAACCGGTCAACTAGCAGATATTTTAATAAAATGATTGAATAACTCAATGTTTCAACCTATTGTATCCAAGCTCGTAATGGAAAATATCTATTCACCAGCTTGAGGGGAGTGTGGAAAAATATGTGAATCAATTTATTTTAGGAAACAAATATCTTGTTTCCTTTGTACATCTAATGATCCCATGATTCATGGGATAAGATAGAGGATGATCCCATGATTCATGGAATAAGATATAGGATAGTCCTTTCTATTTTTATTAGGATTTTTTTTTGTAGATAAGTCTTTCTATCTTTGTATGTAAAATGATACAGTTTTGAGATAGAATTTATGTTCTTCTTCATTTGATTTTTCTATTTAAAATCTGGATGAATATCCTAATTCTTACCATACACAACATACATATATTTATAGAAGATACACCTCACACACTAAGTAAATCACAATTCACAAACCTAGTATATCACAACACTAATAAATGTACTCAGTCTCGTAACACTCGCATTCAAGTTGAAGCATACATATCATAAGCTCCAAGCTTGTTACAAATGTATCGCGCTTGTGATCCTCCCAAGGCCTTCATAAGTTGACCCGTGGACTGGATGTAAGGGACTTGAATGAGACCTTCATGCAGCATTTCATGTACAAAATAGCAATCCACTTCAATATGTTCAGTTCTCTCATGAAAAATTGGATTTGTGGCAACATGAATCGCCATTGTCTCACATTAATTCCACAAAGGATGGATCTCGGAAACCAACCTCAGTGAGAAGGTTCTTTAACTAAACTAACTCACAACTTGCATATTGCTCAATATTCGGATTCTGCAATAGAACGGGTAACTACAGTTTATTTCTTACTTTGCCAATATATAAGGTTTCCACCAAGAAACATACATTAACCAGAAGTAATCTTCGATCATACAATCCTACACAATCTGCATCACTATATACCTGTACTGGGAATGACCATGATTTTTACATAAAAGACCCTGTCCTAGTGTTCTTTTCAGGTACCGCAATGTGTTCAAGGTGATTACAGTATCCAAATATGTTGTTTGAGGTGATTCCATAAATTTTCTGACAAAACTTGTCAGAAAGGAAATATATGGGCCAGTGACTGTTAGATAATTCAAGTTTCCAACGAGTCTACGATACTTTTTCTGGATCTTTGAAACATTTTTCTGTTTTCTGCATCAAGTTTAACATTTGGCTCCATAGGGCTCAGCCAGCTTTGCACCAAGTAACATGGTTTCCTTCAAGAGATTCAGAACATACTTGGGCTGAGATAAACAAATACCCAACTTGAAGTAAGAAACTTCAATGCAAAGAAAGCATTTTAGTCGACCAATATCCTTAGTTCGAAACTTTGTATGAAGGAAAGATTTCAATGATTGAATTCCTTATACCACCGGTGATCAGAATACCATTGACGTAAATGATTAACAGAATTCTCCCAGCATCAGTGTATTGAGCGTGAAATGATGGGTCTTAGTTTGATTGCCCTTTCGTGATCGAATGGAATGCTTGCGGCTCAAGAATCAGTGCTGTTTTGATTCTAGATCGACAGCCCCTTTCCTATTTCAGCAAACAATTAGATGATCGAACTCTCATCAGGCCTGCATATGAATGTGAAATGATGGGTCTAGTGTTAGCGGTGCAGCATTGGGGCCCCTTCTTACTGGGGCGTGTCCTACAGGAATAAAGATAGAATTCTGATGCAATTGAGTGAATTGGAAAGGATGTGACTAACGATGCCTTAGAGGAGAAGGAGCATGAGGATTACATCTAGGGCATTGTGAATCAATAGTGCAGCTGCCGACAGTCGCCAATGGTATGATGTGGAAAGCTGTTAGATTATTCTTTAAGGGCCTTCTAGTGCTACCTGGAGATCCACACCAGATTCTACGTCTTTTATATGAGTTTCATTAACACCCTGTACATTGGAGAGGGCATGTTTAGGTACATACACATAGCACAACGCTTATTGTGCCAGAAAGTGAAATATCAGGCTATGTCTCTAGCAGGCTTACTATAACCCTTGCCGATACCTGATCATATTTGGGGGATGTTTCCATGGGTTTAATCACCTATTTGCCGAAGTCATGAGGATACATGTCAATCATGGTAGTTATCAACAAACTATCGAAGTATGGACACTTTATTGCCCTGAAACCACCGGTGGTTGTCGAAAAACTATCAAAGTATGGACAGTTTGTTGCTCTGAAACCACCGGTGACCGCCCATACAGTCGTGGAGGCATTCGTCCGAGGAATTGTTCTGCTGCATGATCGTGATCCTTTATTTGTTAGTGTCTTATAAAAGTAAATATACACCCTCAAGAACCAAAATTCAGCTTCTCATACCATCTCTAGGAAAATGGCCAAACAGAGGTATTGAACCAAATGGTGGAGACATATCTTCAATGTTTACTTGTGACAAAACAAAATAGTGGGTGCATTGGTTGCATGTGCAGAATTTTGGTACAACATTGCCTTTCAAATGGCAGATGTCCCCATTCGAGGTGGTCTATAAGAGAGAGCCATATACCATCGAAAATTCTTGCAAGAGGAGTGTCAAATAGCAGTTGTAGGATAGGAAGATGTGTTGAGTAGTCGGGATGTAATGATAAGCCGCCTTAACAAAATGTAGAGCATGCCCAACAACAAATGACCAAGTAGACCAATGGGCAATGTCAACCGTGGAGCATAGAGTGCGCGATCGTGATTGTTTAAAGTCCAGCCCCACCGATAGGAATCCGTAGTACAAAAGCTACACCATAAGTTAGCTGTCTGTTTCTACAATTCCTCTATGGTAGAAGATTGTGCAGGCTCGGTTGTATACAAGCTTATTTACCAGCCTCTAGCTGGATTCATCATGTATCTCAGTTGTGATGCGTAGTAGGAGAACACTAAATGGAGTTGGAATTTCTGGATAGCCTAGAGTTTCCAATAAGTCCAAATCTTAAACCCAAAACCACTTTAGCTTGGCCAACAAGACAAAGATCAAATTTTGGTTAAGTGGGTGGGACATCCAGACGATAAGGCAACTTGGTTGAGCGTGGCCCATTTCTAGCATCAGTTCCTGGACTTTGACTTTTAGGACAAGGTGAATTTGAAGATTGAAGAATTGATAGAGAGCAAGAGCAAGAGGGAGAGGAGCCTCAGCCATTACTTGTGTATCAATGACATGATCGCGCTTAGGCTTGTTGTTTGTAGGTTTAGGCTTTAATTAGTTTGATTTTCCATTATGATATTATATTGTGGGTTAAGCTTGTCATTTGCTTCTTGAATGGGCTTATTTTTATTCTAGTAAGTCTTAGTAGTACCATTTAATCAAGAGTAGCTAGGGTTTGGGAACTTTACACATGATCATGGAAATAAAGTAGCCTGGGGACTTTTGGACAAACGGTTGATTCTGTTTTATTGTTCTTATTGCTTTTATGTTGTTCTATTAAGATTTCTTTACAATGTTTGTCCCAAAGTTCCAAATTCAACAAAAATACAACATCCATTGATTATTAAGAGACACTCACCCCAATAGTGGCAAGAAGTCCTTCCATAGGTGCAAAATTTGAAGATAATATCTTGTTGAAGATCACATTCCTTGCTTTTTCACGAGTCCCATGGGATTTCTTTACAATGTTTGTCCTAAATTTCCCAATTCGATGAAATTGACAATAGCTGCATCCAAACTAATGAAAGACTCACCTAGAGAGTGCTTCCATATAAGAAATGAAAAAAAAAAATATCTTCTTGTTGAATAGGACTCTATTCAATGCTTTCCATAAGTCGCATATGATTGCTTTAGAATGTTTATTCCAAATTTCCCAATTTGATGCAAATGAGCTGCATCCATTAATAGATGAGAAGCTCTCCCCAGAGAGTTAGTAAGTGCTTCCATATAAGCAAAATTTGGGACAATGTAGAAAGAGAAGCGACACTGGTTATAATTTGGTGGGTGAAGAGATTAAGAGAATTAGAATAGACGATGAAAAAGATATGAACAAACAAACCTAACACCCGAAAATTTGAACAATTAATATTTAATATTAATTAATCCTCTAATATGTCTAAGTGTATGCATACAATGGTATTTGCCACCAATATTAACCTATAGAGTATGTCTGTACATACATATATGGAGAGTGAAAGAGAGAGAGAGAGTATAAGGAGATTAGACACTAAATTATACCTTGAAATTGGCCATTAACAAATATGCAGACTGCATCGCGCATGCTGTCAATGGAAATCACAGGAGCAACCTGAGTCTCTTTCCAAAATGAAATATCCTCTTCAGAAATGTGTATTCTGCATGTCATCATAGAAATGTTTTCTTTACAGAGGGAAAAACAAAAATGATTGATTTTGAGGTGTGGAGAATATTAGAATATAAGTGTGAGAAGATGTGATAATAAGAATGCAGAATGTCCTTTGCAGATATGACCAAGCCAACTAAAACAATGTTCAAGCTTCACAATTTTCAATAAAGAAGAGCCCGGCATCTTGTGCCTGTTTCTGAACATACATATATCCTGAGTATATTACACCCAAGCATGTTGCTCATTGTGTGTTTTATAAAGTTTTATATTGTATTCTTGTTGTAGTTATATTGCATATCACAATTGTATCTTGTTATTAATGCTAAGATTATGTGTGATAGGAACAATTTCATAATAACGGGGACTTGTCTCCCTAGAACTAGCCGTCTATTTCATGTATATATATAGGTCTAATGGAATCACAATGAAATGAAACATTTTTTCCTTGTAACTATAAGATGGCATCAGAGCTCCTAATCTTTGGGAGCCTCTGACCGTGCCTGGAAACACTAAGTCGCAATCTTTATTGCATCATGACCTTGAGCCATATTGAGCCTTCACTACAGCACAATCGAATCTATCTTGATTGCATCCATCTGTGATGGCTGAAATCAAGAACCCTGTTCTAGAAACTGGTGACAGATCTCAGACCACTGGAGAATTGCAGAACATTCATTCTACTAATCAATAAAACAGACAAAATTACCTCAAATGGTTTCAACTCATTAGTACCATCTTAAAAAGAAAGGAAAGGTCAATCACCAAACTAACAACACCACTAATGAAAAAGAAGATGCTCAGTTCAAATAATGGGATAACAAAAATTCCATGATCATGGTATGGCTGTGGAATTCAATATTCCCAGAAATTGAATAAATATGTGTGTTCCTTGTTATATATTGTTAAATATATGTAAATATATATATATTTGGGTCTAATTGTATATAATGGACCTAGCCCAAAATAGTAGTCCAAAGTAGGCTAGATTAATGTACTTATATTTATATGTAAATTAGTTTTGTTTCATGAAATAAGATATTACGAAGTTTACATGGTATCAGAGCGCGATTAACTTGGGGTTTAGAATCGGAGGTTTGGAGGCTAATTTCATCATCGGAGTTTCTGCCGTCGAGCATCGTCATCGCCGGAGTCAAAGTCGTCTCTGTCAGCCGCCCGTCCATCCATCCGCTGCCCCACACCTTCTTGCGCGTAGCGTGATGTGTTCTAGAGACAGGTTAATTGACCTGTCAGTCCCTTCGCCGCCGCGAGTTTTCTCTCAGACTCTGGATAGTAATAGGTTGGCTGCATGATTAATCTTTTGGTGCAATTTCGGGGCAATTCTAATACACCTTTGGGTGCAAGTTTGGTGTTTTCATAATGGGGGATAAAAAGATACATTTAGGGACAAAAAATTGTATGGGTTGAACTATCTTGATGGAGTACCTATTATTCCGAGAATCACAGAGTACAAATTGTATGGGTTGAACTATCTTGATTGGTCTAAAACTATCAAGATGTATCTAAGGAGTATTAGTAAAGCTAATCATCAAGACAGAGGCCCTGTCTTAGCTACAGACCCCAGACCCCTGCTCTTATGATTGCTTTAGGGATGATTCCAGATTATTCCTTCAAATCAAGAATTCAATTAAGTCTGACATAGTGAGTTTAATTATTCAGTGTGATACGGTTAAAGAGTTGTTTGAATACTTAGGCTTCTTATACTCTGGGGAATGAAATGTTTCGCATATCTATGATTTTTGTCAGAACTTTTATCGGGCCGAATAGTAGGATCAATCACTTCAGGCATATTAGCCAAAAGAACTTATGAAAGAGTTAAATATGCTGATGTTGTTTAGCCGTAATGCGCGTGTTCAACAACAACAAAGAGAACATACGGCGGTGATGAGTTTTTTGACCGGTCTACACTCTCGCTTTGACAATGTGCAGTCTCAATTACTTACTACTTCTGATGTTCCCCATTTATCTACAATGTTTCAGTGCCTGAGTACATTGGGACTTTTTCCCCTACTCCTGTACATACATGCATTGGTTAGCCAACAGGACATTATTTCCTCCCGTCAAGCTAGAGGAACTCATCAAGTACTCATGATACTTCCACGGGTGGGGGCATCATTTGCTATTATTGTCATGAGTCTACATATTAAGTGATTTTGCAAGAAGTTGAAGAATCAGAATCAAAAAGTTCATACAAAAAATGTGACTACATCCGACAATAAGCCTCACATGGTTACTATTTTTTACGATGAGAATGCCCAGCTTACTGTGTCCCAAGACAACTTGGTGAATTCATCTCAATCAATCAACACCACAACTGAATTTGCTAATGCAGATAAGTGTCTTATTTCTCTTTTTCCAAGTGAGTCATTGACACTGGAGCAACTGACCATATGACAAGTAACCCAAGCCTTTTATCATCTATTTCTTCTAGCTATTCATCTGTTACCCTTGGGGATGGGTCTAGTGCACAAGTTACTGGGGTTGGGGTCACTAATCCTAAACCATTTCTTTAGTTTCATTCTGTGTTACTTATTCCTGGCCTTGCGTTCAATTTAATCTCTATTAGCAAACTAACTCAAGCCTTAAACTGTTGTGTCTCATTCTTCCCCAATCATTGTTTGTTTCAGGACCGTGTGACGAGGAAGATTATTGGTAAATTACACATGTCAGAGGGGCTTTATACCCTTTATATCCCTGCATTAGTTGAGTTTGATTCTCGTATTGCATGTTCTGGTACCCACACTCCCTTTGAAGTTCACTTCCAATTTTGTCATCCCTCCCTATCCTTGCGGAAGGAGTTACACCCTGAATTTCATTATATTAAGTCTTTAGATTGTGAGTCATGTCAGTTTACTAAGCTCCATCGCCTAGCGTTTGTTCCCCGGTCTAATAAAAGGTCAAGTAGTCCTTTTTAATTAGTTTATTCTGATGTTTGGGTCTTTGTCCTATATTGTCAAAACCGGACTTTCGGTATTTTGTTACTTTTGTGGATAATTTTTCTCGAATGACATGGATATATTTTATGAAATTTCATTATGAGGTCTTTTCCACTTTTCTGCCTTTGTGTTGAAATTCAAACTCAGAACTTCTCTGAACAATCAACACCAGTTTTCGCGTGTTGACTCAAAATATTGTATCTGAGCGCAAAAACCGGCCTCTCCTCGAGACTGCCTGTGCTTTTTTATTCCAAACGAAGTTTCTAACATGTTTTGGGCGGATGCTATCTCTACAGCTTGTTTCTTGATTAATCGTTTGTCATCATCCATTTTGAGGGTAAAACACTTTATCAAACTCTCTTTCCGTCAGTCTTTATTTCCTTTTTCTCCTAGAGTTTTTCGGTGTCTATGTTACGTTCGGGATGTTCAACCACATATCCCTAAACTCGATCCCAAGTCCCTCAAGTGTCTCTCGTGTTCAGAAAGGTTATTGATGTTACTGTTCGGATCTTAACCGCTATCTTGTCTCTTTGGACGTAGCCTTCTTTGAATCTACTAGTTTATCCTTAGATTCTAGTGCTTTTACTCCCCTTTCAAACAATGATTAGTTGGTTTATGCTGGATCTCCACCTCCAGCTCCGCCTACTTGGTCTAAGGCTCTTACTCCATATCAAACTAACTATTTTCCACACGTGTAATGTTGTCGTCCCATACCCTCTCTGCCGTGCTCTGCACCAATCCCCTCCTCATATGCAGTTCCTGCTCCGTCGGTTGAGCCTACTTAGAATCTTCCAATTTCCCTCTGTAAAGGTAAACATCAGTGTGCCTATCCCATAGCCTCTGTTGTTTCTAGTGATCGTTTATCCTATAGATCTTGTCTCTTTGTTTCTACTATTAACTCCATATTAATTCCTAAATCTCTTTCTGAGGCACTTTCTCATTTTGGTTAGCGTGCTACTATGATTGATGAGATGAACACACTAGACTTAAATGGCACATGGGAGTTGGTTCCTTTACCAGAAAGCAAAAAGTCGATTGGTTGTCGTTGGGTTTTTGTAGTGAAGTTCTATTTTGATGGCTTTATTGCTCGCCTCAAGGCGCGTCTTATGGCTAAAGATTATGCTCAAACTTATGGTGTGGCGCCAAGTTGACCTCTGTTCGCATATTGATTTCTTTGGCTGCTAGCCATAATTGGTTGTTGTGGCAATTAGATGTGAAGAATGCCTTCTTATATGGCGAACTAGTCAAGGAAGTGTATTTGGAGCAACCTCCTGGGTTTGTTGCTCATAGAGAGTTCGGAAAAGTATGCCGTTTGTTAAAGTCCTTATATGGATAGAAGCAAAGTCCTCAGGCGTGGTTAGCAAATTTAGCCACACGATTAAGACTTTTAGGATGATGAAGTGCAAATCCGACCATTCTGTATTTTATCGTTGTACAAATTCTAACATAACTCTTCTTGTAGTATATGTGGATGACATTATTATCACTGATAGTGATACGAGAGTGAATCTTAACTTTAAAGAAATTCATCCACTCACAATTTTAGACTAAAGATCTTGGTGAGGTACGATTTTAAAGAATGGCGCTTCTCTCTTAGCGAACTGTGTTTGATTTGTTGACTGAAATAGAAAAATTAGGAGCTAAACCATATATTGCCCTATGACACCAAACCAAATATTTAGGAAGGAACAACTTTTGAGGAGCTTGAAAGATATCGAAGACTAGTAGGCAAAGTAAATTATCATACTGTAACCCGACTAGACATAGCATTCCGTTAGTGTGGTAAGTCAATTCATGAGTGCACCTACAATCCAACATTGGGAGGTTTTGGAACAAATTTTGGGGTACTTGAAGGGTACTCTAGGACAGGGGTTGTTATACAAGGACTATAGGCGATCATATTGAGTGTTTTTATGATGTTGATTAGGAAGACTTTAAATTTAATCGTAGGTCAACATCTGGATATCGTGTATTTGTGGGCGGCAATCTAATTTCATGGAAAAGCAAGACTGTGGTATCCGGATCAAGTGCTGAATCAGAGTATCGAACCATGATACATTATGATTGAGAGATTATTTGGATTTGTTAGTTCTTGACAGTTGGGAATCCAAACCTCAAATCCAACACGATTATAATGTAATAATCAGGCAGCTCTTCACATAGCATCGGATCCTGTATTCCATGAGCAAACTAAACATATTGAAGTTGATGTCATTTCATTCGAGAGAAGATCCAACAAGGAGTGTGATTACAACTCATGTCAAAATAAGAGACCAACTTGGTGATCTACTAACCAAGGCTTTGCCTAGCCCTCAACTCAAATACCTTTGAGACAAGCTGGGCATGTTCAACATTTATGCTCCAACTCGAGGATGAGTGTCGTCTAACTGTATATTATGGGCCTAGCCCATCATAATAACCCAAAGTAGGAAAGATTAATGTACTATATGTAAACTAGTTTTGTTTAATGAAATAAAATAATACAAAGTTTACATTCCTTATATTAGAAACTGAAATTTAGAAGGCAATAGAAGGCCAAGGATACTGCTTAAATATAATTGTTGGCATATAAAAAAAGACAACCCTTTTTATTCCTACTTTCGGCATATGAGCAAGTGTTTTCTTCTCTACTAGTTAGTGTGTTGAGAGAACTCATCCATGTAGGTTTGAAGACGAGAAGAAAGATTCTTGGAGTCGAAGATGAAGAAGATAATCATCCGGTATACAACCTAATTCTTAGCTTGGCTGCTGATCTGCTTGAGTCGTTACGGCGTAGTTTCAACAAGTCCATGAGAATTTGTAAAAACTAAATGGAACTTGGGTAGAAGATAGGTTGGGTAGTTCAGGTTGGTATCTTATATGGTGTAAGTGTTTGGTTTAGTTAAGACTCCTAGATTGGAATTTCTCAGATATAGGTTGGAAAACCGAACCGGATAAACAAATTTGGCTTTTTTTTTTTTTCTGCACTTATTCATCCATCGATTTGTGCACGAACAGAACACTGCCGTTATAACCTCGAAACAACTACATTGTAAAGCTGTGTTTATGTCGAATGTTTCATAGTTCTGTTGTGCAAGTTACTCGGAGGCTGTTGGACCTCTTATTCGATCATTCACCCGATTTCCAACATTTGGTATCAGAGCATCGTGCTTAATACCTGGGTAGATCTATCTGTGGTTCAAGATGAGTCGTGAATTAACCTCATCCATTTGTCCACCTGTGTCTAATGGGAATAACTACAGCTACTGGAAGAACATGATGGAAGCTTACCTGGTAACTATTGGTGATGAATTTTGGGAAATTGTAGAACTTGGGTGGACTCCACCAACTAAAGTGATGCTTGGAGAAACTCCGAACGACCCTCCAACTATCGTTTTGAAGCCAAAAAATGAGTGGACAACTGAAGAAAAGATTGCAGCAAATGGAAATGCTAAAGCTGCAAATGCCATATTTACTTCGGTTGATGAAGTTCAGTTTCATATCATCTCAAACTGAAAGAAAGCAAATGATGCATAGAAAGCCTTGGAAAATGCAGTCGAAGGGACTGATGGAATTAAGGAAACAAAACTCAGGGCGGAAAGTATACTTGATGCTTTGAAAATGACAAATGATGAAACCATATCTTAGTTCTACACTGGATTCAAGGATGTGGTGAACCAAGCATATGCTCTTGGCTTGAAATATGATGAAGAAAGACTGGTTCGAAAGATGTTGAGAAGCGTAAACGAAAAATTTGAAGTCAAAGTCTTTACTCTTGAAGACAACAAGAAAACCAAGAATATGACCTTGAGACCTTGAATGATATTTTTATGACTTAGAAGATGAATCATATTGAAGAAAAAAGCTCAAAAGGGATTGCCCTCACTACTGACGATCCAGAGCTTGTCGAATCTGACGAAGAAAGATCTCTGCTATCCAAGAAGCTGTCTCGAATGATAAGTGAAAAGCGTGCTCGAAAATTCCACAGGTCTGAAAACAGAGGTCACTATGGTGGTAAAACATCTGACGAACTACGAAAGTATCCAGAACAGAAAAATGTTGATTACAGCAAAGAAAAGAGAGCTTATGATAAAAGCTATAAGAAGAAGTTCAACACTGCTTCTAGGCCAAAACATTCAAATGACCCAAAATATTTTGCATGCGGTGGAGTAGGCCATGTGAAAGTGGATTGTGCAACATTTAAGAAGAAAGGAAAGCATGTATTTCTAGCTACCTGGAGTGATGAAGAAGGAAGTCAAGAATCTGAAGATGAAAGTGACAATGAAAGTGTAGTGGCTTTTGTTGTCACGGAAAGGAGAACCTAGCAAAGGAAAAGAGAATATGTCTGAAGAAGAATGTAACGACACTGTTCAGATGGACATCAATGAGCTGATGGGAGCTTATGATGAAGTTGTAGCATAACAAAAAGTTTGTGTCTAAAGGAACAAGGATTTGATCAACACAGTTTACCGTTTGAAAGCTCGAGTTGAAAAAGTTGAGGAAGTGAATCAAGAAATGTTCGAAATCAATAAAAGACTTCAGAGGAATGTCAAGCATCTGAAAATGAAGTGTGATGATCTGAGAGAAGAGAACGATAGGTTCAGGAAAGGAAAAGACAAACTCGATGAAGTTTTATCGATTGGAAAACTATGTAGAGATCATCGTGGAATCGGTTACCAAGAATCCATAAAGGTGAAACCAACTACCTTTGTGAAAAGTGCATTGCTTATTGATGTGAAAGATTCCAGAGAAACCCCTAAAGGAGAAGAACACTGAAGGTCCCACCAAAGAAAACATAAATGAGAGACGAAATCAAAATCGCAGAAGGAACAAACTTGTCAATCTGTCGTCACAACAGAAGAGTAACTGCAAGTATTGTTTTCGATGCAATTCGATTGCAGTGAAGTAAAGGAATCTACTGAAGTTACAACTGCTGCTGAACAACCTGGAGAATGTTAGTCTGATCCTGAAGTTACGAGATATGGTTCAAGGATTCCTATGAACCATCCCATTGATGCTGTGATTGGAGATCCACAAGAAGGTCGTCGAACTAGAGGAAAGCAAATTGATTTCAAAGATATGTCTGATATGAATTGCTTTGTGTCTACCATTAAGCCAAACAATATTGATGAAGCACTGAAAGATGAGTATTTGTATGGATTGGAGCAAACACCGCTGCACTTGGTATGATCGATTGACTACGTTCTTGATTGGAAGAAATACACCAGAGGATCCACTAACAAGACATTATTCATCAAGGATAAAGGTAATGATGTTATGATTGCTCAAGTTTATATTGATGATATAGTGTTTGGATCTACGGCAAAGAAGTTGAAGGATGAATTTGTGGAGTTCATGCATTCAGAATTCGAGATGAGTATGATAGGGGAGCTGACATACTTCCTTGGATTGCAAATCAAGCAATGTGCTGATGGGATATTTTTGAACCAAACGAAATATGCAAAGAATATGGTTGAAAAATTTGGGATGCAGAGTTCTAAAACTATTAGAACACCGTTAGGACAACAGGACAAGCTGTCTAAGGATGTTGAAGGAAAGGATGTCGATCATAAACTTTAAATGAGCATTATCGGAAGCCTGTTATATCTCACTGCTAGTAGATCCGATATCACATTTAGTGTTAGTGTTTGTGCTCGATTTCAATTATCTCCGAAGGAATCTCACTTGAAAGCCACAAAAAGAATCTTGAGGTATATTCATGGAATGTCCGGACTTAGATTATGGTATTCTGAGAGATCATCACTTGATCTAATTGCATTTACTAATTCCGATTGGGCCGGATGTTGTGATGACCGGAAGAGTACGACTGAAGGATGTTTTACATTGGTGAGAAGTTGATCAGTTGGAGTTCGAAGATGTAAAGTTCGATTGATTTATCTACTGCGGAAGCGGAGTATGTAGCAACTGGAAGTTGTTGTACGCAATTGTTATGAATTAAGCAGATATTTCAGGACTATGGGATTGAAAATGAGTCATTTGTGCTATGGTGTGACAACACCAGTGCAATTAACATCTCGAAAAAACCAATTCAACATGGTCGAACAAAACACATAGAAATTCGATACCATTTTATTAGAGAGCTCGTGAAAGCTGAAGTGTCCAAATTGCATCACATTGGGACTGATTTTCAAAAGGCAGACATCTTCACCAAAGCCTTTGATTCGGATCGGTTTGAGAAATGAATTAGCTATGTGTTCATACCTCAACTAATTCCATTTATGGTGAATTAGTTCCAATATTCATGGGATATTCTGGATAAATTATGTTTGAATATTGGATAAATAAAAGAAAATGAGAAAATCGTGGCATTTTGTTACTAGAAGGGAAATTTAATAGCCCTTTTTTAGGGCTACAACGACTGCACCTTGTGCAATGATGTGATGTTGAAACAACGCTCTGTCACACTCACGCGTCTAGACTGATGCAATCTAATGATGATGGCGTGTAAAGGGTTTTTATTCTTTTGTGTGAATATCAATAAGGATCAGAGGAGTGTGAATCATCGTCATTTTCTCTAAACCTTAATTTCGAGCTTGTGAAGTTCTCTCAAAATTTCCAACCATGCTGAAAACTCGATCTGGTGGTATTCAAGGGACGTGAAGTCAAAAATAGCTTCAAAGAAGAAAGGTGGTGTTCCAAAGAAAGGAAAGAAACTGCACGAATCCACTTCCCCTGTTCTGGAAATGGTTCAAAAACGTGTGATGGAAGAACCTGTTCTTGATGTTGAGGTTCAACCAACTGCTACTGCCCATGATGAGGAAACCGTTGTCCCAACAACTGAAGATCGTCCTATATCTGAAGGACTTAAAGGCCATGCTGAAGAACAAGCTGTTGTCGCCGAAATTGATCTAAATAAAGTTGCACCTATGGAAACCGCAAATGAAGATGTTCTAGAGGAGCTTGAGAAGTCGCTGTTGAAATTTTTGGTGCACAGAAAGAAAATGTAGAGAACCCTGTTATGTTCAAACAGATGAAGTTGTTGCTGGTGGTAATGCAGAGGCTGCTGCAACCACAGTAGAGGTTCATGCTGTTGGAGAACCTGAAAGTGAAGCTGTGAATGAAGAGGTACCTGCTGAAGACATTGGGGAAGTTGGAGCAGAAGTGCCCCAACCTGAGGATATGAATACTGGAGCTACAGCGGCAGAAGAAATCATTCCTGAAAATGTGGTTGAGGAAGGAGAAGATGTTTCTCTAGAAACCCCCGAAAAAGAAGAAGATGAGCTGGACTCTCTTCATCTGTCCTCTTGGAAAAACTCCAAAAAAGAAAGTTTGGAAGTTCGTCTAGTGATGCCCTTGCATCTGCTATAAAGACTTTCAAAAGGACTAAGGCAAGGCTCGAAAGTCCTAAGGAGTTATGATCCTCCTACTGTTCGTGAAGATAAAGTGTTGAACGAGGCATATTGCTTCTGGCCGTCGCTTTGCTCAAGATGTTCTTCCTGGAAGAATGGTGATTTCAGAAGCTCAGTTTGTTCGAAGAGCTTATACCGATGTCGGATTTCGCGCATTCCTTGAGGATAGGCATTTGTTGTTTTGGGCAACAGGATTGGAGGTTATAGTCCTCGTCTTGTCAAGGAGTTTTATGCCAATTTGAGTGGCAAAGTACTCGATCTAAACTCTATCTGGGGCCATAAGATATATATATACGTTGCTAAATTTTGGAACTCAATCCTGTAGTGATCAATAAGTAGTTACAACTGCCGACGAATGATGAAAACAAGCTCTACCTAAACTAATCGAGGAATCAACAAAGGAGATTGCCAGAACCATATTTGTTGGAAACACTTCAACATTTGGACGCTCTGGAGTGACAGACACAATGCTGACGATGAAATATCAATGTCTCTTTCGACTTTGTGGATGCAACATTTTCCCAACCGTCAACAATACGAGTGTCAGCACCGATATGAGTACCCTCATTTTCTCTATTGATAAACATTTAAAGCTAATTAATTTTGGCTATTTGGTCATCGGGAAGAGGATTGACTTTTGTTCGGATTCAAAAGTGGATTGGACAAGATTACCCTATCCTCGTTTAATTTGTTTGTTCTTGAGTTCCAAGGGAATTCATCCAGAACTGGATGAGGAGGTGTTTCCCATTAGATTGTTTCTTGCCAAGTCCAACTTAAAAAAACTCCACAATGACTTTCTCCTCGGTGCCCTATTGGATGCCAATGCCCGAGTGGAGAAGTGTAAGGAATTGCTGACTGAGGTGATGAAGGATCAATCAGCTATGTCTGCTATTCTCATTGCTCGGAAACGGAAAGTGGCATAGGCGCTGAGGCTGCTGCCTCACCACCTCGGAGCAGTTGATGAGGACGTTGATAACGATGATGATGCTGGTGATGGTGCAGAGGAAGCCGACCCTTGACCACCTCTTTTTTGGCCTCTGCTACAACGCAAGGAGAAGAATACCGCAAGCCAGGGAGAGTGGGTGCTGTTGAGGGGGGGTAGGTATTGCCATTTACCATATGCTATTTCCTGATTATATTTTCTGCTTGTTTTTTATTAACTGCCGATGTTTGTTTGGTGTTACAACATTTGGATGTTAAAGCCGCTTGTGGCTTGTACGAATTGATGGCCTGTAATAACTCTAAATTGCATTGTGATTGTGGTGTGGATGTGTGAATGGGTGTGTCTGTTTGCTAATTAATTATGCCTTGTTGCATATGTCAAAAAGGGGGAGATTGTTGGCATATACAAAAAGCCAAACCCCTTTTTGTTCCTACTTTTGACATATGAGCAAGTATGCAGGTCGTTGTTGCAGTTGTCTGTTGAAATCATTTGTGGAAATCTGCACAGTGGCAGAAATTTGACCGAGTTGGTGGTTTTGGATGTATTCAGCGTGTCCCACATTCGATAGAACAGGACAAATGTATATGTGTTGGACAGAGGAACTGCATGAGAGGTTCTATGTAATGTCCTCTTCTACTGTATGGCATTTATTGCCCTGGTACACTGCCCCAAAGCTGCACACAATCAACTTTGTCTCATATGAGCAGTGTTTGTATTTTGTTTGTTGTTTTTGTTGTATTAGAAGATAGATAAACAACACTTCGAAAGAGTGTTCTCTTCTCCATCAGTTAGTGTGCCATCCATAGAGGTTTGAAGACGAGAAGGACGATTCTTGGAGTTAAAGCCGAAGATGATAATCATCCAGTATACAACCTAATTCTTAGCTTGGCCGCTGGTCTGCTGGTGTCGTTACGGCGTAGTAACAACCAACAAAGATATGTTGAGTAGTTCATGTTGGTATCTTATATGGTGTAAACCAAGTATTTGGTTTAGTTAAGACTCCTGGATCTAAATTCCCCAAATGTAGGTGGAAAACCGAACCGGGTAAACAAATTTGGTGTGTTATTTTTCTTTCTACACTTATTCAGTCATCAATCTGTGTACGAACACACACCGTTGTTATAACTTCGAGACAATTACGTTGTAAAGCTGTGTTCACATCGAACGTTTCACAGTTCCGTTGTTCAAGTTACTCGGAGGCATTTATATGGTCGGCCACCGATTTCGAACAATAATGTTAAAAGAAAATGACAAAATAGAAATATATATTTGTATATAAAGTGAGGAAACCATTTTTTTATTAAAAATTTCAGTTTTAGAGAAAGTAATATATGACCTGTGTATATACATGATATTGTAGTAACTGAGGACATAAAAAATGAGCAACAAAAGTAATGTAAATGCCTCGCATATGAGACTGACATACATAAGAGATTCGTTCTATTTCATTCATATTCTTCTACTTTTTACATTATATAAAAAAAAACCCAACTATCCAAAATACCTAAAAAGTCCCTATATTTATAAATACAAAAATGTCCCTATACATAATATATCTAACACTCCATTTCCAATTGGAGAATACAATGGTATGATCCAAGTTTGTCACATAGAGAATTAATTTGAGGTCTAAGAGGTTTAGCAAGAATATGTGCAAATTGATCATTGGAAGCAACATGGTGAGTGATGATGCATCCAAATAACACATTCTCCCGAATAAAATGACAATCAAGCTCTATATGCTTAGTCCTCTCATGAAACACGGATTAGACACAATATTCAAAGCAGCTTGATTGTCACAAAAGAGTTTCATATCCGAAACTTCCACTATCTTGAGTTCATGAATAAGTTGTTTTATCTAAACAATCACATGTCGCTAATGCCATAGCTCGTTGTTTTGCCTTTACATTTGATCAATCAACAACATTTTGTTTTTGACTCTTCCATAAGATAAAATCACCTCTAACAAATATGCAATACCCTATAATAAAACATCTATTAAATGGGGATCTTGCCCAATCAACATCCGAGTAGCCAATACTTCAGTGTGATCTTGATTAGTGTACAATAATCTTCTACAAGAGACCTTTTGATGTACTTCAAAATTCGTTGAGTTCGTTGATGTACTTCAATATTCGAATTGCAGCATCCTAGTGACTATTGCATGAAGACTAAAGAATTGACTCACAACACTCACAACAAAGGAGATATGAGGTTGACTAAGTGTGAGATAGTTAAGCTTACTAACCATTTTGCAATATCTTTCTACGCCAGCTAATGGCTTTCCTTGTCCCAAAAGAAACTTCAAATTTGGATCCATGTGATAATCTACTAGCTTGCAATCAGACAAACCAATTTCTTCAAGATTATCCAATGAGTACTTCAAATGTGAAAGAACAATACCATCATGTGGTTTAGCAATCACAATACCAAGAAAGTAATTCAATGGTCTCATATTTTCAGTTTGAAAATGCTGAAAAAGGTGCTACTTTAACATAGATGACCTCTTCTTGATCATTTCCAACGAGAACAATATCATCAACATACACAATAAGATATAAAACAGTTAACACTTGATGTGTGTTTGTAAAAAACAGAATGGTCTAATGCACTTCAGATCATGCCAAAATCCTGTATAACACTGTTGAATGGTTGAACCAAGCACTTGGAGATTGTTATAGCGAACAACGTAGTCTGCAATCGAGACAAACTCCCCTCGGAAACAAATTCAGGTGGTTGCTCCATATAAATTTCCTTATAAAGTTCGCCATGAAGAAAGACACTTTTAATATCAAGCTGATGAAAAGGCCATGAGTGTATAGCAGCTAAAGCAAGAAAAAGCCGAATCGAAGACATGTTGGCAATAAGCTATAAGGTTTTAGTATAATACTCACCAAAGACGTGTGAATCTCTTAGCCACTGAACGGGCCTTGAGACGAGCAACTTGATCATCCGGGCCAACCTTAACTGCATAGACCCAACGGCAGGCCACATGGGACTTATCCAAAAGCAAAATTGTGCTCTTCATTATTTATGTTGTAGAGGCAGAAAATGAAGGGAAATGGGAGAACTATATTGTTTATCTTGATGCTTTATACATAACACATGTTTATAAGAGATGAATCTCAATTCTCAACTACCATCTAAGAACAAACATAGCTAGTAACTCACAAGCCTACCTAACATTAATAAATGTTCCTAAATAGTATCAAACAATCCACCTTAAGTTAAAAAATATCATAAGCTCCAACTGTGTTACAAATATGTCGCAATTGACAACTTGCATATGTCATTGCTTGATAACCAAATTCCACACTAGAACAGGTAAACCCTGTTTGCTTCTTACTTTTCCAAAATATAAAAATGGCACCAAAAAACATACAGTAATACAAAGGAGATCTTGGACCGTACAATCCTAAACAATCAGTATATCCCTGTACTAAGGAATTGCCATTATTTTATATAAAAAAAAATAAAACCCTGTCTCGGTTTTCTTTTCAAATATCGCATGATTTTGATTACAATATCCCAATGTGTTGTTTAAGGTGATGCCATAAATTGGCATACTTGTGGGATATTTTATCTGGCGAATGATGATTACTTGATTCAATTTTCCAACAAGTCTGCAGTACCTTTCTTAATCTTTCAAACATTTACATCTTTCCATCAAGCTTAACATTAGGCTGCATAGGGTTGTCAACTGGTTTTGCACCAAGTACTGCAGTTTCCTACAAATTATAAAGAATGTATTTGCATGAAATAAGCAAATGCCCATCTTAGAGTGAGTAACTTCAATGCCTAGAAAGTATCTTAGTTAACTAAGATCTTTAGTCTCAAACTTCATGTGAAGAAAATATTTCAATGATTGTATTGCAACAATCATCACTAGTGATCACAATACTATCGACATCGATGATTAATAGAATTCTTCATCATCGGTACAACGATAGAAAACTAAGTGATCAATGAAGCATTGTTGTAACCCAAATTCCATGACAACTACGCTAAATCTCCCAAACTATGCTCTTGGAAATTTCTCTAAACCATATAAAGTGTATTCAACGTGCACACCAAATGAATCTCCCTATGAGCAAGAATTCTTCGTGGTTACTCTATATAGTTTGCCTCATGTAAATTACCATGAGGAGAAGCATTTTGTCTATTTTATGAAGGGATCAATCGTGCATTGCTACGAAACCAAGCCTGATACATTTAATGGTAATGAGTATCATTTAGCAACAAGACAAGCCTAGAAACATTCAATGGTAAAAACCAATGACAACCAATAATTTAATGATCTAGTGGAGGAGAGGACAAGGCGTCACGTATCATTGATTTGTAAGGGTACACTTCTTCTATAACACGACGCAATCAAGGGTGACTCAAAGTTTCCGAGACCCTGGTAATGGAGATAGCAAATAAAGATGACACAAATGACACAATAAGCCATAAGAAATATAGTTAGAGATAGGATAAGAATTACAGGTCCGACCTTTGTGAAAAACAATGGGAAAATCAAGATCATTATCTAGTGGAGATGAAGGCATACAAAATGAAGTCGGGACAAAGTCAACGTTTTGTAAGGAGAGACGAGACCAACGAGAGTAATATACCTATAAATTTGGCCGAGAGAAACACATAGTAGGATCGGAAGCAATGCCAGGCTCGGAAGAAAGGGCAATATGGGCCTGAAAAAATGAGGTGAGGTTGTATCTTGAAAATGAGAAATGAAATGTCAAACAAACAAGCTATCCTCAATAGATAAAGATGAGTGGAATGGGCAGAAGTATGGAGTTTCTTCTAAACAGTGACATCGCCAAACATAAAGGAGCAATTCAATGATGGACTGAAGCACTTATAAACTTTTTTAAGATGGGAATATCCGAAGAAAATGTACTTAATGGGTGTCAAATCCAACTTATCAGTACCAGGTCAGAGTTGGTAAACAAATCAAACACAAACAAAGACAAGGGGAATGATAGAAACAGGTTATTTCCCTAGTAACATAACAGAAAAATAGGGTATGACCTGAGAGTACAATCGAAGGCATCCAGTTAGTAAGAAAACATCCAGCAAAAATAGCATTGATTAGAAAAAGTTTGGGACATTCAAATTAATTAACATAGTACGAATTGTTTCAATGAAATGTTGAATTTTCTTTCAACAATCCCATTATGTTATGGAGTATGAGGGCAAGATTAATGTTTTATGCCAAGCTGATCAAGATAAAGAATGGCTTAGGGAAAACTTTCTGAGCACTAACACTACAAAGTGTGAATGAGACATCCAAATTGGGTTTGAATTTCAGCATAGAAAAAACAAAATATGAAAAATTCTAGATAAGTTCATAAGAGACAACCAGATCATGTGAGAGAATTCATCAATAATAAGGTAGCATACCAAGTAACTCACAAATTTTGTTAATAACAAACCTACCTAACACTAATAAATGTTCTCTAATTAGTATCTAACAGTGTATTTTGACTTCCGTGGAGATCACACATCCTAGTACTACAGTCGCCCAAGCACGGTTGATTTCAGAATTCTGATGGGATCCTCTGAGTTAGGCTGCTATGGGTTGTGCAGCCACCAAGATTAAGTACATGTATATTTTATGACTTAGGATTATTGAAGAGAGAATTTATTCGAATCAATGAAAATATAGTGAGACAGAGAAAATATAGTGAGACGGAGGAAAATCAATTCGCTCTGTAACCAAAACCAAAATAATGACTGTCTAACCTAACATGACCTAAATGCACCATATATATATAGGGCGGACTTATGGCCAAGCCCAAGACTCATAATCAACAATTAAACAGTAAATCAAATAATAAGAGAAATAATAAGAAATAAAATAATAATTATCATAAATGAGTACGGTGCTTCTCCATCTTCTAATATAGACCTTGACTTTACCTAACTCCATAACAACTCCATCCCTCTTGAAATCCGCCTTGTCCTCAAGGCAGAAGACAAGAAACTGGAAGCGCAATTCTTCTTTCATCAACCTAAGTCGAATCCTTCTACATTAGTCCATGCCAATGAATCAAAACCTGAGGAATGAGCTTGACTCCGTGGATCTGACCTCACCTTCTGTCCACCCTTTGACCTCGTCCATCTCTTTGGGCTCGGCCACCCAATTCGTATCTGGGTCCATCACACAAGTTCGAACGGACTTGCTTGCACACTTATGCAATGGTGTATAAGGCTCCTTACAGCAGTAACAAAGTCGCTTAGACTGACACTCGCGATACTCTTCACGACTCAGTTTTCGGAAAGGAACTCGCACGGAGGACTGGTCCGAAGCCACCGGGCATCCGCCAGTGGAGCTGTTGTCCGTGCCTGGTCCACTGCTCTCGATGCCATTCCCAAGACTAGAGGGACCTACCGGAAGTCCAGTTTGTGCTCCACCATTACGGCGCGAACTCGCAAATTGACCAAGTGGTTGTCCAGGTTGTTGATATGTCGTGGTAGAACCAGCATTAAATTCCCACTCAATGCTACGGCTGATCTAGATAGCTGAGTCCAAATCTTTGGGGTCTAGTGTCCTCAGACGATTGCGGATGTTCTGCTGCAATCCCCCCATGAAGTATCCGAGGTACAGTTGGATGAACTCGTTGATATACCGATCAACTCCCCTTTTTTCTCCGAACTGTGGCAAGGCGCTCGTAGGGACTCCCTACGTAACGATCATCAAAACGAAGGACTAGGGCTCGGGAAAACTCCGCCCAAGTGGCGGTTGGGTGGCGAAAGTGTTGCCATAGAGACCAGTGCAACGTTGTACCCTCCATGACGATGCGCGCTAATGCTACCTTGAGTGTTGTTTGCACCTGGTGGAGTTCAAATTGTTGCTCAGCGCGAGCAACCCAACCAATAGGTTCCGTCCCGTCAAACGGTGGTAATCTGACTTCTGAGAGGAATGGAATGGCGAAGCTACCGTGGCGGGGGGTCAACTCCCCTAACGGTTGAGAACCCGGCACTAGTGGATGTCCCATGGTGACGCTGAGTCGGTGGCTGACCCACTAACGCAATGGCATCAACAGCGGCGCTGACGCCGCCGAGCGTTGCCTTGATCGCTGCGAGCAACTCCTGCAGTAGCGAAACCATCTGATTCGTGTTCTGTTCTCCCAAAGTCTCGAGTTTGGCGGAAAGATCCTAGCGGATCTGGTTTACTTCCTCCTGTATTTCTCCAACGGTTGTTCCCAATAATTCGAATCATTGTTTATCGGAGATAGGCATGATTCCGTCAGCAGAGGATCCGGCAGGTCGGACCAATTGTTATGACTTAGGGCTATCGAAGAGAGAATTTATTCGAATCAATGAAAATAAAGTACTACAGAGGAAACTAATTTGCTTTGTAACCAAAACCAAAATAATGACTGTCTGACCTAGCATGACCTAGATGTGCCCTATATATAGGGCGGACTTATGGCAAGCCCAAGACTTATAATCAACAATTAAACATTAAATAAATTAATAAAAGAAATAATAAGAAATAAAATAATAATTATCCTAAATGAGTACGGTGCTTCTCCCTCTTCTAATATAGACCTTGACTTTACCTAAGTCTGTAACAGTATATGTAGGACTAATGATCTAATAGAAAAATTGAGATTTTTTCCCTTCTGAATTTCAGACTCTCATACGATTGTAATTTGATTTGATGCAACATGGCAAATGATCAAATCAACTTCATAAATCTGTAATCAAGCTTTGACGATCTCATCTGTTCAAGTCTAACAACTAAAGCATCCAAGACTTTGTGTATGTATATAAACCTATACATTATCTGAACCTTATGTTGCTGCATCTGTCACAGCTCTTTGTCCTTGGTCCACAAAAATCCCCCAACAACAAAACCACACATGAACAAGTCTGTAAGTTTATGGAGTGTATCCAATCTTTCTTTCCAACTTTTCTTGTACAATTCTGCTCTCTGGAATAATCCTTATTATGGATTTTAAACAATAATTTCAGCTTTAAAGAAGAATGATAATGTTTTGTGTAGAAAGAATGAAGGAAAAGTTCATCTATGTCTGATACTTCCAAATTTAATCCAATATGCACATAAATTTAAAAGAAAAATGTATAATGCTTATTTTGCATAAGTAACTTCAACAGCATTGGATACTTCAAAATTAAATTCCCTGGCAAAACTTATAAACGAAGTATAAATTCTAATTGCAGAGCTCCACTATTCAGTCAATGACTAAGACAGCAAATACCTGGTGGTATACCATAGATAATCGGACTTATCCTTTGTCACATTTAAGTGCTCCAGAATGCCTAGGTGAGTGAAGTTGTTGTCACTCCAGACACCAATTGGCTCCTTAACAAAACTCCAGGCTTTTGAAATGTACTCAGATTCATATGGCACCATCAATTTCAATGATGAAAGATCATATATGCCTGAAGAGACACCAAGTCCAGTCGTCTTGATGGAAGTCTGTGCCCCAATCTGTTTTAATCATCAAAGAAAAAGTGTGTGGTGTATGGACATATTATAGCTCTAAAATGTACTTTACGCTTTATTTCCCCGTTAAGCTTTTTCCATGCCCGTTCAATATCAGATAGTTGAGCCATCTTGGTGGCTACTTAAACAGAATGTGATTGTGGGAAATCATTATAATTGTAGAAATTCATTATTTTATGTTAAAATAGCATAAAATCTACTTGTGATTTATGAAAATTGCATGAAACCCTCCATTGTTTTAAAATTACATCAGACTCCCTTATTGTTTCAAAACCCCTGCATTTACACTCTTCCATCATTAATTAATGGTGAGTTAGTAGTTATGGAGTTTCTGAATTACTTTTACAGTTAGAACGCGTGTAGATGAATGGGGGTTAAACGCATGACTTTAAAAAAACTATAAGGGAGTCTAACGGTGCTTTAAAATAATAGGGAGTTTCACATAATTTTTCATAAACCACAGGTGGGTTTTATGTTGTTTTGCCTTATTTTATTATGAAAATTTATTAATAGATTATAAATAAATCAGCATGGATATATCCATGAATCACAGTTGGCTCTATATGAGAATCATGTTGCAAACATAAAATATATATAACCCAATTTATATATTCTCAACAAAATCTTCTAACCGAAGCAAGTGATACCTTGGCAGTATTAAAGGCAATGTTTCTGCAATCAGGCAATATAATCACAGACCAAGGTGGTAAATTGTATGCTTGATTGAGAAAATTCACTGTGGCAGACCTATGCTCGTCAATATTAGCAAGAAAAGCCGAACACTTGCTATCATCACGATAGACGTGTGCCTGTAAATATTTGTAACTTTGTAAGTGCCAGAGTAACATGCAACTCAAAGTTACTTTCATCCTGTTTGATATATGTGGAAGAATACTAAGTTACCGGAAAAGCTAATGGCTATGTATTTAGCAACAAAACAAAAAACAAGTCCATAATGTAGTAACAAATTCAGTAGTCTTCAAACAGTATACAATACTAGCCAATGGCAGTTACACTGCGGATGGAAGTGTGAAATTTTAGGCAAATCAATGGAGTTATTCACTACTGCAATATGCAGAAGAAGTTTACTTCCATATTATCTGAGAGGTTTCTATGTTGTAAGTAATCAACCGTTTTGCATTCCATGTGCCAAAAACACCCTGATTACAGTAACTAGAATACAATAGTGTTTGAATTTCTGTTGATAAGTGACCACTATGTTGGGAAAATAGCTGTTTAAAGTACTCAATTTTAACAAAAGGCAGCCAAATTCAAGTATTAAGTAATCTATTGACACAACATTCTTGTTACTGTGTGAATCAAGAACACTTTGATTAGTACTATAAATAGAGGGCCTCTGGTTGATCTAATTTAAATCAACTTGTTTCTGACCAAACCAAAGGGGAAAATCCAACACCAAATAGGTAAAACAGAAACAGATTTGATTTTACAAAAAAAAAAAAATTAAATAAAATATAACCTATTTAGCAAGAAAATATTACTCACCTATTCACTTCACTGTAATGCAGAAAACTAGGAGCACATGAATAAACTCTAAATATTAATTTGTCAACACAACTTTATGGAATGTACCTGTTATAATTAACATCAAGAAAACTAAAACCTTATTCAAACGAAAAAGACGAAAGGAATAATAAGATTATTAATTAGGAAACTGCAAATTGTGATGCAAAAAATAATAAAAAAAGCACGGCAAAATATTTTTATGACAGAGTTTAAGAAGCTATAACTGCAAGATCACAACATCACATTTCCTAGGATTTTGGGAATGGCCTATGCAGGAAAAAAAGAATATAGAAGCAAATAACAGAACATTATCGTATGATGCAACACAAGAAATCAAAAGGAAGTAAAATTAGAACATAAAAAACTCATACAGACCTCTTGCTTGGGTCCCAATTTGATATATGTAGGTGAATGAACAGCAACAAGAACAGGCTCACATAGTTTTATGGCAGCATGCAGATCCTTCAGATGTCCCCATTTAGGCTGTCTCAGGAGCCCTAGAAATGTGGTGAAGCAATTAAGAAAAAAGCATTAGATGTACGACAACATAGATCAACAAGCCATAACTAATCTTAATTAACCCTAATAATTAATATTAATAATATTAAAATAGTGCCTTGTGACATGGCAACGGTGCACCTCTGGCACACTTTGCCATAGCAAATGTTGCAGAGGGTATGTCATAAAACCGTGTTCTTTCTATTACGTCTATTAAAAAGAGGAAGAAGTTGAAAATCCCACCATATTCATCAATTGGTGCATCATAATCATAACTAGTGATGATATTTGGGCCTCCTGCAGTACGACCAAAGTTTGTCCCACCAAAGTACTGCAACCACAGTAGCATAACTTGGGAAATTATACTTCCAATCATCTTAACATCATATGGTGATGAAAGCAGATCTTCTAAAAAGGAAAAGAGGCCCTTTGAAGAATCTAAACTGAATATACAAAAATCGAACAGAGACAATGACAGTTCTTGGGTTACAATTGATTATCTTCTACAAAAGCATCCACAGGTACAAAAGGTTCAAAGTTATAAATTCCCAGTGCAGAATAAACATATACCATCCTCATATTACAGGTATGCATTCACAAATAGCTAACATATATTTTAAGTCACACCCAGTTTATGTTAGCAGCATACCATATAATAATTAAACAAACTCCCCCCTCTTTGGAAAAAGCGAGCAACTGCAAAAGCAATATCTTCAGTAGGGCGGTGGGGAACTCTGTCACCCCAATCTGCATACCTTCGAACCAAGAAGGAAAAGAATATCACATTCAATGTTCAAAGCCAGCCTTAATCTTGACACGAACAAATAGCTTTCCAACATAAATTTATGGTCAAAGTCAGATTCGAGTGAAGAAACTCAATCCTGCGAATTTTCCAGATCCAATTAAACTTCATGTCTTTACTTATTATCGTTCAATATCAAACTAGAAGCTGAGTAGAAATACACTGTCAGACAAAAAATATATATCTGCAGCATCCCTTGGGCACAGACATGTAAGCCATTTCATTATTATTATTTTCTATTTATTATTCAAGAGAGAGAGAAATAGATAGATAGAGAGACGGAGAAAGAGAGTGAGAGAGTGTGTACCATCCATCCCAATTCTCAGTCCATACAATTGGTTTCTTGTTCGAATTTGGCTTGAAACCATCACAATAGTATCCATTGCATGTATCAATCTGGTAAATCCAAAAGATAAGCACATTTTATGAGAAAAATAGCCCAAATACAACACTATACAGAAAATTAAATTTATCTGACACGCAAAAGCATACTTGTATTTTAAATTGCTATATATCTACACATATCAAACAGAACAAGCCAGATAAACACAATTTATGCAAGGAATCTCGAGTTTACAATGTATTCTGGTGCATCAACTTGCTTACACATAACCCAAGGAACACCAGCACCAAGTCCAACTGCCATTTTCGCAGCCCATCTCATATACTCTTTTCCTCCACGACCGAAAGAGCTTTCAATATTTCCATATTCATTTTCAATCTGCAGTGCACATTGTGATTACTAGGAGATAGAATTTTGTTACATAAAACTAAGACACAATATAACACACTATGAAAGGTAGTTGAGTATCCACAATTTTTAAATTAAGTTGGTAGCTTCTCTATCACTGATAATCACTTGGCTCACAGTGAAAGCTAGGCTAGCAAGCAGAAACAAAAGATATATGCAAATTTCCCTACTCTTATCCATAAAAGAAAACAAAAGATATATGCAAATTTCCCTACTCTTATCCATAAAAGAAACTACAAAATTGATTGCTTTAGTGCCACAATAAACAATTGCCTAGGGTTTAGGGTCACCTTGTTTATCTGACCTGCAACAAAATTATTGGGCCGCCTTGCCATGCAAAAAGTGACTCCTCTAACATCAAATCCACTATCTTTTTGACAAACCTCTGCATTTCTTCCTGCAGAATGCAAGGCCGTGGTTACAGTAAAAATCAAGGTGACGTATGAAGCCTTTAGGTTAGTGTTAAAAACAAGGTGGTGTATGAAGCCTTAGGTGTTCAGTATTTTGTGAGAATAAAATAAAACCAACAAGATTTAAATTTCCGAATTAACCTATCCAGCCATCAAAAGAAATCACACTATGTAAGTCAATGGAAATCACAATGAGATGCATGATTATATTCAAACAATTTAATAGTATAAGTAAATGATGTTGTTCAATACCTTAAAGGGTTTGTTATCTGTTCGAAATTCAATACCAGGAATATCTCGAAGCCAAACAGGAAAGCCCCTGTAAATAATTAAGTGGAGCTATTAGAAGAAAATGTAAGTTCCCTTTAATCAAATGCATGTGCAAAGATGAATACTGATAAAAAATGATATAATCACGTTTGCTAGTTAGATTATCCCAATACAATTTTGATTTGATTTTACAATGACCTAATTCATTATTGGTGAATTAGTTTCAGGATATGACATACAAATTATAAATCTTGCAACCATTATTGATATAGAAATAAGCAGCGGAGAGAAATTCACCCGAAGTTCCATTCAGCACAAACATAAGGACCTATACGTAGAAATAAATATAGGCCACTAGAACCCACTAGCTTCACAAACTTCACAATGTCATATCGCCCTTCAAAGTCATACTGAAATTATGGGCAATTTATTAGATAACAATATCACAATCATAGAGAACCAGATTATGAATGCAGAGGTAAAAGTTATACTTGTCCCTTTACTGGCTCGTGAACGTTCCAAAATACATATGTTTCAATGACATCAACTCCACCTTCTTTGCTCTTTGAAATAAGATCAGGCCACATCTGGCATCATTCGGAGCCATCAGTGAAACATATACTCTTCAAATGACAAAATTAAAGAAACTAATACACACATAATCTATTTCGGAAGCTGAAGATTGTTTCAGTGGCAGAAACTAAATATTCAGGAAGAAACCAGATGAAAATTCACTTTGGATATCGTTATTTCCATGGAAATAATCCATCCTGGTCATGCTTTGTTTTCTAGCAACATTGACATGGGCTAAAAATAATATGCAAATTTTCTCATTGCGTGTTATAGGGGGGGCGTGGGCGCGGCAAAGGGGAAATTTGATTTAGTGAATCTATTTCCTTCCAAGTCTAGGCCCCTAATGAGATAATGCGTTCCTCCAAGTCCAGTAATTCCTTTTTTTTTTAAACTCAACTAAACGAACTACGCAAGCAACTATGAAGTCTTTTACAATGAAAGCAATAAAAAGCATCCCAAGTGAAAACTATGCGCAAAGAACCTCAGCACCAAACGACCAAGATCCCACCAAGAAAGGAACTACAACAATGATTCAAAACCTGCAACAAATGCGGCACTGCACAAACGGAAAAAGGAAACGAATTTTGGCAGACGAGTAATCATGTAAACAGAAGAATCATCACTGATGACTTACTTCGGCGGTGGCTCTGGGGTAGTGGATTCCACCGGAGACTAGCATTCGCCTCTCTCCACCGATGACCACCGCTCTGCCATCGTAGCTCACATTGAACGGCTCAAAAAACTCTCCAGCAACAATTAGTGATTGCGCAATCAGCCCCAAGAAAACCCATTGAAGTACTAAGCCCATCTTCCAATTCAACTCGTTCCGCCAGCGTGCAGTGCTCCTTGAATAGAAATAAGAACCGCAGGCGTTGCAGTTGCAATTATATCGAACAGTAGTATACGTCAAGAAACCAACGATGAAAGAGACTTGCGGGCGACAAAAAACACAGAATCGGATGACCGTCCAGATGTTGGAAGTAAAAAGTTTTCTTGCATCAGCAGCGCCTGCAATTCTACAGCAGGTGAAGTGAAACTGACGACGGTTTCACGAATATAGGATACGGGCCAATCAGTGATATTAGTACTAAGCGAATGGATTAACCTTGGCTAATATAAATATTTGACCGAGTGCATAAATTTAGAGAAAGAAAATAAATAAATAAATACAGTAAATTTGGCGAAGTTATGACTTGAGTTTAAACGTTTTCTATTACTAAATTAACCAAAGTTAGTAGAAAATATGTTATTCTTGTTAGAGAAAAACACAATTTAGTGTACTAAATCAATGATGGACAGTACATTTTGAAAAATAACAAAAAAAGAAATACCTTAAGCACCTTCACACGCACCCACTTAAAGATCTAACTTTCGAACAAGAGATGTTTCACAGTTTGTGATCTACAAGAGTTTGACATCACAATATGATTCAACTTGTCTTTTAACTTCACTAGAACTCAATTTTTTTGTGAAATTGAATCAATCCTTAATTCTTTTGCTACTTCTATTAACTTTTAACTGTCTAGAAACTTGCGGCACCAAAATTTGACCTGGGATTGATTTTTAAAATTTTAAAAATAAGTTTTTTACACTATTTCTCATATTTTAAAAATAAATTTAAAAATCTTTAATCCTCATATTTTGAAAATTTGACCTGGGATCTCACAAAATCTGTACCCGTTTCCTACACGTTGCAATTAGTTTCAACCAATTCTATTTATATGATAATTATTTTAATAAGTCAATTATTAATACAAATGCATGATGAAAATTTTGTATGCAAGGATATGACATTATTTTTTTATACAACGAAGGATCTGACCTTATTTGTTCTGCACAGAGTGATCTTCATTGTGTCTGTAAATTATATTTGGACCACTTGAAAACAAATGCGTGATGGAAAATTTTTCTTTGGATGCGAACATCTCGGTGGAAAAGATTAAAACATGTTGGTTTTGAATTCTTTATGCATTGACAAGGACTCGTATCTGTAGAGATTATTAATAAGCCCGGCGGATCTCATGAGAAGAAGTCGCTCTCACCAAATTCGCAACCAACTTGAACACGTTACAATTAATTGCAACCAATTTTGTTTATCTAATAATTAATTTTAATAAGTCAATTATCAAAATAATCAAAATAGAATGGATATTTTTGTAATTGGTCTGGGCCCATGTAGCCACGAGCCTCTATGGCCCAATGGCCTAAGGCCCATATTTGATATTATATTTGGATTAGTACAAGCTAAGCCCAAGTCAAGCCTATTTTCTAATCATTCTACAGCCCTATGGCTTAAGGCCCATTTTTGATATTAGAGTCCTCTTATTCTTCTGTAGCACTCTTTCATCTCATGGGTTGCGGCTTTAAGAAAACTGAAAATTAAGGTCCATTTGTCCTTTCTTGATATCGATACTACATATGTGTTTTGCAAAGACCAGCCGGCGGATTGCTACCACCTATTCTTCAGCTGCCCATTTTATAATCATGTTTGGACTAATATATGTTTCATTGAATGCTCTAGCGGGGCTCGACTCTCTCGAAAGTGTCTCGGATTAGGCTAAAAGAGACAAATGCAAGGATTCGGCCTTATTTGTTCTGCACCGAGTGGCCTTTGTTGCGATTGTATATTACATTTGGACCGCTCGAAACAAATGTGTGATAGAAAATTTTTCTTTGAGTCCTAACATCTCGATGGCAAAGATTAAATCCTGTTGTTTTCGTATATTTTATGCATTGGCAGGGACTCGCATCCATAGAAATTATTGAAATCAGCCTGGCAAATCTCCTTTGGATTTAGCCCTTCATAGTTTTGTTGGACATATGACACATTAGGAATAAAGTTGCCGAGCTACGCCACTACCATGATCTTTCATTGTTGATCTTGATCGACAAGGGATGTAACTAACCTTATGCGAGATTGCGCTTAAGAGGGTGGATTAAGGCCCTTTTGAATTAAATCAAAAGCAGAAGTAATTCCAATTTGTATTTGGATGATTCATTATAAAAGTAGTTTTTTATTGAAAAATTATTTGTCTTGTAATAGAGTTGAAAGTGATTTTAAACCGTTAAAATCACTCAATAGGACATGTTGTTAATATAATTGTATTTTCCTATAAAAAAAATTATGTTTTATTTCAAAATTTTATTAATTATATTTAAAGATTTTAAAATTAAAGTACAAAATATATTTTTAAAATTTGGTTATTTATATTTTAAAATTTTAATTTAAGGATAATATCTAAATTAAAATACAAATTACAATCTAATATTCAATTATTTGTATTTTAAAATTTTATAAATTATATTCATAATTTTAGTATAATAAAAAAAAGTATATACTCCTATTTAAATTTGGTATACCAATTGTAATTTTAAATTTTAATTCAAGTATAACATATAAATATAAAATAATAATATATTTATATTTTTTTATTTTATTAAACTATAATATATTAATTAATTATTTTTATATTATATTATAGTATTGTATTTATTTTATTAAGGATAAAAACACTAATTTTAACTGAAATTTTTTTTTTTTTGTTTATTTCAAAAGGTACCCTCAATGTACTTCCGAAAAAAAAAAACATTTTTCAACCTACAAAATTGCTTATGTTTTTGACATAAACCAATGCAAGCAAGTAGAAAGTATTTTTTCTTAGAAGTAGAAGCCAAAAGTTCCTCAGCCTAAGACCTTTTATTTTTTATTTCTTGGGTGTGCATGACATATTTTGTATTTCTTGTAAAGCTCGTGGTATTCGCTTTTTATGGTAATTATCTGTAAATTATTGATCTTTCCGTTTATCTGTTATTTTTCTACCTATATTATTTAGGTATTAATATATCTTTCATGTTTTCATTAAAAATAAAAACACCATTCTCTTTCTTCTGTTTCTCTTTATTCTTTTACCTTTTTTTTTAATTTTTTTTTCTCTTTTTAACATTTTATTCTAAAGTCTTCACCTCGCTGCTTTGAGAGAAGGATCTGATCTTCTCGAAAAATAAATGCAATCAAAGAAAAGAAGTAGTGTCTGGTGGAAGTAGACACCATAGATGTTTTGCATATTTTTTCACTAAAAATTAAATAAAAACAATGAATTGTAGATTCAAAGAATTTTCAAACCGAACCGTGAAAATTATTGTTGATTTTAATTTGAGGCGATTGTGGAACCATCGGTCGAAACGGGTTTGGTATTTCTGAACGGACCAATCCGATTTTCCTGTCCGCTCACCTCAGTTGAGGTGTGGTCTCAAATATAAAATTTTTTTCCAAAAAATTAGGGTGAAATAAGATGAGAGAAAATTCGAAAAAAATAAATAACTTTGAATTCGAGTCTCGCGTGGAACGCGAATTCTTTGAAGCGAATTTAAACACACCACTAATCACTTCTTATGATATAATAAATGAATTCAGAATCACTATTTTGAATTGAACAAAATTGAAAAAATAGGAAGATTTTATTTTATTTTATTTTCCAAAAGGTTTGTTTTGAGGAAGAGAGGAGAAAATCACATAGGTTTTTCCAATGATTAAAACTTAAAAATGAGATAGTAGAAAAATTAAATAGAATATAATTATATTTAAAAATAATAATTTTTGAAAGAAGGGTTTTATTTTGTATTTGAAACATATGAAGAAGAAGTCACTCCCACAAAATCTCCACTCACTTCTAACACGCTGTAATTACTTAGAACCCATTCTATTTATCTAATAATTGACTTTTAACTCTTTTTTTTGTTTGTTATTGAACTCAGTCCACATGGAACATGACCCATGGCTCAAAGTCTATCTTTGTTGTTATTTATGGGCTAGCCAAGCCGCTAACCCCAAGCCATGCCTAGTTGGAGTTATCTTATTCTTCTGAACCTTTCTTCCATCTTGTGGCTTGCAACTTTAGAGCTTTTTTGGTTAAATTTGAGGGGAGAGGAGGGGAGGAGAGAGATTTTAATAGAAGGGAGAGTAGGTGAAGGGAGGGAGAGAGAAAATGTTAAAATGATAATAGTACGTTTGGCTCATATAAAATAAAAAAGATGGGATACGAGATAAAATAATATTCTTTTTTATTTATTTTTTTATGTTTGGTTAAACCGAAGAGGGAGAAAAATAGAATAATTTTACTATTTTATTCTTATATTATATAAATAAAAAATAAAAATATTTAATAAATTAAATTAATTATTAAACTAAATAAAATAATTAAAATATTTTTTTATTATAAATATAACTATATAATTATTTATATAATAAATTTAATTAAAATTAATTTAAAATATTTCAAAACATACATAAACTGATCATAAAAGTAAGTATTTATTGAAAATAAAATATAGATAAATAATTAATTTTATATACAAATAATAATAGATATAAAAAAAAATTATATAAACTAAGTCAATTGTAAATATTAATTATAATAATGGATGTTAATTTAAATATATTTATTTTATTAAATAAATTATTAAAACTAAATCCATTCATTTAAATTTAAATTATTTTAAAAAATTTTAATCAAATAAACTTTTTATAGATATAATTATATACTAATTTATATATATATAGTTTTAAAAAATATTATAACTAAATTTGATATAAAAAATATTTAAAATATATGATAGGTAATTACATATATTTTTTTTTTAAATAAAAATACATTCCCTCCAAATTCCGTAATTAAAAAGAAAGAAAAAATTAAAAGACATTGTCTCCCCTCCCCGTTCTCCTCTCCTCCCCTCTACGGTCTCTTTGGTTCGAGGGTTTAAGATGGGAGGGGAAGGGAGGGAAATGTATGCAATTCTAATAATTTTTGTGTTTGATTCAAATTTTTTGAGAGGGAAGAGGAAGATAAGACAGGGGAGGAGATTTAATCTTTTAGATTTTTATTCCTCTTCAATTTGGGGGAATTTTGAGGTGAGGGATATTATTAAACAATTTTTGCCTATTATACCATTTTTAACATTTTATTAAATTTTTATAACATTTTTCAAAATTTTAATATTTATTTATTTTATTTTTAAATATACGTATAAATACTAATGTATATTATGGATATATCTAAATTACATTATATATTTAAAATATTTTAAATTAAAATTTGCATTAAATTTAGTTATAATATTTTCAAAAAATAATATATAATACTTTTTAAAAAAAATAAATAATTTTAAATTGATTTAGTTTTAAATAATTGTATTTAATTTTAATAATTGATTTTATCAAATAAATATATTTTAAAAAATTAATATGATTTTTATAATGGATTTAGTTTATATAAATTTTACGATATCTATTGTTATACCTGTATATAAAATTGTTATTTTTTTATTTGATTTTAATAAATATTTACGTTATTTAAAACAAATCACATTAATTTAATTCAAATGTATTTAAAATACTTTTAAATAAATCTAATCGAATATATTTTATAATTAAGTATATATTTTAATTAATTCGTTTAAATGATTTGATTTAGTTTAATAATTAAAAACAAGAAATAAAAAGAAGTTCAAGGACAAAGTTAATAAAATTGAAGAGATAGGGGATGTTCAAAAGAAGTAGCGCAGGCAATAGAACACGGTAATGCAATAATGGAAAAGAAACTTGGAATTTGATTAAGGAATGTGGAATTAAAACAACACGATGGGCTCATAAAAATTATTTTATTATAAATAATCCAGACCAACTATGAGCGATTATTGAATGTCCACCCGAAGCACGCAGATCGGTCATTATGTATATGGTGTTTGGTTTCTCCGATGCTTTATAATGTAGTTTTTGTTTTATTATATTAGACAAGGAAATTTTGTGTCATGCTTTATGAATAAATTAATCAAATTTTATTAAATACTTTTATTTTTCTTTATATATATAATATAGGGACAAAATAGTAAAATTATTTTATTTTCCTTTCCCTCCCCTACCTAACCAAACACAAAAATATTATTTTCCCTCGCCTCGCCCCCCTTCTCTTCCATATGAACCAAACACGCTATTACAATTTAAATATTCTCTTCCCTCCCTTCGCCTCCTCCCCTTTCATTAAATTCCCTACCATATCTTCCCTTCTTTTGAACCAAAAGAGGCAGCGGGAGTTGATTCGACGCGCTCTAAGCCGCCAACAAATGCCCAAAAGAACACCACTCATAGCCGAGATGTGTTATGTTTCAAATGCTAAGGTCGAGGACATTTTGCGAATCAATGTCCAAACAAGCATCAAGTATACTATGGTTCTTACGACCTCCGGTGAGTACGAATTCGAATCAGAAACTGAAGAGGTCAATGAGGCAAATTCCTATGACCAAGAACCTGTAGAATTCATACCAAAGTCCAATTTGACGTTAGTCACTCTCCGAGCTCTTAGCACCCTTCCAAAGGAGGTTAAAGATACCGAATAACGCAAAAAATTATTCCATGGAAGGTGTAAGATCGCGACTAAGGTATATAGTCTTATCATTGACTGTGGTAGTTGTACTAATGTTATTAGCGATCTTGCAGTGAAAAGACTTAATTTGAGGATGAATTTGCACCCGAGGTCTTACAAACTACAGTGGCTCAATAATTGTGGGGAAATCAACGTCACCAAACAAGTGTTGGTGGGAATTGACCTACAAGGTTACAAGGATGAGGTAAAATGCGATGTAGTTTCAATGCAAGCATATCATATTTTGCTTGGGAGACCATGGCAATTTGACAAAGAAGTTGTACATGATGGCCGCCGTAATCGATATACTTTCACACATGCCGTACTAACCATAGTTCTAAAGCCGTTGAGTCCTTGAGAAGTAAATGAAGATAAAAAATACTTGTACAAGCAGTTTGCCGCTAAAGCAAGAGAGAAAAGAACCAAAAGAAAGACAATAAGATGGTGGACTATTTCGTTGAATCAACTTAATGTGAGGAGTCCAATTTTAAGTCCTCCTTAGAATCACCCGCAACAAAAAGTACTCTGTATACAAGTGCATCTACTATTTCATATAGCCTAACTACCCCACAACCTCTCAAATCTTCATCCTCACCAATAAATACATCTGCGTTGAGCCACTCTCAAATACTCTACCATTCTACTCAAAAATCAAACACGAGTGTAGTGATTCAGGGTGAAACCAGCTGAAATCTTAAACACGGGAGTGAGAGGTCTAATCTTTTTATGTGTAGGAAGGAAGCTTTACGCTTACAACATGGAGTTCATTGTTTGCTATTACTTTCTAAACCTACTTATTTTTCCATGAATGACTCGAACAAACTTCCATCTATTTTTGCTAACTTATTGCAGGCGTATGATGATGTTTTTCCTGATGAAGTACCCCATGGTTTACCACCCACTCGTAGAATTGAGCACCAAATTGATTTTGTTCCGGGAGCATCAATTCCTAATCGGCCAGCCTATCGAGCCAACCCAGATGAGGTAAAGAAATACAAAGGCAAGTGGAGGATCTACTGAGCAAAGGTTGGATTCGTGAAAGCCTAAGTCCTTGTGTTGTATCTGTGCTATTGGTTGGCGCATGTGTGTGGATTTTCGAGCCATCAACGCTATAACAGTAAAGTATCGTCATCCCATTCCTAGATTAGATGACATGCTTGATAATTTGTGTGGTTCTTTAATTTTTTTTCAAAAATTGATTTAAAAAATGGCTATCACCAAATTCGGATGAATCGAGGTGATGAATGAAAAACTGCCTTCAAGACTTCTTTTGGTCGATATAAGTGGTTAGTTATGCCATTTGGACTTACTAATGCCCCAAGCACATTCATGCGATTGATGTATCATGTTTTAAGGAATTTTATAAATAAGTTTGTAGTAGTATACTTTGATGACATACTTGTTTATAGTACTTCTATTAAAACACATGTTGAACATTTACAAGCAATTTTAGATGTTTTACGGACTGAGAAGTTATATGCTAATTTAAAAAAATGCGACTTTTGTGTTGACAAGTGCAACTTTTTGGGTTTTATTGTAGGAAACGATGGAGTATGTGTAGATCCTATGAAGGTTGCAGCCATGCAAGAGTGGCCTACACCTACTAACGTACGTGATGTCCACAGTTTCCATGGCCTTGCAAGTTTCTACCATCGATTTGTGCGGAACTTCAGCACTATTGCAGCACCCTTAACTCCAATTACCAAAAAAAAGGATAAGTTTGAGTAGGGAAATGAACAAGAAAATGCTTTTGATACTTTGAAATTGAAACTTACATGTGCACCCGTACTTGCTTTACATGATTTCTCTAAACCATTTGAACTTGATTTTGATGCCTCTGGTGTAGGTATTGGCGCCATCCTCTCGCAAGAAAAGAGACCCGTTGCATTTTTCAGTGAAAAGCTACATGGCGCTACGTTGAATTGTACTCTTTAGTGCGGGTCCTGCAAACATGGCAACATTACTTACGTTCTCGTGAGTTTGTTGTTTACACTGATCATGAATCCCTCAAGCATATCAAATCCCAAAGTATGTTGAGTACGAGATACATCCGATGGATCTCCTTCATTGACACCTTCCCCTATGTTGTTAAATACAAAAAAGGTAAGGAAAACATCGTTGCGGATGCATTGTCACGCAGGTATGCATTTGTTACCACACTTGAGTCTAAGCTATTAGGTTTTTCGTATTTGAAAGAATTATATGCAACTGACCCTGATTTCTCCGATATATTTGCTAAATGTAATTCTCATGCATTTGAAAGGTATCATGTATATGAGGGGTATTTGCTGCGAGAAAATAAATTGTGCTTGCCTAAATTTTCTTTGAGAGAATTGTTAATTTGGGAAAGTCATTCGGGGGGTTTGATGGGAAACTTTGGTAGGAACAAGACACTTAACTTGCTGCAGGAACATTTTTTTGGCCACGAATGAAAGCTGAAGTTGAAGCCGCAATTCGTTGGTGTACAACATGCCTCTCGAGGAAGTCTACTGTTCATCCAAACGGTTTGTATACTCCGCTACCTATTCCTAAATCCCATTGGGTTGATATTTCTATAGATTTCATATTAGGTTTTCCTAGGAGTAGGTCTGTTAAAGATTCAATATTTGTTGTGGTTGATCGATTTTAAATAATGGCACATTTTATTCCATGCACAAAAACCACTGATGTTTCGCATGTTGCTTTATTATTTTTCAAAGAGGTTCTTAGATTGCATGGTATTCCAAGATCAATTGTTTATGATAAGGATTCTTGATTTTTAAGTTATTTTTGGAAAACACTTTCGGCTAAATTAGGTACAAAATTAACATTTTCCACATCACACCACCCACAAACTAATGGTCAAACAGAAGTTGTTAATCGAATTGCGGGTAGCTTGTTACGTGCCTTAGTTAATGAGAATTTGAAGAGTCGAGAAGAATGTTTAGCTTATGCTGAATTTGCATATAACCGTACGATTCATAACTATACTCAATTTGAGGTTGTTTACGGTTTTAACCCATTAACTCCTCTTGATCTTATGACATTGCCACGCAATGAGCACATTAGTTTTGATGGCAGAAAAAAAGCTGAATTTGTCTAACAACTTCATTCTCAAGTTCGGGATAACGTACGAAAGGCAGCTGACAATTACGCAAAACAAGTTAACCTTGGGCATAAGAAAGTTGTATTCGAGATAGGAGATTGGGTTTGGCTACACTTAAGGAAGGAAAGATTTCCACAATTGCGAAAGTCAAAACTTACTCCCCGTGGCGATGGGCCTTTTTGAGTGTTGGAACGCATTAATGATAATGCCTACAAACTTGAACTCCCAGGTGAGTACCAAGTTCATGCTACTTCTAATGTTTCTGACTTAAGCCTTTTTGATGCAGCGGATGAATATCTTGTTCGGGAGAACAAGAAAGTTTTTAAAGAAGAAAGGAATGGCAAGGACGTCCAATCTTCAAGCATTCAAATGCCCGTGGGACCCATCACTCAAAGCCAAGCTCGTTAGTTTAAAAAATCCGTCACTGCATTGATCGAACAATTTTTCATGGAGAATCAATTTAAGGATGATGTTTGGAGACTACTTAGCTCTCACATGACACTCATTCAATGGGACCCGCAAGAATCGGAATTGAAAGATCAAGAGAATCGCTAATCATGGAAGATTATCAACGGAATCATCACTTATGGAGAGAATCGCTAATCATGAAAGATTATCAAGGGAATCATCACTTATGGAGAGAATCACTAATCATGGAAGATTATCAAGGGAATCATCACTTGTGGAGGCTTTTAGAAGTTACCTTAATATATATTTTCTTTTATTATAAGTTTCCATATAGTATAATTCCATATCTAAAACTTTCATAATTATTTATTTCCTTATAGTTAGACTTATCTTTTGGTTTGTTTCATTTATTATTTGTTGCCTTTTATTTTCCTCAAGGACCTCTATATAAGTCCTTGACTATCATTGTAATCGGAACTTTTTACATCTTGAATCGAATTTCACTTTTATAATTTTCTAGTGTTAGGGAGTGATTTCATCGCATTTAGAGTCTCAAATCGGGTCTTTTGAGTGATTCTATTGGTTCGTGGCTTCCAATCTTTTGCAGTGGGATTTAGCCTATTGTTTGTATTTTACCTATGGATTGATTTCAGGTCCGAGACTTATTCTCGTGGTTGGTTATCATCCATACTAATATACATTCTCCGCACTATCTTTTCTTCTTCCTTCTCTTTTCCTTTATACATATTCTTAATCCATTTGTTATATTGAACTTTGTGAGTAAGAAAATTATATTGGTTATAATTATACACGGTCAGGCTGTGTCACCAACTCCCGTGGATGAGCCGGTGCCAAGCCAATCAAGATTGAGTATATGTTAAATGGATTGAATAGACTACTCATGTCAACAATGTGCGCATTTCTTTTCGGAAGTACTATTGAAAGAACTCTATAGTTAAGTGTGTTTGCTCTAGAGTAATTTGAGGATGGGTGACTCCTTGGATAGTTTCTCAAGGTGCGCATGAGTGAGGACAGAAGCGCTGGAAGGACTCGTGTTGACCTGTAGGGCCAGTCTACAATTCCAACATGCTCGACTTCACATGACTTACGGGCCGGGGTGTCACAGTTTGTATCAGAGCTGACCTACGACAGCCTGCAGTCGTTGATCGGACTGGTGACGGGCCATGCAGTTGATGATCCTTGGGTGCAACAGGGACGTTGCATTCTTAAGTGGGCGTGGATGTAATACCCCTGGAGTTGGGCCGGTGCTAGGCCAACTCCCGTAGATGAGCCGGTGCTAGCCATCTAAGATTGAGTATAAATTAAATGGATTGAATAGACTTCTTATATCAACAATGTGCACATTTCTTTTCGAATATTGTTTGTGTTTTAACTATGGTTTTGATTTTATTCCGAGACTTATTCTTATGGTTGGTTATCATCCCCGTTCATTCACATTCTCTACACCATCATTTCTTCTTTATTCTCCTTTCTTTCACCCATATTCTGAACCATTGGTTCTCTATTGAACTTTGTTGCTAAGAAAATTATTTTGAGCATACTTAGACACGTTCGAGCAATGTCATTTGGTATCAGAGCCTTGTGCTCAAGTTTTCTATAAACTTGAGTTATCCTTAGTCGATTTTGTTTAGAAAAAAAGAAAAAAAAAATTAATTTGTGGTATTTGTCAACTATCTCGTTCTCTACAATATTTTCTCTCTCTACTTTGTTTTAGATTTTTTCTCGCTATTGTCTTTGGGAAGATTGAGTTTTTTTGTGAGCTGTAGAGTCGAGGAATATCATGTTCGGGAGAACAAGAGTAATTTTCAAGAAGAGGGGAATGGCGCGGCCGTCCAAGCTCAAAAAAATTGAAGATGGACTTGCTAGACAATACATTTTCTTGTATCCAACTCAAATGTCACCTAGCGAGTAATCCCGAGGCCAAGATCACAAAAACCGGGACTTCAAGACTAAGACAATAAATAATTATGAAAGAATCTCAAAGTTACCTTATTATATATTACCTTTTATTATAAGTTCCTATATAGTATAATTCCCTATCTAGAACTTTCCTTATTATTTGTTTCCTTATAGTTAGACTTACCTTTTGGTTTGTTTCTTTTATTATTTGTTATCTTTTATTTTTCTTAAAAACCTCTATATAAGGTCATTGCCCATTATTGTAATAGAGTATAGTGAATTTTGAATAAAATTTCTTTATTGTTCCCTCTCAATATTTGTTTAGTGCTAGAATGTGATTTTCTCCCACTTAGATATGTCAAATCGGGTCTTTAGAGTGATTTCATCGGTTCGTGAATTCCAATCATTTGCCATGGGATTTAGCCTATTGTTTGTGTTTTAACTATAGTTTTGATTTCAGATCCGAGACATATTCTCGTGGTTGGTTATCATCCATGTTAATTCACATTATCTGCACTATCATTTTTTATTTATTCTCCCTTCTTTCACCCATATTCTGAACCATTGGTTCTTTATTGAACTTTGTTGCTAAGGAAATTATTTTGGGCATAATTATACACGGTCGGGTCGTATCAATAACCTAAACCATTAAGTGAAGCATCAGTGAAAATATCATAATCTTCCCTATCCTGGGGCAATGCCAACATGGGTGCACAAGTCAATCTTTACTTTAATTCCGAGAATGTTGCTGCACATTTATCATTCCACTCGAACTTCACTATTTTCTTTGTCAAAATTTTCAATGGTCAAGCTATCTTTGCAAAGTTCTTAATTATTCATCGGTAATAACCTGCCAAACCCAAAAGCTTCTAACTTTCCATACGTTGGACGGAGCCTTCCAATTGGATACTGCCTCGATCTTTGAGGCATCCATTGTGATCTTTTCAACAGATATGGCGTTTCCAAGGAAGTGCACAGTGAAAACCAGAACTTACATTTCAAAAATTTCACGTATAGCTTCTTTTCTCGAAGCTTCTCCAATACCATTCCTAAGTCTTGTGCATCAGGATCCTTCGAATATATCAAGATATCATCGATAAATACAACAATAAACTTATCCAGCCATTGCCCAAAGACCCTTTGCATCAAATCCATAAACATAACTGGGGGATTCGTGAGTCCAAACGGCATCACGGTGAATCCATAGTGTCCATATAGTGTTCGAAAAGCCATATTTAGGATATTACTTTCCTTCACACGAATCTGATGATACTCTGATCTCAAGTCCACCTTTGAGAAAACTTGTGCCCCTTTCAATTGATCGAACAAGCCTTTGATCCTTGGAAGTTGATACTTGTTCTTTACTTTAAAACTTTAAATATTATTAATTAAATAAAATACTCCCTCTTTCACAACAAATGATCCATTTTTTTGTCTGGCCATCAAAGATGATTTGTAACATGCGAGAAGCTGACACGCTCGGCGCCCAGGCCTAAAGGTCCAAGTCAGCCGTCCTTTGTGCGCAACAAGCTTGAGTATACCATATAATGCGGGATATATAAGGCGGGATGCGTACCTACACTAGAACATACGCCGTTGATTAACTATACAGGACCAGAGTGGGACGGATGGCTTGGGCCTTTGGGCTTGGGCGCCGAACATGTCAGCTTCTGGCACGTTACAAATGGTATCAGCGCCGACTTTGATGGTGGTGACGAACAAAACGGACGTGTGAGCAGTTCTTCATAGAGGAGCATGTTGAGGGCATGACAAGGAAGAATACATCTGTGCGAGGCTGTACTAACTAGTTCTCGAGGAAGTCGAAGAATTGCTAGGCCGACGAAGGTGTTCGAGGAGGAACCATCTGACCCGTTCTATTTTTAGTAAATTTATTCGTATTAAACATACTTGACAAATATAAATCAATTTAATTAAATTTCATACGGTCGTTGTTCAAAATTCCCTTATCCTTATATCTCTTCAATTTAGAAATATTTTTATCTTGCATTTAAAACTTTTTAATTTTTTATAAAATTTTTAATTTTAAATTAATTATAAATAAATAAATATATTTTTTTATTTATTTGTATTATATTAAATTTTATTATATATGAAATAACATTTATATTATATATTTTATTAAAATATAATTTTAAAAATATTTAAAATAATAACAATATTATTCCTATAAAAATAATAAAATAATATTATAATTTATTATTAATAAGTAATTTACTGCTAATTAAGATAAAATAAATGATTAAAATTTTTATAATGGAATATAAAATAATATATATTTTTTTATTAATGAAACTCTACCGAGTTTTTTTTATTTTGTTCATTAAAATATTTACACATCCACATTCCACACTTCACATTCGCCGCCGCCCGCAAAAGATTTCCTATTTCTTCTTCTTCTTCTTGCCCAATTTCCTTTATTCCTTCTTCTTCTTCTTCTTTTCTCTTTAATATGTGACGACGAGTGCAATCGTTGATCTTGAAGTGAATGAGCTAGCCAACGAACATGTAATTCATAGTCTTGAATCGTAATTTAGCTTTCCTTTTGATTTTGGTACTTCTTAGATAGTTTGCCCGAGCCATGAGTTGTTAATGATGTTGCGGAATTAAGGTTTCCATTATTCTAATTTTCTAATGTAATTATGCAAATTTACTGGCAATCTCTGCAAATCCTATATATTGATTTCGCACTATTGTTATAAGTTTTTTTTTTTTTTGTCGCTGCTGATGCCATTGGGGAGGATTTTTCCTATTTTCATTTCTGAATATTCATTGTTTTCAATTGGGTGAATAATAGATGACAACTCCGTATAGTAATTACTGGGCACCGTTTCGCAAACTTTCGTCAAAATGTGGCAGTGTTAGCTCGCCTTTGAGAATAGGCTGCCATGTCTCTCCTATACAAGCTTGCCTGAAGGACTCGGATATAAGTTTGCATTTAGAGGCTAAGGTAATATGTTTATCCCTGTTTCTATTTAAATGGAGAATGCCTTAGTTCTTTATACAATTCTTACTTCGTTTTTATGTTTGAATTATCAATGCTTGGAAATTTGGCTTCAGTTCCGTATGAATTTTATAATTAGGTTAAAAGGCCAAGCTAGAAGGAGATGTGGGCCTGTAATAGGGTCCGCTAGATTAATTAAGGGGTGTTTCAAGATAATCGGTTGAACCGGACGTTCTTCTAAGGAAATAGGCAAGTCGGATGGTCCGTAGGTCGAATGGTCCGCAAGTCGGATGGTCTGCAAGTCGGACAGTCCACAGGTCGGATAGTCCACAGGTCGGACAGTCCGCAAGTCGGATGGTCTGCAAGTCGGATAGTCCACAGGTCGGTTGGTTCGCGGTCGGATAAGTAAGTCGGAAGGTCTGCGGTCGGACAGGTCGGTTGGTTCGCGGTCGGATAAGTAAGTCGGAAGGTCCGCGGTCGGACAGACAGGTCGGGTGATCTGCAGACGGATAAGCAAGTCGGAAGGTCCGTGGTCGGACGAACAGGTCGGAAGGTCCGTGGTCGGACAGACAAGTCGATTGGTCTGCGGTCGGACAGGCAGGTCGGTTGATCCGCAGTTGGATGAGCAAATCGGCTGCTGTGGAGGTCGGATGCTGCGGAGATCGAGTGAGAGCCGTAGTTTAGTCGGTTGGATGACGCGGTTGGTAAGACGGTTGAGAACACGTGTCAGCAAAAGAAGAATTAGTAGACGGTTGAGAGGAGGCGTTGTAACCGTTCGGGCGACGGTTCCAGGTACTGTTTCTGAGGAATATTTAAGGATTGGGGTCAGCAACTGGCAGGGTATCTTCAATCATCTTCAAACCACAGTAAAGTCAGTGATTCGGGGATCATCATTTAATTTTCAGTCTGTAGCATTTATTTTCCAGTTTTACGTATGTACCGTATAGTGTTTAGAAATTCCTAATCTCAGGCACTAAATATATCAAATTCGAAGATAATTTTCTATTTTCGGATTTTACTTTTTATTGTTGAAAAATTGCATCAACAAATTGGCGACCACAGTGGAAGAAAAGCAAGATTGCTGATCCTACGACTGAGGTCCGGTCTAATCATCAGAAAGATCAATATGGCAGGCTCACAACCTCAATCATCATCAGCACCAGTGGGAGTAAATATATCACCACCTGTTATGCCAAATCCAGGGGAGATTCCCCAACCACCTACCGATTGGTTGTATTATGTTCAACAATTGAACAATTAACAAACTTTGGCTATGCAGAACATGTTGCGCGAGCAACAGAATCTCATGCAGAACATGTTAGATCAAGCTTTATCAAAGGTTACTCTTCAACCCACTCAGACGCCACCAGGAATATCACCATCAAGAATGCAAGCAAATTTCGCAGGGCCATCATACGTTGACAGTACATTGCCAAGTGCCACAACGCTCAACCCAACAGATAGGGGAAAGACTCCTCTAACTTTCCCTAATAATGTTCCTTTGGGGCCAAGAGTTGAAAATGTGCAGCCAAATACTGTCAGGGAAGATGCAAGGAGCACATATACAGGATCCCATCCTTATCTCTGATCATTAAAACCCTCGTGTGGATCCTGAAGAGATTGCGCAAGTGTTGAGGGTTCATTTCGGTTTGAATCCTCAGATGGCCAACCGTCCTGCTTATCAAAGACCTTTTTCTGAAAGGATCATTAACGACTATCCTCTTCCAAGGAATTATCGACCACTTGATTTCCATGCTTTTTCAAGGGAAGACGGATCCTCCACCATAGAGCATGTGGGTCGTTTTATAGCACAGTTGGGGGAAGTTAGAAATAATCTTTTTTATAAACTGCAATTATTTGAATTATCTCTTACCAGAACAGCTTTTTCACGGTTTGTAAATCTGCCGCCTGGGCAAATACAAACTTGGGAAGGTTTGGAAATGGCGTTCCATGCTAGATTCTTCAATCCTTTACCGATTGTTTCTCTTACCGATTTGTTGGAATTGAAGCAATATCCAGAAGAGTCAGCCTCACAGTTTATTGAAAGGGTGCGATTGATGAAAGGACGTTGTCCTATTGTAATCAATGAAAAAAAAATGACCAATTTAGTGGTCAGATATATGCATGGCCGTCTAAGAGAGGCACTCACTGCTCATGATGTGGAAGATTTGGCAAGTCTCGCTGCCAAGGCTGGATGTTTAGAGTCTCTTTTCAGAGAAAATGATCAGAATTTCAGGCGCAATAAAGTTCAACATATGGAGAGTATGGAAACAGAAGCATACGACTTTGATTTTGATCAGACAGAAGAAATGGCGGCCAAAATCATTTTAGGAAAGCCTTATGTGTGCTCTAAATTAAAGCCAGTGCCAGGAACTGAAGGAAGAGAGCAACCCACATTTAAAATTCAAAGGTTGATGAAATTTTTGATATTTTGCTAACTGATGGCCATATTCGAATTCCAAAAGGGCAAAGGTTGGCTACTAAGGAAGAAATCAAAGGAAGACCATATTGTAAGTGGCATAACTCTTTCACACACAATACAAGTCAATGCACCCATTTTCGAAATGAGATCCAAAAGGCCATTCAGGCAGGTCGGCTCAAATATATCACTTTCGGTGTAGAGCAACAACCTTTTCTAAAAGTAACCACAGCAATGGTTAATATACAAGCAAGTCCCAGATCAAAAAAAGGAAACCCATCAAACAGTGGCCGACCAGAAGAGAAACTCAAGGTTTATGAAAAACCAGTGGCCGAGAAATGGGATAATTAAGATGGTTCTTTTAATATGGAATTAAAGGAACAAGTTTTGGTCCGAGACCACCCGACTAGAAGGACTGGCTTGGTCGGGAGCAAGTTGGCTCGAAATAAAAAACCTTTACCAGTTGATGTGGATCCTCGTTTTCCGGGTATGAATCGTACTCAAATTCGTAATGCCAAGCGCAGGTATGCTGTGAGGTATAGGGATAAGGTCTCTTCATCAAAGCAGCCGAATGATATGCCAGGCGCTGTTGATTCTCTGGGAGGAGGTCGGTCCATAAGGGTCGTCTCATTTGAGCAGCCGAATGATGTACCAGTTGCTACCGATTATCCGGAAAGAGGTCAGTCCATATGGGTCGCCTCATCAAAACAGCCGAATGATATACGAGGCGCTGCTGATTATCCAGAGGGAGGTCGGTCCATAATCGTCTCCTCATCAAGGCAGCCGAAGTATGTGTAAGGTGTCTCTGAGTACTCTGAAAGGGGTCGGTCCATACAGAAGAAGGGTAAAGGAGTAGCAGATGAGAGAATTGAAGGTTTCAGATGTCAGTATTGTGAACGGACTAACATCAATCTATCTTTTGAGGAATTTTGTTTGGAATCTCTGACAGCTCAACCTGAAAATGAAACCAGAAACGAAATTCTGGAAACAGATTCAAGGTCCGTCAAATCTCGGCTAGGGCCACGAGTTCTTTGCCGAATGACATGAATTAATTGGATTGAAGAGGAACCCCTGTGGGCATCTCTGGTGGATGATATTATAGAAGAGCCAGAATGGGCAAAGATTTCAGATCCTGATTTTCAATAAGAGGTTCCTTTGATAGTCTTCCCTCCTATTCCAGAAGGCACGACGTCTCATTTAAAGCCTCTGTATGTTAATGCTTATATTTGCGGGAAACCAATCACGAAGGTTTTTATAGACAACGGAGCCGTCTTCAATGTGATGCCATTAAAGACTCTTAAGAAGTTAAGGAAAGGAATTCACGATTTGTCTCCAGTAGATTTTAAGATGACCAGTTTTACAGGGCAGCCGACCAAACCAGAAGGTATGATGGTCGCTACAATTGAAGTCGGTCCTAAAAGGATTTCTTCTGTTTTCTTTGTGGTGGATGCGGATACTACATATCCAATCCTACTTGGACGAGACTGGATTCATGCATCTCAATGTGTACCATCGACACTGCATCAACGATTAATGTTCTGGGAAGACAATCAAGTCTTCAAAATGGAAGCAAATGACAACCCTTTCGGTGCATCAGAATAAGTTGAAGAATCAATTTTTTATTCCAGTCATTTACCCCCAATGTCTCAGTTGTTTATGGCTAGTGAATACCAAAGAAGGGTTTTAAATTCATCAGCCAAAATTCAATGTTCTTTTAAAAAGAACAATGTTATTGTATGGCTCATGAGGAAGCCAGACCTACTTTATAATATATCTTTTATGGAAGGTGCAAATTTAGAAGATTGTAGTTTACTTATTAATCAATTTTATTTAGATCAGCTTTTGGGAAAAGTAGAAAAAATCAAAAAGATTCATGATGCTCATTTCCAAGAAGATGAACAATTTCGTTGGCCTGATTTATTAGAGAAGACAGAACTAGCTTTTTCAGCACAAGATCCTTTATTGGAATTTAATTTAGGAACCGACCTGGTTCCAAAAATAATCAGGATGAGTGGTTATTTGTCTGAAGAGCAACAAATATTGATGATTGAGGTTATAAAAAACAATATTGATTGTTTAGCTTGGGATTATTCAGAAATGCCTGGTCTAGAGCGAAGTCTGATAGAGCATCGGTTGCCTATTAGAAAAGGTTTTAAGCCCTACAAGCAACCTCCAAGGCCTATGAGCCCTGATTTGATGTCTCAAATCAAAGAGGAAATTCAGAAACTTCTTAAAGTAGGTTTCATCCGGCCTTGCCGTTATGCAGATTGGTTGGCGAATATTGTACTAGTGGTTAAAAAGAATGGTAAGATCAGGATATGTATTGATTTCAAGGATCTTAATATGACCACTCCTAAAGATGAATATGTGATGTCTATGGCTGACATGTTAATTGATTCAGCAGAAGGACATAAAATTCTCAGTTTGATGGATGGTTATGCAGGATATAACCAAATCTTTTTGGCAGAAGAAGATATTCATAAGATAGCATTCAAATGTCCAGGAGCTTTAGGTATTTACGAGTGGACGGTTATGCCTTTTGGTTTGAAGAATGTAGGGGCAACTTATCAAAGGGCCATGAATTCAATTTTTCATGATCTTATTGGTAAATCCATGGAAGTATATATTGATGACGTTATCGTCAAATCTTCCAGTTTTGAGGAACATTTGAGAGATCTTAAAGATGCCTTCGGACGGATGAAGTGGTACAAGTTGAAGATGAATCCGACTAAATGTGCTTTCGGTATATCAGCCGGGATTTTCTTGGGAGTTTTGGTACATGAGAGGGGAATAGAGATCGATGCTAATAAAGCCAAAGCAATTCTTGCCAGCCGACCACCCAAAACGGTTGAGGAAATACAAAGTCTTTTGGGGAAGGTAAATTATCTCAGACGGTTTATTTCCAATGCTGCTGGCAAGGTCAGACCAATTACTAAATTATTGAAGGCTGGAAGAAATGCTTTCGAGTGGGGACCAGATCAACAGACAGCTTAGAAGCTATAAAACAAGCATTGGCTCAACCACCTGTGTTAATGCCCCCAAAAGAAGGTCGGCCTCTCAAACTTTATTTGGAAAACACGTATGAAGTAGTCAGTTGCTTATTAGCACAAGATGGGGATGATGGAAAGGAAAGGGCAATTTACTACTTGAGTAAGACTCTCACAGGACCAGAATTAAATTATACTATGCCAGAAAAAATGTGTTATTCATTGGTGTTTGCATGCACCAAACTTGAGCATTATATGTTGCCCAGGAGAATCGAGGTTATTTCAAGGATTGATCTCATCAAATTGATTTTGCAAAGACCTACTATGCAGGGCATACTTATGAAGTGGGCCATTAAATTGGCTCCTTTTGATTTATTTCATTCTCCTTTGAGGGCGGTGAAAGGCCAAGCGATAGCAGATTTTTTGGCAGACTTTGCAGGTTATGAGCAGGAACCGACCGGATACATGTCTTATATAAGTACCCAAAATTGGTTAATGTTAATTGATGGTTCTACCTCAGGAAACAGATCGGGTGCGGGTGTTTTGTTGAAAGGACCATATGGTCAAAGGGTCAAGCTGCAGTTGCAATTGGAAGCCATGACCCATAATTCGGCAGAGTATGAAGCTTTAATCTTGGGATTGGAAGCCTTAATAGCCAGGAATGTTCAGTCCGTGATCATAAGTGGGGATTCTCAATTGGTAATCAACCAGGTAAACAAACAATATGTTTGCAATTATCCTCATCTACGTAGATACAAGGATATTGTAGGTCGGTTGCTATAAAAAATTTCCGAAGTGATAATTGAGTTCATCCTTAGGAAAAAAAATCAATTTGCAGATGAGTTAGCTCAAAAAGCTTGTAAAGGAATCTCAAAAGATATATGTGCAGAGGTCAGCTCTGAAACAGAAGTCGGAACCGACTGGAGGACAGAAATTATCATGTATCTACAAAATCCAGGAGTGAATGTTTCGATTGGAATACGACTAAAAGCTTTACGATTTCAGTTGATAGAAGGAGTATTATTATATAAGGACATTCGAAGGATTACTTTTGAAATGCTTGGGGTCCAAAGAGTCTTTGGAAGTGATGACAAAAGTACATAGTGGGATTTGTGGAGCTCATAGGGCAGGTTTGAATATGAGATAAGCTATTCATCGTTTGGGTTTCTTTTGGCCAAAGATTTTCGAAGATTGTATACAATTCGCTAAAGGTTGCCAAGAGTATTAGAAGCATGGGCAGTTGAATCACTTGCCAGTCACGGAACTGCAAGCTATGGTAAAACCATGGCCCTTTTAATCTTGGGCTATGGATATCATTGGTAAAATTCATCCTCCATTATCCAAACATCATTGTTTTATTTTGGTTGCAACAGATTATTTCACTAAATGGGTTGAGGCGGTTGCTTTGAAAAATGTGGATCAAAAGGAAGTGATAGATTTTGTGCTGAATCAGATCATCTATAGGTATGGTATTCCTCATTCAATAGTGACCGACCAAGGTTTGGTCTTTACTGGGGAGAAGTTTTTAAACTTCTTGGCAGAGTTTGGTATTCGTTTGAACTATTCTTCGCCTTATTATCCCCAAACTAATGGGCAGGCAGAGGCAGCCAATAAGATTATTATTGGAATTATAAAAAAGACGATTGAAGGGAACCCAAGAAAGTGGCATTTGTTGTTATCTCGAGCCTTATGGGCACACAGGAATAACTAAAATTCTGCCACAGGGTTTTCACCATATCAGCTCACCTTTGGACAAGATGTTGTGTTGCTAGCTGAAATTCAAGTGTCATCTGGACGTACAAGCCTTACTACTGATGAGTTTACTGAGGAATATCAACAAATTATGTTGCAGCAATTGGAAAGTTTTGATGTCAATCGACTCCATGCAATTGGTCAGATTGTGAAGCATAGTGAGATCAGGGCTAAGACTTATGGAAGGAAAATATTTTATAGAACGTTCCAAGAAGGAGACCTGGTTTGGAAAACTATCCTTCCTACATATAAGAAGATTGATCAATTAGGGAAGTGGTCTCCAAATTGGGAAGGACCATTTATCGTTCAAAAGGAGATCGGAAATGGTGCCTTTATTATTATAAATCAAGAAGGTAAAAGAGTACATGATTGTATTAGTGCTAAATATCTGAAGAGGTATTTTCCTGCCTTTTTAGATAACAAGAACGCATGAAACAATAATTTTTATTCAGAACCCAATTATTAGGGGTTCTGACCCAAAAAGGGTTTACTCATTATCAGACATTGAGTCATGCAAGAACTCCTCTCTTCTGAGTCAGAATCTTCATCCCAATGATTAGGGATTAATTCTGGTTCTTCATCAACAAGGTCTTCTAAGTTGGGTCTGTACTTTTCCCATTGATCTTGCATCTTTTCTAGATCATAGTCGGTACGAGCCTTCATGTCTGCTACGGCTTGACGCTCACGATCAACAAGAGTGCGTAATCTTGAAAAGACTGCGCGCTGATTGGAAAATGTATGATCCCAGCCAAGGTCTGAGAGTATGACTGTCACATGGTGTTTAATCAAATCCATATGATGATCAATGTCAGAAAGACGATTTTGTATATCCCGAAGGGTCTCATATCCTCCCAGCACATTTTCCATCAGACGAATAACACGATGAATGGTTTTTTTTGCCTCGGTGGGAGAATATGAATTTGAAATCCAATTGCTTGAGTATGCATAACAAGTCCTCGGCATGGCCTCCAACTGGATAATTACCCACGAAGAAGGGTTGAATAACGCCTTGCCAATTGTTTACAGGAACATGAGGACGTTTTTGTGGCATTTTAATAAATATTTCAGGCGTGCCCAAGTTTCAATTTATGGTTAAGCGTTCGTTCATTGCTTTACAAGGGACTGCAAATATTTATAAAGGGAATGGGTTTGATCTGTTCCTTGGAGGGTTGGAGTTTTGGAAAGTGATCCTTAACAATAGGAGAAAAAATTTATTTACTAAGTCAAGGTTTCCAAAATTTTACAGAAAAGACCCTAAAGCGGTTCTAATCTGGGACCATTTATCTTCTGTCCTGGAAAGTCGTCTGGTGTTAGTGGCCGTCTGGTACTGTCTTATAAGTTAAGACCGGCCATGAATCTTTAGTTCTTGGTCCAAGTCGGCTTCATTTTTCTTGTACCGCTCAATCAGGCGCTGTTCGTCGCTTATGTGGCCTTCCAGAACATATTTCTTGATGAAGTGCTCTCAATTCTACCTCCTTCTTTTGAATTGATTCATCTATTTGTGTTTTGGCATTAGTGAGGCCGTCTAGTCTTCTAGTTGCTTGTTGAATTGATTCCCTGGTTTTAGTCAAGGAAACTTCCAGACTTATTTGGTCCGAATTGGGTAGGGGCGTTTCAGCTGACAGAAGTTGAGCGAATAAGATGTCGTTTCGGAGTTCGGATAGTCGCTCCATCAGCCGATGAAGAATGGGGGCGGCTGCTGATTTTGAAAGAATTTGAAATAGAAGGCCACCAATGGCTTAAAGAAGCCCGTCCAACAAGTCTAACACCAATGGCTTAAAGAAGCCCGTCCAACAAGTCTAACCCCAGGTCGGGGAAAGGTTGGTCGACAGCTTGAGCAATTATGGTTCGGACGTCTGTTGGAATTGGATAAGCTGACAGAGGGGTTAGATCAAGACATCCCTGAGAGAATGGATTTTTATGTCAGATTACATGAAGCACAAATATCAAGAATTAGTTGTGAAAACTTTACTTACTTCTGGGCGGAACGTGGTCGCAGAAGGTGCCAAGATTGTTATGGGTCTGGAAGAAAGGGTGACTGGTATTGGAATGGTCGATTCGTCGGCTGCTTCAAATGGACGCTGCGGTATTGATCTGGGTCCCTGCAGACGGAGATATAGTGTATTTAATATTATGTGAACACTAGCTCTTAGTTTGGAAAAGGGAGTTTAAAGCGTCTACCAAGTTGACAGAGGTCTCTCAATCAGAGGAGGGGATTTCTTGTAATTCTTGTAAAAGACCCCTCGGTCGGACAGCTGCGGGTTCTTCTTCCCGTCCGGCCGCTTCTGGAAGAGGGTCTGCTGCCCTCAGGTCGGCTGCGCCCAGGGCGGTTGTGGTCGGTTCGTTGGGAGCAATTCGGACGGCCGCATTAGAGACGTCCCTATTAATTGGAGCGGGCGCCTCGAGAGAGACTGCAACAGAGGCGGCCGCACCAGAAGCGATCGCAGTAGAGGCGGATACAGGCGTGGCCATTGGTTCCGCGTTAGGGAGAGATGGGTCTGAGGCAACATAAGGCAATCTACCCATCTGTGAGGCAGTCGCCTCACTATCGGATGAAGCCCTTGTTGTTGCCAGCTTGGCTGGTGAAGGCGCTTACATTGAAGTCTGTCGTTTGGTCGGGCGTTCAGGTACTTGAAGTTGGTCAGCTGACGACTTTGGTGATTCGGCTGGGTTTGAAGTAGTCTGGATGGTCGCTCTTGCTGGGGTCGGACCTGAGTTGGAAGTTATGTAATTGGTTAATTGGGATACGTAAGGAGAAATCAATTCAGGGATAACTCTCCCGTCCGGGCTTTGAATTATTAGATGTGGACAGGCGGTAGGGCTAGGTAAACCTTGTTGGCAGCCGAACTGGCGTGCCAAAAACTGAGGCTGATAGTTGAAGGTATAAAACGCTTTGTGGCATTTCTTATCAATTTTCTTACTAATAAATGAGGATCTGGGTTTAAGAGCAACATCCCAGGCGAAGGAGTAAGTAGGATGAGGAAGCGGGTCCGGTTCGGATAAAGGTGAAGATACAGGGAATGGCCAAAACAGGTTAGACGCGTAACCGACATACTTTTTGTACATGTAAAATCGGGAGTTACTACGGTCATCGGCTAGAATGGCAGTTATGATAGGGTCGGATGCTTGAAGGTTATTGCGACCTAAACAAAGTCGGTTAAGGGCTATTCCTAAAGATTTGTCAGGTGTTGGAGCAACAGGGGGATGGCCAAGTTGAAACGCTTCGGGGAAATAGAGACGGAACCACAATTTCAAGAACTAAAACGGGCCCGACGCGGCGGTATCTAATTTTTTGCCATCATTTATCTGTAAGGTGGGTGCTAACCCTGGATAGCCCTTCAAAAAGATTGGCAAGGAAGAGAGTACCAAGAGAGAAGAAATGACCTAAGGCTATATGGATGGCCAAGTCAAGATTAGAAGGAATGACGCATTTCGAAGGGGAAATTATGACATACCTACAGAGCCAAAAGAGAAGGAAGGCGACATGCTCACGGTCGGTCACAGGGGTTCCGACTGCTCTTTGCTGGTCGTTTAAAAATTTGGTCCAGCCCCATTCCTTTACGCCCGCCAGAGACCAGCCCAAATGGTCTGCACTGGGCTTTTGTCCATCTAGGGCTCCTATCACAGGGTCTTCACCTACAATTGGAAGATGGGCGATCATGGCCACATCCATGAGCGTTGGGCCGATGGGGGCTGTGGGAAGGAGGAAGATGCCCATCTCCGAGTGCCAGAACGCAGACATCGCCAAAAAAACTTTCTCATGTAAATGACATGAGAGAGTCGATAGGAGTATTGGCTGGTCAATTTGTTGGTGTTTCCATTGATATCGAAAACGTTCTGCTACCCTTTTGTACCAGGTGCGGTAGGGGTCTTTGGGATCTGTCAAGTGTGTTTTGATACTGTCATGGAGACGGATAGCGTTGTAATTGGGATTATTGACAGCGAGGGGGTTTCCTGCTTCCAAGATCTCTCTCATCTGGTTGGAATCTTCAGGAGTGGTGCAGTATGGGCGAATAGTAGGAGTGAGCATTTTCGTAGCAACAAATGTTGTTTCTGGAACAGATCCGTCAAAAGTAAGTGCAGGTATGTATTGATTTGCCATATTTTGAAGTTGCAGAGGTTGAGAGAAAGCAAAGCCAGCACCGAAGGTGAAGAGTTTGGTGATAAAAAATTGCGCTGCAGTGGGTGCAGTTGAGGAGGTAGTTCTACAAATGGAGTATGGTTATATAGATTGCGAACTTCCAAACGGCGATTGAGGCGTGGCGTTTGAAAGTCCGATGGCGGCGGGCAAGTTGTTACGTATGAATTTTATAATTAGGTTAAAAGGCCCAAGCTAGAAGGAGATGTGGGCCTGTAATAGGGTCTGCTAGATTAATTAAGCGGTGTTTCAAGATAATCGGTTGAACCGGACGTCCTTCTAAGGAAATAAGCAAGTCGGATGGTCCGCAGGTCGGATGATCCGCAGGTCAAATGGTCCGCAAGTCGGATGGTCTGCAAGTCGGTTGAGAACACGTATCAACAAAAGAAGAATTAGTAGACGGTTGAGAGGAGGCGTTGTAACCGTTCGGGCAACGGTTCCAGGTACTGTTTCTGAGGAATATTTAAGGATTGGGGTCAGCAACTGGCAAAGTATCTTCAATCATCTTCAAACGACAGCAAAGTCAGTGATTGGGGGATCATCATTTAATTTTCAGTATGTAGCATTTATTTTCCAATTTTACGTATGTACCGTACAGTGTTTAGAGATTCCTAATCTCAGTCACTAAATATATCAAATTCGAAGATAATTTCCTATTTTCGGATTTTACTTTTTATTGTTGAAAAATTGCATCAACAGCTTCACTAAAGCAATCTGGAAATTAAATTATTCAACTGGATTGTTGAATATTTTTAATGGTTTGATTGCTTCAGTAGAAATAAAAGCTTCAAGGATTAGGTTGTGTTTTGTTATCTAGTTATTATTATTATTTTTTTTGTTTTGGTCCATCGTCTTAGTTGTGCTTAATTCGAGATGTTATACCAGACAAGGCAGGTGTCTACCGCTGTTCTGGTTGCGGAGACCGTTGAGCGTCTGGGATAACAATTAATACTTGTAGTTCCTCACTAATCTAATCTTGATGATTACTTGAGCTACATCTAAGTATCACATTTTAAGAAGTTCCATTCCATGCACCTTTTCTTCAAGGTTACAAGCTCACTTGGTGTTATAATTATGATTGCATAAACATTATCCGGACAAGCAATATCATTTGTGTTGAAGCCTGTGAAAATAGTCACGCCCTTTACTTAAACACCATAAATGGCTTATGTTGGAAAAGTTCCTTTACTATAGTATGATTACTTGAGTGGAATTAAAAACTTTAGAGATTTGGTGTTTTTTGGAATCTGTCATTGGCATGTTATTTTACATTTTATGCCAGACAAAAAGCGGGTGTTTACAGCTTGTCTGGGGAGATTGTTGAGTGTCTGCAATAGCAAATGAAGTGTTCGGCTCCTCAGTAATCAATAGTTTAGATATATTTTGGAACTGTTTTGGAGTTTTGAGAATGTTAAAATTTTAGACTTAAAATAGGTTTTTGATATAACGTAAGTAAGTGTTGGATGTGATGTTTTATATAGAAAATAAATTTTTGATGTAATAAGGTAAATGAAAAATCGGTATTTGATGTGACATTTTTTTTTAAAAAAGTTTATTGTTGATTAATAGAACTAAAAGTTAATTCAAAATTATGTAGAACAAAGCCCTAATCTTGAGGATTACTTAGCTACATCTAAGCACCACGTTCTAAGAAGTGCACATTTTGTTCAAGGTTACAAACTACTCAGTGTTATCATTATAATTCCATAAACTTTAACAAACATGGAATTTTGTTTATGTAGAAACCTGTGAAAATATTAATTCAGTTTAAAAACCATATGTGGCTTCTGTTGAAAATGTTCCTGTATTATAGTTTTGTCAATTCATGGTTATTACTCTTTGCTCGTTCATGTTATGGTAGTAGGGAAACTATTCTGGCATGATGTATTTCATGGCATGGAGCACGATTCTTGCATCCCCTCCCCCTTAGAGGACATGAATGGCATAGTAACATGTTGCAAATTTTGTGGATTTATTGAGTTCCTGTCATATAACCAATTAATACAGGCTAATCCCCTCTTGGATAGTATCAAATGGGACGACAAAGGCTTGGCGGTGGCAATAGCTCAAAATGTTGATACGGGAGATGTGTTAATGCAAGGTTTCGTCAATAGAGAGGCTCTTTTGAGAACCATTTCCTTGAGAAAGGCAACATTCTATAGCAGGTCACGATCAACTTTGTGGACCAAGGGAGAAACCTCATCTAATTTCATCAATATCTGCGATATCTTTCTTGATTGTGATCGTGATTCTGTAAGTAGTAAACCTTCCTTCGTAGATCAAAGGTTGATGTAACTCTCTCCTACTTACGTAGAATAATAAATGAGTATATGTTTCAGATCATTTATCTTGGGAAGCCAGATGGCCCGACTTGTCACACTGGAGAGCAGACGTGCTACTACACCTCGGTCAACAATGTCCTAAACAAGCCACAAGTATCATATATGTTCCTTAATTCTCTCATCAACTCATCATTCAAAAGTGAAGCTTCCTGTCCTTGAAAAGTGTATCTGAGGGTGCTAAGTGAAACACAATGTCTTTATTTATTATTGCTAGGTCAGTAAAAGTAAACTTGCATTGACGACTCTGTACTCACTAGAATCTACAATTTCGAAACGCAAAGAAGAATTGATGGAAAGCACAGATGCGAAGCCATCCTGGACGAAACGCTTATTGCTTGATGGCGATTTACTGTGCTCAAAAATTAGGTTCGGCGTACTCGATAAATACATGCTACCTTTCCAAATTAAGCTTTTGGCATTGCCATATTTGAAGCTTGTTATTATAGATGTAAAGCATGTTTAGAAGAATAATGAGGTGTTTCATCTAAATATTCATAACTCACTGGCTGTAAACTTGGTGTATCCCTATAGGGAAGAGGCAGATGACCTGTGCCGGACACTAGAGGAGAATGAAGACCAGTCAAGGACTGCCTCGGAGATGGCCGATGTGCTGTATCATGCCATGGTTTTACTAGCTCGGAGAGGAGTTAAGGTTGAAGATGCTATTGAAATTCTCAGACACAGATTTTCACAATCAGGCATCGAAGAAAAGCACAGCCGTAAGTAAATCACTGCATCTTGGTGACGCATGATTATCGAAGAATTGACACCTTATTATGTTTTACAATTCCTTGGTGTTCTATTTTATTCGTTTTGCACCTTGTGTTGGATTGATTATTCTCTGTTTTAAACTATGCGTGTGGTAGCTCAATTGCTCTCCTATTTGTGGATTTCATGAGATTCTCTCTACTTGTGAAATAAATAGTAGTAACACAATGCCTGCCTGCCTGCCTTTTTTGGAATTCAAAAAATAGACATGCTGCACAATCAGATGAGATCAGATCATTTTGAATAACGATACAAACAACAACAGAAATAAATCTAAGCCATTGAGGAAGCTACAAGAATAATTAATTAATTAATAGCTAGGAAAGGTGTGTATGTTGTTTGTGTTCATATTCATTCATTCAATTAATTGTTGTTCAGACTTTGGGCACACTGTCACGCTCATGAGGCTGTGAGGAGGTTGAGGTGCTGTTGCTCAAGCCCATGTTCCTAGTTTTGTGAAGGAGGAAGGTTCCGGTTACAATGGTGACAAAGCCGCAGAGTTCGGTGAAAATCTCTTTAGGGGATTGAGAATCTCCCTTGAACATGATCATACTGGCGATGATTGTGAGAGTGGTGAACATCACGTAATACACCGGGGAAACAACCGCAACGTTGAAGGTATCCAGTGCCTGAAATGGATGAGAAAGACGAGAATCGATGATTGATGGATGAGAATGGAATGGAATGGATGAATGATGATAAATGAATCACATCACCTTATTCAAATAAATCATCTGCAAGACGCAAAAGGAAATGACGCAAAGAGTGAAGAACCAGGTCTGAAAGTAGACGAACTGATTGGATCCGGACATGGTAAGCTTGACGGCAATGGCGACCGCTTTGACGCACATAACAGTGAGGGAGCCGAGGAGAGAGCAGATCCCGATGTAGACGAGCATGTGGGTTTGGCCGTAGCGCGGAACGAATACCCATATGAGAAGGACGACGAGGCCAGCGACTAGGAAGGCGTATATCAGAAAGCCGGGTGCGAGGGCGTAGTGCCAGACCTGCTTGACGGACTCTATATCGCCTTCTTTAGGGGCGTTGAGGAGAATGGTGAGGGAGCCCACCAGGCACTGGGCGCACCCGACGATCCCGAACATGTGTAGACTCTCGTTCAGAACAAAGTGTGCCAGCACCGCGCTGAATATGATACTCAGCGCTCCCATTGGAGTTACGAGAATGGCCGGAGCGTATGCGTACGCGGCAAAGTTCGCCGCCTCTCCCGCCGCCACTGCAGTAAGTAACTCATTGATTAATATTATTCCTTCACTCATTCATTAATCACTTTATTAATTACTTACTGGTGATCATCCCAGCCCACCACCATGGCTCCCTCAAATAGGAGAACCCTCCTTCGCCTAATGTAATAATTAAAAAAATTCAATCATATATAATTCGTTAGTTAGTTAGTTAATTATATGAATCAAAACTGGAGTAAGTGACTGACTTGCTCTGGTGCCACCAACCCTGGCGTGCTTGAGCCCAATTTTCTTAATGATGAAACTGGAACCAATGAACACACTTGAAAACATCGCCAACAGAAACCCATGCAGGTTATCTGATATAGCCACCATTTTCGACCAACCAAACTATCGATATATAGGTGATCCTACAACCTATATTAATCAATAAATAATCACAAATTAATATTATTATTATTATTATAACCCTGTATTAGGGAACAATTAGCGTGCTGATTTGGAAAATTCAGTCGGCATTCCTAATATATATATATATAAATAATACACACTCTTATTATACACAACACATGCGCTGTTGGTTCATAATTATAAATGTGATGTGTAATAGTATGTAGTGTGCAAAAATAAATGATTATTTGTGTTATATAAGATTATTCATGTGTTGTTAGTTCATGGTTTGTATTTGTGTTGTTAGTTCATGTGTTGTATTTGTGTTCATAATTACAAGTGTATTGTATGACAATATATGATGTGCTGAAATCAAATATTGCTTGCATAATGCTGAATTTTAAGATTCAGCACCATAACCGCCGCCCCGTACATTATATTAATCAGGGTGGACGTGCTCGTGTATGTATGCATTCTAATACATAATGCACTTGTTTGTTGCATGTTTGAATTTTCGGCATCGTTATATATATATTGCTCATTTGTACCAAATAGGTGAATTGAATAGGAATATTTGAAATAAATACACGCATGCGTAGGAGAATAAGCAAACAAATTAAAATTAATGATGCATCTCTTTATCATTATCTATGTATGTATAATGTATGTTTGTATGTAATCTCTAAACACTATCTCGTAATCGACAAGATGAATAGAAATTAATTAAGGTGATAAAAACATACCCTCCTTATTACCTGATTGCTGCACGAAAAAGGATGATAAGAAGTGCAAATATATCTTAACAAAATCCGAATCAGTCGATATATATCAATGTTTGTGGCGGACGAAGAAGAAGCCGAAAACCTAAAGAGGATCAATGAGAAGAAATATACCGACGATCATTCGGCCCTCTTCCCTCCTAATCAAATCTTCGAATCTCCACGAGGAAAATGTGGAGATAAGACGAAATGGTAAGATTAATCAATAAATCATCATCTATAAACTCAAAGATGGATGTGGATAATATATATATATATATATATATAATGGGATTGAATCTCTCTCTATCTGGACTCAACCCCTCCAAATTAAAGCCTTCCTTCTGAATGAATAGATGTTTGAAATTAATATTCTTCCCTGCGTGTCACCTCTGAAATCTCTCTCTCTCTCTCTCTCTCTCTCTATATATATATATATGTATATTTGCAAATGCAAAATCTGTGTTGCCCTGCCTTACCCTCTTTCTTCCCCGCTTGGTGCTTGTGGAAGAAAGAAAGAAAGAAAGAAAGTGGGAAGAAAAGAAGAAGAATGAGATGAGAAATGTAAAACGAACTAATGATTAGCTAATTAAGGTGGTAATGAAATGAGAGCATGACAAACAAACTAAGCTGCTGATGGATATTGATGGATGGATGGCCGTTGCATTATCCTTCAATTATGGATTTCCATTCATCGTAATTCTATCTCTTTCTCCTCCATTACATTTACCTATCTTTTATATATATATATATATATATATATATATATATTAATAGCAATATATATTACCAATCCAAAATTTTGACACGTAAAAGTACTATTATACTTCTTTCATTTTTATTAAGGGTTTTATCTTTCCTTCTTTTCTTGTATTTTTGTGTTATTATGAACAGACCAAAAACAATTAATTTTGTACTCAATTTTTTTCATTTTCTTTCTATTATTTTAATTTTCGGTTTGTTTTAATTATTATTATTATTATTATTATTAGCTTTTTACAATTTTCATTCTTGTCTTGCAAGATATTTTCTTGAATAGGATGATATTCGATCACAACTTTAACAAGAGGAAGTACTCTAAGAAAATTTTTTGACGACAAACATATATATTTAACATTTTTTATTATTATTAATAATATTTAAATATTTTTTTATATCTATTAGTTCATAATAATCATAATTTTTTGAAATATATTATGTTAAAATACTTTTGTATCAATATTATTGTATTTTTATAGAGAAAATATAATTATGATCATTTAAATTGACTTTTAAGAAATAGTATGAATTTACATATTAATTTCAATTAAAATTTTAATTATTTCTCTTTATTTTTCTATATATTTATTTTAGTGTTTATTTTTTGAGATTTATTTAATATATATTTTTAATATATTTGAATAATAATAGTTTGACTTTTTCTTTTTTATTTTTGTTTTTTTGTTTTTTTTTATCAAGGATAAATGACTTGTAATTTTGAGTTATATTTTTTAATTTTTACTCGTATTTTACTATAATATTATTATCTTAGGGTTGTCGATGTATTTTATTAATTATTATTAACAATCGATTTCTTTGTGATAAATAAATATTATTTTTTAAAAAATTAATATCCGTCCGTCTTGGCTTTTTATGCATTTTGTAGGGACACATGTTATTACTAATTCAAGATCCAATAGGCTATATTCTTTCGAAATTAAATCAACATCGAAGAAAACTTAAAGAAAACTTTGATTTATTACGGAAGCAACAGTTCGGACTCAGTTTACCCTAATATCAAACCAACCGACATCAAACACACATCCAAGACCCAATCACAAATGACACGCCACGGAAACGCAACAAACACGCTAAATCGAAACCTAATCTAAGGAAACATTGCCGAAATTAAGCCTAAACCCACATCGCAGACAAGTTACACCGCGAACAACAATAAGGCATAAATCGAGCAAAACCAAACCGTAGAAACTTCAAGGGGGAAGGCGCGCATCGAAGGAGAAGAAAAAACTCCCAAATCGCCGGACAGATTCACCGGAGAAGGCAGGCAGAGGTCGATCGGAACGCGTCGGAACTAGGGCTTGAGAGAATTGCGAGAATGTTCTGTTCTGTATTGTTCTCTGAATGAATGAATTATCAATCGAACCGGTTCAAGGCTCCAATATATATATATATTAGAGCAGACCCGGTTCAGACCGATTCAAAGCCATAAACCAACAGGTCTCTCAGAGATTGGGTCGGGTAGTGGGTTGCCGGATCCGGGCTTCAATTTGGGCGGATCGGTTGCGTGCATTCTAGGCCTCAATAATCACGGGTCAAAATATATAACAAATCTCCACCTTATTTTGGACGTGGAAGATTGTTTTCTCGGGTGTCATCACGGTCCGAACTTTCATTGCTTCCTTATATTTTAGTTCATTTTAAAAAACAGTTCACTTTAGCCGATTGTTGAATTACTCTCCTGCACAAAGAAAATTGAAATCAAGTTAGGTTTAAAACAATATGAAAACCTACTATGATACATAATAAAACCTACAGCTACACGCAAGTAGCACCGGCTAATCAAATGTATCAAAGCATACAATTTTCACACAAGATACAAACATATCAACTTTCCAAAGCATTTTATCTTCACCAATAGGATTATACTCAAATTCAACAATTAACAAAGCTACTAAACATTGTAATTGTGTCTTACAACAAGAACATGCATCACACAATATACAAACACGAAAAACAGCAAGCTTTCTAGAGCACATATCATTTACAATCAATGATAACAAATCACCACCAAAGCAATCATAATGTTTAGGAACTACATTCAAATTTTCATTCTTAAGTAATGAGTTCATATATTCTTTTAAAGCTTCAAAACATTGACACTTATACCAAGAATTACTTGTCTCCCTAACAATCATAGGTTCATTCACATGTAAGTCATCAAACATACAACAAGCTAAAGAAGATAACTTTAAATTACCAAACATAGAGAACAATATAGGACTCTTCCTAACTCCATCTCTAACAAATAGGTAATTTCCAATCTCATCTTTCTCATTTAAATCAGTTCCAACATTGCTTTCAATTTCAGAAACTGAATTTTCAAAATTTTCCTTAATATGCTGCCCAGCAGCAACACCAATTTGAAGATCATCAACAAAGATTTCAGTTTCACTGTTTTTATCTAACTCCACCACAAATTGGCCACAATTGTCAAAATCATCAATAACAACATTTTCGTTTAAAGAATTAAAGTGTTGCTCAGCAGCAGTTTTCACACACAAAACATAATCAGATATCATATCAGCATTAACTAAAATGTCTTTCAAAACTGCACATATTTGTAATCAGCAACAACATTTTGTCTTTCGAAAAACTTGCAAAGAAAATCAGTGTTATTCTTTTCAACCTCATAATCAAATTCAACATCAATTTGCATAATATCAGCAGATTGAACACGAATTTCAGATTCAAGATCAATATTAAGAGGTTTATCATCACAAGAACATACTTCTTCACTTACAGCATACATTTCAGCAACAAATTACACATTCAGCGCACATTCAGAGTCAGTATCAACATTATTTAAATCATCAAAATGCACATTTTCTGATTCACAATCAATATTAACTGAATTTACATCACAAGACTGCACTTCTTCAAAATCAGAATTAAATTCATGAATTACAGCAGGCTTAGCACAGCATACAACATCATTTTTGTCCTCAAAATCAGTCTTTTTATCTTTAAAAGCAGACTGAATTTTAGCAGCAGAACAGACACCAGAATCACTTTCAGAATCCATATCAACAATTTCAGAATTATCAAATTGTATACTTTCAGATTCAATACTAATAAGCTGCTTGACAGAACAAAAATCAGAATTAAAGTGTTCATTTTCTCCCTCTTCTATCTCAACTTTATCATGCTCCACCTTATTTTGAGTATTATAAAAATCAGTGTTTGTTTCACTAAAATCAGAAACAGCAGATTCAGATTTTTCAACTTCCAAATATGGCATTTCACATTCATTGAATGTCACATTATTACTAAAAATAGTTTTAAATCCGGGTCTAGAACAAAGCCACAATCTATACCCCATAACACCATAACCTAAGAAAACACAATTTTCAGTTTTTAAATCAAAACCATAAGTGCAAACATGTATCAAAGCAGAACACCCAAATACACGAACATTAGAAATGTCGACTCTTCTACCCAACCATTTACTTTCGGGACATACACCTTTAAGGGGGATAGAGGGTGATCTATTTATCAAATATGCTGTTGTAACTATAGCTTCACCCCAAAAAATTTCGGGTAAGCCGAATGAAGTCAAAAGACTTCTAACCCTTTCCAAAAGGGTCCGGCTCATCCTCTCGGCCACCCCACTAAATTGGGTGCCATGGGGACTGTTTTGATCAATTTAATACTATTTTGCACACAAAAGTTATCAAACCGGGTGTTACAAAAGTTTAAACTATTTTCAGTTTGAAGACATTTAATTTTTCTGCCCGTTTCAGTTTCAACTTGAATTTTCCAATTTTTAAAAATCCCAAAAAATTCAGATTTATTTTTCATTAAGAAAACCCAAGTTTTTCTTGAAAAATCATCAACAATGGTTAAAAAATATCTAGAACCACCAAAAGTAGACTCACAAGAGGGACCCCACAAATTACAATGTATATATTCCAAAATATATTTAGAGCATTCACGTTTTTCAACATGGAGTAAGGGAAAATGGACTTTAGTTTGTTTATTATCAACACAATTTTCACAATATTGCACAGCTGAAAACATATCATTGCCAAAATATCCAGATTTTTGCAATATTTCTAAACCCCTATTGCTTACATGACCTAACCTTTTATGCCACAAAAACATTTTATTTTCAGAAATAGAATTAATGGAACAAGCAGGCATAATCATAGGATCAGCTTAGGTCACATAGAAATTATTTTTCATTTCAGCTTTAGAAACAACTAAAGATCATTTTATAACTTTCATAAAATCAACCCCCCATTTACCCTCAAGCTTAATTCGGTTAAGGATGCACAAGACAACATATTACTTGACAATTCTGGAACATGCCTCACATTATTCAATTTCAATACAAAACTAGAATTAAATTTCAAATTTATGCTACCAATTCCAAGCACATTGCACACACGATTATCAGCCATAACAACAGTGCAATTTTCTAACTTTTTGTATTCACAAAAAATTGATCTTAATGGAGTCATGTGATAAGAACAAGCCGAATCAATCAACCATTCATTTTCTAACATAGGTAAACAATTAAACCTAACAACAAATATATCCCCTAACTTTCCCTCAAGAACTGTCATATTGGCTAACACAAATACTTGCTAAAACAGCTTTGAAAAACAGTTTGTTTTGAAAGATTTTTGGATAAACAGTTTGTTAAAAAAAAAAAAAAACAAACACAATCAAACCAAAAACAAACAAACACAGAAAGCTGCACACAATAGGCAGGGGATTTAGAATTTACCCTCGAAGCACAGCAACAATTTTTCCTACAAAAACAACAAGGAAAAATACAAAAAACCTATTTCTCTTTCGAGATGAGGGGTTAGCCAATGGGAAAAACAGACCACTTAATATATTCACGGGATATAAAGCACAAGAAAGAATGGTACAATTACAAAGAGAAAATACAGCAACTCAACTTAACTGATTTTAAGAAAAAACAGTTTTGATTTTAACAATTCTCAATCAAACCAGCTATGATTTTCTCAAATATAACCAAAACAGTGGCGGTTCCAAACAATTTCAAAACCAAGAACAATGGTTGTTTTACAATTCTTAAAAGATTTTAACAAACTTTCAAAGTACTTGAAAAAACCTTTAAATCTAAAACCAATCAAACACAATACAATCAGAAATAAGGCAAAGCAACAACTATTCTCCAATCTATTTTCACGAATAAACTTGACCAAAATAGATTTGACAATTAGGCAAGTAACACACAAAACAGTTAATGCATAAAAAATTTCAGAATTTTAACAAACTCAAATTTTAGCAACTCCAAAAAAGATAGCAAACAACACAAGTAGAACTCAAAAACAGTTACTACTTCAAAAATAGAGGGATAAGCTATTCGTTACCCACTCCTAGCTCCGCAACAGTTCTTTGACTGTCTTTAGGATCCTTTTCGATGTCAACCTATTCACCTCTCAAACTGCGCACTCAATACACAAATTAGTATAGTTTGGATGGCACAATAAAGGACTATACTAACCAACAGCCTATTCAACCAAAAATGTCATATGTAAGACAGACTTATATCAGAAACACAACTTTCAATTTCACTTTTAGGCCAATGTGATCTCGATTATAGTATTCAAGTTCTGACACTCAAAGTAACAATCACTCAACTTTCAGATTGTATTTCAAAACTACAGGATTGAACAATTGAAACATCAACCCACTATAATCAATGAATTTGTACAAAAAAGATCACAACACATCAAACAGCGTAGGTACCAGTCTTTTTAACACCAATTCCAGTTCAAGATTTCGAAAAACAGTGGACTGTTGTCAATTTTTTTTTCGACAAAACCAGAGAACATGATCAACTCAGATTCAATTCCTTCAACATAACAGAGAACAAGTCGCGTTTTCAAGATTTGGGAAAAATACTGTTTCAATCCTTAAAAAAAACAGTTTATTAAGGACTTGACTCAGGTTTTCACAAAAATTAGAAAACAAACCACGGTTTCAAGTTTTATCCAAAACAAAAAACAAACCGAGATTTCTCAATTTCGAAAGAAACGAGTTAGCCACCTAAAAGCTCTGATACCACTTGTTATTACTAATTCAAGATCCAATAGGCTATATTCTCTCGAAATCAAATCAACATCGAAGAAAACTTAAAGAAAACTTCGATTTATTATGGAAGCAACAGTTCGGACTCAGTTTACCCTAATATCAAACCAACCGACATCAAACACACATCCAAGACCCAATCACAAATGACACGCCACAGAAACGCAACAAACACGCTAAACCGAAACCTAATCTAAGGAAACATTGCCGAAATTAAGCCTAAACCCACATCGCAGACAAGTTACACTGCGAACAACAATAAGGCATAAATCGAGCAAAACCAAACCGTAGAAACTTCAAGGGGGAAGGCGCGCATCGAAGGAGAAGAAAAAACTCCCAAATCGCCGGACAGATTCACCGGAGAAGGCAGGCAGAGGTCGATCGGAACGCGTCGGAACTAGGGCTTGAGAGAATCGCGAGAAGGTTTTGTTATGTATTGTTCTCTGAATGAATGAATTATCAATCGAACCGGTTCAAGGCTCCAATATATATATATATTAGAGCAGACCCGGTTCAGACCGGTTCAAAGCCATAAACCGACAGGTCTCTCAGAGATTGGGTCGGGTAGTGGGTTGCCGGATCCGGGCTTCAATTTGGGCGGATTAGTTGCGTGCATTCTAGGCCTCAATAATCACGGGCCAAAATATATAACAACACAATAATTTAAAATAAAAAATTCATTTTAATATAAAAATGAGGTAGATAAAAAAGTAAGATAGATCTTCTTACAATTTTATAGAAATAAAAAAGTAACAAGTTGAAAAAGGAATGAAAAAATAATTATTATAAGTTACAGTAACAATAATAAAATTGTACGTTAAAAGAATTATTTATTATAAATATATTATATATCACATAATGGAAAAAAAAAAGAAAAAGAAAAATATATATAAACACAATTAATTATTGATATTTTTGTGAGTGGATAAAGTGTATATATATTGTGTTAATATGTATAAATAATGTACTCTTTTAATAATATTTATGGAGAATTGTATTATTGAAGAAAATAAAGTGAAGAAACCCTATATGTAACATCTATTTTTTTATTCAAAATATTATGATTAAATAACAATTTTATTTTAAAACCCACTATAAAAATTAAACAAAAACATGTTATATATTGTATTAATATGTGTAGATAATGTTCTGTGGTGGGTCACGTTGGAAGCATGGTACCAGACGGAAGAATGTTCTGCATCACATATGATATATCTTCCACTGAATGAAAAATTGAAAAACTTGTATGACTTTGTTGAGATGACAGAAGCAATGATGTGGCACTATCATCATCGAAAGAAAGTTGGGTCGATGAGCCATCCATCCGATGCAGAGGTGTGGAAACATTTTGATTATACATAAGCCGATTTTGCACGAGATCCACAAACTGTTCGATTATAAATTTTTACATATGGTTTTGCACCTTACAGAGTATTTGAGACAAATTATTAATATTGGCTAGTCATTTTTATCCCATATAATTTTCCAATAGGAACATTAATTCGGAATGAGTATATGTTCTTGTCCACAATTATTCCGGGACTGCGGACTCCAAAGAAATCGATTGACGCATACTTATAACCATTGGTAGAAGAATTGTTGCATTCGTGGACAAATGAGTATGTTGTATGTGATGCATATACTAAACATCAATTTCAAATACGTGTTGTACTCTTATGGACAATAGGTGACTTTCTTTCCTATAGAATAGTTTAAGGATGGAGCACTGCGATAATTTTAGGTTGTCCATTGTGCATGGATGACAATTCATCCTTTCCCTTAACCTACGGGAGAAAGATATGTTATTTTGATTGTCACTATCGTTTCTCACCGAAAAATCAGTCTTTCGGTTGAGATAGAAAAAGTTTTATTAGGGGAAAAACTGAGGACAACGTAGCATGTGAAAGGCTTGAGGGTCATACACTATACAGATCAATTTCTATAATGCCTTTAGTAGTGGTCAACCAAAACTGTCCTGAGCATACGGATTTTGGAGAGCACCATAAATGGACAAAATGATCTATTTTATGGGATCTTTCTTATTGGAAAGATCTTCGCATATGTCATAACTTGGGTGTTATGCATGTGGAGAATAATATTTTTGAAAATATCATACCCACTATTATTGATGTTTCGGTAAAAATAAAGGACAACCTTAATGCTGGGAAGGACATGTCGATTATTTGTGATCATCCCAAACTTTCTATCGAGCTAAATAGTAATGGTCCAAAGAGGAAGGTCTCTTACATATTGAATCAAGCACAATGTCGATTGCTCTGTGATTGGATGTTCCAGATAAAGTTTCCGGATCAATTTGTGTCCAACCTTAACCGTTACGTGGATAGTTCCTGAGTGAAATTAATAAAAATGAAGAGTCACGATGCATATATTTTCATGCAATGGCTATTCCCTATTGCTTTTTGGACTTCTTCCGAGCTATGCATGGGAGACTATTATTGAGGTAAGTCTTCTTTTTCAAATAGTATGCAGTTCTAGTTTATTCACGAAGTAGTTGAAAGAGTTGCATAAGAGCATACCATTGGTACTATGCAAGCTAGAAAAATTTCTTTTCTGCTGGTATTCTTCGATAGTATGGAACATTTAATGGTCAATTTGCCAGAGGAATGCATGTTGGTTGTGTTATAAAAAAACTCAATAAATCAAGAATAGGGCAAACAAGGACAAGAACACAAAAATTTGGTAACCCAGTTCGATCAGAATGATCTACGTCTTGCGGTGCTGCCAAGCCAAAAATTTTATTATAGAGTATGCAGACGCATGTTAAAATGAGAATATATGAATATTTATAGCCTAAGTCTAGGCCAATAATATCAAAATCATATATCTAAATCTAGGATATAATAACTAAATCATATCCCTAGATTTTAGGATATAATTAGGCTTCATATCGCAACAATCTCCCACTTGAAGATTGATTGCATCTTCCACTTCAAAGTTTTACTTCATTGGTAATGACAACGCCAAACATCCTTCTTCACTCATCGAGGCCAATTGAGGTTGCACACAACCTCAATTCATCTAAGGTCTCCACTTTAGGTTGTCTTCCGGGATTGCTCATAAATTGGCTCACTACTCCTACTGCACGTGCTTTCCACCTCCTAATGGTATCAAAAGCATCATATTCACGCTTAAGAAAATATACCTATACATCCCTTGTAGCATCATTAATGAGTGTGGTGTAGTACTATGAGTCTCCAAGGATCGATACAGGAGTTGGTCCCCACAAGTCCGTATGGACCACTTCCAACTTTTTCTTTTCCAGATCTTTCATACCCTTTGAGAACGCCACATTTCGTTGCTTCCCAAAGAACCAGCCCTGCATACTTCAATATCAACGGACTTGAGATTTGACAAATCCTCCATTTGAAATGAGCTCTCCTATCCCCTTTTTGCTTATGTGTCCGAGACGAGAATGACATAAATTTGTGTCATTATTTATGGCCACGGAGCCGATTCCATCTTGCATGTTTTCGTCATGTAGAGAGTTCAATATCTTCTCCCTTGGGCCACCACAATGGATCATTGGGTTACCTTCCACGACTTAGTTTAAAAAATTGTCGAGTAACTTGCATCATCCAATTGTCCAACGGAAATCAGATTTCATTTCAGACATGGGACATGCTTCACGTTATTCAGTCTCCACTCCCCACCATTCGGTGTTCTGATTTGAACAATTCCTTTACCTGCAATTTCCAGTGTCTTATCATCTGCAAGGTAGAAAACACTAAAATTACCTACGATATAGGATTCTATAATTCCCGAATCACTGCATGAGTGAAATGACGTTTCTGAGACCAAGACCCATAATTCCATTGGACTGTTGACGCTCAGAATCAGTGCATCGGATATCTTCTCCACTGGGTTTTCTGAACCATGATTTTTTTCTGGCGCCCCGCACTTTCGTTTCAAGTGCCTCTTTGATGTGACCATCATGAGAGCTGCTAAATCATCAATTTTCCTACATGAAATGAATATCCGGAGTCGAGTACGAAAGATTCAAATGACCATGTTTTTTTTAAAATCATACCATGGATTCCATTATCGAATAGACTACCAAAGATAGACCAGCTATGGAGTATTATAAGTTTGATTCCCCGATCACTTAATCACCCCGTGATCATCATTAGAAGATTTGAGACTACCAACCAAGACTGCCAACAAAGAATATCAATAATTATGGAAAGATTCCAAGTTTCCATATTACCTACTTCCTTATAGTATAAGTTTCCTTTTACTATGTTTCCTAATAAGTTGTTTCCTTAATTCTCTATTTCATAGTTTAGATGTTGCCTTTTAAATTACTTCTTTATTTTCTAGTGTTTTCTTTCTTCTATCCTCAAAGACCTCTATATAAGGCCTTGTTTATCATTGTAAACACAACCATGATATTTCTTATAAAATTTATTTGCTTTTAAAAGTGATTCTTGTTTGCTTGGTTACTCGAGATTGTGCGATGCAATCCTCGGTAATCTTTCAAATCGGGTTGTTTTTGAGTGATTCGAAATACTTTGTCGCCTCTCAATTGGTGTTGGAACGCTTGTTGCGTCAAATCCATTCCTTGATTGGTTTAGAGATCTTATGTTGCGTGCTGCCTAGTTCTTACGTGGTGCTCATCCGACCAACCATGTGGATCGAGAATCCAGATTATCCTTCTTTATTCCTTGATTGGTTTAGAGATTTTGTGTTATGTGCTGCCTAGTTCTCATGTGATGCTAATCCAATCAACCTTGTGAATCAAGAAACCAAAGTATCCTTCTATCTATATCATCTTCATCTCTCTTTCTTCCATCAAATTCCGTATCTTTCTATTTCTTTATTTTCTGTGGTTTGCGAGTTTCCGAATCCTTTGGGTGCGTTCGCATCACTCTTGCAATTCCAATATACCACATGACTTGCATCTTCTTTGTCCTTGTTCTTCGGCTTCGACTTTGATCATTCTTGATCTTGACCCTTTCATTTTGCCTCAGATCTACCCTTATTTTCGGCACTAAGGGTAGATCCAGATCCAAATTTAGTCGAGACATTCTCCGAAAGGATTAGTCGAACTGCACTCATCGTCCTCCTGTCGATCTTCTTGTATTAAGCTTCATCCATGTCTTCGGGTTTTTTCTACAACCCCACCTTTAGATCTTTACCATATAGGTAATCTTCTATCTGCATCTTTCGAAAATCGAAGTTCATTCCATCAAATACCTTGACAGCACGACGATCACCCATCTTGACTCGCACAAATGAACCTAAGGCTCACTTGTTATGAGAGCACATCAGATATCTCATCCGCTGTATTTTCCGAACCTTAAACCCTATTAGTTCTCTATACACTATCGCTGGATGTATCCTTTTGAAAGGTAAATTTACTATTTTTGAAATTTGGCTATTAATTCAATTAAATTTGTAATTAATTTGTTTTTTAAAGCAGATTTCACATGATTTGAAGAAAAACAATTACCAATAAGGCACATGTCAAGGCTTTTATTTGCTCAACATCTGTTGTTGAGGAATTTGAAATATTATTTGAGCGTACTATGAATTTTGGAATTGCTTTGTTAACATGCTTTTCAATTTTCAATCATGTCGGAGTAGTCTCTGGGCGGGTAAAAATAAAGTATGTAAATACATAAGAAATCAAGGTTGTTGACACCTATATTCTCACAAATACTTTTGATGCAAAATAATTTTACCGGTATTGATTTAATTTAGTTGTTTGAATTTAGTTTAAGAAATTGTATGATATTAATCAACTTTTTTATATTGGATGAAGTTTTTCGTTATTGGATCATACAAAATTTTGGGACGGATGAAGGTGCCATTGACTGAAGCACTTTTGAAGGCTATGTATCTTCGTTCAAGCAATCAGTACATATTTTTTCTAAGTCACTTTAAATTGAAACACTTTTATACCTAATTAACATGTAATTATGTTATTTATTTTATAAATATTATAGGTCAATTAGTTTGATATTATCCCGACCTCACTAGTGATTAGAGACTTAGTAGAAGACATATCTAATAGGACTATGCATTACAAAAAAATGTGAAATAAATGGATTCTCATTTAGTACATACGATCAGGGAGTTGGTAGAGATTCACAATGTTATGGTGTGTCTGTGGTTAGCAATGTTGACTCCGGAAACTCCATGGAATACTACAAAATAATTGATGAGATTATTGAGTCTTAATATGATCTTTATCATCACATGAAAATAATATTATTTCGTTGTCGTTGGGCATATCTGACTCGTGGGACAAAGAGACATTAGCCTTACAATATAGTTGATATTAATTTTAGGAAGTTTTACGGATAAAGGAGCACTATATACTTACACAACAAGCTAGACAAATATTTTATGTGGATTATCCGAATGCAACTAGTGAGTGGTCTCATTGGCAAGCTATTGTGCGCACTCGATCACGAAATACTGTTGAAATACAATGAAATGAATCTACTTTTCAGTCTGACCAAGTCGGAGGAATGCCAGTTTGGACCAATACAAATGAGCAATTCAAACTAGCTGATGGTCAGACAATTTTTGTAATGATGATGTTGACGATGACAAAAACTCAAATAAATAATTGACTAATGTATCTAATAGAAAATATCACTCCAATAATTAATTTATAGGTAATTTATTTTCTAAATATTGTGACTTTAATCAATTATTTTTTATTTTAATTTTTTAATGAAAAAATTACAAAAATTTTAAATTTATAAATATTTATATATTATTTAAGTGGAAATATAGTTTAAATTAAAAAATGTCCCTATTAAAATTTTACATAATAAAAAAATACAAATTTATTAACTATAAAAATACTTACATATTTACAATATTATTGTTATTTCAATTAGTAAAAATATATAATAATTATTTTAATAAGTACATATAAAATGTACTCTATAATGCCATAATCTCCATAAATTTTTCAATAATTTTCTTCTTTTTTTTTTCTTTTTTTATATTATTATTATTATTTTATAATAATTATTATTATTAATCCAAATTAGTTAACCCTAATTGACAATCCCGCTCCCCTCAAATCTCAATTGAAAAATTCATCCCCCATCTCTTGTAAAATTCATCTATCACTTGGAGAAGAAAATGTTCCATACTAATATATTCGAGTCTACAACCGTAGGTTTCAATGCACTTACCAATGAGGCCCTGATGATTAGTATTACATAGAAGAAATCAATTCTAGAATACAGATATCTGAAAAAATTTGGATTTGCGATTCCAAGTAAGATCAGTTTAGGATCACGGATCACCGCGCCACAATCATTTTTGTCCCACTTTCCTTCGCCTTCATCCATCGACATAGACGCCTCTGACTTTTTTTCATCCTCACCTAATCGACACCCACAACCTCCGCCTTTCTCTTCTTGTTCAACTGCAAAGCATAACCCCAAAAGCTACCGCCGCCTCTCCCTCTTCTTCATCCTTACCCAACCGACACCCACAGCTTCCGGCTTCCTCCCTTCCTCTTAAACCGTGATGCCTTCCTCTTCCTCTTCAGTCGTGCCTTTACTCCACTTTCAGTATGTTTAAAAATAACCAATTTTCTAAATAAGTTTTTTTACGATCACTACAAAAAGAAAAAAACATATTTTCAAAATAAATTTTGTCTCTAAAATTCACGTAGCTAACATAATTCATCTTTAATTTCATCCTTAATGTCATTAGTAACGAAAAAAAACTATAAAACAATGGCCATTTTTAGCAGTTCTAAAACCGTTACAAATGACCTATTTTCGTTATAAAAAACTTTTTGTAATGATTTTTACCGGATTTTAACCAGTGCATATACTTGAGCTATAAAAAGTCTCTTTACCGATTTTTTCCACAACAGAAAGTGGGTGGTCAACGCACTTATAAAGCACGTGAGAAATCTTATTATAATAGTTTTTGTAACGTTACCATTGTATTTTTGATTTATTTTCCGCAGACATTTCTCGTTATAAAAGAATCATTCCAATAAATGTTCATTGATTTGTAACGGCTTTTGTTACGGTATAATTTTTGTTGCAATAGCTGGTTGTCATAAAACTATTTTAAACGACGTTAAAAGTTCTTGCACCGCTATTTGTAACGGCGTTTCACGTTGATCTAATAACTTGATGTCATGGTTTAATTCTTCTGATTTCACACCTATTAACGCAGAATCACAAAATATTTTTTTGCGAAAACTGTCTATTCGTAGAACATTTGTAAAATATCTATAACTTGATTTTCTGTGAATTTAAGTCTGTTATCTGCTAGATTTTGATATTAAATATGATATTCTTACTTTATGTGGATCAATTTTCCATTTTTCAATGAATTTTCTGTATTTGTGATTTTTCACCTCTTATTCACAATGAAACTCTATTTGGAGTATTCTGTTTTGTTGTGGGAGGAAGAAATGGGGTTCAAATCAGCGAGAGTTAAGATACTTTTTCCTGTTTACTTGATTGTTCTTCCATTTTGGAACTAATAATGCAGGTTAGAAATTATTCTGAATGAAGCTCTGTTTCGCTCACCAAGTACTGAAAGGCCTAGGCTGTCCAAGCTGTCACAATAGATCTAAGGAAGAATAAAATTGGTGTGAAGGAAGAATTTAAGAAATTTGAAGAGAAGTTAAAAAAAAAAGAATTCAAAGTATATTGTCCACGGACGGGATGAAAGTGGTCGAAAGAGGCGAAGGGGAATTGCTTGAACCAACACCACCGAAATCCTACTACAAACGAATAAGGGTGCTTGAACTGACAGAGGACTGGGGTGAGCTTAGAAAGTTGAAATCCATTGAGTTCAAGAATTATATCCTAGTGTTCCCGGAGGACTACCTTAGATTTGAATACATAGACGAAACCGAGCAGAGGTATCCGGTGAATGACTGGTGGTTGAGCTACAGAAGATTCAAGGATTTTCTAAGAGAAGAAATCGAGTAGGAGTTCACTCGTCAAGCCGCCGGAGGAAAAATAAGGGCCTACCGAGTGGAGAAAATAACGAAGAAGGACGCCACCAAGGTAGGGAAGTCGAACTAGCTTCCAAGCAATATGAATTAGTTCATTTTGCTAGCCTGGAAGCGGTGGCGACCTATGAAATGACAAAGGCCATGGGAATTCTCTATGAGAGAGGATTCGCCACATAAAATATCTCGGGCCCGCTAGCTGACTGGATAAAAGAGCGAGGCCTGACTTGATTGATTCAAAATCTCAAGGATCTAGTGGATGTATCGTTGGTGAGGGAATTCTACGCTAACATGAGCTAAGCCGAGAGTCCCAAGAATATCTATGTCAGAGGGTAATGGGTGGATTGCTCAGCGAGGCGAATCAATCGAGTCCTGGGGTGGCCATTCCACTACCCAACCTAGGAGATAGAAGACAAGTTGAATGTAGCGGAGCGCTATGGCTCACTCGAGTTGTAGTCGCTTTACAGGACCTTCGCCACCACCCCGGAATTTGAAAAGAGAAACCTGATGTTTGGGTCGGTGGACGTTGATAAGAAGGAATTGGTCGAGTGGTCACTGAGCAGGGACATGATAACCTCTCACACCATGAACATCAGACCCGAATATGTGCTCGCACTGCAGTCAATTTTGGAGGAAAAGGCTGATATAGACATGGGCGCGATATTCTGCATAGACATCTGGTTGTGGAAAAAGATAGACCAAACGCTGGGTTACGGGATCCTGATTACAGAGCTATGCAGACGTGCAGGCGTCGATCTGCACACTCCAGTCCCTAATCTGTAAATGAAGCCACCACTGCCAGCAACTTTCCACAAAAATTGGCTAGAGTCCAACGGGTTTAGCCTGATCCCCAAGGAAAAGAAGAGGAAGGCAAAAGCGACATCGCCCCACCCCCCCTCCGAAAAAGAATTAGGAAAGGAAATTGTCCGCTTGTCAGAAGAAGAAGATGGAGAAGAAGAAGTGGTGTCGGAGGCTGAACCGGAAGGGGTCGCTGTTGAACTTGACTCGGAACAAACTGTCTCCGAGGAGACTCCCAAGGAAGCTGAGACTGCTGCTCGTTTCGCTCGGGAAGTGGAGGAGATTTTATTCAGTGAGGAGCAGACCCTGAGCAATAAGAGAGGAAAAGTTCAGGAGAAGGACGCTGACAAGAAGAGGTTGAAGCACAAACAAGACCACGCTCCTGAGCCATCTGTAAAGAAACCGAGGGTAAAGGTTGCAGTAAAGAAAACCAAAAGCCCGTGTCGGAAGCTGACAATGAAGGAAAAAGGAAAATGGAAGACGGTGGAGGAGCAGGTCAACCCGGACGAGATCCTTCTCTCTCGCTTGAGAAAAGAGATCACAATCAGAGAGCCCACCGACCAACCCGAGCAACCCTCGCTAGTGTAGCAGCCAAGCAGAGGGACGCCACTCCGCCAAATCAATCCAACTGGCGATGAACTTGTCCTATTCGACTAGCAGGGAGCAGTGAGCCAACTGCTGCTGGAGATCTTGGCGATGAACCCACTTTTGTTAACCAATCGGAGGTGGAAAAGCCAACTGCTGCTGGACCAAAGGAGGAGCGGGAGATTGTAATCACAGAAGAAACCATTGGCGGCATAGATGTAACCGTGGAGTCATTCAAAGATCAAGCTGCCAAGGTCTCCGCTGCCACAACCGCTGAAACTACCGAGGAAACCGACAGGGTTGAGGCAGTCATAACCTTGCTGCCTATGTTGCAGGTGTCTCCTAAAACAACAGAGCCAACAAGGGGGCAGCGGAAAAGAAACCATGACATATAGCCCCCAGACGCCGACGGAGACAACTGCACAAACAAAAGCTCCAACTCCGTTCTCAACCAAATCTGACAAGTCCATTATTGACGATGAGGAGGATGAAAAGAAGAAACAATACAAGCAGCGACAAGCTCGGCTGCTCGCAGAAATGCAGAAATTAGAAGAAGAGTGACAGCGCGAGGGGAATGAGAAAAGGAAGATAAATGTGCTGGTCAAACTGCTCAAGTGGTGGAAGCCGTTGACCCAGCTCCAACTGCGCTTCACGCAAGACTTCGAGGCAAAGAAGCAGCGCAACGAGCATATGAGGCGGCGAGACAGTTGGTATTCCTGAGGGAAGCCACCCCTGAGACAACACCTAATTCCATGAAGGAGAAGCCAGAGCCAATGGATATCAGTTCTGCATCTGAGCGACAGTCACCAGCACCCACTGAGGCTAGCACATCTGCTCATCCTGCGGCATTTGTATCAATCAAAAAACGACTGGATGACCTCGATGCAGCGCTGTTGAGCCAGTATGTTCTAACACAATCACTGGTCGAAAACCATGCCGAAAGCCTGGCCAGCCACTTGGCTTCTGAGAGCCCTGTGCTTGCCGCACTGGAGTCGCATGTTGGATGGCTGGAAACTCAAGCTACAAATTTTGGAAGGGCGCTAGAGAGCCTCGAAAGAGGACAAAGCGATATTTTAAAGGCTCTCGCAACTACCACCCATCATAATACAATTTTGATGGAACAATAGCTTGATTCAACAAAGAGCCAACAACGACTTGAGGAACTAATGCGGCAACTTGTCAAGCATCTTCCTCAGATAGGACGTGGATCCTCGAAGCCCAACGAGCAATGATTTAGGATCCTTCCCCTGTCTTATACATATTTTTGGAAAATAATGGCAAGGCATGTACATAAATTTTTTATGATCAATGATACGACAAATATTTGGTAACAAGTCGAATCCTTCAATATTGTGTGCCTATTTTAACTGTAAGCATGCGTTGTTACTTGAAATTCTTTTAATACATCGCTACGTTAGACCTACAATATGTTTTAAAGTAGAGTTAGACAACTTGCGAGCGCTGAACTTAGTAATTTTCTATTTACCTTATTCAATAATGTGAATATTGAGTTAAACCAAATACCCGCTCATATGACTTGAAAAGGTTAGTGCCCCCTTTGTTTCAAATTTTCCACACTCAGTAGGGCAAACGAACTTTTGTCTATCGACTCCGCTCAAATGAAATGACATTGAAAAAGGGAAGTTCTTAAATATTGTTTGAAAAATGATGTAAGCGAAGCGGGAAAGACATATTATTAAAGAGACTGAAAAGGCGTAGATACGATGAAAAAAATCAAATAAGGTCACGAGCAGACACAATGTTTGTTTGAAACTCTGTGATCCATCGCGAAATATAATGAGCGATGCAAAAAAACAAAAAAAATTCCACACCTTTCGGCTGAAGGTTCCCTCATCAAAAAAATAGTTTCCGCTGAGCGAGCAAAGTTGTTTATGCCTGGATGACTCCGCTCATGTTAAATTAGCTTGACAAGTTTTGAATGCTTAAGGATAAATTGCTCCTATTTGAGATTCATTCTATTCACAACCATGAAACTGTTCTTATGGAATACTTGATTGTCTTGAACTGGTTAACTTCTTATTCGCACGATTGAGTTTGTTCGAGGATGAACAAAGGTTTAGTGTGAGGAGGTTTGATAACTTCAAATAATAGCATATTTTTCGCTTGACAAAACTGTGTTACTTGAATTTTTATGTGAAAACCATCAAAATATCTGATTTAGGGCATACTTTCTTGAATTATTTCGCTTGGTATGATCCAGAGCGCGTTTGTTGAGATTATTAACGTTTTTGGCCTATTTAAGTGATATCTCTTGTCCAGAAAAGCTAAGTATTGAAAGTCAAGCTACGAAGTTTTCCGTTTGGAAAGTGACACTCTTTCCGCTCGAGCAGCGCTAGCGATCAGACATTCACCGCAGCAAAGCGAGAGTGAACCACTTCGGGAATCCACTAAGTGTTCATCTCTCAATGGTTCGGCCATTCCGATACCAGCCAACGGCGACAACTCTACTTGAGTTGTGCTAATGCCCTCCAGCCATCTGGGCATGCGAAGCGACCACCCTAGGAGTTATGGCAAGTACAATTGCTTCAACATAATTACTGCCGCCAACTGCCTAACTGCTCAGCGGTTGGAGCCACTTCTCAACTGCTTGCAACTGCTGTCTTCTCTAATTTATAAATAGGGCCAGGTTTCTTTTTGCAAGATACACATGCATACATACTTTCGAGTGTTGATTCTACAGATTTTTACAGCTCCAACCTTGTAAGGTAGTTCTATAGTTAGAAATGGCTAGAGGAGTTAAGACTTTCTCCTCCTCTGGCCGCTCACTTTGTTATTTTTTAGATTAGTTTATTCTTTTGTTCCTACTTTGATTTACTGCCTTTATAATGAAGAATTTTACTATTTTCTGTAGTAAGAAATCAAATATCAAAATTTTTCTACTATCGCTTCTATCCAAGAGTCATATTTGCATTTAGACGTTAGGATCAGAATCCTATTTTGCTGCGGAAGAACAGAGAATTCTCGACTATTTTAGCCCAATTTCGCATCGTATTCATTAACAGATTCTATGTAGTTCAACGTAGCTAAGTATGCGGGAGCCTTGTCGACCTGCTTAGTTGCTGTTCTGAATTCGATTATGATTAAAATTCTTCATTATATATATTGTACAATGAAGTACCACACGAGTGGATATCTATATGAATCCAAATCCGCCGAATCACTCATGGTATGATCTTCAATGTGAAATCAATTCACATCGATTCTTGCATTTTTAATGTAAAAAAATACCGATACAGATGCGGGCGTTCTAATGATTTGATAGATTATTCTATTATGCCACATAAATTCTAGTGACATTAGATTTTCTTGCGTATAATATTCTGATTTTGGGCGTCATTGAAGTCTTGTTGTAAATCCCTTAAGGTCAAGTACCAGTGAAGTCATTTTCTGTTTTAACAGTTTTATGCAATTACATTTACTTTTTCTGTCATTATGTCTTATAAATATATGTTTCGCTTACTCACCTTCCTCATTTACTCACTTCATCAATGAGAACTTAGCCATCTATTAACATACAACTCAGACACAACATTATCTGAACATCCTCACCGCTTGCCTATTATCACATATACTATAACTATGACCCGTTCCCCTTCGCCTCTGCTTGTCTCCGTTCACAACCGCTCTTGTTGCATCCATAGCTCGCTCACCGCCTCTACTGCACATACCCTTGATCGCTCCACCTTACTTGCTTTGCTTTACTTTGTGTCTTAGTTAATCTTCGGCTCACTCAAAAGCGAGCCATCTTACCGTTTTCCGCTATGCGTCACCAGTATTTCAATTCTTGATTTAAATTTTGTGACTTAAAATCCCTGTGTTCGACCTGAAAACTCACAAGTTAAAGAGTATGAATAATTGTGATAGTACGATGTAGGGTCTACAACATTTTCACCATCTATATCTGAACATTTCCAATAATACACATCCATCCAAGAAATTCATAAGAAATTCCCTACTTTAACTTTACACATCATCAAATCGCAATTATAAGAATTTGTACATGTTTATAATGACGTACAAATCATCTAAATAAGACAAGAATACTACAAATTTTTTAAATAAAATAACTACTATAAATATAATGTATATTTTTTAAATATATTTTAACATGGTACTTCAGATTCTTCCCTTGATGTCATCGGCACGGTAATATATCAAATTAGCTAACAATAATAATTAATTATATTACACAAATTTAACTTTAGGTTGCCATCTTCTTATTAAAGATTGACTGTATTTGGAATATATTAGTAATCCTGTTGCGCTATTACAATAATGTTAATTTATTCTGATATTATTTTAGCCTTGTAAAATGAAGTTTCTTAGTAATATTCAATAATTGAATAATGTGGCACAAAGTATCAATTCAATGTGTAGTGAATATATTTTCAATCAATGTGAATGCATTCTTTTTCTTAGAAAATCCAAAATAATATTTATGTAAAATATAACTATGTATACGTAGATACATATAATCTGATTACTATTATCCAACATAAAAACGTATCTATAAAAATCACTCCCACCTCGACATTTAAAGCATAAACATAATTCCTTACACTAAAAAACATACGCTAATTGCAAGATGGAGAGCATGAAGATCAAGATCGAAGCTGTAATTGTCATTATGTTGATGGCGATGGCTGTCTCGTCCGCAAAAGATTGTAAATTGTACTGTGAGAAGCAATGCACCGTGATCCTAATAATCAAGATCTGCATGCAAAAATGTATGAAGGAGTGTCATGCTGCCGAGATGGCTTCTCTCACTGCATCCGGCGCTCACAACGTGAATGGATTTGAAATCCACGGTGCAGACAATGTAATGGAAAGGAATGATTGATGAATAATTGTTTCGATGAAAATATAATTTGGAACTATATCAAAATTGTCTGATCATAATGTGAGTGATTAGATTAATCTTTAAATCATTTTTTTTTAGGTTGGGTTTAGTTTAATCATGGATATATAGATAATTGTGTTGTGGAAACTCCAAAAACAATTTTGGGCAGCTGATAATACAAGTTTCAAATAACTTATTGTCAGTTTTTTTTTTTTTTTTTTTAACATGGCAATTGCTACTCGTCCGGTGCGATTTGGGTAAACCTTGGTTGAACCAAATATCTACAAACTAAGCTCGAAAAGACAAATAACACTAGGCAAACTATTTGTGACAGGTGAACAACAATTGAGGAATGACACTCTCACAATCACGTTTCGCCATATCAGCCGAGACCTGTCTGACTCGACCGACCTGGAACCGGAATGGCCTTGTCCGTACCGATTCCATTATTATTACCTATTTTTTCAATTTTTTTTCTCTGTATTTACACTTTTTTGGAGGGGAGAAAGAACAAAATAGAGTGGGTATTTGTTAAACTAGGAAAGAGAAGAAGAAAAAAAAAAAACGGAGCCACAGAAGAAATGGGAGGAAATGGAAGGAAGAAAAAAAAGTAGCACGTGACCGAAAGAAGAAACTGATTTGGGGAAAGGATTGAGGAAGAAGAAAAATGTGGCTTAAGATAGAACTATTCAATTTTATGATTTATATTAAATTAAAATTGTAAAATGATCCTACAAAAATTAAGAATAATTTAAATTATAATTAAATTCAATTATTTAAATTTATTTATTTTTTAAAATTAGTTGTATTTATTATTTTTAGTTATTTGAATTACTTATTATCAATTATATTAAAAAATAAAAATATTATATTTAAATTTTAGACTTATATTTGACCGTAAACCAAAATATATCTGAAACGGTCAAAATCGATCCGTGATTGATATCCGCGAAGGCGAACTTTGGTGGGATGATGCAAAATTCGACTATCAGATTTTTGAAATTAAAAAAGAAAAGATATATACACAGATTGCAAATTTATTCGGCTGTGGAAAAAAAAAAAAAAAAAAAAGCCAGTAATAAATTGGTTGTAAATTGTGATTGTGTAAAAATGACTATCTTACAAACACATATACATATGAATATATGCATAAATATATCAAAAAAATGTAAAATTTATATATTTTTTATAATACTATATACATTAAAAATTTATAACAATATTAGTAAAAATAAATTTACTATACTAGTGTTGATGCGTTTTTTCAACAATAAAAGTAAAATCCGAAAATAAAGAAATATCCCCGAATTTGATAGATGAGTGCTTGAGATTAAAGATTTCTAAACACTGTAGAATACATAAAGTAAAATAAGGAAAATAAAATAAAAGACTGGAAAATTAAAAGTGGTGATCCCCAAAAGCAATTCTCTTGAATTTGATGTCGATTGAAGATCCCTCCTCTATACAGTACGGAATCCTTAAATAATCCCTTGAAGATACGGTTCGAACCGCTATCCGGTCGGTTACCATAACCGCTGTTAACTCTCCAAAAAGTTCTCTTCCATCGACACGTATGAGAACCGTCCTATCATGTCCGACCTTTGAAAACCGCTCGCCAGTTGAAACTACCCTCCACTATCAGAAACTGCTTTTTACCTGACCTGCAGGATAGCTACTTTTACTACCTGACCTTTGAACTTGGTCCGACTTCAATGTCCGACCTTCTTACACCCGACCATTGGAATTTGTCCCGACTAGGTCCGACTTCACTATCCGAACTATTTAGTCCCGACCAGGTCCAATCTCATCATACGTCCGATTTTCTTACATCCGACCCTTAGAATTTGTCATGACTAGGTCCGACTTTAACATCCGAACTATTTGGTCCCGACCAGGTCCAATCTTATCATCCGTCCGACCTTTGGGATTAACCCGATCAGGTTTGATCTTAACATCTGACCCTAAGCTCATCCGACCCGGTTATTGCAATCATACTTGGACTTTCAAAAAGCCCACTAGACGTTTCGAATAACCTAATCTTGGTTGGCCCATTCCCTAAAAACCTATCCATCATTTTTTGTGCTCAACAACTTGCCTCCTCCCGCCGAAACGTCACTCCTCGAACTACGGAAGACGTGACGTTTTAGGGTTACAGTGTGATCATCACACTGTGCTGCGTCAAATCAAAGGGTTTATGTTAAACCCTACCTTTATCTTCTCAAACTCACGCATTCACAATTCTAAAAACCTTTTCTGTTCTCATACAGCTCCCTCCTTCGATTTTACTTCCTTTCTACCTTTCTCATCCTCGCGTAAATGGCTAACCAATACGTTCATGCACTTCCTTTCGACGGAACCGAACCCTCAGTACCCCTTGTGACTTCCAAGGTTCTTACCCCTACAATACGCCCTTATTGCACTACCACTGCAGATGCTGAGCGTATGAGCTCTGTTATTGTGCAAGTTTTTCCTATTATCGTCAACAATGAAGCGTTCAAACCAGAGCGCCTTCTGGACAGTATCAAGACTCACTTGACTGATCCAAAAGATGCTTATCGGAAATGGTACGCAAGGCTCCTTCCCCATTTTGAGAACCAATGGAAAACCCAAGGGATCGATAAAGCTATCCTCCTTTCAACGCAACCCCTTTATCTACACGATAAAGTTTTGATGGCCATGGCAGCTTTTTGGCATTCACAGATAGGTGCCTTTTTCCTCCCTTCAGGTCCTATGGGACCAACCCTAATGGATGTAGCAGTGATTGCGCATTTACCGATCACAGGCGAGGACCCCGTTCTAGTTTCTCTCGAAAATCAAGAACTTCCCCCCAACCATCAAGGTTGGGCCCTGGCCAAGCTTCCTGAAAGAGAAAGAGGATGGACATACTTTGTTAACAAATATCAGGGTAAGGAGGATACCCCTGTTTCCGAGTTGGAACACACTGCTTTTCTCCTCTTTTGGCTCTGCAGGTATATCTTCTCCCTTTTAATTTCTTTCATATGTCCAAAGTTTGAATATTCGAGCTTAAATTTCTTTCTTCTTTCTTCACAGATATGTTATTCTTTCCCCTTCGAAACTTGTTTTTTCTACTCACATTGATCTAGCCATCCATTTGGCCTGCGACCACTTTACTTCATTAGGCACCTTATTTTTAGCCAACCTCTTTGAAGGTTTAACTCGAGTAAGTTCCCGTCTTATATATACTAAAAAGGCGGACACTGCAGCCTCAGGACCATTTTGGTTCCTGGAATTGTGGCTCCGTCTATACTTCCCTTCTGCATTTTTTGGTCGCCTCCCAATTTCTCCCAATCCTTATAGGTCTATTGGCTATGCCTTAGCCAGATTAACCCCAAATTCTTCTTGTCTAAAATCCTCTGATTCTATAATAACCCAAATTTTGACCGAAGATCGGAACAATTCCCGCTTTTTTGTATACACAACCTTAATGCAATATTCGACCGATCTTTTCTTCCTTTATCCTGACCTAACTTATCCTTTAACTCGCCCAGATCCTATCCATCACCCGACCTACACTTTTTCCTGGGACGCCGCGATGAAACCCCGATCTCTTTTTTCCAGTAGGAGGTCGAATAAGAAAAATCGTAGATCGTTTTATACTTACAATTACCAACCTCAATTTTTATCGAGGCAGTTTGGTTGCTGTCAGGGAATTCCAGGACCATTAGCCAGTCCCCGCCTCATCTTTCAAAGCCCCGAGGGTCTGGTGATTCCCGAGCTCATCCCGACCTATATTTCTCAACTCACCAACTATATCACCTCTAATTCATACCTACCTTTCTGCCCAAAAACCTCGACAACAGAAACTTTTCCCGCCTGATGGTCGGCCACCTGGTCTTTACTTGCCCCTTCGACTGACCAACTGGTCGGGAAACTTGCTCCACCCCCAGCCCTGGCTCTTGGCTCTCCCCGACTAGCAGTCAGAGGAAGGAAAAGGCAAGTACCTGTTGCAAGTAGGTCGGGAGCAAAAAGGCAAAAAACAAAGACCACTTCTACTATCGACAGGCAGGCCATCGAGGAATACTTGGCATCTCTGCCAATAGACACCAGTGGAATGCCAAAGTATTTAAGGCAACAATTTGGTAAGTTTTGTTCCTTTCACTATGTTATTTTCGTACGGCCCCCTTTTAACTTCAATATATCTGTTTCAGAAGATCCTTCATTGCCACCGACCACTGGTCCGACCATGTCTCAACCGACCGATCATCAATCACCCGAGGCACAATTTCCCATTAATTTATCCTCATCCCGATCAACTACCATCCTGACCAAAGAACAACCATTTGTGGTCCGGACCACAGAGCAACTACATGTGGTCCCGACCACCACACAACCAACTCCCAGACAATCAGAGGTAAAATGATTTCTGACATAGACAAACACAAATTAATTTCAAACAATAACTTCAAACCTTTCACTGTAGGCACACCGACCAGAAGAATCGATGGGAAGGATACTTCCTCCCCCAGCGTCGGATATGGTCGCAGTGATGCCCGACCAACCTGTTGTCCTCCCCGACCAAATTGCAGAACCACAACAGGTAAAGCGCTGAACCCTTAATGTTGTCCTTTTGATAGAACTCCTGATACTTAAAACCTATTCCGACCAGGCACCCATTGAAAATGTGGTATTGCCCGAACCCAACCAGGTCGTGGCTTTACCCGATCCACTTGTCCAACAAGTTGATGAGGTTCCTCTTACTGCTCCCGAACCAGTACAACCAGACCTACCACCCCATGATGTAGAGGAAATTTCCTCCTCAAAGTCGGGTGAAGCTTCCGTTAATTTTGACCCGCTGGGTCCGGTTGGTACCCTTTCTTATCCATTTTTTTTTTGATTTAAATTTTCGCCCATCCAATAGTGTTGAAATTTCTTGTCTTTTGTTCAGGGTATGGAATTAGCAGCTGCCCAACATCTTCCACCAGGGGATGAATCAGTTACTCGTCTGACTATTCGTCCAATCAACCCCTCAATTTCCAACTCATGGCCCCTTCTGAGGCTACGGCTGCCCTGAATCAAGTAACCTTCCAACCTTATCTCTCAAGAATTTTACCATGTCTCTTAGCTTGCTAATCTCATCCTGTTTTAGGCTACCTAGGAGATGAACATTTTGACCCGAATAAACCTCCCGACTCCCGTCAGAACCATTGTGGAACGTTGCGCCAATTTGGATTTTGCTGACTTAGAACTGGCTGACCTTTCGGCGCTAGTCCAAGTCGCAATAACCTTATTGGTTCAACCTGCCTTGGAGTCGGGAGCTTCACCTGTTCTCGATCGGATGATGGCCAGGATCACCAAACTTCAAGCTGAACTTCCTCTGATCCAACCTCCATCATCCGAGGCGACTTCATCCCGTCCAGCTGCAGATCCTAACAATATTGAAGCAGATTTAAGGAAGGCTGACCAAGACCTCAGCATGGCCAGGACCCGACTGGACGAGCTCTGATAGGAAAGACATACATTAGCTACTGAAATCTCCCAAAAGACTGAAGAACTTCGACGACTTCAAGAACGATTGGAAGCTCTAGATGATAGCATACATGAAGGAAGTCGTCTGGTTGAAACACATTGCCTTAACCAAACCAGTCTTTGCGAGCAACTTCAGATAGCTATACAAACAAGACTCGTCCAGAGACATCAAAAAGCTTACCAACGACGACGGGCCATCAAGTCAGAACTAAAATGGTCCGACCTTAAAACTGCCTTACGGGCCCTTCTCTCCATGTAGTTCAAATATCATGTAAATTGCTTCAGACTTGACTTGTATATTATTAATTCCTATTTTAGAAACTAGATCCTATCTTTCCTGCGTTTATACTAAGTCTAACAAGCAAACACAGATCCATGTTTATTGCCTATTACTAAATTACCTAACTTAGAGACCAAAATATCTATGTAAACTCCGTACCTCAAACCTCCAAAATGTCATCATCATTACCCTTTTATTCAACATGGTTTCTCCTCGCCTCCGCGTTCCTCTTTCCAACTGGGAATGTGCTCTCCAACCATTCTTAGTGGGAAAGCACTCCATAGGCCATCATGCTGAAGATATGATACAGGTTCTGAAACAACTGAATTTCAAATTTAGATTCTCCGGCAGAGGCAGGAGAACCATTCATCGTACCATCCGACTGATGGAGCATATATCCACCAGCTATGAACCTTATACCGATATACTTACACGCATATCGGATCTTGATCATCATCTAGACATGATAAACCATCACGTAACCGCCATTCTCCCAGACCTTAGTTGGAACAACGATTTCCAACCACAAAGATCAACGCTCTCCAGACTGAGTGTCCTTGCGGAACGAGAGATTCAGTCCTTGCAAGACATGAAGTCCCGAACTGAACAAAATCTTCAAGACATGCAAGACAGATGGGATCGCTACCGCTTGGATTTGGATGACCTTCTGGATGAAGAACCTGAAATGGTCTCGGCACTTTGGGATGATACCATCAATCTTTCTGATGACTAGAGAACCCTTTTACCAATGGGTTCGAACCCTTTAGAGGGTCCCTATGATATTTTTTCCTTTTTAAATAATTAATGACAAAGTTCCGAAAAGGCAGGGTAATACCTTTTCAGATACTTAGCATTAATATTCTCATGTACCATTTTCCCTTCTTGATTTATGATAATAAAAGCTCCATTCCCAATTACTTTATGAATGATGAAAGGACCTTCCCAATTGGGAGACCACTTCCCTAATTGATCCACTTTCTTATAGGTCGGCAGAATTGTCTTCCAGACCAGATCGCCTTCTGCAAAAAACTTAGGGACCACTTTCTTCCCATAGTATTTTGCCCTAATCTCGCTCTGCCTCACCACTTGGTCCAAAGCGTTCATCGATCTGTATCTAACTCTTCCAATTGTCGCCACATCTTTTGTAAATACACCTCATCAATGCAGGATGTCGTACTAGTCACCCTGGGTGAAGGCACAACAAATTCTGCAGGTAATACTGCATCTTGCCTGAATGTTAATTGGTATGGAGAGAATCCAGTAGAGACATTTCTACTATTCCGATGAGCCCACAGTGCCTGAGATAGCAAAGTATGCCATTTCCTTGGATTCTCCTCCACCATTTTCCGAATAATGCCAATAATAATCTTATTTGCTGCTTTGGCCAATCCATTCGCCTGCGGGTAATATGGTGAAGAATGGTGTAATTTAACATTATGTTCAGCCAAAAACTCAACGAAATTTTCCCCAGTAAACATCAACCCTTGATCGGTTGTGAGAGTGTGAGGAATTCCAAATTGGTAGATGATATGATTGAGTACGAATTCAATCACTTCTTTCTGCGTCGCATTTTTCAAAGGAACTGCTTCCACCCATTTGGTAAAATAATCAGTCGCCACCAAAATAAAAGAATGTTGTTTCGACTAGGCCGGATGAATTTTCCCAATTACATCTAACGCCCAACCTTTGAATGGCCAAGGTTTAACCATTGTCTGCAAATCTACTGTTGGCAGATGATGTAAAGGACCATGCTTCTGGCACTCTTGACATCCCTTGGCAAATCTGATACAATCATAAAAAAATTTCGGCCAATAGAATCCCATACGATGGATGGCCCATCGCATATTTAAACCTGCCCGATGCGCGCCACATATCCCTCCATGGACCTCCTCCATTATTTTAATAGACTCCTCAGGTCCCAAACACCTCAACAAAACCCCTTCGAAGGTTCTTTTATATAAAATCCCATCAATAAGCTGAAAACGCAAAGCCTCTAAACGAATACGAATAGGAGTAGTAGAATTTGGAGATTCCAAATATACCATAATCTCTGTTCTCCAATCAGTCCCAGAATCGATACTGCCAATCAACTGCTGACAAGCACTCTGAGCCAGATTATCAGCCAACTGATTCTCTGCTCTTGGTACATGCTCAAAAACTACTTCCCCGATTCTATATAACAAATGTAGCACTACATCTCGGTATCTATGCAAATGGGGAAAATTACACGCTTACCGTTTCAATACTTGGTTGATAACAAGTTGAGAATCCCCATATAGTAGAACAGACTGCACTCCCTTAGTGATAAGTGCTTCCAGACCCAAAATCAGTCGTTCATATTCTGCGGAGTTATGCGTCATATCTTCCATTTGAAGCTGCAAATTAATTTTGCCGCCTCCTGGTCCTTCTAGTATCACTCATGCTCCCGACTTTCCTTTCGAACGGGAGCCACCAAAAAACATTTTCCAAGGACTGGTGCCAACATATGGCATTATTTCTTTTTCTGATGACCCATTGCTTGTAAGCTCAACCAACAAATCAGCCACAACCTGCCCTTTCACAGCCTTGAGAGGTCGGTGGTGTAATGCAAAGGGAGCCAACTTAATAGCCCACTTCATTAATCTACCTTGCATGGTTGGTCTGTGCAACATTAGTCTGACCAAATCCATTTTAGAAACCACTTCGGTTTCTCTTGGCAGAATATAATGTTCCAACCGAGTGCAAGCAAAGACTAAAGAATAACACATTTTTTCCGGCATACTATAATTCAACTCAGGTCCTGCTAAAGTTTTACTCAAATAATAAATGGCTCTTTCCTTACCATCTTCCCATTATAGCACCAAAAGACTGCTTACCACATCAAAACTGTTCGCCAAATATAACCGAAGAGGTCGGTCGCCTCTTGGAGGAACCAACACAGGCGGGTTAACCAAGGCCTCCTTGATTTCCTCCAATGCCTTCTGTTGGTCCCGACCCCAAGCAATATCGGTGGCCTTATTCCATAATAATTTTGTGATAGGTTTTAATTTCCCTGCGGCGTTTGATATAAAACACCTTAGGTAATTCACCTTTCCCAAAAAACTTTGTACTTCTTTGACCGACTGAGGCAACCGCATTGTTAGAACAGCTTTGGCTTTGTTCGCGTCAATCTCTATTCCTTTTTCATGTACTAAAAACCCCAAGAAATTCCCCGCCGAAACTCCAAAGGCACATTTCATTGGGTTCATTTTCAAGTTGTACTGCTTCATCCGAATAAAAGCATTTTTTAAATCAACCAAATGTGAATCAAAGTCGTTAGACTTAATGATCACATCATCAATATATACCTCCATTGACCGCCCAATAAGATCATGAAAGATAGTGTTCATAGCCCGTTGGTAAGTCGCTCCAGCATTCTTTAAACCGAATGGCATAACTGTCCATTCATAAATTCCCAACGCTCCTGGACACCTAAATGCAGTTTTGGGTATATCTTCTTCTGCCAATGAAATTTGGTTATACCCTGCGTATCCATCCATTAAACTCAAAATCCGGTGTCCCGCCGCAGAATCGATCAATATGTCTGCTATAGGCATGACATATTCATCTTTTGGAGTGGCGAGATTGAGATCTCTAAAGTCGATGCAAATTCGGATCTTTCCATTTTTCTTGGTTACCGGAACGATATTGGCTAACCATTCCGCATATCGACATGGACGAATGAAACCAACTTTTAGTAGCTTCTCAATTTTTTCTTTGATCTGGGGCATCAATTCTAGACTCACTCTTCTTGGTGGTTGCTTGTAAGGCTTAAACCCTTTTTTAATAGGCAACCTATCTTCTATTAAACTGCGCGCCAGTCCGGACATTTCGGAATAATCCCATGCCAGACATTCCTTGTGATCTTGAATTAACGCTACCATTCGCTCATGTTTATTTTTCGTCAGTAAACCACTTACCCTGACCATCTTGGGTATCTGTTTGGTTCCCACATTATATTCAATAAGAGGATCCTGACTTGACAAAGAAGTTTCTGTCTTTTCCAAGAGGTCAGGCCAGCGAAAACCTTATTCTTCACCAACATTATTGTTGGAAATTCTATTATTATGTAGTCTAACCATTAATTGGTTTAAATAAAACTGCCTAATCAGTTTATCACATTTATTTATTTCTTCCATAAATTAAACTTCAAATAAAAGTTTATTTTGGCTAACAACAGAGCCATAATACAGAAGATTGTTTCTAATGAAACACACAACCCTACGTAGTGAGCTTACAGCCCTTCCAGGGATACTCATCTACCATAGTTGTCCGTGAAATCGGTGGTACGTACTCCGTATAAAGAACCGATTCTTCCACTCCTTCTGTAGAACCGAACGGATTTGTACTGGCTTCCATAGTGAAAACCCGATCTCCTTCCCAAAACATAATCTGTTGATGGAGAGAAGAAGGCACGCACTTGGAAGCGTGAATCCAGTCTCGCCCCAATAAAACTGAGTAGGTAGTATTGGCATCCACAACAAAAAACACGGTCGAAATCACCTTCGGTCCAACCTCAATGGGTGCCACCATCATCCCTTCTGGTTTGGTCGGTTGTCCTGTGAAGCTTGTCATCTCGATGTCTACTGGAGACAAATCGCCAACCTCTTTGCCCAATTTTCTTAAATTTTTGAGGGGCATGACATTGAAAACATCCCTATTATCGATAAAAACCTTGTTAACCGGCTTACCACATATGTGAGCGTTAACATAGAGTGGTTTTAAATGCGGAATTGCTCCTTCTGGTATAGGTAAAAAAGCCATAGGTGGAGGTCTGCCAACCATTGCTGCCCATTCTGGTTCTTCCTCATCCTCGAACTTTGCCCAAATGGGTTCTTCTTCAACGAACCATCGCATATCCGTCATCCTGACTTCGAATCCTGCTTTATCAGGTTTTACTATCTTGCTGCGCAAAACTTTTGTCTCTTCTGGGGCAAATGATCCGAAAATAATCTCAGGGGTCTCCTCCTCTGCACTTTCTATTTCAAGATCAATATTGATCCGTGTGCAGAATTGACATTGAAAACATCTGGCCTTCTTGATAGGCTTGCTGTTCTGCCCTTGCTCCTCTGTTTCATCATTCAAGTCCTTCCTTTTAGGTGACGATTCTCTCTTCTCTTTACCCTTATCTGTTCACTTTCCATGCCGCGCTGCATACCTGTGTTTAGCATTACGAATTTGTGTGCGATTCATACTTGGAAATTGAGGGTCTATGTATATTGGCAGAGGCTTTCTGTTTCGGCTCCATTTCTCTTGGACTGGATGTGGTTTGCGTGTTGGTCGGTCCCGTACCACGACTTTATCTTTCAATTCTACTTTGAACGACCCATCTTCTCTGTCCCATTTTTCTGCTACTCTAGTTTCACAAACTTTGAATTTCACTTCCTGATTGGATTCCCGTTCTTTAGGCTTGCGTTCTTTTCGTCTGGTGTCTTCTTCATCATCACTTTGCACAACTTGCGAAGACCGCAAAGAGATCATTGCAGTAGTTACTTTTGGGAAGGGCTGATGCTCTACTCCTATTGTTACATATTTGAATATTCCTGCTTTGATAGCCTTTTGTATTTCCTTTCGGAAATGTGTGCATTGATTAGTGTAATGAGTAAAGGAATTATGCCACTTATAGTATGGCCTTCCCTTTATTTCCTCCTTCATTGCCAAATTTTGCCCTTTAGGAATGCGAATCTTCCCATCCGCTAATAGAATATCGAAGATCTCTTCGGCCTTGGATACATCGAAGGTCGGCTGCTCCCTCTCCTCTGTTCCTGGAAATGGCTTTAGTTTTGAACATACGTACGGTTTGCCATTCACAATTTCAGTTGCCATCTCTTCAAGAATATTTCCTTCATCTGGCGAATAAATCTCTGTATCAACACTCGTCATTTGTTGTACCCTGTTCCGATGAAAGTTGTGATCTTTTTCTCTAAACAAAGATTCTAATCTCCCTGCTTTGGAGGCCAGACTAGCCAAGTCCTGAACATCATGGGCTGTCAATGCCTCCCGAAGTCTGGAATACATGTTCCTGACCACCAAATTGGTCATTCCACTTTCTTCGATGATTGTCGGGCATCTGCCTTTCATGAGTCGTATCCGGTCAATAAACTGATACGCGGTCTATTCTGGCATCTGTCGGATCTCTAAAAGATCTGTGAGTGAGACTGTCGGGAGAGGATTAAAAAATCTTGCATGAAATGCTGCCTCCAGACTCTCCCAGGTTTGCAACTGCCCGGGTGGCAAATTTGCAAACCATGAAAAAACGGTCCTTGTAAGCGATATCTCGAACAATTGTAATTTATAGAAAGAATTATTGCCTACTTCCCCTAATTGAGCCGTGAAACGTCCCACATGCTCAATAGTTGATGCCCCATCTTCTCCAGAAAATGAATGAAAATTGGGTGGCCTGTAATTCCTTGGAAGCGGATGCTCGTTGATGATTCTTTCTGGAAATGGCCTCTGGTACGCAGGTCTGTTGACCGTCTAGGGGTTCATTCCAAAATGTACCCTCAAGACCTGAGCAATGTCCTCTGGGTCTACTCTGGGTGGGACAGGATCCAATACATGAATAGGATTGTGAGCCTGGCCTCCCAATCTTTCCCCTCTGAGGTCGGTAGGCTCGGTCCTAACACCCAACGGAATATTATTCGGGTATGTAAGAGGAGTCTTCCCTCTGTCAACCCTTGGAGCAGTAACACTTGGAAAAGTGTTGTCCACATATGAGGGCCCCGCAAAATTTGCCTGTAACCTGGATGGTGATAGTTCTGGTGGCGTCTGGATGGGTTGCAAAGTAACCCTTGATAACGCCTGATTTAACGTATTTTGCATAAGGTTTTGTTGCTCACCCAACATATTCTGCATGGCCAAATTATGCTGGTTGTTCAATTGCTGAACATAAGAAACCCAGTCAGCAGGTGTTTGTGGCATTTCTCCTGTATTTGGCATGACAGGTGGTGAAACCGTTTCGCCCACCGGCGCCGAAGATGATTGAGGCTGTGAGCCTGCCATGTGGATCCTTCCGACGATTCGGCCGGACCTCAATCGTATGAAACTCTCCGTTGACGTAGGATCGGCAATTTTGCCTTTCTCCCACTGTGGTCGCCAAATTGTTGATGCGTTTTTTCAACAATAAAAAGTAAAATCCGAAAATAAAGAAATATCCCCGAATTTGATAGATGAGTGCCTGAGATTAAAGATCTCTAAACACTGTAGAATTCATAAAGTAAAATAAGGAAAATAAAATAAAAGACTGGAAAATTAAAAGTGGTGATCCCCAAAAACAATTCTCTTGAATTTGATGTCGATTGAAGATCCCTCCTCTATACAGTACGGAATCCTTAAATAATCCCTTGAAAATACGGTTCGAACCGCTATCCGGTCTGTTACCATAACCGTTGTTAACTCCCCAAAAAGTTCTCTTCCATCGACACGTATGAGAACCGTCCTATCACGTCCGACCTTTGAAAATCGCTCGCCAGTTGAAACTACCCTCCACTATCAGAAACTGCTTTTTACCTGACCTGCAAGATAGCTACTTTTACTACCTGACCTTTGAACTTGGTCCGACTTCAATGTCCGACCTTCTTACACCCGACCATTGGAATTTGTCCCGACTAGGTCCGACTTCACTATCCGAACTATTTAGTCCCGACCAGGTCCAATCTCATCATCCGTCCGATTTTCTTACATCCGACCCTTGAAATTTGTCCTGACTAGGTCCGACTTTAACATCCGAACTATTTGGTCCCGACCAGGTCCAATCTTATCATCCGTCCGACCTTTGGGATTAACCCGACCAGGTTTGATCTTAACATCTGACCCTAAGCTCATCCGACCCGGTTATTGCAATCATACTTGGACTTTCAAAAAGTCCACTAGATGTTTCAAATAACCTAATCTTGGCAGGTCCATTCCCTAAAAATCTATCAATCATTTTTTGTGCTCAACAACTAGTAAATAGAAAAGGAGTCAAATCTAACAAATTAGAAAATAAATGTTTAAGCCAACAATGCTATGGAAAGATATTAGAAATTATTATTGAACATAATAAAAACTCCTATCTCTGTTGCAACTAAATATTTACACTTATGATTTAAAGTTGTCTTATACCTAATAAATAGCTTATTTTCACTTACCGATTATATAATTTTATCTAATTACTAATTTATCTATATTCTTACTTCTATTTATTAAAATATTATCTCACATTTTACTTTTAATCTCCGTGAATTCAAAGTTATTTTAGACTTTAGCAATTTATGTAAAAACACCTTCGTAGCAAAAATATAAAAACTTTGTCAAACTTTGTGAACATAGCTCATGTTCCTTCATTAACAAAATCAACTTAGTTTTTTTTTTTTTTTTTTGAGATCAACTCATTTAAAACGAATGAGCCAAACTAAGCTTTCTTTATCAATTTTTTCTTTAATTTTAAACTCTACTTGGAAATCAAAATTTCATTTATATTCACCATCTGATCAAATTGTGTCATTTTACTATTAATTCAAATTAAAAGATATTACTGCTTCAATGTCCGGCTCCGGCTGTCAATGCCCCAAATTAAAGTTAAATGGGTATTTTCATTTGTGGGAAAATTGTTGAGAAAGATAACAAAAGTGAGCATTATTTGTCCCACATTAGAATATTTTGATAACTGAATTGGCTTTACTAATAGTCACCCAACTTCTTCATTTAAATGGGTAGAAATACTGCAGTGGCGACAATTTTTCTTCGAAGTTCTATCAGCTTCCTTTTTACTTTGAGCAGACTTCATGCCATGCCGACAATGGTTTGGTTGCATCATTCCATGACACCATTCTATTGGGGGTGAATATGGTGTCGTAAGTTGTCGTGAAATCCATTGATCTTCACAGTACTGTCTAAACTTGAATGAATTTAAATCTTCCTCTCAATCAGTTCACAGTGCCCGCAGACGTCGCCATGTTTCCACCTCGACACTGGACTTGAACTTCATCATCCACTAGAAGTAAAAAGTAGTTGTGCCCTCCGTGTGTTCTTCGTATGATTGGTCCGCATATATCACGATGCACTAGATCAAAATACCTTCTGCATGATGGTGTGTAGCTACCAAGAAAGGAGTACACCTTTGTTTTCCAATGAGACAACATTCACAAATTTTCTCGGGATGATTGATTGTTGGGAGCCCGCATACTATGTCATCTTTGGCGAACATCTTCAAAGTTTTGAAGGTCAAATGACTATATCGTGCATGCCATAGCCAGCCCTTGTCATCTCATTGTGCCATTAGACACACCGTCCTCTCAATATTTTAATTTAACATATACAAATGGTTTTTAGTATGTATTACCTTGGCTAGTAGGCGTCGATCTTCGTCACGAATCCACAATACTCTTTCTTGAATCAACACCTCATACCCTAGCTCATCAAGTTTCCTAATGCTGTTTTTTTTTTTTCCAGCTCTGGGATGTAGTAGACATCTGTGATTGCACGATGCTCTCTATTTTGTCTTGTGAATATCATCATACTGCATCCATGGATTTTGATGATAGAACCATCTCTAAATTTTACTGATCCGATGACGCTTGTGTCCAACTTTGCAAAATGGTCATTGTTTTCAATCGTATGGTTGCTAGCACCTGTATCTTGGTACCCCAGGTCATTGCAACACTTTTTCTTCACTTTCAATGTTGATTTGGGCGCATTATTTATAGAGTTTGACAAATTTGGGTAGTCGTCTGATTGTCGTTATTGATATAGCATATTTATGCCATCATAAGTGTCGGTTCCTCATCATCTTCCTTGGTGAGGTGTGTCTGCTCACGTCGTGGTTGCTGACAATCTCTCAACAATATCCCAACTTCCACAGTTTTGGCACATGTCTTTACTGATATTGCGTTCATGTCTATTGTTGTAATCACCATTGCTCTTAGATAGTTGTCGGACGCCTTTTCCGCCATGTTGAATACGACTATCATTATTTTTTTTTTATGTCTGTTTGGTGCTTTGTTTTTCCTTATGACAAGTCAACCATTCCTCTTTAGTTAGTAAGAGTTTACATTCTGCCGTGGTGGTTGGTGTTGCTAGATATGAGGAACATCAATCATCAACACCTTTTAGATGACTTGTGACTTCCTCGATGGCCAAGGTGGAAAGGTCTAGCATGGTCTCCATTTTGTAGATGACATGGCCGAACCTAGGTGGAATGACACATAGGTACTTCTCAACAGCCCTTTGCTCATTGGCGGATTGGACATACTTTGCAAGTTATCCAACTGAATTGCTCAAGTGAAGCATAAAATCTTTTGGATCTTCACATTTCTTAAATTTGATTGTCTTAAATTCGGCACACAACTTCTGTAACTTTGCCCGATAAATGTGGTTGGATCCAACTAGTACAGACTTGATATAGTCTCATGCCTCCTTATCCGTCTCCTTGCGGGCGATCACGTACAACATCTCTTTCAATACCACCTTGATAAATGCTTCCAATGGCGCACAATATTCTTGTACATTGGCATCCCCATACTCAATGGTATATGTTACTATGGGTTGAAATTTTTTAACCGGATGATAATCAAGGGCTTCTTTCTGGATGATTTTGTGATACCTCAGCTTGCAAGTCACACAAAGCCGGGCATATCGGGATCGTAGAATGGCCCCACAAGTCAACACGGGTTCTTCCAATGCTTTTCTATCATCACTTACGCGCACCCTGGAAGACTTCTCAAGAGATCACCCATCCTGAAATAGCCTTAGAGCAAGCACACTTAATTCTAAAGTTCTTTCAGTAGGGCTCCCAAAAAGAAATGCACATATTATTTACATGAATAGTCTATTCAATCCACTTAATTACTATTCATTCTCAGATGGTCTGACACTGGCGCATGCACGGGAGTTTGCCTAGCATCGGCCCAACTCTGGGGTAATTACAAATATAGAGTAATTAAATCATTCATTCGTACCAAAGGCAGTGCCAAGGCATTCGATAGTAAAACATTAGGGAAAAAGAAGAAAGTGCGTGAAATTAAATAAATTATGGGAATAAAAAGAAATAATAACTTTGATTGACTTGTTGGAATATGAGTTTACAATGAATACATCAAGCTCTATTTATAAAATTTGAATGGTGTCTGTGAATTGACACGTCGTTTCAATCTAACTAATAAAACAAAGGGACGCAACCCTTCAAAATAAAAGTAATCACAACTTATTATTGTTATCTAAGTTATTTTTCTAATTTTCTTAATTTATATCTAAATTTGGAAACCATCCAATTTTCTAAATTAAATAAGATTTTTATGATAAATAAAATATACTCCCTCCGTCCAGCTACAAAGTATAAATATTTTTATTTTGGGACGTTCAATTATAAAGTATCCATTTCATTAAATACCCTCATTAAATACCCTTACTTTACATCACATCATTACTTTTATACCAAAACGTAAGGGCAAAAATGTCATTACACTACTTTTACCTACCCACTATAATCAAAATACTATTATTTTTTAAACTCCGCGCCAAAAGTAAATGTACACTTTTTACTTGGACGAATGGAGTATTAATTAGAGTTATGGGCGCCCCCTTTCTTTAAAACACGTCTCGAGAATTTTAAATATATCTAAAATGCCCAAACCTTTTGAAATATATCTTGTACGCTAATTCTTCCTAAAGCACCTAGACATCTGAAAATTACACTAAGCCTTTTGAAATATATATCTGATAATGCCCAACCTTCTGAAAAAATATGCCAAAACCATCTGTAATATATCTTACAACGCCCAACCTTCTGAAAAATACAGTCAAACTATTTGCAACACAGAATAATGTCTAGACCTCTAAACTTATGCCCAAACCATTCTACAGTGCCCCAAACCGTCTACAATACGCCCCAATCTTTTGAAATCATCTTATTACGCCTACACCTGTCCGAGCACCCTGCATTCTATCTAAGCGGCTTTTGCATCAGCCGGGTGACTTCTGCATCATCCCGGGTGATTTCTTCATTATTCTGGGCGACTTCTGCATCAGTCTGGGTTACTTATGCATTGGTCTGGGAAACTCTGCATCAATCCAGGCGCCATTTTCATCTGTCTGGGCATCCCTGCACACTATTGGGTGTCTTTTGCTACTATCCAGCGCTAGTTAATATAGTAAACCTATCGATCCCTGATCACGGACAGTCGATATTCAACCGTTGTCAACATATGAAAAAAAAACAATGAATTAAATCCTAGACGCTCATCACATCTGAACTTTGTTTGAGCGCCACCCAGTCCTTGTATTCTCTAATTTTAATTTTAATTTTGCGGGATAACATAGACCCCCATCTTGTCATACGGCTGAACTTGTTGAAGCCATGTGACAATAACATCCCAAAAAACTAGGAAGTCCACACCCGCGAAGACTTATTTTGGAATCTATCATGGGGTACAGTTTGACAATAGAAAAAGAATTATCATCATCCATTGCTCCATTGTGGTCTATCTTGGGTTGGTACATAACAATCCAGATCTCGGCTAAGGATATGGACTTGAAAATGTCATCAAACTATTTCTTTAAGTTCTAGAGGCAGGGCATATCATCCAAAATTATTGGTATGTAAACTAACACGAATTCCAAAGCTTAATTTCCATACAGATTGTGGCCATGATTAGTTTTATGTTTCCAATATAGTATTAATTTATATGGTCGGTGTTGTGTTCAAAAGATGTCACATCTATTTCCGCCATCTTAACCTTCTCTTTATAAAAAAATATTAATTATTGGTGGAAAGTGGATGGGACGTAATGAGAAAAATAAATCCAATCCCTAACTTGGTGAATGACATTTCTAATATTTCCCGACTTAGGTTGTGCACTTCCATCATTTTGTCTTGGGTTGTCATATAACTGATACATCCGATTGGATGTTTGATCATCGTGCCGAGTTATACATTTGGCTATAGTATTGTCAACCAAGACACAACGCCTTGTTTTTGAAAATCATTGGTTGGTCTGGTGTTGGACGAAGTTATTTGGTGGGATTCTTGAAATTTTTTAGGGCAAAGTCCACCTGCTAAGGTGTTTTGTGTGTTTTTCATGGGGCCATCTTGTTGGCCTGACGATAGATCTTAATCATCGATATACCCAATTTTTGCTTTGCCTTTGTCACACTTATATGCAGATCGTCCTCGAGGTACTATATCGTCCCAAAGGGATACTCCTCCGGTGAATTTGGTCGTATTGTTATGATGGCGATCTGAACCTTAGAGAAAAGTTCATTATTTATTTTCATACCGTAAAGTTTGAGATGTCTATTCTTCTAAGATTTATGTATGATCGTCCTAAAGTAAAGGAAACTTGTAGTGGCATGTTGAAATAAATTGTGCCATTTGCAATATATTTATCCTTGGATTTCTTGAGGTGAGACTAATTTATGGCCCTTAAGGATTCAGATTTGGCCGTCTTTCAATAGTTCATCAAAAACTGCATCAGCTTGTGTAACATCAAACAAATAATTCTTATTTTGGAGTTTGGATATTTCTTTACCTTTCGAGGGCTTAAGATTAGAGCAAGTGTAGGATTTGCCCGGTACAAGCTTTGATGTTGCCTCCTCAATGATATCGGGAATTTATACCTATCAATTGTATCCTCGACATCAATCACTGCAACTTAATGTCCATAATATTTGTTCTTTATCTTTTCTCATGAAAACTACGTTTTAGGCGTGTGGCCTTGGCTGTCAATTATGCCAAAGTTTAAACTCATGGGCCGTAAGTCTATCTCATAAATGTGACAACATATATTCATAATTTCAATATTAAAGAGTTGGGATTCACTATTGATGACTTGGCATTGAGCCTTAATTCTTTTGAGTTTTTCGATAAATGATAACGATGAATCTCCAAATTCTTGCTTTGTTTCTATAAGATCTATGAGTCTAATTTATTATGGAGTCAGTACGAAGGGACGAGTACCATGTTAAGGCGGTCCTTATAAGAGTTAATAGGAACAATTGTAGTTTATAAAATTCATTAAAGAATATTTCTCCAATTAGAATTGTAAATCTGGCCACATGTTTTACAGATGATTGGCCATCTTCTCCCGAGAACTTGAGAGGGTAGGAAATCCTAACTTGTTAGGGCAGTGGGTAATTGCGTTCCACTCATTTTGAGAAAGGCCCCCGACCTCGACCATTAAGCATGAGATAACACTCATGCTCATGTACATGTCATGCATTATCTAGTCCTAGTGCGTGGCACGTGGGCCTGTGGCTTACTGACATTCATATGACTAAATTATATTAATAGTAATCAATATATAATGTACATGTATTTCAACTCACCTCATAATCTGTTTAGAAAATGATGAACCTAATTTAAATGCTAAATTCCATTAATTAGTTAATTAATTAATCGATTATCCCAAAAATTGATGTATGCTGAAAAAATTTTCTTTGACCCTAACGTCTCCGTAAAAAAATTCAAAACATATTATTTTTTTATTTAGGATCTTTTGCAGAAATGATACTACTCGAACACGATGATGGAGCAGGTTGTTTGGAGCTGCTCATCAGGAAGCAAGTTGGCTGCTAGAAAGCTTGAACAAGGTTCGGTCCCTTGGCGTTATGATTGTCTACGGGATCAGGCTGAATTCACTGGTTTTCTTTTTCCTGCCGTGAGCTACTCCATTTGATTTATTGGGTGGGCAAACACTTTGTTTGAAGGCAAAATTTTTGTTTTTTTTTCCGGGGTTTGCCCGGTGTACATTTATTTTCTGGGTATTAATATATCTTTTGATGCTACCCATAAACAAAAAAAAAAAAATCTAAGCTTCCTTATATTAGGTAAACCCCCGGGGAGAATCATGTGTGGTAACTGACTTGAGGCATCGGGAGTTTGAACTCACGACCTCACGGTCACAAGTCCAACCCCTACACCATCAGGGCATCGCTTATGGGACTTTGACAAATAGTGTTGTTGCGCCATGATAAAACCATTGTATAAAAGTTTAAACTCCTTTTGATACACTTGCACGGTGAGAGAATCAAATTAGCTAACAATAATAAATAATTTTATTATATAAATTTAGCTTTAGGTTGCCATGATCTTATTACAAACTGACTATATTAGTAATCCGGTTGGGGTTATTAGAATAAGGTTGATTTGTTTGATATTATTTTAACCTTGTAAAATAAAGTGCATTTAAAATAAATAAATGGTGATTTTTTGTTAAATTATATTCAATAATTGAATAATTTGGCAAAAATTACCAATTTAATGTATAAGAGTAATGAATATTATTTGCAATCAATGTGAATGCATTTGTTAAGAAAATCCAAAATAATATTTATATGAAATCTAATTATATAAATACATAATCTCATTACTAAAATCCACCATTAAAATTTTATCTATATAAATCACTCCCCTCTGGTCCATTCACACAAGCATAAACGCAATTCTTTAGACTAAAAACACATATGATAATTGGAAAATGGAGAGCAAGAAGATCAAGATCGAAGCTGTTATCCTTATTGTGTTAATGGTGATTGTTGTCTCATCGGCAAAAGATTGCAAGTTGTATTGTGAGAAGCAATGTGCCGATGTCATAATAATCAAGATCTGCACGCAAAAATGTCTGAAGGATTGTCATGCTGCCGAGATGGCTTCCCTCACCGCATCCGGAGCTCACAACTTAAATGAGTTTGAAATCCGCAATACAGAAAATGTAATGGAAAAAAATGATTGAGAATAACCATCGCAAAAATATTATTTTCTTCTTGTAATGACCAACTACTATGAGTATAATATGAGAAAATTATGAAACTACATAGAGTTAATTATTCAACGAATGGTTGTTATTTGTGACTGTTTTGTAATGATATAGTAAAGTACACATAATGTTTGTTTACTCATTCCTACAGCAAGCCTATCTTTAGTGGGATTTTACTGAAGAAATCAACTAGTAACTCTTTCATTGGGTTATTATTGACCATTGCATCAACAAACCATAAACACTACTTATCCTCTTCTACAACTTAAGGTGAGGAAGCATGTTGTCAATGGCCATACTCACGACCTGATCTTTGTGAATGTGAACTTGGAATCAGCCCTCAGCTTATTTAAAGCTATCTAGGAACTGTTTGACTAATTCATCAATTTTATTTTGCAGGCTGATGAGATAATATATTTTAACTTCCAGCTGAGGGATATAGAACCACTCGTAGAAGGCTAACTCCAACTCCCCCCAAGAACGAATGGAACTGGGTTTGTGTTCCATAAATTCTCATTCTTCCCCCTAGATTAAAGTCTAAAACCAAGGAAGATAGAATGACCTGGCGCTAATAGAAGTTTGAAGGGTGCCATACCAACTAAATCCCAGCTCAATGAAAGAGAGTAAGAATAACTAAAATTTTTTATCAATCGTTGTTCCCTAATTCTCCATTGCATTGAACGGTGAACCTGCTAATATACTCAATCATGGACTGAGAATTTTCCCCAAAGAATCAAGTAACTTTAGAATGATTATGTTATGTGGAAGAGGATGCTCATCCGGTATTTACTCAAGAAATGGTTGTTGATAGTACGGCCAAGCAAGAACACGCTGAGAAGATGCCCCCTAAGTGGCTTGCCCTAGGCTGCTTGTTAAGTGCCTCCAAACATTCATAGATTAGCATTAGGTGCCAGCGATAGTCTACGAAGGTTGTGCACCTCCTCTAAAAACTTCTTGAGGGTGGTTCTCTTCATGGATTTCTCCTATCGAAGGAGTCAGCAACACTGTACCAAATCCCATTTTTTGCGGGATCACTGGTTATAGTGGGTTAAACCCCGCCGCATGGCCTATATCTAGTAGAACTTTGAGGCTCTAGAAGGACTTCATTTGAAGGGCCCTATATCTATCCCCTAGCTATGAAACCAAAATATGCCACCAATGTATATCATAAAGCATCAGTCATAACGGGAGGGATTGCAGTTGCTTGGGACAGAAGTGCCTATGTCCCCAAAGCACAGACGAACTCTGATTTGCAGCGAGTTACCGGTAGGGAACTCTGCGATTGTGGGCGCATTTGATTTTGATGCGGCCGGAAGAAAACTTGTGTTGTGGCTCCACTATGAGGACTACTTGAAGCTTTTCAATACTTTCAATGACCCCTCCCTCAGCCAAATGATTTCTTTCCTGCAACGGAGCAAGACAAAACTGCAAACCATCGATATCTTGTTCCCTATGAAGGATGGCAGCTTGACCAAACTATAGAGGGGATTACACAGGAGCTTCAGACATTCTTAGCTTAGGGAGGCATATGGATGAGGCCGCTTTGATATGGTCGGAAGTATCAATAAGAGCATTTCCTTTACTTAGCTCTTTCTCCCAAAACCACACGATTTTGTTTCTTATTTTCAGGCGAAGAACATATGATAGGTACTACAAGATCCAAAGTGCCAATTCATGGAGGGACACCTGGATTTCTACTCCGAGTTCATCGTACTGTACATTCGCAGGCATCGTAATCATTTCCTTGCCCTGAAACTCGATAGACATAGAGGCTTCAGGGCCAGACATACTTTTAGGTGTGTTAAGCTTCGTTCATTACTTGAGCCTTATCTTTGGTGGTTGAAATATTTTTTGATTCCATTGAATTGTTCGAGATTTAGCTGCACAATAGTATCAAAAGATTGAGACAAGGCCATTCCCACTGAGCATGTCATTTATGTTAGCATTGAAATATTTCAATAACTATCAGATTTTGATGATCGAAAACCAGGTAGGCCCTTTGGATATCTTGAAAAACTATCCGAAACTATGTTGATGATTAGATAAAACTAATAAATCAGAATGCAATAAAAAAAATGCAATAAGTTGTAAAGGATTTAAATTCTGAGAAAGAAATTAAATCTAAAAATTGAAGAAAAAAATTGTTTTCAAAATACAATTGAAAAATATGTTGAAATTCAAAAGACCCGTGAATATAGTGTTGGAAAATATGGGATGATAATGAAGCAGCAGGAAGGAAGTAGAGTCGAGGAAGACCTCTTTCCAGAGAGCAAAATACGGCCGGTAGTGTTGCGGTGTACCCGTATCACTCCCAAATGTAAAAATAATTATATCCTCTCGAAGCAACACCACAAGCAAGAGGCCTGACAAATAGGGAGAGAGTAGAATAGGTTGCAGGGGGAGGAGATGAGAGTATCTCAAGATGATAGTATGTAGTCTTATTTGTATATATGCTTTAGGGTCAGAGTCATGCCTATTTATAGACTCTCCACATATCAAACTTTTGCGGGATTCTCTAAAGATATGGTATATCACTCATATCTAGAATCATATCTAATAAGATATGATATCAAAATTCAAAACTCATAAGATATGATTTCAAATTTGGATATGAAAATCAATTTTAAGATATGACTTATCCCTTTGGTATGGATAGATTTTTTCCAGATTTCTCTATTCGACCCTTGAGCTCACCGACTCGGCCCAACGTCCGCTCCAAATTCACAACACATTTTGGCACATAATTATATGATATGGATAATCATATTATCTCATATATTTCTCACTCACTATAATTCAGTTTTGAGAATAGATTAAACATTTAATCATTATTTGATTCCTAAATTCTCAAATCAAGAATTCCTACAATCCGCCACATGAGTGGAAATTGCCAATACTAAGGTTGCAGGGGCACAACTCTCCTCAAAGAGATGTCATCATATTTGGCAAGGTAGCTTTTGGGTTTAAACTTCCCCTTCTTGACACCTTCGAGTATACTGGTAGCATAGTGAACTTCGTCTTGAAGTACGTTGCCATTAGGTACACCTAGACAACGTTATCGAAAATGAAAGCACCTTACCCCTCACCTATTCTCACATTTATTTCCATTTCAGGCCATGAAAAATACCTTTTTTCTTCAAAAGTGCTTTAATTAAAGCGACCCCCACTTCGCACTTGCATAGGTGACCTTCCAAGAGTTTCCTGTCATACTCTACCTATGATCTGTATAGAGTCATTAAAAGCTCAACACTTAACCATCACCACTTACAGGAAAGTCAACACTCGTTGGTCTGTTCTTTCTGTCAAGAGGAATGGTTGAAGACGTGTCTTCCAAGTGTTGCAACGTGAACTTCTGTAGCTTGGTTTTTCCATTGAACCAAGTTTGTGGGATCTGCACTCATCATAGTTGAATATCCACTATAATTGTTCTCAAGTGTAGTTTTTCAAACCCATTCCTTCGACCCACTTTAGAAACTAATCTCAGTTTAACCTTTGGTTAGTGGATTCGCTAGGTTATCCTTAGAATTTACGTAATCTAATGAGATAACCCTTTGTTAGATCAATTTTTGCATGGTATTGTATCGATGATATATGTGTCATGACTTACCGTTGTACACACGTTTTGTGCCCTTCCAATAGTCGCAAGGCTGTGACAGTATACAGTTACTGTGGCCATAGGTTTCTTCCAACATGGAATCTCCCGTAATAGTTGTCGAAGCCATTATGCTTCCTCTTCTGCCTTGTCCCAGGCGATAAACTCAAATTCCATGGAGGATCGGGCTATACATGTCTGCGAAAGTTTATTTCTACAACACAACACATTTTTCGATTGTGAACACATATCCATTTGTAGAAAATGAGTCATTTTGATCCGATATCCAATCAGTATTAGAGTATCCTTCAAGCACTGGAGAATATCTCGAATAACATAGCCCATAGTTTTGAGTATGTCTTAGATACCTCAAAACCCTTACAATATCTTTCCAATGATCCTTACTTGGATTTCTAGTGTATCTACTAAGTTTTCTTACTAAGTATGCAAGATCAGGGCGAGTACAGTTCATCATAAACATAAGACTGCGAATTATTCTTGCGTATTCCTTTTGAGCTACATGATCACCTTGATGTTTGCTCAACTTCACGCTGGATCAAGCGGGGTTTTCGTTGTTGGCCCATCATTGGCGCAAAACTTAGTCAATATTTTTGGCATATAATGGGATTATGTCAGAGATTTCTTCTAGGTGCCTGACTATTTTGATTTCAATGATCACATCGGCCAACCCTAAATCTTCATTTCCAAATTCCCTTTCAACATCCATTTCATCCAAACAATGTCTTTGATCCTTTCCCATGATCAGCATATCGTCTACGTAGAGACGGGCCAACACAAAGCTAATGGAATCCCCTTTGGAGTAAACACATTTATCACACTCATTGTATCTGAATCCATTCGACAACATGGTATTTTCAAATTTCAAGTGCCATTGCTTCAACACTTGCTTAAGCCCATATAGGGACTTGACCAATTTTTATACCTTACCCTCTTGGCCAGGTACTACAAATCCTATGGATTGTTCCATATAGATTTCTTCATCTAGGTTACCATTAAAAAACGTTGTCTTAATATCTATATAATGAATCTCTAGATTGTGCAAGGATAGCAATAGTAAGAAGCACCCTAATTGAGGTGATCCTAAACACGGAGGAATATGTGTCAAAGAAGTTATCTTTCTCATTTTGATTAAAGCCCTTAACAACCAATCGAGCTTTAAACATCACGGCCAAGTCATCAGATTTGTATTTTTTTTAGGACCTATTTATACCCTAGGGGCTTGTAATCCTTTGGGAGATCGGTCAAGATCCAAATGCAATTTTGCATGGTCGAATCAATTTCATTATTTATCACTTACTGTCAGAATTCATCATCTAGCCCTGACAATGCTTCTTTCATTGTCCTTGGCTCATCATCCAACATATAGGTGATGTAATCCTATTTTTATCCTCTGACTACATCTCGGTTCTTCTTCCGAGAAATTAGATCTGGTAGTCATCTCGCATGTTCTCTTTTGAGAACATTCAAGAATGCTATCGTTATTTTTATAAAGGAAAACATCTTCAAAGAAAGTTGCATTCCTTGATTCCATAGTTGTCCCTTCACTAATGTCAAAGATTTCTAACTTGTGAACGAGAAAATAGTTCGTGTTTACTATTAAAAGCATAGCCTATAAGTACACAGTTGTGACACCCTGGGCCACAAGCCCCGCAAAGACGGGTGTGCCGGGATCATAGACAGGCCCTACATGTCAATACAAATCTTTCTAATGCGTTTCTGCCCTCAAACACGCGCGCCCTAGGAAACATCTAAGGGGTCACCCATCCTCAAATTACTCTAGAGCAAGCACTCTTAACTCTAAAGTTCTTTTAGTAGGACTCTCAAAAAGAAATGTGCACATTGTTGACATGACTAGTTTATTCAATCCATTTAACTGCTATTCAACCTTATATCTTTGGACATTGTGTATCATATCCTCACCGACTCATATCACTACTCAACTCTGTAATAAAACAGTCAATTATCTTTGGATCAATGGTGAGTTTCTTTGACAGAGGTATTTCCACCTTAGCCAAACACTCACCAGACTTTGGAGTATTTTTTAGAAAGATTATAGCCTTTTCATAAATAGAAATGATCAACATCCTTTTCTTTTAGAAGAATTAACAATTTAACTCTTTATCGATACGGCTCCCCCTCGTTTGCCCTAAGGCACTTGTTGGAAGACTTGCAGCCTTTCCACAACTTGTAAGGAATTACACCCTTACCTTTTTAGGGATATTATAGCATTACTATCGATACAACTTTCCCCCACATGTCTTGAGACATCAGGTAGAAGATTCAATGTCTTTTTACATGAAATAAGGATATGCATCCTTATTGTTATGAGAATTACTTGCCGTCAATAGGCTTCCCCTCACATGTTATGAGATAATCCAGAACTCATCAGTAAGACATTCATCACGTCTTTCAGTTTCAAGTCTTTTCCGCTTATAAGTTTGAGAACCACACTTTTTGTTCTAGAAACTTTAGGCTCTTTCCTTTTGCCCCCATCAACCTTAGTCAAATTCTCATTTTCTTCGAGGGGCTGCCTCACTCCGCTAAGTTGACCTATTGTTAAAGGCCTTCGATTTTAAACTCTTATTTTGGTTGTCTTCTTCATTGCGGAGTTTGACAACCAGGTCCTCAATTAACATAACCTTTCGGTTAAGTTTGAGGTAGTTCTTAAAGTTCTCCAGATGAGGTAATCTTTCAATAACTACTGCCACATTAAAAGCATTGAGAACGTCCCCTCGGTTAGGACATCATGTATCAAGAGTTGAAACTCTTGTACTTTTTCCACAACCAAGTATATGTTCACCATCTCGTACGACATATTTCTTGATATGGTGTACCTCTCGGTACACACATTCTCAGTTTTATTCTTTACCTCTTTGGTATTATTTACATATCGATATACAGAGTACAAAGAATCATAAAGACCATTCATAATAAATATAAGCACAAAAGTTCAAATTTCATTGTCTCCATCAATCACATTCAGCTTATCTGGAAGGGATGTGTTATCTTCAAAGGATAACGACTTCTTCAAATAACCACGCATGTGCATCTCTCTAGTGATTCACAAATTGACAACAAAAGACAACTTTAATTGATCATTATGAATATAACGATTGACTATAGCTTACCAAAATTTCATTAAGGTAACAAAATAACCTAAAAGACATATCAAGAAAGCAATCAAGGAACAAAAATGTTTTTCCAAGAAATTCAACAAGAAAATTCAAGGAAATCATAATCAATTCCAAGAAATTTATCTAATTACGAAGAAAGGATATATAGTTAATCGAATCGGATTTCAAGCATGTTATCAACAATTTTACAGGACAAATATATCAGGAAATTTAAGATAGAAGAGTTTAGCATTTTACCCACATATCGAGTCTTATCAAACTTGAACCAAAAAATTTCTTTTAGTTTCACAATTGATTAACCTTGCAGACTCTGACAATATTATTGTGCATCCATTCCAGGATCAGGTTTTTCGAACAATATCTTGTAAATAAAAAGTTATACGAGTTAATAAGTGAAAACAGGAAAACCAAATTAATAATATCAAATCGAAACTGAAATATATAATTTAAAGTCTAAAGATTAAAATTAAGAAAGCATACAATGTCATGGACCGAATTGATCAACTACACAAGACACAAAATAAACTAACTAAATGGAACTATTTAATAAAACAAGAAGAAAGAACAAGTAAAAAAGAACTAATTAAACAAGAAAAGAAACGAATTAACTAATGAAACACATAAAACGAGAAAAAAAGGGATAATCGAAAGAGAATTAAAACTAAGTAAGCACTAACGTAAGCATGATCTGATACCCTTTTATCATCAAACCATCCTCTACAAAGGCACCACCTCGGTCGACACTTTAGAGAGCTCTCCCACCTTCCCTAAATGCCACGAACTTGAGGCTCTATACTCAAACCCGAATTTTAAAACTAAACCCCATAAAGCATGCAATAGAATTGCATTCCATGAAATATTAGACTAAAATAGAAGTATTGTTATCAGCATAACTTTCATAAAAGGAAAATGATCATTAATGATCAAATATTTATTAAAATATAATTTTGCTTGGTATGTTCTACAAAGCACCCAAATGGATCTATTTATAGGAGTTGGCGAAAGGGAAAATTGATAGAGTTTCCAAAGTAGGATGAATATAATCTCTTAATGATTGACAACAAGCCTCATGGTCCCCCACCCATGCATGTGAAAGGCATGTGAGGTTCCTTATTATATAGACGTGGTCCCAAGGGATGGTCCCCCACTAGTTCATGTAGAATCGTAAGTTTATATAATTACATATTAAACCTCTATTTTAGCATATTCCTAAATTTACACAAATTTTCCGTTATTTGTCCAGTTGAGGCATTGCATGCTCCAACATCGGCATCCCTCGATGTCTTTGGCCATTGCAACATGACTTCAATTGCTCCTAAACTTTCAAACTTCATCATCAAACCTTGTAAGTTGTTAATGTATGGTGTCTCTTGGGTTTCTGAAGCTGGTCCGACATGAAGTTTTGGAATTTTGAATCTTGACTTCGGACATCCATGTCATACAAGCAATCTTAAAAGAAGGTAAGCCATAATATAACTTTTCTATTCATGTTTTTTTCCAAACGATAGAGAGAGATTTGATCGTTCATCCAATCTTTAGACCAAGTCTGCTGACGACCGTGCACAAGAACCAACAACCGAGTTCTGTAATTTTTTGGTGAATGTACATACATCTTATACAAAATCCCACCATTGGAGTGGAAGAATACTAAGTCAAAAACATTCCTTAAAACTTTCAGCTTAATCCAACGGTTAACAAAACGGGGATCATTTTTTTTCGAGGCGGCACAGACTTTGACGGAATTCTCTTTTTCCTTTTTGTCTTCCGTTAAAGGTGGCGCTGGGGTGGCGCTGGCACTGGCGGCAACTTTGGAGGTCTTAGTGGTGAAGAGGCTATCCATTAATAAGTAGGGTTCATTATCACCTATATTTTGTTGATAGCTCAAAATCGCATGCGTTTTATGTTTATATCATATGCAATATTTGATTGATTATGATTGGATTCTACCTAATTTCTACGTGTATTGTTTATTTCCGCATACATGAGAGAAAAAGAAAATTTGGTGAATTTGGAGAAAAATATAGAAAAAAATCAGCATTAGAAAATCGAGTTAGTCATGGCCATGACTAACCACACCCTCTTGATATGAGAATTTAATTGAATGCCCAAAAGCCAAAGTGCTACAAAAAATAGGGCAAAATGATAAGAGAAAAGCAGGGAGTTACACATGAAAGAAGAGAGAGATGGCTAGAAGCATATACGCACATGAGCAGGAGACTAACAAATTCATAGATCGTGCAAGAGCAAATCAAAGAAAATATTTCTCTTTCGACTATGACTTTATCTTTCCTTATTGTTCTTTGTTATTTGATTATGAAATAGATATTTTTCTAGTTTGAGGGATGGTAATGTTTTGATCCTTGTATTTTAAAGATTCTTGAATAGGTGACAACTAGGTTGAATAGTCCGTTCCCGGGGGTTAGGCAATCAATTCTCATTGCTCCTTTTAGGTAGTAATTATTTTGAATTGAGATTTTCTGTATTAGAATGTGATTAGGCAATATTTCCAATTGGCGTACCTAGTGATATCAATAGTCAAATCTCATAAGATATGATCTCAAATTTGGATATGGAAATCAATTTTAAGATATGACTTATCCATTTGGTATGTATAGAGTTTTTTCGGATATCCCTATTCAACCCGTGAGCTCACTGACTCGGTCCGACGCTTTATCTGAATTCGCAACTCGGTTTGGCACATAATTATGTGATATAGATAATCATATTATCTTATCTATTCGACCCGTGAGCTCACTGACTCGGTCCAACGCCTGATCTAAATTCGCAACTTGATTTGGCACATAATTATGTGATATAGATAATCATATTATCTTATATATTTTTCACTTACAATAATTCAATTTTTAAAATAAACTAAATATTCAATCGTGATTTGATTTCCTAAATTCTCAAAACGAGAATTACTACATATAGTATAAACATAATTTCCCCAGGGAGAGAGAAAAGATTGCCGTATGTATTTGTTCCCATGAGTTGAAATTTTTCAACTAGATAATAACCGATTACTTCTTTTTGGAAAATTTAGAGTAATTACAACCTAAATTCGTACCAATGTAGTATCCAGAAGTTTGATAGTAAATAGAGATAAGAATGAGAAATAGGGAAAAAGTATCTACTTTAATAAAGATAACAATTATAAATTTGATTGAGATGTTGGACCTGAGTTTACAACAAATACATCAAACCTATTTATATAGTCTAAATGGTGTAACAAATCGACATGTTATTCTAATTATATATAGAATTTATTTATTTTTTTAATTATATTTAAATTTGAAAATTATCTCTAACTTCCCAAATTAGATATCTTGTAATCTTAGTAATAAATTTTAATATTTTGTTAATAAAATTCAAGATATTATTTATTAATCAAGAATTTTAGATTTAAATATTGACAATATAACCTAATATGTTATCCAAAATTAGGATTCAGCCAATTGTAGCCTAATTAAATTTGAATGTTCCACTTTTTTAATATAAAATTGTCATCTATTCCAATTTCTCTGACATGCCTGTGTTGTAGATACATCCACACATGTAATCTTCATAATACATTTGACGAGTTAATTTAAAAGTCTGACGGTCAATCCAAGATTCATCCGGTGCGTCAATCTAAAAAATCTGACAGTCAGGCTAAACGTCTGACAAGATACGTGTCAATCAAAAGTCTGACAGTCAATCTCAGATTCATATGATGCGTTAATCTGAAAACTCTATTGTATCAATCTAAAGGTATGAAAGAGGCATTACTATACAACCTAAATTTATTTGATGCGTGCCAAAAAAAAGTATGACGGTCAGGCTAAATCTATGATATGCCACACATCAATCTGAAAAGTCTTACATTCAACCTAAATTTATTTGATGCATCAATCTAAAAATTCTGACATGCTAATCTAAAATTTTAACTATCAATCTGCAAGTCTGACATGCCAATCTAAAAGTATGACATGTTTGATTGACACGTTAGATGTTCTTATTAATTAATTTGCATGCCCACGTGGCCTCTAGAGAGTAGACCACCATTGGAATGCCTAGGAGCCTCAACTATTTGATGTATCCAAATAATTAATTTAAGTGGTAACAGTATTGGAACATGATCCTCTTTCTCCCATACTCGTCCTGCCACTATATTATGAATCAACATATAAATGGGATTAAAAAAGGGAGGAGATTATGCTCTTGAATGGAATTAACTTCTTTACTTTTTATGTTGTCTTTTGTTCTTTTTTATTTGCTAAAATAATGGGATATTCAACCTTTTATATTTCTCTTAATGCTCTTATTGCTCCACTTCTACACCTAATACAAAATCGATTGGAATAGGTCAATCAGTTTGCTAGACTTTAGTTTGGGCCAAGATTTTATGACTTCCAGGCTAGACTGATAGGCTATGAGAATTGACCTTTTCTCTCCAAAACATATTGGGGTTCATGATTTGTACCAATTATTTACCATAAAATATTGTTTGGATAACAATGGTAAAAAATAGGATATTCAATATGATATTTTTATAAAAGAAAATAAATAATTTATATGATATATCCAAATAAAATTTTTCGTTGTGGATTACCAGCACCATAAGTGATTTTTTGGTGTATATTTTATTCGAGAGGCAGGAGGACCATGCATCGCGTGATTCATTTAAGGAAACACCTCTCAAATGGGTATGAGTTACTTAGTGATATCCTCAGTCAAATACCTGATCTCGATCATCACATGGATCTGATAGAACATCATGTCATGGAAATTCTTCCAGACCGTAGTTGGAACAATGTGTTTTCTAAAAAAGATCACCTTTCGCCCGACTGCATGTTCTTGTAGATCGAGAACTTCAATCTTTACAATATATGAAAGTTTGGACCGAGCAAGATCTTGAAGAAATGCAAGAACAATGAGACCGGTACCGACCTAACCTCGAAGACCTTTTGGATGAAGAACCATAGCTGATTTTCACCACCTGGGATAAGGATTCCAAACCAGAAAGAAAAAATCATACTTGCATCATCCTTTCAAATGATGAATGAACCATTCATGGGTTAGAACCCTCATAGAGTTCCAGAATAACCTAGAATAAATAGCTAGCTTTTGTTACCTAAAAAGGCAGGGCAATAACTTCTCAGATATTTGGCATTGATGTTATCATGTACCAATTTCCTCTTGATCCATAAAAATAAACGCCTCATTCCCAATTTCCTTGTGGTCACAAAAGGCCCTTCTCAATTAGGAGACTATTTTCCCAACTGATCGACCTTCTTGTAATTTAGCAATATGGTCTTTCATACAAGATCTTATCCCTTAAACGTCCGATGGCAAACTATTTTCCCCTAGTACTTGGCTCGTATTTCATTTTGCTTGATCATCCGATCAACCGTTGTTAGTCGGCCGGTAACCACATCCTCCAAATATTGCATCATACCTTGCTGATACTCTTCATTGATGTCCAGTACGGTGTTAGCTGCTCAAACCTATAGTATACGCAGTTCACCTGGTAGCACTGCGTCCTGTCCAATCGTGAGTTGATAGGGTGAGAAGCCTATAGCCGAACTATTACTATTCTGATGTGCCCAGAGAGCTTGTGGCAACAATGTATGCTATTTTCTTGAATTTTCATCTATCATGTTCTTGATAACACCAATAACAATTTTTTTTGTTGCTTCTTCTTGTCTATTTTCCTGTGGGTAATATGGTGAAGAATAATGTAACCAAATATTGAAGTCTGCTAAGAACTCAATAAAATTTTCTTCAGTGAAAATCAAACTATGTTTGGTGATCAGAGTATGTAGAATCCCAAATCGATATAATTTGATTCAGCATAACTTCGGTTACCTCCTTCTGTGTCACGTTCTTTAGTGGGATAGCTTCCACCCACTTAGTAAAATAGTCGGTTTCTACAAGAATGAAACAATGATGCTTTGAAAAAGCAGGGTGAATTTTACCAATAATGTCAATCGCCCAGACTTTAAATGGCCATGGTTTGATCATTGTTTGGAATTTGACAGTCGGAAAGTGATTCAATGATCCATGTTTCTGACACTCTTGGTACCCTTTTGCAAACTTAACACAATCTTCAAATATCTTTGAACAATAGAATCCCATGAGATGTATGGCCCATCTCATATACAAACCTGCTAGATGGGCCCCAAAAATTCCACTATGAACATCTTGCATAACCTTTACCGACTCTTCGGGTCCCAAACATCTTAACAACACCTCTTCAAAAGTTCTTTTATATAAAACTCCCTCGATCAATTGAAATGGCAACGCTTTCAATCATGTTCCCACAGAGGTAGCCGAACTTGGTTCTTTATGATATGCAACGATGTCTATCCTTCAGTCGTCAAGTACATCCGCCTCCAGATCAATGTCACAAATGGCCACACTTGGCATTCATCTGCATACGTTCTAGGCCAAACCGTCAGCAAACCGATTCTCTATCCTTGGGATATTCTTAATAACAACTTCCAAAATTCTGGATAACAAACGGTACACCAAATCTCTATGCTTCCGTAGATGATGGAAGTTACAAGCCTATCGCTTTGTTACCTAATTAACCACTAGTTGTGAATCTTCTCGGATAACAACCGACTGGACTTTTACTGCGACCAAAGCTTCTAAACCCATAATTAAAGCCTCATATTCCGCTGAATTATGAGTCATTACTTCCAATTGTAGTTGCAACTTGATCCTCTGAGAGTCGGGCTCCTCTAAAACGACCCTGGCTCCTGATCTGCCTCCCAAACTGGATCCATCAAAGAACATGCATCAAGATCGGGTTCTAATATATGGTATAGATTATGCTTCCTCTTGTCCGTCCCTAATGAATTCCGCTAACACATCAGCCACCATATGTCCTTTCACAACATTGATGGGTTTGTGTTTTAATGAGAATGAAGCTAACCTAATGGCCCATTTCATTAATTTCCCTTCATGGTTGGCCTATGCAAAATCAATTTAATCAAATCTACCATGGAGATGATTTTAGTCTCCCGAGGAAGAATGTAATACTTTAGTTTGGTACTTGCAAACACCAATGAATAACACATCTTCTCAGGAATTGTATAATTCAACTAAAGTCCTGTGAGGGTCTTGCTCAAATAATAAATGGCTTGCTCCTTATCGTGTTCCCAATCTTGTACCAAAAGACAACTAACCACATTGTGAGTGTTTGATAAGTACAACTTGAGAAGTCAATCTCTTCTTAGAGGCACCAAAACAGTTGGCTCAGTCAGAGACCTTTTCATAGCTTCCAAAGCCTCATGTTGTTCTATCCCCTAGAAAAATCAGTTGCTTTTGTTTTCAACAATTTTGTAATCGGCTTCATTTTTCCTGCGGCATTGGTGATAAACCTCCTCAAAGAGTTTACCTTTACAAGCAAACTTTGTACTTCCTAAACTGACTTGGGAGGTTGAATCATTAGAATTGTTTTTGCTTTATTTACATCAATCTCAATCCATCTCTCATGCACAAGAACGCCAAAAAAATTCCTGTTGATACGCCAGAAGCACATTTAATCAGGTTCATCTTTAAAATATACTTCTTCATCTGACAGAATGCTTCTCTCAAATCATCCAAATGACCTTCAAAATCAGCCAACTTGACGATCATATCATCAATATAAACTTCCATAGATTCACCAATAAGGTCATGAAAAATTGCATTCATAGACCTTTGATATGTAGCCCTATCATTTTCAAACCAAATGGCATGACGGTACATTCGTAAATTCCTAAAGCCCAGGGACACCTGAAAGCCATTTTAGGGATACCCTTTTTGGTCAAGAATTTTTTTATTATAGCCCGCATACCTATCCATAAAATTTAGGATTCAATGTCCTGCGGTTGAGTCAATCAACCTATCCACCATTGACATCATGTATTCATCTTTAGGAGTTGCTAAATTGAGATCCCGAAAGTCGATACAAATTCGGATTTTTCCAATCTTCTTGGTTATAGGAATGATATTTTCTAACATTTCAACATATCGACATGGTTCCCGACTTTCAGAAGCTTCTCAATCTTCTTTGATTTACAACATTAATTAGGGACTAACACGTCGTGGTGGCTTATTGTATGGCTTGACCCCGGCTTTGATGGTTAATTTATGCTCGATTAGACTCCGTTCTAATCCTAGTATTTCTGAATAATCCCATGCCAAGCAATCGAAATTTTCTTGTATTATAACAACCATTTGTTTTTTTATGCCTAGATAAAAGACCTCTTACTCTGACCACCTTCGGATCCTAGTCGGTTCTTATATTGTATTCAACAAGAGGACTTTGTGTTGTAAATGATGGTTCCGTCTTCTCCAACAAATCTGACCAAAAAAACTGCTCGTAGTCATTATATATTTCTGTAGCCTGCTACTACAATCATTCATACTTGTACCAACCATGACAAACTTACTTAAAATAGTGATGAACGTTGGCAATTTGTTGAGTGCAGAAAATTCAAAATTCGGAATTAGGGTTCGGGCCCAAAATGCAGAAGAGAGATGGGCCCCGTGGTGGGCCTGGTAGGGTTTTTGAACTGAGTAAAGATCTATCCGAATGAAGGGAGCTCAATGAGGTGTTGAAACCGAATGGTTGCTTGATTGATTGGTCAGTCGATTAATTTCTAAAAGCTTATCGAACTCAGAATTATATGGTCAGCTGACTTTTGAGAAAGGTGCCGACAAAAGTTTATGGATTGGTGGTCAACAACAGTTGTAACAGAAAAGTTGATCATGGATCATGGGAGTTGTAACCAACGATGGTTCAGTGCACGATCTGGGTAACCGACTAAGAAATAGTTTAAGGTGGTTCGAGTCGGCGTATATAAGAGAGGCTTCAATGAAATGGTGAAGGTATCTTAAGCAACAACAATTTCAGAAAAAATCTCATTGGGGATCATCATTCTCATATTTCCAGTTGCTTGTTTAGTCTTTAGTTTTTCCTTAGCACCATTATGTATTGTGTTTAGGTATCTGTAATCTCAAACACTCTTTAGTTCAAAGTCGAAATACATTTTCAAATTTTACTTTTTATTGTTGAATTTCACACATCAACACATTTATTATGCAATCATCACGAATCTTTATAAAAATATACGATCTCCATTCGCACTGTTAACACGTAATTGGGACGGAGGAAGTACTATGTTTGGTTGGTGATATATTAACAGTCAAATACAAAATGGGTGAACGATTTTTTCAATCTTGTATTTATCATTTTAGTGCAGTAATTAGAGTTGTATATATTCGGTACCTGTTATCACCTAAAATTAATTACGCACAACTCAACATAAAGTTATGTCCTGTGAAAGACTAACAGGCGTGATGAGCAGCTGGAACCACCCGAGCGTAGTACACCGAGATAGGGCGCCCAAACAGATGCAAATGGTGCCCAGACAGATATAAATGGTGTCTGAACATCTGCAAATGGTGCCCAGACATATACAAATGGTGTCTGAAGCATATGGCGCCCAGACTAATGCAAAAGTCGCCTGGGTGGATACGAAAATCACCTGGGTTCATGCAGAAATCGTCCGGGCTAATGCAAAAAATTGTATGAACTGATGCAGGAATCACTCGGGTTACATAAGAAGTTGCTTAAAGTATTGCAGAAGTTGCTCGGATTGATGCGAAAGTCGTCTCCATTGACGTGAAAGTTACCCGAGCTGATGTAGAAGCTACCAGGATAGAAGGCAAGGCGCCCAAATAGGTGTATAGGCAGGTATCATATGAGTGCTGAAGGTTGGGCGTATTTTTCAAGAAGTGTGGGCGTAATCAGAAATTTTTATAAAGGCTCGGGCATGTTTTAAGAAGACAGACATTGCCAGATGTATTTTAGATAGCTCAGGCGCTATCAGATTTATTTTTCGGAATAGGGCGCTGCGAGATATATTTTAGATAGTTCGGGCGCTGTCAGATTTATTTTTCAGAAGGCAGGGCGCTGCTAGATTTATTTTACATATGTTCGGGCGTATCTTCATATATGATTTTCAGAGGTCGAGGCGTGTTTATGATTTTAAAAGGCTGAATATATTTTCAGATTTATTTCTCAGAAGGCGGGTGCTACCAGATATATTATAGATAGTCCAGGCGCAGTCAAATTTAATTTACAGAGGTGTGGGCGTGCTGGAAGATATATTTTAAATAATTCGGGCGCTGTCAGATTTAATTTACAAAAGTGTGGGTGTGATTTTGGATTTCAGAAGACTGGATATATTTTCAGATATATTTACAAAAATCTAGGTGTATTTTACAGAAGTAGATGCGCCCCAACTTATTAAAATATTATAGTTATTTTATTTTATTTTATTAGAAGGCTGGATATATTTTCAAATATATTTACAAAGGCCTAGGCATATTTACAGAATATCAGATATATTTACAAATGTTAGGGCGTACTTTATAGAAGAGAAATGCCCCTAACATAATTATATTTTATTTATCATATCTATTTTAGGAAGTTGATTTCTAACTTTAAAAAGTTAGAAAATAATTTAATTGTTATTTTTTCTGTATCAAAAAGTTGCATCTCTTCGTATTGTTAATAAAGTAGAGGGTTGCGTAATAAAGTAGAGGATTGCGTTGATTCGCACACATTTGTTAAATTTTATAAATAGATATTTTAATCATTGTAAAAATTCAGGTTCAACATCTCAATCAAATTTATTATTATTTTTATTTCTTGCAAATTTATTTCAATTTCTCGCATTTTCTTATTTTTCCCTAGTTTTTTACTATCAATCGTCTAGGCACTATGTTTGCTACAAATTAAATATTTAATCACTCTAAATCTTCCAGAAAGAAGCCCTTGGTTATCATCACGTTGGAAAATTTCAACCCACGGTAATATTTTGTCATGCCCAGTGGGACAATTAATTTGTTCATCACGCATTCTGAATTCATCAGACTACACAATCAGGAAGACTTGTGTGTCGCCTGATGGCTCGTTTTGAAACAGTAACAATAGCGGAAGAAACCAATGTCGTCCAAACGACATCCTCAGGTCTTCCAACACCCCCTAGCATCCATCCCGGAAGGATTCACTCCGACTCAGGTGGAAAGACCGGTGTCATCTAATGGCTAGGAAGCATCAAAGCTGGCCACCACGGTAGTACGACAGTACTATGCGAAGGAATTTTCCAGCAATTCATCTACAATTTTCTGGCTATAGCCCATCGGATAGCGAGCACGACCCCACCGACTATTCAGATCCAAGGCAGTATTGAAATATATCAATTATGACCACCCAAATTTGGAAATCACGGCCAACAATGGTCGCAAGTTCCTGTACCATTATTTACAGATGCCACCACTGCCCAAAACTTATGGCATGCCTCAAAACATAGGGCATGCCCAGAGCTATTATGCTCCGGCACCCGTACACAATGGCGAACCATATCAGCAGCCTATTCATCAACAACGGATCACTCCAGCACACGAAAACCTCCCCAGAGCCGCACCTTACATTCACCAGCCTCAGGCACCCGCGGCTCAAAGACCTAACGTCGTTCTAGAACCACCATAGTGGAATCAACAATCTATAGTACAAAATAGAACATCCCGATGTCATGCAAATGGTGCAAGATGCAGTACACCAACACCTTGGCGCCCAAGGCCAAGGACCTCACGGTCTTGTATACCAGAAGTCTTTCCCAGAATGGATAGAATGCAATTATCCATTGCCTCGACAAGTTAGGATTCAAGAATCTCTGATGTTTTCCGGAGAAGATGGCCAGTTCTCTATTGAGCATGTGGTCAGATTCACAATCCTAATTGGGGAATTATCCCTTAATCAATTTTACAAACTAAAGTTGTTCTCGTTAACTCTTACGAGAACCGCATTTACATTGTACTCTTCCCTCCGTATTGATTCAATACAAAATTGGAGTCAGATGGAGCGATAATTTCATGATAGATTTTACAGCCCCATACCGGAAACTACTCTCACAGATCTTATGAAAATGAAACAGGAATTTGGAGAATCGGCCACATCCTTTATCGAAAAACTCAGATGCACTAAGGCTCGATGCCTAGTGATCATTAGTGAATCCGAGCTCACTAACATCACAATTAGGAACATATTGCCGCATTTACGAGATAGACTTACGGCTCGCGAAGTTCAAAATTTGACCCAATTAACAGATTTATTTTTCGGAAGGCGCGGCGCTGTGAGATATATTTTAGATAGTTCGAGCACTGTCAAATTTATTTTTCAAAAGGCAAGGCGCTACCAGATTTATTTTACAAATGTTCAGGCATTTCATCATATATGATTTACAAAGGTAGAGGCGTGTTTATGAGTTTAAAAGGCTCAATATATTTACAAATCTATTTTTCAGAAGGCGGGTGCTGCCATATATATTTTAGATAGTCCGGCGCTGTCAGATTTAATTTACAGAGGTGTGGGCTTGCTGACAAATATATATTAGATAATTCGGGCGTTGTTAGATTTAATTTACAAATGTGTGGGCGTGATTTTAATTTCAGAAGGCTGGATATATTTTCAAATATATTTTATTTTATTAGATCTATTTTAGTAAGTTGATTTTTAAATTTAGAAAGTTAGAAAATAATTTAATTGTATTTATTTTTGTATCGAATAGTTGCATCTATTCGCATTGTTGATAGAGTTAAGGGTTGCGTTGATTTGCACGCATTGTTTAGATTTTATATGTAGACATTGTAATAATTGTAAAAACTCATATTCAACATCTCAATCAAATTTATTATTTTTTTTTATTCCCTGCAATTTATTTTTAATTTCTCCTATTTTCTTCGTCTTTCCTTTTTTATTATCAAACATCTGGGCACTGCGTTTGGTACGAATTAAAGATTTAATCATTCTAAATCTTCTAAAAAGAATATCATACAGTTGGAAAATTTCAACCCACGGTAATAGTACTCAATTGTAAAAAGTTGGCAGAAATTATCATTTGTTACTTGAATTGTCACGTTGTCGCTTAGTAGGTTCGTCGGTGCTAATTTTACTCCAACGCGGTTGATCAGTCGACAATACATCAACATCAAATGGAAAACTATCAACATCAAATGATTTTTTTTTCTTAAACTTTTTATGTGATTATTTTGAATCTATTTAGCGCTGACGTGACGATATATTATCCACAATAGCTCCAAAAAAAATAATATTTATATAATATAATAAGATGTTTATTAATATTATAAAGTCTATATTTATCGTCTAAGAACATGTATCAGTCATTGGTAGACTGTCCTAAATAACACAATGTTATTTTTATATTATATTTCATACAGTTCATTCTCACTCTGCAGCAATAATATATTATTGCTTCTCTATAATCAAAAGTCATTGATAGTTGGATTCCATTTATTCGTTAAGATTCATCATATTTAAAAGGAATCAAATCAAATGAAATCAAAACAATTATATGTACAACTGTCCAACTGAAGAACTTTCCACTGTTATATAAACAAATAGTTTGTCCTTGACTTTAGATCCCTTTTTAAACTAAAATCAACTCTTCAAAAGGAAAACGAGGTTCGAACAATAAATTTTTAAATTGAAATTGTTACGTAAATAATTAGGGGTGTGTCGACTCGAACTGCCGAACCGACACTACAAAAAAATTAGTATATTTGTAACGGAATTCTATTCCTAAAGTTTACGTAGCTAACGTAATTCCATCTATAATATCATTAATAACATAAAAAATGAATTTAGTAACGAAAAAATTTCGTTACAAAATTGATAATTTCTTGCAGTGCGAACTGAATCAAATTGAATTTTCGAATAATCAAATGAATTCGATTCAAATAAAAAATACGTATTGTATATATATGATATTTGATCGATTCGATTTAGTTTCGATTTTTTATATGTATTTTTTTTTTTTTGGTTAATCAAACCGAATATATTTATATTATTATATTTTAAAATTTTATATTTATAATATGATATATTTATATTAATGTATTTTTCTTTAATTACGTTCAGTTTGAATTATTCAAATACTGCAAATACTTTTATAAAACAGTATAAATATAAAAAAACAAAAGTTATTAGAATATGTATTTTTGTTATATTAATTTTTAATTAATATATTTTAATTAATTCATAACTTAAATAAATATATTCATTATTAATAAAACATTTATGTGAAAAACAATATATAAATGAATTAATGATATTAATATATTTATTTTATCTTTGTTTTAACAAAATTAAAAATTTTCTAAATAAAATTGACATATAAAACAATAATTATTTTAATCATTATAAATTTATAAGTTATTAGAAGAAAATACATTCAAATAATTAATAAATAGTATAATAAAAAAATATTAATATATAAAAAAATTAATTAATTTTAAGGGTAAATAAGAAATAAAAAAAATTAAAAAGCTAATCTGAAATGCTTCCGATATACAGCGTTTTAAAAATGAACTTCTTGAGCCCAATAAGATATTTGAAAGAGCTAATTTATTAAACATCAAAACCAAAATTCGCTGATATACTGGTCAAAACTAAAAAAGAAAATTCAATAAGCCAAAAGCTCTTTAAAAAAAATTATGTCAACAACCTCTGGGTATTTTTTAAGGTGAAAAAAATTAGTAAATAATAAAAATATTTATGGAAGTTAACCAAACACAAATAATATTTAATTTATGCTCCCCCATCGTGTAAAAATAACACATTTGGATCCAAAATGAAGATTAAAAAAATTAATACCCCCGTTCAAGACAAATGTATTTTTTTTGAGTTTTTGTAATAGATTGAAAAATAATAATATTTTATTAATTAGTGAAAGTGTGTAAAATAATTTTGATATTTCACATTCGTAATTTATGTATATATATAATGATATGTTTGTAATTTATGTAAAAGTTAGATATAATTTTATATTAGTGTGTGGTTACATTTACTATAATACAAAAGTCGTACTAACGAAATGGTTAAAATGGTACTTTCAGTTGGAACGGAAGAAATATTTTATTAGAAATGTAAGAAAAATAAAAAGATAATTGATGATATTTTTAAAATTTTACTTAGTAATTAAAGAAAATAAAGATAAATAATGTTATAATTATAGTGACATTTATTATAAGTAAATATTGAATTTAAGACAATAGTTAAATATTGATTTTTTACTTTGTCAAAATTAGTACTGGGTAAATTTAAGGACACATGAAAATAAAAATAAGAATAAATCACATCAATAATTTGTTACTAATAATTTAAATTTATATTTTTTTTAAGTTTTAGTAATAGTACAATTAATTACACTAATAATTTGTTCAAATATAAAATTATTTGCGCCGAGATTAATTAATATTTCTTAGATCCAAATTCAATGAATTTTTTTTTACCATATTTCTAATTCAAAAGTATTTATTTTTTAATATAGTAAAAAATCTTCAATTTTTACAAAGTATCTTTCTTTTTTTTTTTTTTTTTCTGTACGAGGCAATATTTACATATTTTTAGTAATTAATATAATATAATTTTTTATTAATCCACTATAAAACTAAATAGATAATTTTTATTAGGACAAAGGAAGTATCTATATTATTCATAACATATTAAATAAATAAAAATAATTTACTCTATTAAAATTATCATATCAATTAAATACAAAATAATAAATTTTTTCAGTATGAACTTTCTTAACAATTGTACAAAAAATAAAGACTTGACACAATTTCTCGGAGAAAATTGCAAAAAATATCTCATATTTATACCGTATTATCACTTTTGTCATGTATTATTATCTCTGACAAAATATATCCCACATGTTTACAAAAGTCACTATTTATGTCATTTGCCCGCGCTTGACCCTTCACACCACGCGCCCTTACGCGCAATCATGCGCAGTCATGCGCAGCCAAATGATAAAAATAACGACTTTTGTAAACATATGGAACATATTTTGCCAACGAGATAAATATAGGACAAAAGTGATAATAGGGTATACGTTTAAGATATTTTCTGCAATTTACGCCAATTTCTTGGGATTAAAAAAGTAGAAGATATGTATAGGTTGTGTGTGTCGTGTGGATGTATATAAATGTATTATAATAACGTATGCAATAATAACGTATGTATGTGTCGTTATATATATATATGTGGTATTTTGAATGACGAAATTATGATGCATAAAATTATTTATTTTAACATATTATACAATCAATGAATTAATTAATCGGATAATTGAATTAAAATCACTCTCCCTATTTAGGTATTTAAGTTAAGTCTCCACCCACACTTTACACACACTGCACTTCTCACTTTTTAATAATTATTAGCATTAACTCCTTACTCCAAAGCTCAATTACAATATTGTCTTCATCTCTCTCCAAAATTTATTTTATCATTTCAAATATTCCACTCTCCTTGTTAGGTTATTCTCGTGCGAAGCAGTTTCTGTCCAACCTTCTGTTTTTTTCGCTCATGATCGATGGAGATGTCGAATCCAAATTTTAATCTTTAGGTTTATTTTGCACAAGGAATACACTAGTAAAGAAAAGTTTTGATTTCAAGTTGTGATAATTTTTTGGCAAAATAGCATGAAACTCTCTAGTAGTTTGCTGAATTTGTTAAAACTCCAAAAAACCAACTTGTGGTTCGTAAAACGTTGCATGAAACCCCCCCTTCCGTTAGAACTTAACGGAAAGTGTATATGACCGCGCATCAAATGAGAGTTTTTTGTTCAAAAAGTGATAAATATCTCTGCAAGTTACTAAAATGACCTTCTGAGCACTCTTTCTCTTCTTCCTCTTCTCTCTTCTCTCATTCTCATTCTCATTCTCTCTTCTCTCATTCTCATTCTCATTCTCTCTTCTCTCATCCCCCTTCTCTATCAGGTTCCAAACTGCCGGTTCTTGAACCTGGTGCGTTTGAAGAAGAATTGGAGAAGAAGAAGAAAAAAGAAGAAAAAGAATGAAAAAAGGAAATAGAAAAAACCTGATAGGCCTGAAGAAGAATTGGGGAAGAACAAGAAGGGGAAAAAAATGCAGAAATAAAAGAAGAAAAAGAATATGTGCGCCTAAACAAGAATTGAAGAAGAAGAAGGAAAATGAAGAAAACAGATTGGGAAAAAATAAGAAAAGAAAAAACCTTGTTCGCCTGAAGAAGAATTGGGCAAGAAGAAGAATGAAGAAAAATATTGGAAAAAAGAAGAAAAAAAATAACGTTGTTAGCGTGAAGAAGAATTGGGGAAGAAGAAGGAAGAAAAAATTTGGAAAAAAAATAAAATAACTTGTTCGTCTGAAGAAGAACAAGGGAAGAAGAAGAAAGAAGAAAAAAATTGAGAAAAAAAAATAACATGTTCGCTTGAAGAATAATTGGGGAAGAAGAAGGAAGGAAAAAAATTGGAAAAAAACAAAAAAAAAAAAAAAACAAAAAAAAGAGAACCATTTGCCCTGAAGAAGAATTGGAAAAGAATAAGAAGTAAGAAAAAAAAATTGGGAAAAAAAAGAAAAAAAAATAACATGTTCTCCTGAAGCAGAATTGGGAAAGAAAAGAAAGAAAAAAAAATTGGGAAAAAAAGAAAAGAAAAACCGGCGAACAACTCAAGCCCATTCCGACCACCGGCAGCGGTGGCTGTTCTCAGCGACTGCTCCTCCGGCGCAGTGACGGCTTCGACTCCGAAAAACAATTGTGTCTAGCGCTACAATTCTTTCACCGATCTTTTGAAAAAAAAAAATTGAGAAAAAGAAGAAGAATATGATGGGAGTGAATGCCCGGGAGAAGAAGGAGAAGAAGAATATGAGAGTGGATATCTAGGAGAAGAGGGAAGCAAGAACATGAGAGAGAAATAAATTTGAAAATATAAATAAGGGCATAACGGTCAAATATGATAAAATTTAATGTCTGTTAGTATAATTTAGAGGGGAGGGGCGAGTATGCAACATTTTGGAAACCACAAGTAAGTTTTTGAAATTTTAGAACCACGAGGGGTTTTCAGCGAATTCGGGAAACCACAAGGGTTTTTTTTGCTATTTTGCCTTTTTTTTTGGTTGATTATAGTGGTGTTGTTAGGGCTCACGATCGATCCTACCCATGTTCCACTGAAGACGAAGATCGAAACTAAGGTATGATCGATTATCTTCACTATTATTTTATTAATCCTTTGGTGATTGTGCTTTGTTCGAGATTATTTGTGCAGTATGTGGTAATTTTTTACAGTATAAGACATTGTGTATAGAAAAAAGTTTTAAGAGGATTGTTGCAATTTAATGGTAATATATGTGGGCATTTTCCCCAAAAAAAAAACTTTCTCTGGTGGAGTATACCTATATTTATTAATCTTATACCTATATTGTCTGATATTGTATGTTTTATTTCTTTGAAGATGCCATTGTTTGCTTTATATGTACTACGACTACTCATGTATGAACCTTGGTATATATCCATGTGCTTTTAAATTTGATGGCTCATAGATACTTGTTGCTATGCAGTCGTGTTTGCCGAAAATAATGAAAATTAGGAATTGTTTTGTTGGAGGTTAAGTTTTTTTCTTCACGTTGATAGTCGGTATAATTGGAAAGAATACATTTTTGGATAGACACTCGAGACTTCTAAAATTATCTCTGGCGTATTTTTTGGAGCCACCACGCATATTGCCTCTGGCACTTAGTGGACAACTTTCGCACATAGGTATGTGTAGAATATATGTTTCATTTTTTATGATATGTGCAACAAGATAATTACATTTGTTATATGGAATACAAATATATCCGATGAACCAAAAAAAAAGATAGACGTCCGTTTTCAACAAAGTTGCTTACGAAGAACCCATTAATCCGGTGCCGACTCATGATATGGATGTGGCACAGAACAACCTACAAGCAAAGATATATCCTTCTACAACACCTATCCAACCAGGTCAGCCAAAAAAAGACGGTTGAATCACAATAGGTAAAACAATCTAAAAAATGTGGTTGTTGTGGTCGCCAAGGACATAACCGACAGAGTTGCAAGAAGGATTTATCTTATGTATTTCTGATTTCCTCATATGACTGGAATCTCCTTTTATTTTTGGCTGATTGTACATTGAATAAATCTTTGTACAAGACCATTATTGAATGATTCCAAATTAGATGATATTCCCATTATATTTCTCGTCGTACACAACTAATATGTGGAGGTATGTATCATTACAAATTAATTGCAAATTAGTCGTATCCAGGGGTATGTGAATTCACAATGAAAATACATTAAAGTTATTGTAGTTGTATAAAATATGACCAAGGATAACAATTATCAACGACGACAATACACTAGATATAGAGCTTAGCTTATTATATTCAGAGGTCATTTGTGTCCCCAAAATACTCTTTATGGTATAACATGACTCATAGTGTTTTCCCACCATTTATCTCAAATTAAATTAACATTGAATCACTTGTAGGTATTTAATTTTTTAACGGATTTGTTACAATGACAATACGAGTATTCTATGACGTTTGAGAAGTATATTCATTAATACTAGAGGGATACATAGTACGAGTAAGCGGGCACATGTTTGTGTATGGAAGTATTCATATTTGAGTGCAGGTATTATTAATTTGAACATGGGTATTTAACAAAAAGGGTCAAAATTTAGCAATGACTGTTGTTGGATCAAATAACTACAAGTTGATTACATCATATCCACTTTCTGGGCAGTGAGTGTACAGTAGGGGATACTTCCGAGACAACATACGAAAGAACCTACCCATACATTCAATGATGGATGATGGATGAAGAATGTCACTTACGATAGAATTTAAATAAAAAATGTTGAGATGGTCTACAGTAATAGATCTATTAAAGTCACTGGATAACTGATTTATCTAAGTATATTTCTTCATCTCCTTCTCTTAGCCTAAGTGTATCTCAGAGTCATCATTGGTATACTCAATGTGTGTGATTTATCTATATAAAAATTGTTTTAATATCTTCATGTAGATTTATTGATAAATATTTCATTGTTAATAACAACATTTCAGCCATGAAATCAAATTTTCTACTTTCTAATCAAAAAATTGGAGTATAATAAGCAAGTTCATTTCCACAGGGATCGGTTGATTTATTTTTTTTATTCAATCTGATCAAATTAAGAATTGGGATTTTCTAATTTTGAATCAAATCCTAAAATAAAATAAAAGAAAAAGCAAAGTGAACCAATGAAATCAAAGAAATAAAAAAAAATCAAATAAATCAAGAACTTTAAATATAAACAATAAAAATTCATAGCCCAATGATTGATTTCAGAACTGAATTTCGGGTTATTGATTATCGATCGTATATTTTATTCTATTGAATCTATAGATAAATTGGTTATAGAAGCCAACATGCGCCAAATTTTCAGCTTTTCCTTACTTAATTGTTAATTAAGGTACGACCATTAATTAATTCTCTAATTGAAGAACGAAAACCGGGTACGGCCACGAATTTGAATTTCTCTATCACATTAAACCCTAAAGAAGCCCAATTATGATTCGATAACTCCTACGCAGGATGATTGCAATCATATTGTAAATTTTTAAAATCGTTCGTAAGCATATTATTATCACTAGATCAAATACACATAATTACATATCCAATTATTCAATTGACTATAGATTAATAACTAAACCTAAATATGTAACCATCATATAAGATCAAGAAAAAAAACCAACTAAAAAAAATAAATTACGATTACCAAAGAAGTCAATATAAATTATTAATTAAAAAGGGGTAAACTATTTTTTAAGTCCCGTAACTGGACTCCCTTATCATTTTAGTCTCGTAAGTGGAGTCTGTTACAAACTAGTCCCATAAGTGAAAACTTTTCGTTAGTCCTCCGGCGTCGGAGACGCCCGCGTGGCTCGCCGGAAGCCACGTGTCCTCCAGGTGTCCCGCCAGGTCAGCGACACCTGGCGAACACGTGGATTTTATTTTTTTTAATTTTTTTAATTTTTTTTCAATTGGACCAAATAAAAAAAATTAAAAATGCAAATAAAATTAAAAATAAATTTTAAAAAAATTTTAAAAAATGAAAATAAAATAATAAAATCCACGTGTCCGCCAGGTGTCACTGACCTGGCGGACACGTAGCCTCCGGCGAGCCACGCAGGTGTCTCCGACGCCAGAAGACTAAAACAACAAAAAATTTTCACTTATGGGACTAGTTTGCGACATATTCCACTTACGGGACTAAAATGATAAAAGGTCCAGTTACGGTACTAAAACATTAGTTTACCCATTAAAAAGTCGATCTTACAAAACCACAGAGTTCAAATCATTGAATCTATCATTTGACTAGATAAGAAATTTAGTTACTCATGAAAAAAAAGAAATAAAAGAATAAAGAAAATGTGCAAGAATAACATCTGGGCAAGTTTTCTCGTGTCGGAATACTGTCAATTCGTCATTTTTCTCCATGAATCCGATCTCACGATGATGCCTTCAGAATCTACTCTTGCGCCTCTCTTCTCCACATCCATATCTATCTAGAGTTGTCCTTTTGTCTCTTTTTTTAGATGTTTGGATTCCTCTTGAATCGGCCAAACTAGTATTTTTTTTATTTTCTTTTGAAAAAAATATTTTTAACGTGATACAAATAATTTTAAAAATAATATTTTGAATGGAAGTTTATTTTATCTTAATATTTTTGATAAATTAAAACTTTATTAATTGGAATTTATTTTAATTTTCAATGTTTCACATAAAATTTTAAAGTCATAATATATAATAAAAATAAACACAAAATAAAGAAGCTGTAAGTATATGATTAAATAATTTTTTTAAAAAAATAGATAATAAAAAAAATTGAAAACATCATTATCAAACAAACTCTACACTATTTTTTATCTATTTTTATTATACAATTTTTATTGTTTTTAAAAATATATATATTTGTAAATATTACCTTTATTTATTATTTAAATCAAACCCAAAATAAAAACACAAGCAAACATACCATAATAGCTCCCAATTAATAATGATCGATTTCACTTGCAATTAGACCAATAAAATTTACTATATTTTGACTTTGTGATTATTCTTTTGAAGTTTTATTTTATTTTTAATTTGATTTTTTTTTTTTTATAACCGTTCATATATGATATTCTATGAGATTAAATAATGTTCCCTTTGTCCCGACTAATATTATATTATAATTTACATGTTTTAGTCCATTCGTCTTCTTGGTATCAAAGGCACGTGAAATGTATGATTTTTTGTTTAAAAGTTCATTTCTATCTTATGTGTGTTTTTTGATTAATTTGTTTACATAACAAGTGGTAAGACCTAATAAACCAGTAAATCCGTTGGTCAGCCTTGTGATTAGGTGTTCCAAATGTGATTTTAGTGTTGTTCCCAATTATGCTAGCATAATTAATTAATTAAAAATACATATTAAAAGAAAATTTGCTGCTAAATTAAAAAGAATATTTTTTCATCCCTCTAGTACGAATGCTAGTGTGATTGAAAGTAGAGAAATTCATTTCTAGAAGGTACAAGATCAATTCAATTAGAAAATTCAGTACAATGTAATTATAAAACCCAGAACCAATTAATTCATCTCCTTCTTCACCAATTTTTTCTCAAATGAAAAATAATATAAATGTAATTATAAGTTCTATATTTAAACTCCAATTGGAAGATTTAGAAGAAAAATTAATAATTTACTATTCCAACAATATTTTCCCTCCATAAATATCAAATCAAATACCTATGTTTTATTTATTATATTACACTAAAATTAAATTTTACATTTAAAACATCACATCAATATATATTTATATCACATCAAACAACTATTTCAATTCAAAATTTTACTATTTAAAATCAAATCCCAAAACACAAATAATATGGGATTGTTTCAATATTGGATTACTAAAATAGGTATTCATAATCCTTACGAAACTTCTAAAATTAATGTACAAACAAATTTATATATAAAAAAAAAATAGAATTTAACTAATGGTACTATTGTAACTAGTGTTCATTCACATTTTCAGTATATTCAAATTGATACTCAAACAAGTGAAATTAAAGTTTCTTCTTTTAAAAAAGACAGAGAGCCATAGATATAGAAGATATTAAGAAAATATATCATCAAAATAATTACTCAAATCAAATGTTATATTCAATGTCTAGTTATTTAGAAGTGATTTCAAAAAAGATAGATTCAGTTCCTAATCAAAAAATTTTAATGATATTTCTAAACCTCATTTTTAAACAAGAAGCTTACAAAAAAGAAATAGTATAATCAATAAAATTATCTTCAAATATTATGGTTTTGAAAAGAATTAATCAAAGTCTAAATAAATTCGAAGCCAACTTAGCTAGTTCCTCTAAGAATTCATTACCTAAAATTGGTTGTTTAGATCAATGTAGTCAAAATGAAGAAATTACTTCATCATCTTTAGAAGAAACCGAATTAGAATCACAATTATCAGGAAATATTAATCAAATAGAAGATAAATTTTAAGAAAATATTGAGATTAAGAAACTAATGAGAAATAGATTTAAAAGATCCTCAAAATAGAAAAATAAACAATCAAGAAATTACTATAATAAACCTACACTACCTGATATTCAATATGAAGAAATATTAAAATTTAATACTAGTAGATATGACGGTCAACCAATTTATGAATGAAATATTGATGGAAAATCATAATATGAAATATTAAATAGACTTCGAGAAATGGGCATGGCTAGACTTGCCTACAAACTTCGAACTGTAGAAGAAAAAATGTTACCTGTCTAATATTCAAGATTTTACTGGTCAATTTAAATATTGGTGGAATAATGTAATATATCTTTAAGATAAAATTACAATTTTAGAATACAAACCGAAGATGAATTAGGAAATGTATCATCTAAACCCAATTCAACTTATTGCTTAATAGTTACTATAGCTATGTATTTTGCAGAAAATCCACTGAAGAATTAAATTTCATCACAAATATTTTTAACAAATTTAAAATTTACAAAATTATCAAATTTTAGATGGTATAAAGATATATTTTAACATATGTATTAAGAAGACCTTATTGCAATGCTTCATTTTGGAAAAAAAAAAAAGTCATAACCGGATTACCAACGTTATTTTCACAACACATTATGAATAATCTTAAAAAAGAATTAGGAACTAAAATTATTCATTTTGAATCAACAATATTTGGTCAATTATTCGTTTTCATTAAAAAATAAATATTAGCCGTATGTTCAGAATTAAAAATACAATCTAGATATGGTTCTAAGCGTAGAGAGGTAGATTCATTTTGTCAAACTTTTGGTGTAACTGGAATGAAAACTCCTTCGTGTCAAATTCCTAAAAATAAAAAGTACAAACATCATTACAAGAATGATGAAAATAGGAAACGTAAAACTTATTCATATACTTATAAAAGAAATAGTTGTAACAATATAACAAGCTGAAAATATGGCAGATTAGATCACAAAGCAAACAAATGAAATCTAAAAAAGAAGATTAATGAAATTTTTCAAAATACAGGATAAAATGATGTCATTTTTAATTTAAAGTACTGATAATGAGAGGGAATTGTCTGATTCAAGTAGTAATAATTCATGTAATACTATGTATAAGGTTGATATTAATGTAATTACTCAAAAGAAAAATAAAAATTTTTTGTTTGATAGTATAGATCAAATTCAAGATCATGAAGTGAAAAGTGAATACTTAAAAAAAATTAAAAGACTTAGTTCTAAATGAGGATGTACCTGTCAAATTAGTTGAACCTTTTAGTTTATTAAAAGTTTTAGATAAGTATCTTTCAAACCCTTTGTTTATCAATAAGAAAAATTCTTCACAAGAAATTCAAAATGAAATTAATACATTAAAAAGTCAAGTTAATAAATTAAAAAAAGACGTGCATTCATTAAAAATAAAATATTTAGAAATAGATGCTAGATTTGCTTCAATTATAGTAAAAAATATCACTATTCATCATGAATGTACACCACCATCAACTAAAATTAGAATAGGAACATATATTCCTCGTGATTCTCAATTTTTACAAGTAATAGAGAAAATCACCATTAAAAAATTGTATGCATTAGTTACTTTAGACATTGATGATTTCAAATAAATACTTGTAGCATTAATTGATAGTGAAGCAGATCAAAATTGTATCAAAATTGGTATTATTCCTACAAAATATTGTGATAAAAATAGTAAACAATTAATAATTGTCAATGAGTCTCCTTTAAAAGTTAAGTACATATTATCAAAATGATATATTCGTAATAATGAATATTTTTTAAAAAATACATTTTTATTAGAAACCATATTAGTCAATATATGATTTTAGGAACTCCTTTCCTAATTCAAATTTATCCATTTACTATAGATAGTGAAGCTATTCATACTAATGTAATGGATAAAAGTGTAACCTTTAATTTTTTGCAACAAGTTAAACAAAATTAATTATCATTATTCCTACAAAATATTGTGATAAAACTAATAAACAATTAATAACTGTCAATGAGTCTCATTTAAAAGTTAAGTACAAATTATCAAAATGATATATTCGTAATAATGAATATTGTTTCAAACATACATTATTTTATTATAAATTATATTAGTCAAGATATGATTTTAAAAACTCATTTCTTAATTCAAATTTATCCATTCACTGTAGATAGTCAAGCCATTCATACTAGTGTTATAGGTAAAAGTATAATTTTTGATTTTTTGCAACAAGTTAAACAAAATGAGTTATCACTACTTTAAAAAATTTCTATATTTAATCAAATAAATTTATTACAACATAAATAAAAGAAATTTATGTTTCAAGAATTCTATGACATAAAAAATGTTAAACTATTTTATTGCATACTAATATTTTTTACTTTTGCCGGAACGAGCAGTCAAACTCAATCCTCTATTCAAAAAGGCCAAAAATTAAAAAATTACTCTCATAAGAGTGCTTCCTAATTAAAATAGATTTCAACATTTTATGATTTTTTTCCTTTAACCTATACCCAAGCAACTCAAACTGCACCAATTATTTCAAAATTACAAAATTCAAATATGTCTAAAGCTCAATCTTCAACTCTATGCAAACAATCTATTCATTCCTTATATTTTAAAACAGATATTTCTGAACATGTCATTTAACTCATTTTAAAGAAATTCCTGACATTGATATTTTAAAACAGTTTACTCAAAGATTTTTTCCAAAGGGATGGAACTGGAGTCCGGATAATCCTCTGAAAACTAAAAACTTTTATGAACTTAGTTTGGTCGATTCAAATTATGTTGAATTAGTTTATAACAAAGATTCAAAAACTCCATATCGTGTTGCATATTCAAAGTGTGTCATAAAAAATGTTTGTTCACAATGTAAGTAGGCCTCTCCGTTTTCAACAAAAATATTTTCAGTCAATTTTTCACCAAAATGGTATTCATATCATGATTATATAATGGCTTGGTACAAAGCTTTTCTTTACCGAACGTTCGATCATTCATAGTTTATGACATTCCATTCAAATTGTCTCAAAGATTTTACAAGTTGGTTTTATTGGATATTTTATGGTCCACAAAAGGAAATTTTACCTCTTGAAATACAAATAGCATTGCAATTATTCAACAAAAGTAAAAAGCTAAAGAAATTCAAAAGCTAATTCTTTTTCATTTAGAATTCAAAGCGCAGAACATTTGGTGGAGTTCAAGTTTATTCAAGTATTTGATGATCCAAATCCATTTTCGTTGGTTCAAGAATTCAAAATCAAATTGTGGAATCAATCTCAGACTCAATATTGCAACCAGAAAGCCATTGCTCATTATGTTCAAACTAGAGAGAAATTTATGAAAGGTGTCAAAGAAATCTCGGAAGTTCTATCTCCAAGTAATAAAAAAGAAGTTCTCAAAAGTCCAACAATAAAGGCTCAAATTAGCAAGATATCATCAACTCCACAAAGTAAGACAACAGATCCCGAAGATCCAAAGACTCCTCTAACATAAGAAGATACTCAAAAGAATATACTCAAGTTTATGGAGATTCTACGGAAAAATCCTCAAAGTATGGAATTCATCACTCAACATAACAAGAATAATGTGGACTCAACTGAAGAATCCAACTGTGATCCATTCCTAAGATATCTAGCTCAAGATCCGTACAATTTATAATAAGTATATATATAATAAATTATTATAATATAGACCCTGCCTACCACTTAAAAATCCATTAAATAAGGACTCCATTATCCACCTAAATAAAATATTATATATAAATCTCCACCAACCGCTATATAATATAATATTTGTATTATTAGACTCTTAGTTTATAAAAAGGTATGTAGTCTTTTATTTTACATATGCTGGCTACCTAGGTATATCATAATTCTACCATTGTTTATTGTTGCTTTTTCTCATTTTCTCTCATTAGAAGATCAAAGTTCAATTTTATTCATCCTTATTCATCAAAGTTCATTTTTGTTCATCATCCTCCTCAACAAATTCTATAAAAATTTTACATTCAAGTAAGTTTATTGTTCAACTCTTGTATATTCATTTGAATTTTTCTTATATTTTTGGGTTGACATCGCCGCCTTTCTTATGATATTATAAATTTGGAAAAAAAATCAATTTTGGTCCAAATATAACTAAAATTATCAATTTTGGTCCGAATATAAAAAAAAAACTCATCAATTTTAATCTCATTATAAACAATTTCAATTAATTTTGGTCACATTATAAACAATTTCAATCAATTTTGGTCTCAGCGTTAAAAAACTAACGAAAATTGTTGTCATGGACATAACGGGGTTGACGTGGCATCTGACCTAAAAACAACACGGTCATGTACAATTATACACGGTCATCTTATCACACAATCATGTATTATTCAATGTACAATTATACACGGCTATGTTGTCACAAGACCATGTTTAATTCTACACGGCCGTGTACCCTTTTGTTATGATCTATTATTTTATTTTTTATGTTCTATTTTTTTTCAAAAAAAATATTTTGAATTTAGAATAGTTGATATAATTAAAATGAAAAAAAAACCTATAGTAATCCTAATATAATTAAAATGTATCAATTTTAGTTCAAATATAAAAATTTATCAAGTATGTTCTTTTGAAAAATTTTGCCTAAAATTCTATTATTTACCAAAAAATTTTCCTCTTGAAAACATTTCATTACACGACTATTTTTTATTTTTTTTTTATATTCTAGTATTAAAAATTAATTTTACATTTCAATATAATTATATATGTGTATGTTGAAATTGTATTGAAATGTAAAATAAATTTTTAATATAATATAAAAAAATAAAAAATAGTTGTGTAATTTGATGTTTGTAAGTGGAAAAATTTTGATGAATAGTAGAATTTTAGGCAAAATCTTCCAAAAGAACATACCCGATAAATTTTTATATTTGAACTAAAATTGATACATTTTAATTATATTATGATTACTATTGATTTTTTTTCCATTTTAACCATATCAAATATTCTAAATTTACAATATTTTTAAAAATATATATAACAAAAAAATATAATATAATAGACCAAAATAAAAAGGTACACGGCCGTTTAGAATTAAACATGACCGTGTGACAACATGGCCGTATATTGTACACTAAATTATACACGGTCGTATTGTTTCTAGGTCAGCTGTCACGTCAACCCCATTACCTATACGTCAGCAATTTCCGTTTATTATTTAACGATGAGACCAAAATTGGTTGAAATTGTTTATAATGGAACTAAAATTGATAATTTTTTATATTGAGACCAAAATTGATAAATTTTAATTATATTGGGACCAAATATTTTTTTCTCTATAAATTTTTTAAAAAAATAAATATATGTGAAAATAATTATTAAATATGAAATAACAAAGAAGTTAAAATTTGTCGGTTGTTACATAATAAATTTAATATTATTGGTAAGTATTAAATATATATTTATTGATGCTTGTATGATATTATATATATAAGATAATATATGTATAGCTGTAATGACGAAACTAATAAAGATATGTATGGATATATAGTTTAATATTAAAGAGAGAGAGAGAGAGAGTAAATTGAGAGAATGAAAATGAGGTACACTAGTTATGACTATCCTTTCTTGATTTGCCTTTACCCATATACATATATATATATATATATATTTGTATGTATAAGCGTAAGTCGGTGGTTGAATGATGTAAAAGTATCCACATCACGTCGATGTACACGATATGTAGTATGTTTGATGTCGTTGACGTGTCATAATACTTCCTCTTGGATATTTTTATACAAAGAATGTGCTTCGTTAAAACCTTATTATGAAAAAACTCTGTGAGAAAAAATCATGGTGAAGGAAAAAGAGTATCATTCTTGTATTAATGCGCTCCCCCTGTTTGGACTTTATTTGATGTCTTTCATCCGACGCATTCCAATTCTTTACACCAATTTGTTGAATTTTGCAGTTGGTAGCGCCTTCGTAAATAAATCTGAAAAATATTCAGACTATCGAATTTTTTCACACTAATTTCACCACTCTTCTGAAGATCATGAGTGAAAAAGAATTTTGAAGATATGTGCTTTATCCAATCGCCTTTAATATATCATCCCTTTAATTGAGCTATACAAGCTGCATTATCTTCAAATAATAATGTAGGAGGTATTACATCATTAAAGATCAAGCCACAATTTTTCTAAATATGGTGAGTTATAGACCTCAGCCAAATGCATGCATGACTGGCTTCGTGAATTGCTAAAACATCAGTATGGTTTGAGAAAGTAGTTGTTATCGTCTGTTTAGTAGATCTTGAAGAGATTGCAGTTCCACCACAAGTACATAAAAATCCAGTTTGAGATTTTGCTTTATGTGGATCAGACAGATAACCAATATCAGCATAACTAATTAATTCATTTCGAGATTCACACGAATAAAATAGATCAAGGTCATGAGTCCTCTGAAGGTAACAGAAAATATGTTTGATACCATTTCAATGGCGCTTTGTGGGGGATGCGCTAAACCTGGCCAATAAATTTATTGAAAAATATATATCTGGTCTGGTACAATTCGCAAGGTATATTAATGCGTCAATAGCGCTGAGATATGGTACCTCGGGGCCAAGTATTTCTTCGTTATCTTCATTTCGCCTAAATGGATCTTTATTGGGATCAAGGGATCTGACCACCATTGGTGTACTCAGAGAGTGAGATTTATCCATATAAAATTATTTTAATACCTTCTGGGTATATGTTGATTGATGAATAAATATCCCATTATTGAAATGATACAGTTGTACGGCAAGAAAATATTTTATCTTTCCAAAATCTTTGATATCAAATTCTTTCTTTAGATATTCAACTGCAATTTGGATCTCTTCATGAGTTTCACTTAATTGAGATCATCAACATATATTGCAATAATAATAAAATTTGACCCACCCATGTTTATCTATAAAAACGCATGAGCATATTGGATCATTACTATAATCTTCCTTTATTAAATATTCACTGAGACGGTTATACCACATTCGCCCTGATTGTTTAAGTTCATACAATGACATTTTCAATTTGATGGAATATTATTCCCCTGGGTTTAATTTCTATGCTTCAGGCATATTGAATCCCTCATAAACTTTTATATAAATATCAGTATCCAATGAGCTATAAAGATATGCAGTAACTACGTTTAAAAGACACATACCGAGTTTTTCTCGCACTACTAGGCTCACAACATATCTAAATGTTATTCCATCAATAACTAGGGAGTATGTTTCATCAAAATCTACTCCAGGTCTTTGTGAAAATCTCTTAGTTACAAGACGGGCTTTATATCTCACAATTTCATTATGCTCATTTCTTTTTTCTACAAACACCCATTTGTATTCAACTAGTTTTATACCATATTATGTTTGAACAATTGGTCTGAAGACCTCACTTTTATTTAATAAGTGAAGCTCTGATTGAATCGCATTCTCCCATTTTAGCCAGTCATTTCTTTGCCGACATTCATGAACCGATTTTGGCTCTGGATCCTTCTTTTTTTTTTTTTGCATTTTATCAAGTGTTAAATTATATGCGAAGGCACTATCAAGTATTGCCTCATTACAATTCCAACATTTTTCTGAAGTAACATAGTTGATGAGTTTTCAATAATATCATGTTCTTCAAGATCGTGCTCTTCTGCAGCAAATATTTCATTGTTGACTTCCTCATTAGATTGAGGTTTATTAATATCAATCCTGATATTTTCATGATTATCATCATTCATTCGTCTTTTATTTCAAGGATGTTTGTCTTTGGAACCGAGTGGTCTATCACGCTTTAAGCTCGTCGTTGATTCATTAGCACTTGCAATTTGTCCATCAGGGACAATTATTTTAGCCAAAGCATTAGTAGCTTGGATATATGATCAACTTACTTTGCTCGAGTCATTGAAAGTATTCGGTAACATATTTGCAATATTTTTCAAATGTATAATGCGTTAAACTTCTAGTTCACACTGCTTTGTACGAGGATCACAAAAACTCAATGGGATTTTCCAACTAATATTCCTTTTTGGTTCATTTATGTCTCCCCCAAATGTCGGAAACTATGATTCGTCAAAATGACAATCTGCAAATCTTGCAGTAAATAAATCACCCGTCATAGGTTTAAGATATTTTAGAATTGATGGTGATTCATATCTAACATAAACGTCCAATCTACGTTGAGGACCCATTTTTGTACGTTTGGGGGTTAGAATAGGAACATAAACAGCACAACCAAAAATACATAGATGAGATATATTTGGTTTGTGACCAAATACTAATTGCATTAGGGAATAGCTATGATAGTTTGTCGGCCTCATTCTTATAAGTGTTCATGCATGTAAGATTGCGTGCCTCTAAGCTGAAACAGGCAACATAGACCTCATCAATAATGGTCTAAAGATCAATTCCAATCTTTTAATAAGTAATTATGCCAGACCATTTTGTGTATGAACATGAGCAACTGGGTGCTCTACATTAATTCCAATCGATATGCAATAATCGTCAAATGCATTTGATGAATATGCATCAGTATTATCCAGACGTATGGTCTTAATTAGATTATCAGGGAATTGTGCCCGTAATTTAAAAATTTGGGCAAACAATCTCGCAAATGTCATATTGTGGGTAAATAATAAATAGACATGGGACCATCTGGTAGATGCATCAATAAGCAACATAAAATAGTTAAATGGCCTACATGGTGGGTCTATCGGTCCACATATATCCCCCTGTATTCTTTCAAAAAATGTATGTGATCTAATACCTAATTTAGCTGGCGATGGTCTGGTCATGACGAGGTCATCAAAAGCGATGATGAACTTGCACTACCACTCGATCCGATTACTCGAAACCGTTCCAAGAAGTTTTAAACTAATATTATGGCATTAGTTCTACACTTGGAAGACGAGAACATGCATAAAGTGGAAACATGGAGGTCAATGGGAAGAGCGTTACCAACATTGGCGTGCATTCACGATCCATGCACTTCATTTCCTTGATGACCACAATTTATAACACTCATGGGAGTTGCTACTCACATATTATCCCATGTGGGATAATAGGTGTTCTATTTTATTTAATTAGGTGAGCCCTTTTAATTTAATTAATTGGACCTTTCTTAGTTATTTAATTAGTTGGGCCTTATTTTTTATTTTTAATTAGCGAGCTTTAAATAATGTGTACTTATTGTCCCACATTGGTTGTAGAGTCTTTTGTCAAGCTAGCATCCCCTATAAATTAAGGCACGTTGTCTCATATGTAAGACACCTGGAAATTTATATCAATTAAAATTTTTTTTTTATTCCACTATATTGGAATTAGTGTGTGAGTGAGGGTTTCCCTTGCATACGCGTATCATTCTCAAATCGGGTCCTTGGGTTGATTCCTTGGGTTCGTGGCTTCCGAAACCGACCAGAGTTTCTAACCATATCGTTCGAGTCTCAATTGGTTTAGAGGTGTTAGGTCTAGGCAATGTTTGGGTTCACATCCGATCGATTGACGAATCGGACACAGGTACTATCTCTCTTTATTTACTTCGTTTTCATTCGAATTTAGTTTTAAGTTTCAATTAGTATAGTTTAATTACTAGGGCTGTGTCAGGTTATCAATTTTCCCTGAGTGCAGGCAACACAGGTTAACTCATTTGAGTTTAACACTTTCTGCCAAGATGCCCAAGGCGAATTCTCAATTATTTGTCTCATCATTTGAGTTTAATGAATGACTATGTGAATTCTTAATTATTTGTCTCATCATTATACTGTCAAGATGCCCAAGGCGATCATGCCATATTTGAAAATCGGTAGTCTTTTGATATACCGTAAGGTGTGTTTCAACAACACCTAATCTGGTATAATATAAAACAGTAGAGAGTGAGGGTAATCTCTCGATTATGCATTTCTTTTTATCAATGATATTGGTGATCAATAAAAATTCACCATCGGTATCACTCATAGTTTTAATGTAATAACCATTTTTTCTGAATGTCATGAAAGCTCAGTAAATTTCTTCGAGCTTTAGTGGCCAACAATGCATATTATATTACAATTTTCGTCCCCGTGGGGAGAAATATAATGGCTTTTGTAGAGCCTTCAATTAATTTCGTACTGCCACTTATTGTATTGACATTCATCTTTTCCCTTTTCAAATGGGAGAAATATTTTTGTGTTTCAATATAATATGTGTTGTTGAACTGTCAAGGAAACACATATTTGCATCATTTTGATTGACATCCATTTAATCTTCAAATATAATAAATACAGTATTAATAAAGAAAAATCTAAATATTACAAAATATATTACAAAAAGGTAATATGAAATAATTTAAAGATTACAAAATATAAAATATTATAATGTAAAATGACATAATATGTCTATCACTGGGGAATTTTTTGATCTACGACAAAGTCCGCTATATCAAGATGCGTTGAGTCGTAATTCAAAATATCATCATCGGGGTCATCATCAATATCAACGTGATTAGTCTCGACCTCCTTCATATTTTTTCTGCAGTGAGGCTTGATAAAGTTAATTAGGTGTTTGGTTGTTCTGCAGGTATTGGCTCAATGGCCTTCAATGTCACATCGATTATAAATGATGATTGGCCTCTTTCCCTGTTTAGCCTTTTCGGCTACATCCTCATATTGGGGTTTATCGGCATCATGTTAATGTCAAAACTACGGCGATTGCAATGGGTATATTGACCGCATTGACTCTTACGACCGAGACCACGTCCACGGCCTCTACCACGTCCTTATCCTCATTTAGAAAATGTCACGTTCACTTAAGGGAACAGACTGGAACCAGTGGGCCAGGATGATGATTTTTCATCAATAACTCATTATTTTGCTCAGCTAATAAAAAACATGCAATGAGCTGTGAGTAATTTTGAAAAAATTTCTCACGATACTGCTGTTGCAGCGTACAACATTAGAAATATGAAATGTAGAGAGAGTATTTTCCAATTTATCATTCTCAATAACACTTTCTCTGCAGAGTTTTAAATGAGATGTAATTTGATGGATAGCAAAGTTATACTCTATAACAATTTTAAAATTCTGCAATCGCAGGTTAAGCCAATCATGTCGGACTTTCGGTAAAGTAATATATTTCAAGTGCACAAATCTCTCCCTCAATTCATTCTATAAATCAAGTGGATCTTTCGCCATCAAATATTCATACTGTAAAGGAGTGTCCAAATTGTGACAAATGGAAATAATAGCATTGGCCCGATCTTGTCTTGTAGCCGTATTTTTACTGGAAATTGTACGAACAAGGCATATAGAAACCATATGCATTTCTACATCCAATGACCAAGTCAATAATTATTGCTGGTGAGAGACAAATGTTTAAAAGAAAATTTTGCAAGATTTCATAGTATAGAAAATGGATAATATAGATAATATAAAATAAAACTTACCAAAAACAAAATAGGCAAAAGTCTTAATATTACTAAGTATTAAATATATATATATTAATCTGGGTATGATAAGATATATATAAGATGTGGTGGGATTGCATGCTGATCATTAAGCATCAGCATTATGTTGATTATATATTAGTCATTGAATTAAAAATTTTAATTCAATAGCTAATATTAAATTAATGGTGTACCAGTAGTTTTATTATCCCTAATTTATGTAATATAATAAATTGACACCACATATACAATTGATTTTAGCAATATAGATTAATGAAACATATTTATATATTTTTTATTTAGTATTATATTGTATCATACTATATTAAAAAAAAATGGTGATACTAGAATGTTTTATATGTATTAATAGAGAACAAACCAGCATAACATTATTGCAAATAAAAAATAAATAAATAAATAAAAAAGAAAGAAAATAAAAGGGAAAAATAAAACCCAACATAACATTTAGAATATATATACATTTACAAATTTTAACTTTATAAATATAGTTGTTACAAAATTTTTGTTTCAATCTAACTCTATTTTAAACTAAATATTTTTTAAATATTCTATTTTATTATATCATTTTAAAAAAGTTTTTATTTTTATAATTTATATTTTAAAAAATTAATAAAAAAATTTTTTAAAAATAAAGGCAACACCAAACTTGGCGTTGTACTGTAACAATGTCGAAAATTGACATAAAATTTGGCGTCGATTGAAAATTAAATGGGTTTGGATTGGAGATGCTAAGTGAAGAAATCAATATAACATTTATATAAAAAATAGTTCATAATTCATCTAGGATTTTAAATTTTTTTTAATATTTTATTTTTTTATTTAAAAATTATATGAAACTCCCTCGTTGTTTATAATATATTACACAATATTTTTTTTAAGAGTATCGGTCTCATATTTTTTAAAGTACGAAAGGATCTCATACAATTTTTTAAAAATTCTATATAATATTTAAACAATACGAGTTTAATTCAATTTTTAAATCACAAGAAAAACTAATAACGATAGATTATAAGTAATTTTTGTCTAATATTTAAAAATATATATATTTTCTCAATCCAAATTCATAGTAACATTTTTATTATTTTTGTTCATTTAATTAAAAAATAATTTTTTATTTTAGTAAAAATAATTATACATTTGTATTAAAATATTCTTTAATTTTAATCGAAATTATAAATATATCATTACACATACAATTACTTTATACATAAAACTATAAAAATATTAAAATCTTATAAATTTCCATTAATTAGAAGGGTAAATAAGTCATTTAATTTTTATACATTTCTTCCTACTCTCTGCAACATGGTTTCCATTCTTCTTTTGTCAACGTTTCCATTTTATTTTTTTTCTTATTCAGCCCATATAATTGATTCATTGTATGTTTATATATTTTCAGTAGCAAACAACAAAAAAATAATAGATTATATAAATTGTTGATGCCGATTTTCAACAATAAAAAATAAAAGTCGAAAATAAAAATTATCTTCGAATTTGATAAAATAAAATGCCTGAGATTTAAGAATCCCTAGACACCGTACGATACATAAATAAAATAAGAAAAATAAATACTGCAGACTGTAAAAGTAAAATGGTGATCCCCAAAAGAAATTTCACTGAATTTGATGTCGATTGAAAATTGTTTTTCAGAATATACTCAAATCTTTAAATATTCCCTAAAGAAACGTTTTGGAACCGTCCTTTGTTCAGTTACAGCAACCGCCGTCAACCGCCCACTAATTCCTCCTCAATTGACACGTGTTTTAATTGTTTCACCAACCGCTCCCACCAGTTACAGAACTCAACTGGCTCGACCGACTGCCTCTGGTCACCTTACCTCCTTAAATGGACGGCTGATCCCGAACGACTAGTCAACCGCCCACTATACTTTAGACAGACTGCAGGCCAACCGACTGCCTCGAAAAACCCCTTAGCCACCTAATGGTCCCAGAGACGGGCCCACGTCTCCTCCTATTTTGGACCACTTACCCTAATTATAAATTTCGTACGTAACAACTGCCGTCCACTGACTGAACCTACCGAATAACCCAACGATTGACCAACTGACCAATCCAGATACTAACTGGTCGCTAGACCAAACGACTAATCAGTCACCCACTCGAGTGACCACCATTCAGTCCCTTCAAACGGCTGAACAACCATTTATCCAGACGATTCATCGATCGCCCAATCAAGCGACCACCATCCAGTCCCTTCAAGCGACTGAACTACAGTTTGACCAAATGACCGGCCAATCGATCAGGTGATTAACAGGTCGCTTAATTAAGCGACCAATTAACAGACCTTTCTTTCAAATGGGCCCCTAGAAGCCCACTTTTCTCTTGTCTGACCCCCGTATCGACCGTCTCATCCTCCTTTGCCCGACTTCATCTTGTCCGACCTGCTTATCGGCCGTCTTATCCTTCTTCGTCCGACTTCATTTAAGACCCTACTACCATTATCAGGCCCGTTGGACTATACATCAATCCAATTTATAAGTCCATTCTCGAAAAATCTGCACATTGGTTTTTTTCTTACTCAACAACTTGCCTCCTCCCGCCCGACTCCTAAGCATCACTTCTCGTGACATTTAGGAGTTTGCAGTATAGTGCTATCATTACACTGTTTCACATCACATTGTGGGGTTTATGTAAAACCCTTCTCTCTTAAGGACATCTTGATCTAGCCCCTCTGGTCGGCCATTCCGATTCCGGAGGATACTCAGGCCATATTTGCTCAAGCCGTCAACCGACCTTTCCCCAACTTGGGGTCAGCCTTCCTAGAAATTCTCCTTTAGGCGGTTGGTGGCCTTTTATTTCAAACCCCTTCGGAATCGGCGGCCGCCCCAATTCTGCATCGGCTGATGGAGAGATTGACTGAACTTCGAAACGACATCTTACTCGTCCGACTCCTATTCAGCCGAACCATCCCAGCCAAGTGCGGATCAAATAAGTCTGGAGGCTTCGTTAGCCAAAACCAAGGAATCCCTTCAGTAAGCTACTGGACGGTTGGAGGAACTCCTCAGCGCCAAGACTCAAATAGATGAGTCGATTCAGAAGAATAAGGCAGAATTGAGGGCGCTTCGTCAAGAACAGTCCGTCCTTGAGGGCCACGTGGCTGACAAACAGCCCCTAATTGAGCGATACAAGAAAAAATGAGGCCGACTTGAATCAAGAATTAAAGATTCAAGCCCGGTCTCAATTTATCAGTAGATATCAGGCGGCTGCTGACAACCGCGGTTGTCCAAGGCCGAAGATAAATGGTCCCCAATCAAAACTTCCCTGGGGGTCCTTTTGTAAAGTTTTGTAAATTCTGACTTAGTAAACATTTTTGTTTCTCCTATCGACAAGGATCACTTTCCGTACTCCGAATCTCTAGGGACCAAATCAAACTTAATTCCTTTATAAAAATCATTTCCCTTTGTGGTAAAACAAACAAACTTCGAAAACAATCTAAAATTGGGACATACCTGAAGTATTAATCAAAATGTCACACAATCGACCCCATGGTCCTTCAAAAAACTAGGAAGGTGTCATTCAACCTTTCTTTATGGGTAACCATCCCGTCGGTGGCCATGCTGAAGACTTGTTACACAAACTCAAGCAATTGGATTTCAAATTCGGATTTTCCCAACGAGGAAGAAAGACCATTCATCGTGTTATTCTTCTGATAGAAAACATTATGGGAGGATATGAAACTCTTCGTCATATCCTAAGCTGCCTTCCTGATTTAGAAGACCTTCTTGATGAGGAACCAGAATTAATTTCTAATTACTGGGATAAAGACTCTGACTCGGAAGAAGGAGGTCCCCCACACATATCAATGTCTGATAATGAATGAACCCTATTTTGGGTCCGAACCCCTTATGTTTGGGTTTTGAATAAAATTTCTTGTTTCATGCATTCTTCTTATCTGAAAAGGCAGAAAAATACTTCTTTAGATATCTAGCATTAATACAATCATGTACTCTTTTACCCTCTTGATTCATTATAATAAAGGCACAATTTCCAATCTCTTTTTGAATTATAAATGGCCCTTCCCAATTCGGAGACCACTTTCCTAATTGATCAATCTTCTTGTATGTAGGAAGAATGGTCTTCCAAACCAAATTTCCTTATTGGAAAGTCTTATAAAGGACTTTCTTTCCATAAGACTTTGCCCTGATTTCATTCTGTTACACAATCTGATCGATTGCATGGAGTCGGTTGACATCCAGACTCTCCAACTCCTGCAACATAACTTGCTGATATTCTTCAGTAAACTCTCCAGTAGCAAAACTTATACGTCCAGATGATACCTGAATTTTGGCTGGTAACACAGCATCTTGCCCAAAAGTAAGTTGATATGGTGAGAATCCCGTGGTCGAACTTCTACTATTCCTGTGTGCCCATAAGGCCTGAGGTAACAGCAAATGCCACTTTTTTGGATTCCCCTCAACCATCTTCTTTATAATTCCAATAATAATCTTATTGGCCGCCCCTGCTTGCCCATTAGCTTGGGGATAATAAGGCGAAGATGGTTTATCCGAATACCAAACTCTGCCAAGAAGCTTAGAAATTTCTCCCCAGTGAAAACCAAACCTTGGTCGGTGGTTATAGAATGAGGAATACCATACCTATAAATGATCTGATTCAGCACAAAATCAATCAACTCCTTTTGATCCACATTTTTTAAGCAACCGCCTCTACCCATTTGGTGAAATAGTCTGCTGCAACCAAAATAAAACAATGATGTTTGGATGAAGGAGGATGTATTTTACCAATGATGTCCATGGCCCAAGACTTGAAAGGCCATGGTTTTACCATAGCTTGCAATTCAGTGACTGGCAAGTGATTCAACTGTCCACGTTTTTTACATTCTCGGCAACCTTTGGCAAATTGTATACAATATTCGAAAATCTTTGGCCAAAAGAAACCCAAACATTGAATAGCCCATCTTATATTCAAGCCTGCTCGATGAGCTCCGCATATCCCACTATGTACTTCTGTCATGACTTCCAAAGCCTGTTTAGACCCTAAACATCTTAAAAGTAATCCGTCGAACGTCCTTTTGTATAAGACTCCTTCTATCAACTCGAATCGTAGAGCCTTTAACCGTATCCCTATTGGCACATTCGCTCCTGGATTTTGTAGATATATGACAATTTCTGTCCTCCAGTCGGTCCCATCTTCTGTTTCCGATTCGATCTCCGCACAGATATCTTTCGGGATTCCTTTACAAGCTTTTTGAGCTAACTCATCTGCAAGTTGGTTTTCCTTCCTAGGTATGAACTCAATTATCACCTCTGAGATTTTTGATAACAAACAACATACAATATGTAACACCCCCAGTTGGCTCAGACTGGAAATGCTACCGCCACATTGCATCATGAGGTCGTCACCTCCTACTTCGGGCCCCACAATACAGTGTTAAGGCTAAAATTACCATAAAAGCGCATTATTATATAACAGAATCTGATTTATAAATATTTACAAAACACACCCCTTAACAAGAGGTTTTTCCGGTTAAAAATTTACATATAATAAAATAAACGTAAGTTCACTCACTCAGCCCGTCTTTCTATATCCCGAGACGTCCCCTGTCTCGGATGTGCCATGCATACTTGAAATAAATATTTTCTTAAAAGCAGTCTAGAATTAAATCCATTTTAAGAACTAACGTGAAATATGTCATTTTACACCTTTTTAAAATAAAGTCTAATTCCCGTTAATCATAAAATACGTGTCATGTCATGCCAATAGTGAAAATGCAATACAGATATCAAACTCGACAACAATGCACACCCACATATATATATCCGCCAAAGTGAGCAGCCGGAATAACCTCGGCTCCATAATCATAGGTTCACTACATCTGTCTAAGTGAGTAGCCAGAATACCCTCGGCCCCGTAATAACAAGCTCACTAAACCATCATCAATAAATAGCCGAAAAATCCTCGACTCAAGGAAGGGCCTGATAAACCCATAATAATATAACGGTCATCCGGTCACTTCCATATACCCACCATACGACTCCCACAATCAATACATGGATAGCCGAACGTTGTCGCCATTAACCACAAGACGCCCCATAGTCTGTGATAGCGAAGATAGGACCCCCACTGACTAGCCCTATCCCGTATAATGTAGTAGAATCCGTGCAACCTAGAATCACCCAAGGGAAACCCGGAAACTCTACTCCTCGCGCGCCCTAACAGGATCACGTTTGGAGTTTGGCATATGATCCTAAACTACCGGTAGACCTCACCAGTGGCCAGCCCAATGAGTGGAACAAAAACTAACACGAATGATTATACCAAATACGTCTCAACTACCATGGGTCTAATCCCTGAATGACCGTGCGACTAACTCACCCAGTTGTCCGACTACTATCGTCCACTATCGCCAAAGTGTTACGGTACATCGGGGTCAAATATCCTAACCCCAGATGATGCCCTCGCCTAGCACTACCGCACACGGCGACTAGACGATAGATCCATAAATCATATCCGATAAACCGTGCAATATGTGTGCAACATGCCAAATAAGTAAATTTACCGAAAAGGGCTGGTGAGACAGCTCACCTTTCCTCATTTTCATAAATTCACCAATGCGGTCAAATACGTATATCAAATATCATGAACCGTGAAGTCTCCCACATGCATACGCACACATATATATATAAATATATACATGCACTGACAAAATGATCCACATAATATCACATTAACATATTAATCAGAATTGCATGCAACATGCATACCTAATTTCTTAAAATTAGATTTAATTCCTTACTGCTTATCTCTTATCGACACTCCCTAGCTTTCGCAATTTCACCCAAATCTCTTCCAATGTACACCTGCCCCATTATTTACTCAAATCAGCTGAGCTATATGCTTATACATAGGAGCTACCTGCTTATTCAAAAGCTAATTTCTATAGTTAGCTCGTTGGGTTTCAAACTTTTATATTTAGTAGACTACGATGTTCTAGCTATAAAACTCTTATACCTTATAATATTTATATCGCCCGATTATTAAATAAAATTACTGAAAGATATGAATAAACAGGCAGGTGCAGTACACTTGCCGTTTTCAATTCGACTCGGATCGATACGAAATTCTCAGAATATAATGCTAGGACTACGAATAGGCTATTAGCTAAAGAAATTCGTCGATTAAATAGCCAAATAGCCAGTTATAAATTTTTGAAGAATTTCTAATTTAATATTCCCAATATCGAAATTCATATTAAAATCTATAATTAAATTCTACGTATAACAAAGAATACAATACCGAAGTCAGAATCGAAATCGAACGGCCAAATCTTTTTCTTTCTTCTTTTCTTTTTCTCCTTTCTTCCCCTTCGCGTTTCTTCCTCTGCCTTCCTTCGCTTCATAGCTAAGTTTGCTTGTTTTTTTTACTTAATAAATATATTTGTATTATATTATATTATTATTATTATTATTATCATATATTATATTATATTATACTATTATTAATGTTATTATTATTATTATTATTATTATTATAAACATCTTTATCCTCTTTATTTAATTATTATATTATATTATTAAATTATATATATTATATTTTTATATTTATCTTTATCGATATTTATTCATTTAACAGTCTTTTCAATCATAATCAACATATAAATTAGGAATAAGATTTATCCCAGAATATTAATTTCTTAATTCCAAAATATTATAAAAATATTTATTTGCTATAATAATATTATTTTATACACTCCAAAATCGGGGTATTACACAATATCCCTGTATCTGCGTAGATGAGGATAATTTCAAACATATTGTTTGTTACCTGATTGATTACCAATTCAGAATCTCCTCTTATGATCACTGACTGAACATTCCTGGCTATTAAGACTTCCAACCCCAAGATTAAAGCCTCACATTCTGCCGAATTATGGGTTATGACTTCTAATTGCAGCTGTAATTTGATCTTTTGGCCATCTGGTCCTTTCAATAAGACCCATGCACCTGATCTATTTCCAGAAGTAGAACCATCAAAAAATATTAACCAATTTCGGGTACTCACATAAGATATGCATCCGATCTGCTCTTGATTATCCCCCGAAAAGTCCGCCAAAAAATCTGCTATTGCTTGGCTTTTAACTGCCTTCAATGGAGAATGTTGCAAATCAAAAAGAGCCAATTTAATGGCCCATTTCATAAGTCTGCCCTGCATGGTAGGTCTTTGCAAAATTAATTTGATAAGATCTACCTTTGAGATAACATCTATTCTCCTAGGCAGTATAATGCTCAAGTTTGGTGCATGCAAACACCAATGAGTAACACATTTTTTCTGGCATAGTGTAACTCATTTATGGTCCTGTGAGGGTCTTACTCAAATAATAAATCGCCATTTCCTTTCCATCATCACCATCTTGTGCTAGTAAGCAGCTGACCATTTCATGTGTATTTGCCAAATAAAGTTTGAGGGGCCGACCTTCCTTGGGAGGCATTAACACAGGTGGTTGAATCAAGGCTTGCTTTATAACTTCTAAAGTTGTCTACTGATCTGGTCCCCAATCGAAAGCGTTCGCCCCCGCCTTTAATAATTTAGTGATTGGCCTGACCTTTCCTGCATCATTAGAAATGAACCTCCTTAGATAATTTACCTTGCCCAAAAGACTATGTACTTCCTTGACCGTTTTGGGTGATCGGATTGATAGAATTTCTTTGGCTTTATTGGCATCGATTTCAATTCCCCTTTCATGTACCAAAAATCCTAAGAAACTTTCAGCTGATATACCAAAAGCACATTTAGTTGGATTCATTTTCAACTTGTACCTCTTCATTGGTTCGAAGGCATCTTTCAGGTCTCTCAAGTATTCCTTGAAACTGGAAGATTTGACGATAACATCATCAATATATATTTCCATAGATTTGCCAATAAGATCGTGAAAGATTGAATTCATGGCCCTTTGATAAGCTGCCCCAGCATTCTTTAAACCGAATGGCATAACCGTCCATTCATAAATACCTAAAGCTCCTGGACACCTGAATGTTGTCTTATGAATATCTTCTTCTGCCAAAAAAATTTGATTATAACCTGCATAACCATCCATCAGACTGAGGATTTTATGTCATGCTGCTGAATCAATCAGCATATCGGCCATAGGCATCACATATTCGTCTTTAGGAGTGGCTATATTAAGATCCCTGAAATCAATACATACCCTAATCTTACCATTCTTTTTAATCACTGGTACAATATTTGCCAACCATTCTGCATATCGGCAAGACCGAATAAAACCCACTTTAAGAATTTTCTGGATTTCCTCTTTGATTTGAAGCATTAAATTAGGACTCATACGCCTTGGGGGCTGTTTGTAAGGTTTAAAATCTTCTCTAATAAGCAACCGATGCTCTATCATACTTCTTTCCAGACCATGCATTTTTGAATAATCCCAAGCTAAACAATCAATATTGTTTTTGATAACCTCAAGTATCCTTACCTGTTGCTCCTCAGACAAATAACCACTTATTCTTATTATTTTTGGAACTAAGTCGGTTCCTAAATTGAATTCCAATAAAGGGTCTTGAGCTAAAAAGGCTGGTTCTGTCTTTTCTAACAAATTTGGCCACCGAAATTGTTCATCTTCCTGGTAATGAACATCATACATCTTTTTAATTTTTTCTGCCTTTTCCAAAAGCTGATTTAAGTAAAACTGATTAATAGGTAAACTACAATCTTCCAAATTTGTACTATCCATGAAAGATATATTATAACATAGGTTTGGCTTCCTTACGAGCCACATATGAGGGTTGTTCTTTTTAGAAGATCATCGAATTCTGGCTGGTGAATCTATAACCCTTCCTTGGGCATTCACTAGCCATAAATGCCTGAGACATTGGGGGTAGGTGACTGGAATAAAATACTGATTCCTCAACCTTCGCCAATGCGCCGAAAGGGTCGTCATTTGCTTCAATTTTAAAGACCTGATTACCTTCCCAAAATATTAATTGTTGATGCAGTGATGATGGCACACAATAAGATGCATGAATCCAGTCTCGCCCTAGTAGGACCGAGTATGTAGTGTCAGCATCCACTACAAAGAACACGGAAGAAATATTTTGCGGTCCAACTTCAATTGGGGCTACCATCATACCTTCTGGTTTGGTCGGTTGCCCTGTAAAACTAGTCATCTTGAAATCCACTTGAGACAAATCGTGAATTCTTTTCCCTAACTTCTTGAGGGTCTTCAACGGCATAACATTGAAAACGGCTCCGTTGTCTATGAAAACCTTTGTAATCGGTTTCCCGCATATATGTGCATTAACATACAGAGGTTTCAAATGGGATGATGTAGCTTCTGGGATATGAGGGAAAACTATCGGAGGAACCTCTTATTGAAAATCGGGATCTGAAATTTTTGCCCATTCTGGTTCTTCTATAGAATCATCCACCAGACTTGCCCAAAAAGGTTCTTCTTCAATCCAATGAACTTCTGTCATTCGGCAAGGAACTCTTGGACCCTGCCGAGATTTGACGGATCTTGTATCCACTTCTGTTGTACAAAATTCTTCTCCCGCCTCGTTTCCAAGTTGAGATGTCAGTGATTCTAAATGAAATTCTTCAAGGGATGGATTGATGTTGATCCTTTTACAATACTGACATTTGAAACCTTCAACTTTTTGATCTGATGCTTCTTTACCCCTCTTCTGTATGGACCGACCTCTTGCTGGATCATCAGAAGTGACTTGGAAGTCGTTCGGGCTGTCTCGTTGAAGGGATTCCTTTCCTGTACCTTGCAGCGTACCTGCGTTTAGCATTACGAATTTGGGTACGATTCATACCTGGAAATCGAGGGTCAATATCAACTGGTAGAGGTTTTTTATTCCGAACCCAATTGCCCCCAACCAGGCTGGTCCTTCTAGTCGGATGGTCTCGGACCAATACTTGTTCCTTTAGCTCCACCTCAAAAGACCCGTCTTGGTTATCCCATTTTTTTGCCATTGGCTTTTCATAAATCTTGAATCTTTCTTTTTGTTGGCAATTGTTTGACTGATCTACTCTTCTCGGTTTGGGATTTGCTCGTATGTCAACCATTGTTGTGGTTACTTTTGGAAAAGGTTGTTGTTCTACACCCAGAGTAATATATTTGAGCCGTCCTGCCTTGATGGCCTTTTGAATCTCCTTTCGGAACTGTGTGCATTGGCTTGTATTGTGTGTGAAGGAATTATGCCACTTACAATATGGTTTTCCTTTGATTTCTTCTTTAGTGGTCAATCTTTGCCCTTTTGGAATTCGGATCTGGCCATCTGTCAACAGAATATCAAAGATTTCGTCAGCCTTTGAACTGTCAAATGTGGGTTGATCTCTTCCTTCAGTTCCTAGCAATGGCTTTAATTTGGAGCACACATAAGGCTTTCTAGAGATGATTTCGGCTGCCATTTCTTCTGTTTGATTAAAATCAGGGCTATATGTTTCCGTTTCCATACTAGCCATATGTTGCACTTTATTACGCCTAAAATTTTGATCTTCTTCTCTGAAGAGATATTCTAAACGTCCAGCCTTGGATGCCAAACTTGCCAAATCTTCTACGTCATGTGCAGTGAGTGCCTCTCTCAGGCGAACATGCATATTGCAGACCACTAAATTGGTCATCTCTTTTTCATTGATTATTGTAGGACATCGACCTGTCATCAATCGTACCTTTTCCATAAACTGCGAGGCTGACTCTTCTGGACATTGTTTCATTTCCAACAAATCGGTAAGAGAAACGGTTGGTAAAGGGTTGAAGAATTTAACATGAAATGACATCTTTAAACCTTCCCAGGTTTGTATTTGTCCAGGTGGTAAGTTGACAAACCACGAAAAAACTGTCCTGGTAAGAGACAAACCAAATAGCTGCAGTTTATAAAAAGGGTTATTACCGACTTCTCCTAACTGCGCTGTAAAACGACCCACATGTTCTATGGTGGAGGGTCCATCTTCTCCTGAGAAAGCATGAAAGCCGTGTGGTCGATAATTCCTTGGGAGCGGATAGCCGTTAATGATCCTTTCTGGAAAAGGTCTTTGATAGGCAGGGCGGTTGGCCACATGCGGATTCAAACCGAAATGAACCCTCAAAACATGCGCAATTTCTTCAGGATCCAAACGAGGGTGTCGATGATCCGGGATATGAATGGGATCATGCATATGTTTTTCTTGTCTGTCTTCCTTTACCATATTCAGCTGAGTATTATCAACTCTTGGTCCCAAAGGAATATTATTTGGGAAAGTTACATGAGTCTTCCCCCTATCTGTCCGGTTGAAAGTTATGGCGCTTGGAAATGTACTATCAATGTATGATGGCCCTGCAAACGTTGATCCTGAAAAAGTTGTCTGAAAGCGAGAAGGTGACAAGGCTGGAGGCGTGTTTGAATGTAGTGTGACTTTGGACAACGCTTGATCCAACATGTTCTGCATTAAATTATGTTGATCGTGCAGCATTGTTTGTATGGTAGTCATCTGTTGATTGTTCAATTGCTGAACATAAGTCAACCATTCAGGTTGCACTTGAGATGTCCCTCTTGTAGTAGGAACAACTGTGGTTGGATTTGATGTCGTTGCAGAAACTCCGACACCGGTGGTGTTGTTCTGAGATTGAGTGCCTGCCATTGTATTTCTACTGATAATTCGCCCAGAACGTAAACGTATGAAGTCGTTATTGGAAGTAGGATTAGCTATCTTGCTTTTTCTCCCACTGTGGTCTCCAAATTGTTGATGCTGATTTTCAACAACAAAAAGTAAAACCCGAAAATAGAAATTATCTTCGAATTTGATAAAATAAAATGCCTGAGATTTAAGAATCCCTAGACACCGTACGATACATAAATAAAATAGGAAATATAAATACTGTAGACTGTAAAAGTAAAATGGTGATCCCCAAAAGAAATTTCACTGAATTTGATGTCGATTGAAGATTGTTTTTCAGAATAGACCCAAATCTTTAAATATTCCCTAAAGAAACATTTTGGAACCGTCGTCTGTTCGGTTACATCAACCGCCGTCAACCGCCCACTAATTCCTCCTCCATTGACACGTGTTTTAACTGTTTCACCAACCGCTCCCACCAGTTACAGAACTCAACTGGCTCGACCGACCGCCTCTGGGCACCTTACCTCCTTAAATGGACGGCTGATCCCGAACGACTACTCAACCACCCGCTATACTTGAGACAGACTGCAGGCCAATGACTGCCTCGAAAAACCCCTTAGCCACCTGATGGGCCCAGAGACGGGACCACATCTCCTCCTATTTTGGGCCACTTACCCTAATTATAAATTTCGTATGTAACAACTGCCTTCCACCGACTGAACCTACCGAATAACCCAACGATTGACCAACCGACCAATCCAGATACTAACTGGTCGCTAGACCAAACGACTAATCAGTCACCCACTCGAGCGACCACCATTCAGTCTCTTCAAACGACTGAACAACCATTTATCCAGACGATTCATCAATCGCCCAATCAAGCGACCACCATCTAGTCCGTTCAAGCGACTGACCTACGGTTGGACCAAATGACCGACCAATCGATTAGGTGATTAACAGTCGCTTAATTAAGCGACCAATTAACAGACCTTTCTTTCAAATGGGCCCTTTTTCCTCTTGTCTGACCCCCGTATCGACCGTCTCATCTTTCTTCGCCCGACATTATCTTGTCTGACCTCCGTATCGGCCGTCTCATCCTTCTTCGCCCGACTTCATTTTGTCCGACCTCCGTATCGGCCGTGTCATCCTCCGTTGCCCGACTTCATCTTGTCCGACCTTCTTATCGGTCGTCTCATCCTTCTTCTCCCGACTTCATTTAAGACTCTACTACCATTATCAGGCCCGTTGGACTATACATCAATCCAATTTATAAGTCCATTCTCGAAAATCTTGCACATTGGCTTTTTCTTACTCAACATAAATAAATATAAGAAAAAAAAATTCAGATAATGAAAGACAAAAAAAACTAAGGTTGTGTTTCTTTAGGGGGGTTTGGATTTTTGGATTTGGATTTTATTTTTATTTGAATTTTGGGATGAGTTTGAATTTTGTTGTTTGATTTGTATTGGGGTTTGGTTGGAGTTTTGGGAGTTTTGATGTGTATTGATTTGATTAATAATGAATAAAATAATATAAATGTATATTAAATTTAATTGATAAAATTTATATTGTATGATTTGATTATGAATTTATATTATACCCAACATATATATATATAAATTTTTATTTATTTGTATTATATAAAATTTTATTCTTTACAAAATGACATATATATTGTATATATTTTTTTCCCTTATAATTATAATAAATTATATGTTTCTTTACCCCAATTTTTTAAAATTTTACGATTTAGACTATGCTTTTTTCGGAAAAAAATACATTTTTTTCTCTCACAAAACATCTCATCAAATATTATTTTAATATCAAACTCAAACTAAAATTTCTCAAACTCAACCAAAAGAAACACACATTATATTTTAATTTTAAAAAAAAAAAGAGAAAAAATAAAGTCAAATCTGTTGCAGTTTGGATCGGCCAAACTGTAGACAACATACCCATAATAATATAGATGTGTATTAATTTGTATAAAATATATAAATATATATTATATACATATATATTTATAAATTTTTATTTATTTGTATTATAAAAAAATTTATTCTCTACAAAATGATATACACCCTCCGTCCCAATACAATAGTCTTGTTTACTATTTTTGTTCGTCCCAAAATAATAATTTCATTTTCATAAATAATTATATCACTATAAAACTACCCTCGTTCTTTCATTATTATTACACAATTGCCACTACTTTTTACATTAATACAATCACAAGGGCAAAAAAATCTTTTATCCGTACTTTTTACCCATTAACAATATAATATCAATATTTTTTAAATTCCGTGCAAAACAGACTATACTTGTGGGACGGATGGACTATATATTATATATATTTTATTCAATCATAATTATTATAATTTTTTTATATTTATAATTTTATTAAAAAAAAAGACAACTTTTTCGAACTTGTCCCCCAAAACACAAACAGCTTAGATTTGGGCGTTTTCACTGTGCAAATTGTTTGGACGTACAAACTTGGGCTAAAGAAACAAGCCTTTAGCTAAAAATTAATTAATTAATAAATGAGTTAAGTAATTATATATTTAAAGTAGGTAAATGAAATAAATATAATAAATACATGAGAAGAGAAACTCGATGATTACCGATCACGAGTAGAAAGAAAATTATATGAAGCACAATGACGATGATTTATTAATATTATTGTTGTGTTTTTGTGCTTGATATTTTTATTCTATTTTTATATAATTAATATTGTGCTAATGATATTATTATTGTGTTTTTATGTAATTAATATTGTGTTCTTATGATATTATTGTTGTGTTTTTCTATAATTAATATTGTGTTCTTATGATATTATTACTGTACTTTTTTGTAATTAATATTGCGCTATTATGATATTATTGTTGTGTTTTTCTATAATTAATATTGTGATTTTATGATATTATTATTGTATTTTTCTGTAATTAATATTGTGCTCTTATGATATTATTATTGTATTTTTGTGTTATTAATATTGTGCTATTATAATATTATTATTGTATTTTTCTGTTATTAATATTGTGCTCTTATAATATTATTGTTGTGTTTTCGTGATATAATTAGTGTGTTATTCATATCACTTTTTAGATTTTTTTTTTTAAGAAAATTTAAATTTTAATTGTTTCTTAAATTCATGTCTCTCTGCCACATGTATGTATACTGTTATGCTATTTAAATATTATTATTATTTTATTATATAATTAATATTGTACTATTGTTATATAATTACGGTACTTTTGCGATATAATCATTGTAATTTTGTGCTATAATAATTGTGTTATTCTAATATAATTATTGTTCGGTTGTAATATAATCATTGTGTTTTTTATATCTTTTTTTGAAATTTTCTTTTTTTGTTTTATTTTTTGTTTTTTTTTTTTTTTGGTGGTGGCTTATGTGCTGCAATTTGATTTTATTGTGTTCTTTTAAAGTATTTTTTTGTATTTTTTAATACTCCCTCCATTTTATAAGTAAATATCTATTTGCTTTTGTACGTAATTTTAGAAATATTAGTATTATATTGGGATATAATAGAAATAAAGTACAAATGACTAAAATAACTTTATTAGTACGTGTGATATAAAGGTAATGACATTTGTGTAATATATTGTAAGTTGTAAGGGTATTGGAAATGTTAGGTAGATAGTACAATTTCTAAAAAAGAAATGAATATTTTGTCATATGACGAACTAAAATGAAAAAATGAATACTTTGTTATGGGACGGAAGGAATATTATTATTTTGTTATTTCATAGTTAATATAATGATCTTGTAATATAATGATTGTGCTTTTATGATATAATAATTGTACTCCTATTATATAATTATTGTATTATTATGTGTCTCTTCTTTTTTTTTTTGTCATGTTTATTACATTGTTTATATATCACTAAATCACAGCAATCAAAATTCTAAAATTCCACCAATATATATATGAACACTCACTTTCTTTTCAATCTTCAATTGAGCCTTACCTTTTGTGTGGCTTCTGCTCATTGCTATTGTTATTAATTAATACTGACTGTAATATATATTAATTTGAATATTTAATTATATATTTTGATTTATCAATATGATCTTTTTTGTCGATGCATACATTTTCATTATTATTTTTATATTATGTGTTGTTTTGAAAATTTTACCGTGTTCTCTTGAAGTAATATTTGTATTTTTTAAATATTATTATTGTGCTATTTTACAATTAATAATGTGCTTTTTTATATAAATATAATCATTGTGTTTTTTTTAAAAAAACTAGTAATAATATATTTATTATGTTACAAATAATTTAATTAATTGATTATAATTTATTAGAACTTTGAATTAATTCTCTTTGTATTTACAAAAAAAAAAGAAAAAAACTAAGTACAATTTAGTTAAAAACAATAATATTAAATAACAAGTATATAGAACACATTAATAGAAAATACTATTGTGTTATGTCTGTGAGATGTTATTGTGCTATTCTGCAATAGCATCTTTATTGTCTTAGTGCCTAGAGTATTTTATCTTTTCAGGAATATATAATAAAATAATGAAATTAACTTCACTTAATATTGACCTTAGATGTATCTTTCTTTAGATAATTTTTCTTAAATTTTACTATTTGAACTCTGCGTTTCTCGAAAAAATATACACATTTTTCTTTCACGGAATATCCCATCAAACATTATTTTAATATCAAACTCAAACCAAATTTTTTCAAACTGAACCAAAAGAAATACACCCATAATTAAATAAATTTGATGGTGCATACAGTACCACCGTAGCCGTCATCTTTCCAGAGTTAATGTATAGGATTAGAGCTGACAATGGGTCGATTCGTGCCGGATTTGTGTCGGGTTGAATACTTTAAACAGGTTAAATTACTCAACTCTAATCCGACCCGTTTACTATCGTGTTAGGTTCGTGTTGACCCGTTTATTATTGTGACGGGTTCGGGTTGACCCGTATACATAAGTAAGTCGAATTTTTTAGTTCAAATTAAATAATTTTTTGTTGTGTTGTCTGTTGTGTTAATTTTTATTAGTTTGTGTTGAATTGTTTAAAATTGAATTTAGTTTAAATTAATTTATGAGAAAATTATTAAAATATGATTATTTTACATATATAATAAATATATTAATCAATATTAATAAATTATAATCGGGTTTTCGTGTCGGGTTCGAGTTGATAGCCTTAACTCTAACTCGACTCGTTTATTATTGTGTCGAATTCGTGTCAATCGGTATACATAATCGGATTAAAATCTTTGACCCAAACCCAATTATTTTGTGTCCAGTCGTATAAGATCAATTTTTTAGCAGCTCTGTATAGCATATAAATTGTATGCAAAGTTAGAATACTATCGTACATACACGTATGCAAGTAATGTAATTGTAAGGCTAACCCGCGTACTGTATGCATACATACATTATATATATAAAGGCAGAGAGAGAGAGAGAGAGAGAGAGAGAGGAGAGCGGCACCAACAGAAGAAAAAAGGTGAAGGAGGAAAAGGAAAGGGGAGGATCGATCACATCCTCCACAGCACATTAGAAGCAGCAGATCAATTAAGCTTCCACTTTTAATCCACGAAATGTGCAGCTGCTACGCCGCCGTAGCGCACCCTCTTCCTCGGACCGGCGAATCTCTTCAATCTCCCTTCCTCGCTTCCTCCGTACTGCGGCCGCCGCAATTCGTCTCGTTCCAGATCGGTCCCCGTGGTTCCGTGCGGGCGTCGCTCAACGAGACCATCGAGGAGCCGGCGGTGAGGACCTTCTACGAGCTTCTCGGCGTACCGGAAACCGGTACGCTCTTGGAGATCAAACAAGCGTATAAGCAGCTTGCCAGGAAGTACCACCCGGACGTGTCTCTGCCGGATCGGGTGGAGGAGCATACCAGGAGGTTTATTCGGGTCCAGGAGGCCTACGAGACGCTGTCGGATCCGAATAGGAGGGAATTGTACGACCGCGACATGGCCAAGGGAGTTCACCTCGCGTTCACCGCCCGAAGAAGGGGCAAATTCGACGAGGTTCGATCAAATACCCTTCATTTATTTTTTTTTAGAAAAAACACTAATAAATAATTAGCTTTGCCATTCTGGATTTTATCGCCTTGTTGTCTGGAGCTGACAGTGCGTTGGTGCCATCTGTTTCTTTTGGGGCTCTGTATCTGCGTTTCTTTCTTTGTTTCTTTCTTCCTTTGACTGAAGATTACTAGTCCATTTATATTTGCACTGTTTGAATTAACTGTTCTCTTTTTGTGATTTCATAGCAACTGTTATCTGTGTAACAATAAATTGGAACTGCTGATAATATTTCTGCACACTTTTGGCTGTTGTGTTGCTTTATTTGGTTCACTCATGTCTTTGAATCACCTGTTATATAGATTTGTTTTGAATCACAATAGCTTGAGTTATGATAAGTAAGAATTTAAGGATTTAGTAAACTTAGTTGCATGAGCTAATAATGTTCTAGATTACCCAGATTTTCCATAGCAAACAACAAGTCTGCGCACTTGATCCGTTGTTTCTCTGCTTATTTTCTAAACTTCCTCTTGCGTTTTTCTTTGGCGGATAATTGATCGCGTGTTATGAATTGATTTGTTGCGTTAGGAGCAGCAAATTGCAGACAAGAGTGAATGGAAGAGCCGCTGGCAAAACCAGGTGTCGGGGCTGAAGAGAAGGAGCATGCAAAAGGAGAGCGTCGACGATAATCCATTATCGACGTGGGGGGCAAGAATGCGACGAGAAAGGAACAAACGGTTGTGAGATCGATTCGCTTCGATGCTCTCTTGCTGTGTGTGAGTGAGTATATATAGTTAATAAGAGACTTTTCTTCTCTTTGTTATTTTTAATTGCAATCCATATTTTTATACATATAAATTAATTGTTGATATATATATATATATATATATATATAGCCCCTTTTAGGTCATTCATGCATTTTCTGAAAATGTAGCAGCATTACACTTGTAATATTTTGTCTCTTTAGCCAAAATTAGAGAAAAATAATGTAACATGATAGATGATTGGTTTACTTCTTCCCACAAATTCTTACCACATACATTCATTGATTGCTTCATTCCTTCATAGTTATCATTTGCGCAAGGTGGACCTGGACGTGTCGGGATTTGAACCATGACTTCTCCCTACACCACCAAACCATCATTTACGGGCGTGTTGTCTTATTTAGTATTGTATGACTTTGCAATTCAAGAACAAACACATTCATTCATTCATTCTATTGCAAATTGCTCTTCCCCTGCTGCAGCTGCATTATATATTAATGTACTCCCGCCGTTCCTAATATTATGTTCACGTTGCCGTTTCTGTCCGTCCCATATACCATGGCACTTTCTTTTTTTGGAAAATAACTACACACTTTAATTTCATTTTAAATTTTTAAATTTTTTTTTTTTTTAATTTTAATTAAACTAATTAGTTATCTTAATATTAATTTATAATTATTTATATTATAGGATAATTATTTTCACTAATACATTTTTAATTATTTACTAATTACACCCCTCCTAAAATACCATGTCTACAGTGTAGCAGACACGGTATTTGGGACGAAGGGAGTATAATATATATATATATATATATATTACCCTCTCTCTAACTGCACCTCAGCTCTATATCTTCATCATATTATACAATGTTTTCCTTGCTTCTATACAATAATGCATTTATGTAATTCACATTTTCTAAAGATGCATATTTGTTCTTTTACTTTTGTGTTTTGTAATTGTATAATAGTTTGATTTTTTTGTTATATATATATTGGAGATGTAGAGATTGAAAAAAAAAAAAAAAAAAAAAACTTTTACCAACATTTTTTAAAATATATATATTATTATCTTTGACAAAATATCTAACAAAAATAAAAATGATTTAATCCAAGCATCATAACTTTCAATAAAACGTTAACAATTTTCAATAATTAGCGATATATATATATATATAACTATAAAAAAGAAAAAATTTCAAAAAGTTAAAAGAACAAATTACTTATGTATTGTTTCAGAAGAAGAAGCCGAACAAAAGAGTGAATCTAAAATACTCTCATCGTCTCGCCACAAATGATCTAATTTTCTTTTTGGTATATCTCATAAAAGATGATCCCTTTTTATTTATTTTTTTTTGGTAAGTTTATCAACTTTAAACATACTTAACAAATATAAATCAATTTAATTAAACTTGTAATATCTTACACGTAGAACTCATTCAAAAACCTTTTTATTTCTCTATCTCTTCTCAATTAACAAATATTTTTATCTACCTTTAAAACTCCTCATTTTTTATAAAACTAATTTATGATAATGATAAATAAATAAATATATTTTTTTTATTTATTTGTATTATATAAAATTTTATTATATAAGTATTATTTAAGTACACTTATATTTTTTAAATGCAAATTAATTATTCTAAATAGATTGGATTTTTAAGTAATTGGGTAATAGTGATTTTAATTTTAATAGGACACACTTAATTATTTTTTTATATTAATTGGATAACAGTAGTATTTTGAATTTTACATAAGGTACTAAAGTATTTTATTAATAGCATAATTATTAAATTATAAAAATGGTTTTTTTAATAAAATAAAATTATTGATGACACGTATTACCACTTAATTAAATGTGCGTCCATTCCTCCCCAAAGTTCATGCTTGAAAAAATAAATAAATAAATAAAAGTTCATGCTTGCCGTGCATGCTCATATTTATTTTTATTATTTTTTTAAAATTGTACGAATGTAGAAATTACTACTATCCGCAATGAAGAGATCCGTTTTTGGTATCTCCACTACTTTTTATTATCCATATCACTTTCGTCAGCAGAAATATTCTCTTCTATTTTATATTCGCAACAAAGATATTTATCCTAATTTTTTAATAAATTTTTATTTTCATATTATATATACATATTATTTTTAATTATAATTATAATTTTTAGTATTAATTAATTATTTAATTATTATATTATTTGTCAATATTTTGATTTATTATAAAATTATGGGAAAAAAGTTATACTTCCTCCGTCCCAAAACTATAGTCTGGCTTGTGTTTGTCACGGGATTTAAGAAATATTGATATTATATTGGTAGTGGATAAAAAGTAAGGATAAAAACTTTTTTGCCCTTGTGAGTGTATTAGTGTAAAAAGTAGTGGTAATTATGTAATAATAATGAAAAAAGTAAGGCTAGTTTTACAGTGATATGATTATTTATGAAAATCACACTATTATTTTGGAACAAACAAAAATGGTAAACAGGAGTATTGTATTGGGACGAAGGGAGGGAATATTACTTATTATTTAATTAAATTTAGTTTTAATTTATTTTAAATTTATTTTTATATAATATTTGTATTTATATATTCTAAAATTTAAATTGATAAAATATATTCAATATTGATATCATTTCGTAGAATACAAAATATTATAAATTATAAAAATATTACAAAATTTAAATATAATAATAAATTCAATATAAATTAAAAAAACAAAACATAAGTTTCATGTGTCACAATTAAATTGGGACACATGACAATTTGATAACATCAGATGTTGGGAGACAAACTATATCTTAATTTTTATTTTTATTTTTAAAAAATAATAATGTGGCGCATCTCCTAAGAGGGCGAGTGCCCAATGCGGATGGTCTTAGGGGTTTGTTTGGTAATATTTTGCTATGTTAGTTTTGAATTAAAATTTGTGCAATTTACAATAATATACATACGTATTTATATTATATTTCGAATAGAATCTAAATTTATATGTAATATATTATTGAAAAAAATAAATATATATTAGTATTATTATTTGTATTATTATAAATATATAGTGAAAATAAAATTGTGAAGACACGACCTAACCGACCCTATTTGCTCAATCATTTGTATCTTTTGATCATACTTCGGAACATGATTTTAATGTGACTAGTCTTAAACCAAATATCATTAAATTTAGGAAAAGTTATTTTAGAATCCTCCAATCTATTTTATTTTCACTTTATTTATGTCAATTTACTTTTTACATTCACAAATTCTATTATTACACTTATTTATATGAAATTTTTTTTTTTTATCGTTACTCACAAATTCTGTTATTGTACTTATTTATATGAACTTTCTTTTTTATTGTTACCTTAAGTTATAAAATTAATTATTGTTATCCCTAAATATCAACTTTTCTTAGATGGCCTACAAATTGGGCCAATCTAAGGGCTAATTATATAAATTTCCCAAAGAATTCAAAAAAGTCTTGGAAGTTTATATTGTGTCTAATTAATTAAGCAATTGATAAATAAAGACCAAAACAAGAACCAGCAACAAACAAACAATACAAAAATATATTATGAAACTAGCAATACCGGAAGAACATGAGCAAAGCTGTCAAAGTTTACTATGAAGGGAGTTGTTTCGGTGTGTACCTTATTGTCCGTCTGAATCTATCTCCTTTAATTTTTATTTTCTAATTACACTTCATTAATAAATTTCTATCGGTACCCTCACCCTCACTTTTGTTCTCTAATTATACTTCATTAATACATTTTATTAAATGAAGTAACCCCCAAAGCTTGACTAATTTTATTAATCATCTTAAAACCTCCATAATTGTTGATTTTAAAAACATCCAAAACGTGCACACCTTGGGAGACTTCTGAAGAGGTCAACCATCCTCAAATGAGTTCTTTCAGTAAGGCTCCCTAAAAGAAATGTGCACATTGTTGACATGAGTAGTCTATTCAATCCATTTAACCTATATTCAACCTCGGATGACCTGACACCAGCTCATCTACGAAAGTTGGTCTAGCACCGGCCCAACTCCGGGGTATTAAAAGTGTCCTCACAAAAAAATATAGTGTAAAATAATATATGAATAACCACGATTTTATATTGTATTTTTGGAGGTATATAGTTCAATCATTTCTCACTGCATAAACTTAATCATTTCATTGGAGAATTCTTATTTTCTTCTCCCATTTCACCTCCTCCATTCACTTTTCTTCCTAATGGTAGCCAAGGATATTCATACAAGTTGGTCATGCAGTAAGGGTTAGAGTTCAGAACAGACTCTTCATCTAGTAGGTTCTCCAATTAGGCCACTCAAGCAGCCTTGATTTTAAGCAACCTTCTACTGCTAACATAGGTTGTTTCATTCTTCTTCCGTACTCGTACAGTATTTGAGATCCATTCTAGATATCGGTATGTACAGATAAAATTGGCCTTCGACTACTTCTCAATTTCCTTCTTAATTTTGGGGATAAATTTGGGATTAAAACACCTTAAAGGTTGATTAAGGGGGCGGAAAGAAGGCTTGGTCAGAAAATGATGTTCTACTAAGCTTCGAGCCGGCCCATGCATCTCGAGATAATTTCATAAAAAACAATCTTAAAATATTTTAATCAATTCAACGAGCTGGTGTTTTTGTTTCTGACTCGATAAAGCATTGATTCTTGTCATCCGCAGGTTTATATCATCTTCCATATTAATGTCCTTCAATGGATCTTGAGCTTCAAAGGGAATGATTGTCCTTTGGATTGGCAGAAAAAGTTCTTCGTCTTCTTGGCTATTTTGTTGAGGTGGAAAACCTTCCACATTCGTCTAGCCCCAATATACATAAATGATCAATCATCTCTCTAGAAAAACAACCTTTTGAGACAATGCACCTATTCTTGGATAAGTTGATTGTCATCAATCACCACAATCTTCAAGGGGACTAGGTCGTAGGTCTGCCGTCATTTGGACTTCAAACCCTTTAGTGGTCAAATTACACTTTTCTTAACTTTTAGCATCTTGCAATATCATATATATCCATACGTATTTTGAATTGAAAAAAATAATTTGGGGAAATTTTCTATGATTTCAGATAAAAATAATTTCCAAATCCGTGTCTTTCGCGCTTGGGTGTGTTCCTGTGCGTAGGTAAGCAAATTAGGCTTTTCTATTTTCTATTAAAGCAATTTGAAGTTTGTATGTACACTTTGTATGTATGTGTACATATATAGTTGTTTACATGTTGTATACACACGCGCACCGTATGCCTCATTTTTATTTTGGCAAAATTAAAGATGGGATATGAGTTGTGTTAATAAGTCTATATCTACGGAACCACAATTATTAAATTTTGGTGTATGTTCAAAAAGTACATACGAGACTTCATGTCTTAGTTGTCACTTAAGTGTTTCATTGCAATAACAAGTTAAAGTTAGTGTTCTAAACGTTGTCGTTGTAGAATTACTATAATGAAGTAATGGTATTGTGTTGGTTTCCAAAAAAACAGACATAAGAATTGCTGCTAGAACAACTTCTAATGTCATAAAACTTTTATGTCAATGTGAGAAAATATTCACTTGTGATGTGTCCACTGGTATTGATAATTCATTTTCTCGTTTTGGTATTGTGCATTTGCCTGAGTTACTTATTGGTTACTTTTCCTAGTTTATAGATTCGTTAGTCAATTTCACTTATTTGATGTTATTAGATGTTGTTTTATATAAGTTTTATTTCTTTCCATTGCGATTTCTAGAAAATACTGTCATGACAGATTGACTTGATGGAGAAAGGGTGGATGTTGTTTTCGATATAAAGGATTTGTCTCAGACAAAGGACAATTCCTAGGTAATGTGAACTACCTCAACTCCGTGTATTGAAAGTACCCTGAATTTGACTACATCTCAAAATACATTCCCGAGCCAATTTAATACAAGTTTAAGTGGTGCGTTCTCTCCTATGCAATACTACCCCCATCGAAATAATCTCATGTTTTACTCAAATATATGGAACTTTATCCCACCTGAAGGCTCACCTCAAGTTCCATATTATGAGACCCAGACCTCACAAGCCAATACATCACATTTCGATGCTAACGTCCTCCTAGTTAGTGTCATGCTCATTCTCAACATAACCCTGCAGTAAGGCTTGTTGGAAAAAAAACCAACGTGCATCTAAGAATTGGAGTGACGATGAGGATTTGGAATTGACTACTGCATGGTGTAACATGAAAACGGATGCATGAGTTGGTGTTGGACAAAAAAGAGCAAAGATTATGGGAGCGTGTGTGCGAAACGTTTCTTGGGCTAATGGAAGAGAACCATGGATTAAGTAGATCAGAAAATAACAGAACACCAGAAGGCTGCGAGAATCGATTTACTGAAATTTAATCACAGTGCAACAAATGGTCAGCCATACGAGTTCAAGCGCAACCGCATTATCGTAGCGGATGGAGCCCAGCAGACTTTGTGAGTATATTTTAAATTTTCTTTATTGTATTTTTCCAATAAGTAATTTATTAACAATCCACTAACTTTAGTCATTTTATAGGAACAATATTGCCACAAAACATTCTATGATAGGAATCGATCTAACTTCAAGTTCGTGGCATGTTGGCATATATTAAAAGATCAGCCGAAGTGGATGGAATTTAAAGGAAAGAAAACCAAAAAAAAATGGGCGGTCAAGTTCCTTCGCTAAAGTTGTTCGGGAGGAAAATGAAGTTCAGAGACCCATTTAGGCCACTCTCCAGTCACCCCTACTGATGATAGTCTAGAGGCGGTACATATAAATACTAATTCATCAGGAAAAGGCCCGTCCCCCTCAAAGCTATGAGGCCATGTTGCAATTGATTTGGAACGTCCTATTGGAGTTAAAAAAAAAAAAAAAAAAAAAAAAGACTAAAGCAGGTAACAAGCCAAATAACCAGCGACAACGACGGATACAAAGGCACGAAGAGTCTCAAGCCTTGATGACTCGCACCATTACTACTAGTTTGATGAAAATTGATTCTGTAAGCAATGAAAGATGGTCGAAAATTGAAGAGGGCAATCGTAAAAGAGACTTGCAAAGGAATGAGGAATACGAGATTGTGTCCGAAAGAGCAAGAATAAAGGTAACTTCAAATATGTATTGTATTTGATATATTTTTTTAGTACTAATTGTAATGCTGACAACTCTCTACTATTATGTTCCACAATTTTAACAGCATTCAATACAAATTAACAAAGAATATGCAAGCATAGGGAAAGAGATTGAGAATATTGGTGAAAGGTTAACGGTTGCGCGAGCAAAGTTGAATGAGCATGGACAATGATAATCTACACTCTGAGAATGAAAAGAGCCTGTACACAATGCGTAAGGAACAAGTGGACCACTACACACATGCTTATCACAGTAAGTTCGTTTACATTTTACAGCTACGAAACTCTAAATTTTTGTTTCCTAAAGTTGTTAAATTCCTAGGATTGAAAGCAACTCTCCAATCACTTGACGAAGCAAGTTTTGGAAATACATACCGATAGTAGGAAACGACTTTTTAATGAACCTAGTGGTTCTGAAAGTTCGCCACCCAAATGAAGATGACTAATTGTCATAAGAATTTCGGTTTATAGTTTATATTATATTGATGTTGTCCGTAAGGTTTGATATTTGCTTTTATTGAAATGCATTTTGTGCAGTATGGAGTTTGTGTAATGGCATCGAATATATTAGCCTACCTGATCTTTTTGTTGACAGCAGTGTTGTTGTCTCGATGAATAGATTTGCTGCTTGATCAGGCTGTATTTTATCTTGGATTTGATTAGATATTGTTTTGTATCAGGATGTATTTTATCTCGGAGTTGATTAGGTATTATTTTGTATCAATTTCAAGTTATGCATTGCTCCTGTAGTATTTCCAATGGGATCGAAGAAGTAGAAGCAGCAGAGGCGCAAAGTCCATATGTGTTTTGTTTATTTATTTAGAGTGTGACATGACTATTGCAGGATTCTAAAGATGTACCTTGAAATTTTAAGACAAACTCGATAACTTATGAACGTTCGAATATGATGCTTTATTTAAAATATATAAGAATTAAAAACAAATATTTACATATATTTATTTATATATTAAATTCATTTACTTGATGTATTATTCAAATTTGTACTTATTGTTATCCAAAAAAATTCACTTTTTAAAATTAATAAAAAAATACATTTTTTTTTTCAGTCAATGACAAAGAGAATATAAATTAAAGCTTGATAATGTGCAGTAAAATAATATTTAAACACATCACTTGGAAATTAAACACGTCACTCGTAAATTAAACACAACATTAGATAAGTAAAACAAGTAAATATATTACTTGAAATTAAATAAACATTAGATATGTAATACATGCAAATATCGTACTTGAAATTAAATACAACAGTAGATATGAAATACACGTAAATATAATACTTGAAATTAAACACAAGAGAGATATAATAATCGGTTGAAATTCAAATATTTTCACCACTCGATACCATCCACTGGTGATTAATAAGATCTTATCGTAGTTTTGTGTTTACATCCGTATCACAAATTATGCCCATTCTAATATAAGAGACGGACATCTTCAACCGCTTGCTCAAGGACAGACACATTTTGATTTCTTCAGCTGTTGGTCCAATCGGGTAAGTTTTGACCACATTCATCTTCAACAATCATATTATGCACAAATTATGACGTAGGCTCGACCACTTTGGGCCGACCTTAGGTGGGCGCTCCTCCGGCGTGCAATGGAGGTCGCCAGCCTAGGCCATGGACCTTATGCAATACAATACGCGTGGTCATGACATTCAGAAGATCGATTGTTGCTTGTATCATAGCTGACATCGCCAATATATGCCATTTTTGTTAAAGTACACCAAAAGCTTTTTCAATATCTTTACGATAGGCTTCTTAACAGGATTTTTTACTGCTTGGATGAATATTGCATGTCTAGGATATATATCGTCCGTCAAATAATAAGGTAGGTTATAGTGCCTCCCATTCACCTCGTACTCAATCAGCGGCGCTGTCCCATCCATATAGTTGTCAAACAATGGAGAGTGATCTTAAATTGTAACATCGTTATTAGTTCCGGGCATTCCCAAAAATGCATGCCATATCCACAAATTTTGGGAAGCAACTGCCTCTAATATTAGTGTCGGTTACCCGTAATGTCCGTTGTATTACCCTCTCCAAGCAATGGGACACGCATCTCACTGCCAATGCATGCAATCTAGAGAACCTATCATCCCAAGAAAACCACGTTCTTTGTTCTCTGCTAATAATCGTGTGATGTCATCGTTGGTCGGATCACGCAAATACTGGTCCTTAAATATTGAGATAATCGCTTTACAGAAATTCAGGGTTGCCTCTCGGGCTGTCGATTCTCCTAACTTTATCACTTCATCAACACTGTCAAAACAAAAATAATACGCGAGGATATGCAAAGCTAACATAATTTTCTGCAGAGGTGAAAGACCCAAAAAAATGCGTACAATCTGATCGCTGACTGAAGTAAGAATTATTATTACATACCTCCGTAAAAATTATGTGAAAAACAACCCTTCGCATTCGAAATCGTCTTTTGAAGAAAGACTCAGGAAAGCAAGGGGTTTTAGATAAGTAGTCTATCCACAACTCTTTATGTCTTCTTTCTCTATCCCTATACATGTAGTTTCTTCGTGTTGGAGCTGGATTCACTTCGATATTAGAAGAAGCGGTTAAGATTGTTAACCACCGGTAGAATTGTTCTCCCTTCAATTACAGTAATTGTTTCTGCCGACGGCGTCGCTCCCTCGCATGTCGTTGATCTTGTTCTAGGAAGTAACCTGCTTCGTCGGAGTAATCAGACTTATCGTCTTGATCGTCCATGGAGAAGAAAGTAAACCTTTTGCACTTTAGAATAAGCAAGGATGGAGTGCTATGTTTATAAGGTTGGTGGATAAATTACATTAGCATTACACTCAACAAACTCATATATATATATATATACATACACATGCAGCCCTATATAACCTATATATAAAATCACTCACTCAACCTACCTTTCTACCTGCTTTATTGAGCTATTAATTGATGAATTAAATAAATCACTTTAATACATACTCCATTAAAAATTCAAATATGCAGCAATTGTTAAAATACGTTGATGTTATCTTGTGTTGGATTGTTTTCAAAGAAATTAAGTTTAAAAAGTTATTATTTAATTATTTTATTTTAGATTTGTTAATAATAAATTAAATAATCAAAGTATCAAACACCAATTAAAAAATTATTCTTTATCTATCAAACTGATTTATTAATAAATTTTGCGATTAATTTTTTAGTCTATTTAATAATGATGAAATCATTACTTTTTGCACTTGCAATAAATATGAGGGGAGTTCTTTCATCTATCAAACTGATTTCTATTAAATTCTGAGATTAATTTTTATTTTTTTATCTATTTAATAATGATGGACATAACTTTTTGCACTTGCAATCAATATGGACTTCTTCATCTATCAAATTGATTTTTTTAATTAATTATAAGATTTTTTTTTTTATCCATTTAATAATGATGAAACATTACTCTTTGCATTTGCAATAAATATGGACAATCTAGATATAATATTGAATGTGACAGCTAAATGATAAGAGACACGCTGACAGTGAACATCAAAGTAGATAATGGAGAAAGTCTTCTTTTAATGTTAATGGCTTGTATTGACACGCAAAAATAAATGATACAACAACACAATAAAATTTGGTATTTGTATAATAAATGAACTCCACAGACAAACCAAACTTCAAAGTAGATAATGGAAAAAGTCTTTTTTTAATATCACTTTTCCAATCAAAACTACGCACAAACATGCCATTATTCAATTAGCTGATATTTGTTAGCTGATTCAATTAGCTGGTTTGACTAGCTGATTCGATTAGCTATTTGTATTTAAATATTTGGTAAAACAACCGTTTGATATTAGTTGTTTATACGTAAAATGACAATTGAAGACATTTCTATTTTATTTTTGTTTTTAATATATTCAATTATGTTCCTTTGAGTTTAAAATATTTAAAATTTTTTGTTATTAGTTATTGAAAATTGTAAAAGTTTTATAAAAGTATTTATTTTTATTACAGTTAGATTTAAAAAATAATATATTTTTATTAAAAATATATAAATAGCTTTTCTGTTGAAAATAATGTAAAATATAAAATAATAAATATTTTGTGTATATATTTATTATGTTAGTTATCGATTAATTTATTATATTTATAATTTTCAATAAATTTAATTTATTTTTTGTATAAAATTTATATAATATAATTTTAATATATAAATAAATTATTAATATTTATAGTTTCTATTTTATGTTGATTTTAATAAATTTATATATTTTACAATTAAATTAATTTTTATATAAAAATTAATTATTTTAAATTTATAAAAGTAAAATTATAATATAAAAAAATATTCTAATTGTTGATGTATTTTTTTAACAATAAAAAGTAAAATTCGAAAATAGAGAAATATCTTCGAATTTGATAGATGAGTGCCTGAGATTAGAGATCTCTAAACACTATAGAATACATAAAATAAAATAGGAAAAATAACAATAAAGACTGGAAAATAAAGTGGTGATCCCCAAAAGCAATTCTCTTGAATTTGATGTCGATTGAAGATCCCTTCTCTGTACGGTATAGCATCCTTAAATAACCCCTTGAAGATGCGGTTTGAAACGCTACCTAGTCGGTTACCATAACCACTGTTAACCACTTCAGAAATTCTCCTATTGACACGTGTGTCAACCGTCCTCCCACGTCCGACCTTTGAAAATCGCTCGCCAGTTGAAACTACATTCCACTACCAGGAACTGCCCCCTCACCCGACCTGCAAATTGGCCATTTATCATCCGACCTTGTACTGTCTCATTTTGTGTCCGACCTTATTACACCTGACCTTTAGACTTGATCCGACTTCAATGCCCAATCTTCGCACGCCCGACCTTTGAGATTTATGCCGATTAGGTCCGACTTCGATGTTTGGCCTTATTAGATCCCGTCCAAGTCCGGCTTCACTACCCGACCTTATTATATTCAACCATTGGAATTGTCCCGACCAGGTCCAGTCTCATCACCCGTCCGACCTTTGGGATTAACCCGACCAAGTCTGACCTTAACGTCCGACCTTTGGGATTAACCCGACCAGGTCTGACCTTAACGTCCGACCTTAAGCTCATCCGACCCAGTTATTGCAGCTATACTTGGACTTTCAAAGAGCCCACTAGACTTTTCGAATAAATCTTAACCTAATTTTGGTAGGCCCATTCTCAAAAATCCTATCCACCATTTTTTGTGCTCAACAGCTTGCCTCCTCCCGCCGAAACGTCACTCCTCGAACTACGGAAGACGTGACGTTTTAGGGTTACAGAGTGTGATCATCACACTGTGCCGCGTCAAATCAAAGGGTTTATGTTAAACCCTACCTTCATCTTCTCAAACTCACGCATTCACAATTCTGAAAATCCCCTTCTGTGTTTCCATCTAACTTCCTCCTTTGATATTTACTTCATTTCTATCTCTTTCATCCTCGCGTAAATGGCTAACCAGTATGTTCCCGCACTTCCTTTCGACGGAACCGAACCCTCAGTACCCTTTGTGGCTTCCAAAGTTCTTACTCCTACCGTACGCCCTTACTGCACCACCACTGCAGATGCTGAGCGCATAAGATCTGTTATTGCGCAAGTTTCTCCCATTATCGTCAACAACGATGCATTCAAACCAGAGCGCCTCCTGAACAGTATCAAGACTCACTTGACTGATCCAAAAGATGCTTATCGCAAATGGTACGCAAGGCTCCTTCCCCGTTTCGAAAACCAATGGAAAACCCAAGGGATTGATAAAGCTATCCTTCTTTCAACGCAACCCCCTTATCTACACAATAAAGTCTTAATGGCCATGGCAGCCTTTTGGCATTCTCAAATGGGTGTCTTTTTCCTCCCCTCAGGTCCTATGGGACCGACCTTAATGGACGTAGCAGTTATTGCGCATCTGCCGATCACAGGCGAGGACCCCGTTCTGGTCTCTCTCGGAAATCAAGAACCTTCTCCCAACCATCAAGGTTGGGCCCTAGCTAAGCTTCCCGAAAGAGAAAGAGGATAGACACACTTCGTCAACAAATATCAGGGTAAGGAGGGTACCCTTGTTTCCGAGTTGGAACACACTGCTTTCCTCCTCTTTTGGCTCTGCAGGTATATCTTCTCCCTTTTTAATTTCTTTTGTGTCTCCAAAGTTTGGATATTCGAGTTTAAATTTCTTTCTTCTTTCGTCACAGGTACATCATTCTCTCCCCTTCCAAACTTGTTCTTTCTACTCAAGTTGACCTAGCTATCCAGTTGGCCTGCGGCCAATTTTCCTCATTAGGCACCTTATTCTTAGCTAACCTCTTTAAAGGTTTAACTCGAGTAAGTTCCCGTCTTACGGATACTAAAAAGACGGACACTGCAGCCTCGGGACCATTCTGGTTCCTAGAATTGTGGCTCCGTCTGTACTTGTCTTCTGCATTTTTTGGTCACCTCCCTATTTCTCCCAATCCTTATAGATCTATTGGTTATGCCTTAGCCAGATTAACCCCGAATTCTTCTTGTCTAAAATAATCCGATTCTGTAATAACCCAAATTTTGACTGAAGATCGAAACAATTCCCGCTTTTTTGTATACACAACCTTAATACAGTATTCGACTGATCTTTTCTTCCTTTATTCTGACCCAACTCATCCTTTAACTCGCCCTGATCCTATCCCTCATCCGACCTACACTTTTTTCTGGGACGTCGCGATGAAACCCCGATCTCTTTTTTCCAGTAGGAGGTCAGATAAGAAAAACCGTAGGTCGTTTTATACTTACAATTATCAACCCCAATTTTTGTCGAAGCAATTTGGTTGCTGTCAGGGTATACCAGGACCATTAGCCAGTCCCCACCTAATATTTCAAAGCCTCGAGGGACTAGTAATTCCCGACCTATATTTCCCAACTCACCAGCTATATTACCTCCAATTCATACCTACCTTTTTGCCCGAAATCCTCGACAACTGAAACTTTCCCCGCCTGGTGGTCGGCCACCTGGTCTTTGCTTGCCACTTCAACTGACCAACTGGTCGGGAAACTTGCTCAACCCCCAGCCCTGATCCTTGGCTCTCCTTGACTAGCAGCCAAAGGTAGAAAAAGGCAGGGGCCTGTTGCAGGCGGGTCGGGAGCGAAAAGGCAAAAGACAAAGACCACTCTTGCCATTGATAGATAGGCTATCGAAGAATACTTGGCATCTCTGCCAATAGACACCAGCGGAATGCCAAAGTATTTAATGCAACAATTTGGTAAGTTTTGTTCTTTTCACTATATCATTTTCGTACGGTCCCCTTTAACTTCAATCTCTCTGTTTCAGAAGGTCCTTCATTGCCACCGACCACTGGTCCGACCATCTTTCAACCGACCGACCATCAATCACCCGAGACACAATTTCCCATTAATCTATCCTCATCCCGATCAACTGCCGCCCCGACCAGAGAACAACCATCCGTGGTCCGGACCACAGAACAACTACTTGTGGTCCCGACCACCAAACAACCAACTCCCAGACAATCAGAGGTAAAATGATTTCTGACATTCCTCAGACAAACAGATATCAATTTTAAACAATAACTTCAAACCTTTTACTGTAGGCACACCGACCAGAAGAATCGACGGGAAGGCTACTTCCTCTCCCAACATCAGATATGGTTGCATCGATGCCCGACCAACTCATTGCCCTTCCCGCTCAAATTGAAGAACCAAAACAAGTACTAGACCTTCTTCAAAGTTCGTATTTTTACAAAACTTCTGATACTCAAAAAACCTATTCCGATCAGGCACCCATTGAGAATGTGGTATTGCCCGAACCTGACCAGGTCGTGGCTTTACCCGACCCATTCGCTCAACAAATTGATGAGGTTCCTCTTGCTGCCCCCGAACCAGTCCAACCAGACCTACCACCCCACGATGTAGAGGAAATTTCCTCTTCAAAGTCGGGTGAAGCCTCCGTCAATTTTGCCCCGCTAGGTCCGGTTGGTATTTTTTCTTATCTATTTTTAATTTTCGCCCACCCAATGGTGCTAAAATTTTGTTCTTTGTTCAGGGTATGGAATTAGCAGCCGCCCATCATCTTCCACCAGGGGATGAATCAGTTGCTGGTCCGACTATTCGCCCAGTCAACCTTTCAATTTTCCAACTCATGGCCCCTTTTGAGGCTACGGCTGCCCTAAATCAAGTAACCTTCTAACCTTATCTCTCAAAGAATTCACCATATTCCTTAACTTACTATTCTCTTCCTGGTTTAGGCTACCCAAGAGATGAACATTTTGGCCCGAATGAACCTCCCGACTCCCGTCAGAACCATTGTGGAACGCTGCGCCAACTTGGATTTTGCTGACTTGGAAGTGGCTGACCTTTCGGCGCTAGTCCAAGTCGCAATAACCCTATTGGTCCAACCTGCCTTGGAGTCGGGAGCTTCACCTGTTCTTGATCGGATGATGGCCAGGATCACCGAACTTCAAGCTGAACTCCCTCTGATCCGACCCCCATCATCCGAGGCAACTTCATCTCGGCTAGTTGCAGATCCCACCAACATTGAAGCAGATTTGAGGAAGGCCGATCAGGACCTCAACATGGCTAGGGCCCGACTGGACGAGCTCCGACAGGAAAGACATTCATTAGCTACTGAAATCTCCCAAAAGACCGAAGAACTTCGACGACTTCAAGAACAGTTGGAAGCTCTAGATGATAGCATTCAGGAAGGAAGTCGTCTGGTTGAAACACATTACCTTAACCAGACAAGTCTTTGCGAGCAACTTCAGACAGCTATACAAATGAGACTCGTCCAGAGACATCAAGAAGCTTACCAACGTCGACGGGCCATCAAATTAGAACTAAAATGAACCGACCTCAAAACTTCTTTACGGGCTCTTCTCTCTATGTAATGCAAATATCATATACATTGCCCCAGACTTAACTTGTACATAATTCCTATTTTCAGAAAATAGATCCTATCTTCCCTGCGTTTAAACTAAGTCTAAAATGCAAACACAGATCCATGTTTATTGCCTATTACTAAATCACCTAACTTAGAAACCAAAATATCTATATAAACTCCGTACCTCCAACCTCGAAACGTCATCATCATTACTCTTTTATTCAATATGGTTTCTCCTCGCCTCCGCGTTCCTCTTTCCAATTGGGAAGGTGCTCTTCAACCATTCTTAGTAGGAAAGCACCCCATAGGTCACCATGCTGAAGACATGATACAGGTTTTGAAATAACTGGATTTTAAATTCAAATTCTCCGGTAGAGGCAGGAGAACCATTCATCGTACCATCTGACTGATGGAGCGTATATCCACCAGCTACGAACCTTATACTGACATACTTACACGCATATCGGATCTTGACTACCATCTAGACATGATAAACCATCATGTAACCGCCATTCTCCCAGACCTTAGTTGGAACAACGATTTCCAACTACAAAGATCGACACTCTCCAGACTGAGTGTCCTTGCTGAACGAGAGAGTCAGTCCCTGCAAGATATGAAGTCCCGAACTGAACAAAATCTTCAAGATATGCAAGACCAATGGGATCGCTATCGCCTGGATTTGGATGACCTTCTGGAAGAAGAACCTGAAATGGTTTCGGCGGGCTGGGATGATACCATTAATCTCTCTGATGACTAGAGAACCCTTTTATCAATGGGTTCGAACCCTTTGGAGGGTTCTTATTATATAACTTTTTTTTCTTTTAATAATTAATGACAAAGTTCCGAAAAGGCAGGATAATACCTCTTCAGATACTTAGCATTAATATTCTCATGTACCATTTTTCCTTCTTGATTTATAATAATAAAGGCTTCATTTCCAATTACTTTATGAATGATGAAAGGACCTTCCCAGTTGGGATATCACTTCCCTAATTGATCCACCTTCTTATAGGTCGGCAGAATTGTCTTCCAGACTAGATCGCCTTCTGCAAAAAACTTAGGGACCACTTTTTTCCCATAGTATTTCGCCCTAATCTCGCTCTGCCTAACCACTTGGTCCAAAGCGTTCAATCGATCTGTATCTAACTCTTTCAATTGTCGCCACATCTTTTGTAAATACACCTCATCGATACAGGCTGTTGTACTGGTCACCCTGGGTGAAGGCACGACAAATTCTGCATGTAATACTACATCTTGCCCGAATGTTAATTTGTATGGGGAGAATCCAGTAGAAGTACTTCTACTATTTCGATGAGCCCACAATGCCTGAGACAACAAAGTATGCCATTTCCTTAGATTCTCTTCCACCATTTTCCGAATAATGCCAACAATAATTTTATTTTCTGCTTCGGCCAATCCATTCGCCTGTGGGTAATACGGTGAAGAATGGTGTAATTTAACATTGTATTCAGCCAAAAACTCAACAAACTTCAACCCTTGATCGGTTGTGACAGTGTGAGGAATTCCAAATCGATAGATGATATGATTGAGTACGAATTCAATCACTTCTTTCTGCGTCGCATTCTTCAAGGGAACTGCTTCCACCCATTTGGTAAAATAATCAGTCGCCACCAAAATGAAAGAATGTTGTTTCGACGAGGCCGGATGAACTTTCCCAATTACATCCAACGCCCAAGCTTTGAATGGCCAAGGTTTAACCATTGTCTGCAAATCTACTGTTGGCAGATGATGTAAAGGACCATGCTTCTGGCATTCTTGACATCCCTTAGCAAATCTGATACAATCATAAAAAATTTTCGGCCAATAGAATCCCATACGATGGATAGCCCATCGCATATTTAAACCTGCCCGATGCGCACCACATATTCCTCCATGGACCTCCTCCATTATTTTAATAGATTCTTCAGGTCCCAGACACCTCAATAAAATCCCTTCAAAGGTTCTTTTATACAAAACCCCATCAATAAGTTGGAAACGTAAAGCCTTTAACCGGACGAACATGAGTGGTGGAATTTGGGGATTCCAAATACACCATGATATTTGTTCTCCAATCAATCTCAGAATCAACACTGCCAATCATCTGCTGACAAGCACTCTGAGCCAAATTATCGGCCAACCGATTTTCTGCTCTTGGTACATGCTCAAAAACTACCTCCACAATTCTATGTAACAGATGGAGTACTACATCTCGGTATTTACGCAAATTAGGAAAATTACAAGCGTACCGTTTCAACACTTGGTTAATAACAAGTTGAGAATCCCCATAGATTAAAACAGACTGCATTCCCTTAGCGATAAGTGCTTCCAAACCCAAAATCAATTATTCATATTCTGCGGAGTTATGTGTCATCTCTTCCATTTGAAGTTGCAAATTAATTTTGCCACCTCCTGGTCCTTCTAATATTACTCCCGCTCCTGACTTTCCTTTCCAACGGGAACCATCAAAAAATATTTTCCAAGGACTGGTGCCGATGTAGGGCATTATTCTGTTTTCTGATGACCCAACACTTGTAAATTCTGCCAACAGATCAGCCGCAACTTGCTCTTTTACAGCTTTGCGGGGTCGGTGCCGCAATGCAAAAGGAGCCAACTTAATGGCCCACTTCATTAATCTTCCTTGCATGGTTGGTCGGTGGAGAATTAGTCTGACCAAATCCATTTTAGAAACCACTTCGGTCTCTCTTGGCAGAATATAATGTTCCAACCGAGTGCAAGCAAAGACTAGAGAATAGCACATTTTTTCAGGCATACTGTAATTCAATTCTGGTCCTGCCAAAGTTTTACTTAAATAATAAATGGCTCTTTCCTTACCATCCTCCCATTCTTGTACCAACAGACTACTTACAACACCAGCACTATTCGCCACATATAGCCGAAGAGGTCGGTCGCCTCTTGGAGGGACCAAAACAGGTGGATTAATCAATGGCTTCTTGATTTCTTCCAATGCCTTCTGTTGCTCATGACCCCAAGAAAAATCGGTGGCCTTATTCCGTAATAATTTTGTGATAGGTTTTAATTTCCCTGCGGCGTTTGATATAAAACACCTTAGGTAATTCACCTTTCCCAGAAAACTTTGAACTTCTTTGACCGACTGAGGCGACCGCATTGTCAGAACAGCTTTGGCCTTGTTCGCATCAATTTCTATCCCCTTTTCATGTACTAAAAACCCCAAGAAATTCCCTACCGAAACTCCAAAGGAACATTTCGTTAGGTTCATTTTCAGGTTGTACTGCTTCATTCGAATAAAAGCATTTTTTAAATCAACCAAATGTGTATCAAAGTCGGTAGACTTAATGATCACATCATCAATATATACCTCCATTGACCGCCCAATTAGATCATGAAAGATAGATCATGAAAGATGGTGTTCATAGCCCGTTGGTAAGTTGCTCCAGCATTCTTTAACCCGAATTGCATAACTGTCCACTCATAGATTCCCAATGCTCCTGGGCATCTAAACGCGGTTTTAGGTATATCTTCTTCTGCCAATGAAATTTGATTATACCCTGCATATCCATCCATTAAACTTAAAATTCGATGCCCTGCTGCATAATCGATTAACATGTCTGCTATAGGCATGACATATTCATCTTTTGGAGTGGCAAGATTGAGATCTTTGAAATCAATGCAGATTCGGATCTTTCCATTTTTCTTGGTTACCGGAACAATATTGGCTAACCATTCTGCATATCGACATGGACGAATGAAACCAACCTTCAATAACTTCTCTATTTCTTCTTTAATCTGGGGCATCAATTCTGGACTCACTCTCCTTGGTGGTTGCTTATAAGGTTTAAACCACTTTATAATAGGCAACCTATCTTCTATTAAACTGCGCGCCAGTCCGGACATTTCGGAATAATCCCATGCCAGACATTCCTTGTGATCTTGAATTAACGCTACCATTCGCTCATGTTTATTTTTCGTCAGTAAACCACTTACCCTGACCATCTTGGGTATCTGTTTGGTTCCCACATTATATTCAATAAGAGGATCCTGACTTGACAAAGAAGTTTCTGTCTTTTCCAAGAGGTCAGGCCAGCGAAAACCTTATTCTTCACCAACATTATTGTTGGAAATTCTATTATTATGTAGTCTAACCATTAATTGGTTTAAATAAAACTGCCTAATCAGTTTATCACATTTATTTATTTCTTCCATAAATTAAACTTCAAATAAAAGTTTATTTTGGCTAACAACAGAGCCATAATACAGAAGATTGTTTCTAATGAAACACACAACCCTGCGTAGTGAGCTTACAGCCCTTCCAGGGATACTCATCTACCATAGTTGTCCGTGAAATCGGTGGTACGTACTCCGTATAAAGAACCGATTCTTCCACTCCTTCTGTAGAACCGAACGGATTTGTACTGGCTTCCATAGTGAAAACCCGATCTCCTTCCCAAAACATAATCTGTTGATGGAGAGAAGAAAGCACGCACTTGGAAGCGTGAATCCAGTCTCGCCCCAATAAAACTGAGTAGGTAGTATTGGCATCCACAACAAAAAACACGGTCGAAATCACCTTTGGTCCGACCTCAATGGGTGCCACCATCATCCCTTCTGGTTTGGTCGGTTGTCCTGTGAAGCTCGTCATCTCGATGTCTACTGGAGACAAATCGCCAACCTCTTTGCCCAATTTTCTTAAAGTTTTGAGAGGCATGACATTGAAAACTGCCCCATTATCAATAAAAACCTTGTTAACCGGCTTACCACATATGTGAGCGTTAACATATAGTGGTTTTAAATGCGGGATTGCTCCTTCTGGTATAGGTGGAAAAACCATAGGTGGGGGTCTTCCAACCATCGCCGCCCATTCTGGTTCTTCCTCCTCCACGAACTTTGCCCAAATTGGTTCTTCTTCGATGAACCATCGCATATCTGTCATCCTGACTTCGAACCCTGCTTTATCAAGCTTTACTATCTCGCTGCGCAAGACTTTCGTCTCTTCCGGGGCAAAAGATCCAAAAATTATCTCAGGAGTTTGTTCCTCTGCATTTTCTATTTCAGGATCAATATTAATCGGCTTGCAGAATTGACATCGAAAACATTTGGCCTTCTTGATAGGCTGGCTAATCTGCCACTGCTCCTCAGGTCTCTCATTCGAGCTTTTCCTTTTGGGTGATGATTCTTTCTTTTCCTTACCCTTATCTACTCGCTTTCCATGCCGCGCTGCATACCTGCGTTTAGCGTTACGAATTTGTGTGCGATTTCATACCTGGAAATCGAGGATCAATGTCTATTGGAAAAAACTTTCTATTCCGGCTCCAGACGTCCTGGACTGGATATGGTTTGCGCGTTGGTCGGTCTCGTACCACGACTTTATTTTTCAATTCTACTTTGAAAGACCCATCTTCTCTATCCCATTTCTCTGCCACTCTAGTTTCACAAACTTTGAACTTCACTTCCTGATTGGATTCCCGTTCTTTAGGCTTGCGTTCTTTTCGTTTGGTGTCTTCTTCATCATCACTTTGCACAACTTGTGAAGAACGTAAAGAGATCATTGCAGTAGTTACTTTTGGGAAGGGCTGATGCTCTACTCCCATTGTTACATATTTGAATCTCCCTGCTTTGATAGCCTTCTGTATTTCCTTTCGGAAATGTGTGCATTGATTAGTGTAATGAGTAAAGGAATTATGCCACTTACAGTATGGCCTTCCCTTTATTTCTTCCTTCGTTGCCAAACGCTGCCCTTCAGGAATGCGAATTTGCCCGTCTGCCAACAGAATATCGAAGATTTCGTCGGCCTTGGATACATCGAAGGTCGGCTGTTCCCTCTCCTCTGTTCCTGACAAAGGCTTTAGTTTCGAACAAACGTACGGTTTGCCACTCACAATTTCAGCTGCCATCTCTTCAATGATATTTCCTTGCTCTTCATCTAGCGAATAAATTTCTGTATCAACACTAGCCATTTGTTGTACCCTGTTCCGACGGAAATTGTGATCTTTTTCTCTGAACAAATACTCCAATCTCCCTACTTTGGAGGCCAGACTAGCCAAGTCCTGAACATCATGGGCTGTCAATGCTTCCCGAAGTCTGGAATGCATGTTCCTGACCACCAAATTGGTCATTTCACTTTCCTCGATGATTGTCGGCCACCGGCCTTTCATGAGTCGTATTCGTTCGATGAACTGATACGCGGTCTCTTCTGGCATCTGTCGGATCTCTAAAAGATCTGTGAGTGAGACCGTTGGGAGGGGATTAAAAAATCTTGCATGGAATGCAGCCTCCAGATTTTCGCAAGTTTGCAACTGCCCAGATGGCAGATTTGCAAACCATGAAAAAACGGTCCCTGTAAGCGATAACCCGAACAATTGTAATTTGTAGAATGAATTATTGCCCACTTCCCCTAATTGAGCCGTGAAATGTCCCACATGCTCAATGGTTGATGCCCCATCTTCTCCGGAGAATAAATGAAAATCGGGTGGTCTGTAATTCCTTGGAAACGGATGCTCATTGATGATTCTTTCTGAAAATGGCCTCTGGTACGCAGGTCTGTTGACTATCTGGGGGTTCATTCCAAAATGTACTCTTAAGACCTGAGCGATGTCCTCTGGGTCTACTCTGGGTGGTGGGACAGGGTCCAATACTTGAATGGGATTGTGAGTCTGGCCTCCCAATCTTTCCCCCCTGAGGTCGGTAGGTTCGGTCCTAACACCCAACGGAATATTATTCGGGTATGTAAGAGGAGTCTTCCCTCTGTCAACCCTCGGGGCAATAACACTTGGAAAAGTGTTGTCCACATATGAAGGCCCCGCAAAATTTGCCTGTAATCTGGATGGTGATAGTTCTAGCGGCGTCTGGATGGGTTGCAAAGTAACCCTTGATAACGCCTGATTTAACGTATTTTGCATAAGATTTTGTTGCTCCCACAACATTTGTTGCTCACGCAACATATTCTGCATGGCCAATGCTGGTTGTTCAATTGTTGAACATAAGAAACCCAGTCGGCAGGTGTTTGTGGCATTTCTCCTTTATTTGGCATGACGGGTGGTGAAACTGTTTCTCCCACCGGTGCCGAAGATGCTTGAGGCTGTGAGCCTGCCATGTGGATCCTTCCGACGATTCGGCCGGACCTCAGTCGTATGAAACTCTCCGTTGACGTAGGATCAGCAATCTTGCCTTGCTCCCACTGTGGTCGCCAAATTGTTGATGTATTTTTTTTTAACAATAAAAAGTAAAATCCGAAAATAGAGAAATATCTTCGAATTTGATAGATGAATGCCTGAGATTAGAGATCTCTAAACACTGTAGAATACATAAAATAAAATAGAAAAAATAACAATAAAAACTGAAAAATAAAGTGGTGATCCCCAAAAGCAATTCTCTTGAATTTGATGTCGATTGAAGATCCCTTCTTTGTACGGTATAGCATCCTTAAATAACCCCTTGAAGATGCGGTTCGAACCGCTACCTAGTCGGTTACCATAACCACTGTTAACCACTTCAAAAATTCTCCTATTGACACGTGTGTCAACCGTCCTCCCACGTCCGACCTTTGAAAACCGCTCGCCAGTTGAAACTACATTCCACTACCAGGAACTGCCCCCTCACCCGACCTGCAAATTGGCCATTTATCATCCGACCTTGTACTGTCTCCTTTTGTGTCCGACCTTGTACTGTCTCCTTTTGTGTCCGACCTTATTACACCTGACCTTTAGACTTGATCCGACTTCAATGCCCAATCTTCGCACGCCCGACCTTTGAGATTTATGCCGATTAGGTCCGACTTCGATGTTTGGCCTTATTAGATCCCGTCCAAGTCCGGCTTCACTACCCGACCTTATTATATTCAACCATTGGAATTGTCCCGACCAGGTCCAGTCTCATCACCCGTCCGACCTTTGGGATTAACCCGACCAAGTCTGACCTTAACGTCCGACCTTTGGGATTAACCCGACCAGGTCTGACCTTAACGTCCGACCTTAAGCTCATCCGACCCAGTTATTGCAGCTATACTTGGACTTTCAAAGAGCCCACTAGACTTTTCGAATAAATCTTAACCTAATTTTGGTAGGCCCATTCTCAAAAATCCTATCCACCATTTTTTGTGCTCAACACTAATATAATTAATAAATAATTAAAATATATTTATTTGTGTAAAATGTATAATAAATTTTTAAGAGCATATAAAGAATAAAAAAAAAAATTTACAGAAAAAGCTATTTCAAAACGTTGGATAAATTAGCTTTTCAGAAATCAGTTTTTTTTGTCCAAAAAGCTATTTCAAAAAGCTAATTTACCAAACACCTAAATTAGCTTTTTGACTGATCAAATCAATAAGATAAAAGCTCTTCAAAAACTATTTGCCAAATCCCCCCTCAATAATTTCTTCTATTATTAAAAACAAAATAATTATCCATTCACCACCTATTTGTTAAATTCCATATTAAAGGCAACAAACTACTAATCATCACCCTTCTTTAAATTCTAAATCAAATTCATTTATTCTCACATTTTCCTATAAGCTGCCTAGCTTATAGCATCGTCCATCTATTAAATATTACTCCTTCCGTCCCAGATACCGTGTCTGCTACACTGTAGACACGGTATTTTAGAAGGGGTGTAATTAGTAGATAATTAAAAATGTATTAGTGAAAATAATTATCCTATAATATAAATAATTATAAATTAATATTAAGATAACTAATTAGTTTAATTAAAATTAAAAAATAAAATAAAATTAAAAAATTTAAAATGAGATTAAAGTGTGTAATCATTTTTCAAAAAAGGAAAGTGACATGGTATGTGGGACGGACAGAAACAGCAACGTGGACATAGTATCTCGGACGGAGGGAGTATTAAAATCAAATCAAATCAAAACCAGCAATATCACATTTGTACAGTAGTATATATCATTTATAGCTAATATAAACGTATATGGGTAAAGTAAGACACTAAGCACATCATGCTATGAAACTTTAAACAATTTTCATCGTTCAAAGCCTATGTCTTTTCTCTTTTGTAATAAGTTCAATTCCATAAAATAAACGAAGCAAAACCTAATAGCACAAGAAATTTCTACAACAATATCTTCTAACCAATCACCCCTACTTATCAAAACAAACTACCAGTTCATCTTCCAGACTTCAGATAACATAACAAAAGTAAGTAAATCAGCTATCGGAATGAACTTCATTTATACAAAAGCAATATAATGAGGATGCCTCAATCCCAACCTCGATAAACCCAAGTACACCACCCCTCTGCCAAGCTTATGTATAAGTTGATAGCATAGGTCAATTTCTTTCTTGACCTATTTTTCCATGAAATCATTGTTAGTGTAAATTCTGCTAAAGTAGCTAAGAGAAGACATTTATGTTTGAAACAGGAATACAGTCAAATGCAAACAACAGATTCCATAACACGTCTTGGAATTTAACCTAAAATAAAATTGTTAAACTAGCATTCATATCGATAAATTTTCAGTAGCAATGGATTGATCAAATATAACGTTAGCTGTTTGCTTGTGTTACACATTAAAATTAAATGATCATATATGTGGAATCAAAGAACTAATGGATAATCAATTAGACCAATAAACAATGATGAATAATTGAAGAGAACTTCCAATGAATCCTACAGCCTAATCAGCGAACTCCTCATACAAATTCAACATTACGCAAAATTTTAAACATTCGATGAGCTGATTTTCGAACAACCCTCATACATGGAACATCATTCTCAAGATTATTACCTGACCTTACAATTACACCGTAGCAAAATCAAAACTTTGATAGTATTAGTTTCACTAGAGGAGTCCTGAAACTCAATTTGGGCTTATGCTTTCAGTTAGTTTCACATAGATAAAAGTACATTAATCGCACCTCATTAGGTCATCTTTCTCTCCTCAAAATCAATGCCCTCCAGTTTGGATCGCAGATACCTTCTAGAGTTGTTGATCCTGCAAAACTCAGGAGTCCTGAAACTCAATTTGGATTTATGCTTTCTTTCAACAAAAGTAAACTTCATCGCCCCATTCGCACGAGTTGCTGTGAAACTTTAAACATTCTTTCATCGTTCAAAGCCTATGTCTTTTTCTCCTTTGTAATAAGTTCAATTCAATAAAATAAACAAAACAACTATACTGGAAAAAGTATGATAAATTTATTCCATCAATGCTCAACTCACTAACATCATTTAATAACAGGAAAAACATAAACCGTACTTAGAAAATAATTGACCAGACTCATTCTTATACACTTCGTATGTAATTTATCCTTCAACCCAAGAAAACTTCTTGAATAAAATATCAGTTGAATTCTCATTCTATTACATTTTAACAGATTCGATGAAAAAAAAAATAAACATTATTGTGCAATAAAGATGCAACCAACAAATCCTTTTACTTTGAAGAATATAGAATTATCAAAATCTGCACATAATAGATTTTCTGCTCTCGAACCCCCTTTCTCTCTCGCTATTAATTTTTCGAAAACTCTGCTATTGTTTTGTACTTTCACAAACCCCCACCACAAATCGCACCAACGAAACCCTATTTCACAAACCAAGTTCAGAAAAGGAAACTAGAATCGAACAAAGATAGATGAAAATTTTAAAAAAAAAAAATATTACCGAATTAGAGGCCGGAGAGAACCTTTGGTGGGACGAGTCACCAGTCCGCCGGCAAGAGAGAAATCGACATACAATACATTGATCGACAGACAAATCGCTATACAAATAATAATCAATTTTGAAAGAACGAAGAGAAAAAAAGAAATCTGACATGTTACCTCGATGTCGCCTTCTTCTTCTTCTGCACCAAGTAACATCCACTGACGGACAAAAATAATACTTCTACCAATAGGTCATTGGACAATGAAATTTTAGATGGGCTATGAAAAAACATCTAAATATTCAAAATGGACCTGAGAAAAAAGGGCCACTACAATTGCTTGTAATGTAAATCAGGGGGCATGTCATAAACTCAGTAACATTCTAAAAATTAATTATCATATAATATAAATATTTATATAATTATAAAAAATAAGTGTTGATTGATTTTTTCAACAATAAAAAGTAAAATCTAAAAATAGAAATTATCTTCGAATTTGATAAAATAAAATGCCTGAGATTTAAGAATCTCTAGACTACGATACATAAGTAAACTAGAAAAATAAATACTACAGACTGAAAAAATAAATAAATAAATAAATAAATGTTGATCCCAAAAGCAATTCACTTGAATTTGATGTCGATTGAAGATTGAAGATGTCTTTGTCAGTTGCGAACCCTTTCTTTAAATATTCCATAAAGAAACATTTTGGAATCGTCGTGTGTTCGGTTACAGCAACCGCCGTCAACCGTCCACTAAATCCTCCTTCATTGACGCGTGTTTTTAACCGTATCGCCAACCGCTCATGCCAATTACAAGACTTAACCGGCTCGACCGACCGACCAATCCAAATACTAACTGGTCGCTAGACCAAAAGACTCATTGGTCGCCCAATCAAGCGACCACCATCTGGTCCCTTCAATCGGTCGAACAACCATTCGTCCAGACGACTCATTGGTCGTCCAATCAAGCGACCAACTGACCGCCCTTTTAAGCGACTAAACTACTGTTTGACCAAGTGACCGGCCAATCGATCAGGCGATTAACAGGCTGCCTAATTAAACGACAAATTAATAGACCTTTCCTTTTGTCCGGCCTCCTTTTGACCGACCTCCGTATCGGCCGTCTCATCTTTCATCGCCCGACTTCCTCTTTTGACCGACCTCCGTATCGGCCGTCTCATCCTTCTTCGCCCGACTTCCTCTTTTGACCAACGTTAAGACCCTGCTACCATTATCAGGCCCATTGGACTATATATCAATCCAATTTATAAACCCTATATATTATTATTATTATTATTTTTACCTCAACAACTTGCCTCTTCCCGCCCGAATCCTAAGCGTTACTTCTCGTGACGTTTAGGAGTTTGCAGGCCATCATCCGAGGCCACGTTAGCCTCAGATCCGACCTCTATCATCCGAGGCCACGTCAGCCTCTGGTCCGACCTTCATTTATCGTGGACTGGTGGTGGCCTGCACGGTGGTCGATCTCGCACTACCATTTTGTCGTTTAACTCCACTTCGAATGAGCCATCCTTTCTGTCCCACTTCTCAGCACCTTCCCCTTGTTCGTCGTCTGGTGCATACATCTCTGTATCGACAATGGCCATTTGACAGAAGTTGTGATCCTTTTCTCCAAAGAGGGATTGGTCATCTCGCTCTTCTTAATGATTGCCGGGCAATGTCCCTTCATTAGTCGTATCCACTCTATGAATTGGTAGGCAGTCTCCTCCGGCATTTGCCTGATCTCCAGAAGGTCTGTGAGTGAGACTGTCGGAAGAGGATTAAAGAACATTGTATGAAAGGCCGCTTCTAAGCCCTCCCAAGTTTGCGACTGCCCTGACGGAAGATTGGCAAACCAAGAAAAGGCTGTTCTGGTGAGCGACAACCCGAACAACTGCAATTTGTGAAACGGATTATTGCCCACTTCCCCTAGTTGAGCCGTGAATCGTCCCACATGCTCAATGGTCGATGATCCATCCTCTCCCGAGAATGAGTGGAAATCAGGTGACCTATAATTCCTTGGCAGATGATGCTCATTGATGATTCTTTCTGGAAATTGCCTCTTATATGCCGGCCTGTTCACCGTTTGCGGATTCATTCCGAAATGCACCCGCAGAACTTGAGCGATGTCTTCCGGATCTACTATAGATAGAATAGGATCGAACACAGAAATAGGATTATGAGCCTGACCACCTAATCTTTCTTCTCTGGGGAAGGCTGGTTCGGCACTGACACCCAGTGGAACATTATTTGGATACGTTAGAGGAGTCTTTCCCCTATCAACCCTGGTAGTGGCACTTGGAAGACTGTTGTCTACATCTGATGGCCCCGCAAAATTTGCTTGTAATCTGGATGGTGACTTCCCTGGGGGTGACTGGGTGGGTTGCAGAGTAACCCTTGATAAAGCTTGATCTAACATGTTCTGCATGAGATTTTGTTGCTCATGCAATATGTTCTGCAGAGCCAAAGTTTGTTGATTGTTCAATTGTTGAACATAAGACACCCAATCGGCAGGTACTTGTGGTGCTTCCCCTGCATTTGGCATAGCATGTGGTGAAATTGTTTCTCCCACCGGTGTTGAAGATACTTGGGGCTGTGAGCCTGCCATATGGATCCTTCTGATGATTCGGCCGGACCTCACTCGTATAAAATTCTCTATTGACGTAGGATCAGCAATCTTGCCTTTCTCCCACTGTAGTCGCCAAATTGTTGATTGATTTTTTCAACAATAAAAAGTAAAATCTGAAAATAGAAATTATCTTCGAATTTGATAAAATAAAATGCCTGAGATTTAAGAATCTCTAGACACCGTACGATACATAAGTAAACTAGAAAAATAAATACTATAGACTGAAAAAGTAAATGGTGATCCCCAAAAGCAATTCACTTGAATTTGATGTCGATTGAAGATTGAAGATGTCTTTACCAGTTGCAAACCCCCTCTTTAAATATTCCCTAAAGAAACGTTTTGGAACCGTCGTCTGTTCGGTTACAGCAATCGCCTTCAACCGCCCACTAAATCTTCCTCCATTGACACGTGTCTTTAACCGTCTCGCCAACCGCTCCTGCCAATTACAGGACTTAATCGGCTCGACCGACCGACCAATCCAGATACTAACCGGTCGGTAGAACAAAAGACTCATTGGTCGCCCAATCAAGCGACCACCATCTGGTCCCTTCAATTGGTCGAACAACCATTCGTCCAGACGACTCATTGGTCGCCCAATCCAACTAACCGCCCTTTCAAGCGACTGAACTACTGTCTGACCAAGTGACCGGCCAATCAATCAGGCGATTAACAGGCCGCCTAATTAAACGACCAATTAATAGACCTTTCCTTTTGTCCGACCTCCTTTTGACCGACCTCCGTATCGGCCGTCTCATCTTTCATCGCCCGACTTCCTCTTTTGACCGACCTCCGTATCGGCCGTCTCATCCTTCTTCGTCCGACTTCCTCTTTTGACCGACCTCCGTATCGGCCGTCTCATCCTTCTTCGTCCGACTTCCTCTTTTGACCGATCTCCGTTAAGACCCTGCTACCATTATCAGGCCCATTGGACTATATATCAATCCAATTTATAAACCCTATATATTATTATTATTATTTTTACTCAACAATAAGTTTAATTAAAATTAAAAAAAAATGAAATAAAATATAAGATGGATAAAAACAAAAATAGTATTAGTAAAAATAAGGCTAAATTGCACAAAATCCACCCGTGATTTCATAAAATTGCACCAAATCCCCCATACTTCTAAAACTGCGTCAAATTCCCTCGTGGTTTCATAAACTTTGCGTCTAACCCCCTTAGCGGTCCGTATTTAACGGTATTTGATCTAAATGCACTCAAACTGCGAATAAATTTTAGAATCTCAATTTCTAAACCCCTAAAATTACAAATATATTTATTTTTTATATATTTAGCCTAAAATATAGTAAAAATAAACACTTAAAACATGAGAAAAATAGCTATTTTTTAGTATATTTACTATTTTTTTAGAGTAAATATAAAAAAATATATATTTGTAATTTTAGGGGTTTAGAAATTGAGATTCTAAAATTTATTCTCAGTTTGAGCACATTTAGATCAAATACTGTTAAATAAGGACCGCTGAGGGGGTTAGACGCAAAGTTTATAAAATCACAAGAGAGTTTGAAGCAGTTTTAGAAGTATGAGAAATTTGGTGCAATTTCTTGAAACCACAGATGAATTTTGTACAATTTAACTTAAAAATAATTATTATTTTGTAAAAATAATTAAAGATTAAGATAATTAAATAATTTAATTAAAATTAAAAAATATATATATACATATATACAAATTTTAAATTTTAAAATACAATTAAAATGTATAATCATAGTTTAAAAAATAGGATAATACGAAAATAGAAACAATAGTGAGCAATATCTAATACAGAAGTAGTAGTTTAGCGTAAGACAAGTGAAGAAGTTATGTGAAGCCATCATGATTACTCATTACTAACCACCCTCTTGTACCAATTGACTCCCATCACACTTCATCTTTCAAGACAACTAAGAATAGAATAGAATAGAATAGAACAGAAAAGTAAGACTCATGAAGACTCACTATCGACAGCAATTACATAGTCCTCCTCCTCCTCCTTTAATCAAATGAATAATAATGGCCCACCCCTTCCCTTGTTTCGCTTCCCTCTCTCTCCTTTACATTCATTAATTTAGAGTAGTTGTTCTATGTTACAAAAAAAAAAAAAAAAAGAAAAAAAACCCCAGAGACAAAATTGTGAGCTAAATGTAAAAGCCATAACCATCCATCCACCATATATCATCACCAACTCTAGTCTACGCAGGCCGCAGCATTCACATCATCTTCTTGGCTCGGCTAGGCACAGGACCGTATCTCTTACTGCATAGCCATCCATATTAGACAGAACAGGAACCAGAACCAGCTAGTCGGACCAGACCAGACCGGACACTTCTTACCAGCTCTATGATTAGAATCAACTATCTGGATCAGCGCCTGCCTGCCTGCCTTCACGGACTCCACCATAGGCTGACCTTTTTCGGAGGCATTTTGTCCCAGCAGCAGGTTAATGGCCAATAATGTTGTCAGTAAGGAATCACATATGGCAAAGCGCACACGTCCACTGATTCAAGACGTACAGCTTCTGACCATACACATGGATCCTCCCTATTATTATCCCCAGATGCCCTACTGGAAGGATCTTTCATGTTGAACAGCCAGTCCTGCTCATCAATTTCGGACCATTCTTCCATCTTGGGTACGCTTAGTGCATCGCTCAAATACTTAGAATCAGGATGGGGAGGCCGCTTTGATGCTTCACCAATTAGAACCTCTAAATCTGGAATCTTCCTTGCCTTGTTTAAATTTTTGGGATCTTGAGGAGGCAGTTTTGAAGCTTGAACACTATGGTTGCCGACAAATGTTGCCGCTGAAGAATTTTGTTTGGATGGAGATGGTCTATGGGCTTCGACGATGCCATTAGCCAATTGGTCCCTTTTATCCACTTGAATGTTGTTGTGGATGACATGCTTGTCAGGAGGCAGTTTACAGGGAGTTTGGTAACCTTTGAGTTTCCTTCCATTCTCTACCGACTGATGAGGAGCTGGAGCTGGAGCTGGCTTCTGAATTTTATGTGGCCTGATTTCGTTATCTGTAAACAAAAACTATTCACAACTGGAAACATAGAATAGATATTGTTTCAACAAAAAAGGAGCACGGACACAATCCAAAATCAATTATGTTTCCAATGTGAACATCTTATTATTCTTTTATACGATAGCAAAGCTTGACAGACCAGAGAACTGACCGTGCATTAGACCGTTTGTATCCATATCTTTTCTTTTTCTGATGTACGCTTCATGAACTGCAGTATTGTTGAACAAACCAGGGCATGGGCCTGCATTGCTGATAGCTCCATCAGGATTGTTCCTCGCATCATCTTCAAGCAGGCTGTGCGCAGTTTTCTTATTTTCGTCTTTCAAATTTTCTGCATCTTTCATTCTTCTCTCCTTCTCCTTGTCCTTTTCCTTCCCATGGTTTTCTTTATCTTTCTGCTTGTGCCCCGGAGTAATGTTGCATACTTCCTTGTATTTCTCTTTATCTTGCAACCCCCTGCAATTTTTCTGTTCCATTGGTCTTGAGATCCGTTCAAGCTTACTTTGTGACAAAACGTTAACATTCTCAGTCACTAGTCCTGGGCCTTGAGGATCTATTTTCCGATCGACTCTCTTAATTTTTAAATCAGCTGTTTCTTCAGTCCGTACAACTGAAGAATTCCTGGCTGTTGTCTCTTGATCCTTTCTGCCCATGGGTTCAACTTTATCCAAAAACTGGCTCCCTTTACCTCTCTTCTCATCTCTGTTCCTCTTATCTGGTTCCTGCACAAATCTTGAAGTGTCGGTTCTCTGGGTTGAAGGGCTGCTCCATAAAGGCTTCCCACCATTTTGGCTCTGAGAGAGGACCAAATTGCTATTTTTGCTGTGATCATTCCAAAGAAGCTTCCCTTCACTCTGTTCGTCAACTTTTCCCGAAACTGCTGCCTCCTCAGAAATGCTGCTTTTCTCCTTTTCTTTTCCTCGATCCTCATTGGCCTTCTTCTTGTCCTTGTGCTTATCCTTCCTGTCCTTATGTTTTTCCTGCTGTTTTTTCTTCTCCCTGTGTTTCTCATTGCCTCCTTCTTTCTCCTTTTCTTTATCCTTCTTCCTTTCCTTGTCCTTCTTTTCCTTTTTGTGCTTTTTCTCTTTGCGCTTCGCCTGAAAATGCTGGGAGTTAGAACCACATTCCACCCAAAATCGGTATAACAAGATACTGAACCAACAATAAAGCTTTGATCCAGACAGAAACAGAAGTCAATACAAAAATCATATTTACTTAACTGCAGTTTGAGTTCATTATGTATAGTTGGCATGATATAGCAACATCAAGGGAGTTTCAAAATAATTCTCTAATGTTAAATTAGAAAAACAAATCTCTCTGCATGAAACCTTTTGTAGCAAGACTGGAGTGCCTTGATATTCCTTAAATCTTGAAAGTGCCATAGAAGAGAACAGAGAACACACACACAAAATTTATAAACCAAGATAGCAATACAAATACAATAAATAACCCGCCTTACAAGAATATAAAATCAAAAAATTAGCAGTTTCCACAAAAGCATCTAAGTCCAAAACTCAGTCCACTACACTAATTTGCACCTTGCAAAACAACATGCCATTTTAATCTTAACAATAACAATAATCACCTATCTGCAGCTGTGTGTATGCCATTATAATAGAGCATCAGGAACAGGAAGATATCCAAAATTAAAAACAGCTGGCAGTTTTCTTAACAGAGGCCATAGATCTTTCTTTGCATCAAAATTTAAATGAAAACAAAAAGATAAATTAAGCGAAATAGATAATCAAGACAGACAATTCCACCTGCAGATATAAATTATAACTATTACAAACGCATATAACATGAAACATATTCAGGATCTTTGAAAGGAAGGGAAACTTCCGTGCAGCCAACTTCATAATAAGCAACTCAAAACACCTTTCACCTAAATGATGTACAATGGGATAACTCCTGATTTCATTAAAGACAAAATTAAGATTCAAAATTAATCATAATTAATGACAGTTTAGAAGCAATGAACAAATATAGGGATGCAATGAACTTTGGTATTATTTGACTAATGTTAAACAGCCATCAAGAGAAGTCTACAAGTTGTACTCCTATGGGTGACCCTCAAAAGAAAAGAAATTAAACAAATTAGAATGGCTATAGTGCTTCCATGCTTAACTAGAGGATGTTGGCAGTGCATTGAGTGTCCACCATATGCCATACAATGCTTTTTCAAAAGCACAAAGAAAAACACCCCAAGTATCATGACTACTAGCTCTTCAAAATGCAGTAGATCATGGTTCTGAACAGCAAACGATGCAGCATGGTAAGGCTCCCCAGGGCCATGGTGTATGGAACATGGCACACAACACAGTTGTGCGCCACTGTGAAGTATGTTGCAAATATCTATAACAAAAAATATATATTATGTGGCGATAACTACACATAGAAAAGTAATCAAATTTAATAATAAAAAATCATATAAAATCTCAGCTATTAATAATAATACAATTTATACGCACTTCTAAAAAACAATCACTTAATCCTAAACCCTATTTAGCAGAAAGCCAGAATAACAAATGAGGAGTAAAAATTTATACTTTTCTATGTTCAATTATTGCCACATGAATTTATATTTTTGGTTATAAAGATTTGCGATATACTTTGTAGTGGTGCACAGCTGTGTTGTGTGCCATGTGCCATAAACCATGGCCATTGGGTTCAAATCAACCCCTTTCGTGTTTAATTTTGTACGAATATTTATAAAATAATGGGAAATTTATGCTTGAAATGCCTTCACTGTGGCATACATGAAAGCCTTGACAAATGGGACAGAAATGCTCAGTGATAACTGATAAGTGCCTCGTATAAAAACCATGTGTCATTTAAGCCATGGCACGCCATTGACAACTGTACCATATATAATATTGGAATCTATAAAAAAGGCAAACAACTTGTCCACCAAACAACCTCTGAAAACTATATTCTCTACACATTCATAACCAAATGAGCAATGAATAAAACAAGGAAATGAAAACAAGAAGAAATGTAACTTTCACACCCACATCCATATGCATCACATACTAGAACCACGCGATAAAATATCAAACAACACTAAGATCTAGCAGCATTTCTGGGTCAACTGGAAACACTTTTCTTCTCTCCAAACATTTAAATGATGCTGTTATCAATTTCAATGTTATGAATAATTTTAATTAAGTTAGCTTGTTATGTATTTAATAAGATCAAAGATGAGAAGAGCAACAATGCAATGAGTTCCAAATGAACGATCAAGGATGAAAATGCCGTATGAACTTCATCAGCAAGAGATTTCAGTAGCACACTTGTCTCGCCAAAGCAAGTCAAAACAATTTGGCAGTTGGGTTCTGTTGGCACTTTCTAAAGGGAGGGGATCGAATCCTGAATCCTGATTGTCAGATTAATCATCATATAACTATCTGGCTATCTCATAAGGTACCATCAAGTGCAAAACCAAAACAATCAGAATCTACTCTCTAGACTTGATTTATAACAAATAAGCACAAAATTATGTCTAAAAGTGTTTAAGTTTCTCATATGTTACTCCCAGAATTTATTTTTTCTTAATGCAAGGATCCATGTATAAGAAATACTATTTGTAGAAAAACTTCCCTTGTTGCGATAACCCTCGGAGTTAGGCCGTTACTTGGCCAACTCCCGTGTGTAGATGAGCCGGTATTAGGTTATTAGAAGTTGATTAGAGGTTAAATGAATTTAATAGACCCTGCTCAAAGAACTCTTAGAGTTACGCGTGTCTGCCCTAGGATAATTTGAGGATGAAAAGTCTTCCATAATGCGCGTAAGTGATGACAGAAGCGCGTTGAAATGATTCGTATTGACCTATGGGGCCAGTCTACAATCCCGACAGTCTCGACTTCACGTGGTTTGCAGGCAGGGGTGTCACACTTGCCATCATCATTCAGCATAGAACAAACACAAGCAGCTTAAATTTGTGTTCTCATACCAATTTATGAAATTGCTTTCATATGCTATATGCTTCCAAGACCAAGTGCATTCCAGGATAGAAATATTTTTCTATTTCCCTCCATGTCATATTATATGAATGACACTAACTATGTTATCTAAAGCTGACCTCATGATTGCAGCAGCTTAGGGCCATTCACTGTTACAAAATTACAGGATATACACTATTTATTATACGACGATTATATCAGCCATCATTACTTAATGAATTAGAATCAACAATGCCCATAAATTCAGGTCATCATGTTATTGCATAATGATAAGGCATCCGGATAATGCTGAGAGGCCACTTTTAACTTTCTAAATAAAATTTAAATCATCATAGTTCACATCAGAACATTTTTTAAATTGAAAATAACCTATTAGGGATATTAGGGCTAGGAAATAATGGAGGCGGGAGATGTAAAAGATAAGATGCAATGCAGATACAACTCTGCATTTATACAATCGTACCCATCCTTTTATATTTATTTATTTATTTTTGTGTAATATGTCGATTTAAATTTTATGAATGGCAAGCAGAATAATTTTTCCCTGAATTAAGGAAGGAAAAGGGAAAAAATCACTAAAGAAAGTCTAGCTGGCATTGATAGATATAACTATCACAGCATCAACCTAATGCAGCAAAATCAAGGAAACAGTATCTAAAAAAAACACGCAAGTCTATCTCAACTGACAGTACACAAGAAGACAAAATTAAGACTCAAAACACTCAACCAAAACACAACTGCATCGCTGCGACAAATAATATATCAGGTATCAACATTATTAACACAACTAAAAAGTTACAGTTAGATAGGCTCAACAGATGTCGTAAAAACTACCCGACAAGAGTAGGAATTAAGATCACTTCTACCAATCACTTATTATAGTAATACATTAAGTTTAGTTAAAGGAGCTGAGCAATAATAAAAAGACAAAGAAGGAAACAAACGAACCTCTTTCAATAAGTTTAAATCTTCTGGTGTATGCTTTCTTTCATATCCTGGAGGCGGAAATGGAAAACAGCGAGACATTGCACACTTCCACGTGCACACAGCGAAAGAAGACAATAATTAAGAAACTGATATTCCTGGATTACTTTCCCAGGAAAACAGCGACATAGTAGCAATTATATTTCCATCCATGCCAAGATCCTGCACTGATTTCCAGAACATGCTTGTTGTTCCATTGATTAGCATACCCAAACTGCACTTCCCCACACTCACCTGTCACTCCAAATATATACTGAACCCAACAATGTGTCCCCAGCTTAAGCTAAAACACGTTGCAACTTTTACAGCAAAACAAATTAGATATATATCCAATCACTGCTGCAATTGTAGGCCCCACAGTAACTGATTGTAAGTCGGAAACTAATTACGGAAGCAGAACGCAGATATTTATAGCTCTTGAGAAAATAAACTGAGGGCAAACAGTCAATCCAACTGGATCCTTTTGAGGCACTAAATGATCATTACAATCACAGCCCCCAACTTATCTCCAAAAATAAACCCCTAACCATTCCCTCAGCTGAATATATAAACATCCGAAACCCACCGCCACCCATTTCTTTGGAAATTCAAGAAGCTTGGATTTTTATTTTTGTCTCATTCAAGTACACTTTTGTGAGCAATCCTCTTCCATAACCAACTGCTCCGCACAGTGCCAATGCTTGCACCTAAGATGAGTTCTTGAACTTGTTGGGTTCAAAGTCACCACCACATAGGATTTTACAATCTATAGAAGTAGAACTGTAAACAGCAAAGCACTTAAAAACTTGGAAGCTCCCAATTGAACGCCTCAATTCTGATCAAAACCCTAACTGAAACAGTGCATACACAACCATCAGCAATCCGATCCCTCCCGATTCCAAAACCCTAGACAAAATCCACCATCAGTGAGTCAATTGAAAATCAAACCCTAAACTGTAAAGAAGCGATCAAGAAATTTCCGATTCAATTCGTCAAAGTGAATTTCCGGTTCCTTTGCCGAAAAAATCAGGTCCAAAATCCAGCAGCAAACTTTCCTCGAAAAGCCGAAGCAAAAGAAGAAATTTGCTTTCGAAAGAAGAATCGGATCGAAGAAATTATTCCAAAAGTCCAAAACCACCACCAACTAAACCAAAAAGCCTTCGAATTTCCAAAATCCAAATCTGAAAATATATGTATATGGAAAAACAAGGAAAACCTCAGTCGTCCAATTAAAATCCCCCAAGTTTAAACGGTAGTATGAAATCAAATTGAGCTCCAGCCCGTGCTTTTTACCTTGCCCGAAACAAAATGACGGAGCATTCGTAGAAAGGGGCAAGATCCCAGCCCTAAAAATTTCAATTGTTCAGTTATTACAAATACCACCACCACCACCACCAGTGCCGGCAGCAACAAATGAAACCCAGCCCAGCAATGAATGAATCCAAGCTATGGTATCGTCGATAAATTGACGAAATAGGCAGGCAGGCTCAAGTGTGTCTGTGTAGGCGAAAATGGCTGGCAGGGCAGAGACGGGGGGGTTTATTTTGGTGTTGGGGAATGAATAATAATAGCACGCTAACTGGGTTGGGGTGGGGCGGGGGAAAAGCCGAGCCGGAGCCAGAGAAGGAAAAAAGAAAGAAAAAAAAAAAAAAAAAAGTAGCAATCCCAAACATATATACATACACGATACATGCTCCTTGCCCTTGGTGCAGTTTTGGAGAGAGAAAGACACAAACATCCCTCACTCCCTCTCTCTCTCTCTGTGGCTCTTTCTCTCTCTATATATAAATAAATATATATATATATCAGCTGCGTGAGTAATATGGGAATGGGATGGGATGGGATGGCCCATGGGTAAAAAAGTACACATGAGAAAAATGCACCGCAAGTAAGTACAGCTGTCATTTAAGGCTGTCCATGAATGGGCTCTCCCCAGTTTATTTTGGGCCCAATTATTGCATAAAGGGAAATGATTTGGGGTACTGTTCTTGGGGCTTCGGCTATGCTGCTAAACCGTCCTAAATAAATCTTAATCATTACATTAATTATATAGATACATGGATCAAGATATAGATTTCTTTGCAATATTATTTTTTTATATTACCAACACGATTTTCTTAATTTCATATTTAAAAAAAAAAAATCAGATAAAAAACATTCAACAAACAAATCCTATATTTATAGGAGAATTTTATTTGATATATATATACATATATATTTAATTAGAATATTAATTTCACTATTTATGTGCATAAATTAATCATTACAAATATAAAAATATATAATTATACAAATTATTTTTCATTAGATGTTAAAATCATTTCAGAAAAATGAAAATTTCTTATTCTCTCAAAAGCATCCGGTGAGAGAAATAAAAATTAAATTGAAAAATATAAGATTTTCAAAATAGTATCTTACGTCAATTCTACTAACATCTTAAAATACACAACACAATCATAATACGTTCAACATATTATTAGTTGTCTTTTTAAGAAAGACTGAAAGTATTTTTAAGATGGACAACTTCCAAAGTTCATAATATTTTATGATATTTCATACTTGCTAATCCTTTAAAATATTTGAATTGTTTATTCGAAATTAAAAAAATGGATCAATATTATTTTATTAATATATATATATATATCATAATTACGTAATTTTGCTTACTAATCTGCATTACAGAAAAATATATATATAAATTCTATTTCGGTAGCTTTTAAAGTTATAATTTAGTCAACTTTGATCATATAAATATTAACAAAAATTAATTTATATTCATATTTTAAGAAATAATAATTTTGTCAATTATAATACCAATAAGTTTGCCCTGTAATTTAAGTATTAATTAATTCAGATACATTATGAAATATTAATCAAGGAACCTAATTTAGTCAAATATTTTTATGTTTTTAAAATTTCAAATCCGAAATCTTGGATATTATTCCCAATATTGTCTATAAATAAAATTATATTATAGTTCCAACAAATAATAGTATTTTTATATATAATAAAATCATATTGTAGCATCAACAAAGTGATAAAAATTATCACTAGGTCTGCGTTTTATGGCGCTATATTTGACATCATTTATGGTGTTTCATTGTAGCAATGCTATTTTACGACGTTGTTATTTTTATTTTTTTTAAAATTTAAAAAATTATATATTGGTCCATGTTTTAATTATGCACGGACCAATCTGAAACTTTATTTTTATTTATGTTTATTTGTAATTTTTATTATTTATTGGTGATTAAAATTTATAATATTTAATTTATTATAATTTAAATTATGTTTTAAATGTATTAAGTTTTTCACTAAATAATTAAAACATTTGTAATAAATTCAAAGTAATTTTTATATAAATATCTTTGTCACACAATAATATTTTATATTTGTAAATAAATAAAAATATATAAATTATCTTGTAACATACATAAAATGAATATTTAAAAGAAAATTTAATTGACCAATATAAATAAAAAATTTAATATCTTGATTTAATTAAAAATAATATTACAAAGAAATGCAACAAAATTCATTGAATTAAAAATATATATTACAAACACTAGTAATAGGAATACTAAATAAAAAATAATCATTACAAATAAAATACATAATTTCTAGTACGGACCTAAATCACGGATTAGCCAAATTTAATTGATATTGTGACGTTCTTTCCTTATGACCTTTCGTTGTTGATTATAATATAACATACGAAGATTTTTGAAATAATATTAAGATATCGATAAACAAACTAAAAAAATTAGTACCGTATACTAAGTATGTCAGATATACCGTACTGAACCATCACTAACCGAATTATATATACAATGTCAAAATATAATATTTTACGCCGAAATATTAACATGAAAAATAATTTCATAATTTTGTGCGGTAAATAAATTTTATATTTTTATCTTTTTTAACAAAGAAAAAATAAATTCAAAATTAGATGTCACTACTAACTAAATTTTCAATCATATAATACCAAATCAAACATTATTTTTTCTATCACATTAAAAACTAATTTGAAATTTTAAAAATTACATAAAGTTAGAAATTTCACTATTAAATATTTATTTAAATTTTTATCATTCAAATTTATATTCCAACTTTTAAATTTACAATTAAACAAACAATAAAACCAAAAAATATTAGTAATTTAATTAAATGTAATTACTATTATATTAGAAAATGGAACTAATTTTATATTACAACCACAAAAAAAAGGGAAATGCGGAGTAATTTGGAGGGATGTAGAAAGTAATTTATTTGATAAAAATAATTAGATTAATTAATATTTTAATTTTATTATATGTTTGTTAATTATTTCTAAATAAAAAAAGTGGACTAATTTGGTGAAACAATTAAAAATGAAAAAGTGAACCAATTTTGTGGGATGGAGGAAGTATAAATTTCTTTTAAAAAAAAAAATACTATATCCTTAAATAGTCCTAGTTTATTATTTTTGTTTTTTTTAAAATAATAGTTTTATTTTCATAAATAATTATATAATCACAAAATTATATTACTATTTTTTTACATTTAGATTAAAACACAATGACAAGAGCTTTTATCTATATTTTTATAGACTATTAATATAATATTAATATTTTTTAGATCACAATTATTTTGAGATGGGGAGTATTACTTTTTTAAAATTTCAAAATTTTATAATTTATAGTAGTATAATTTTTCATAAAATTGTAAAATTTCAAAAAAAAAATAAAATAAAATTATTTTTAACTAAAAATAAACTCATGTAGTTTTTCGAATGAACTGAAAACCCTTATGGTTCTAAAATTCCAAAAAATTTACTTGTGGTTTCCAAAATGTTCACGCTCTCTGTCTCTCTAAATTTGAGTAACCCACGTTAAATTTGATCAGATTTTATTGTTATACCCTTATTTATATAATTTTTAATTTATTTTTCTCTTTTTTCTCTTTTTCTTTCCCAACTGCACCAGATTTTTTTTCTTCCATCTTTCTTCTTCCTCAAATTCTTCTTCACACGTGCACCAATTTTTCTTTCTCTTGTTATTTTTCTCCAATTTTTTTTTTTCTTTTTTATTGGAGAAGAACAAGAGGAAGAAGAAGAGGAAGAAGCGGTACATGAACCACCAGGAGTTTTTTTTTTTTTTTTTTTTTTTTTCCCTTTGTTAAGCACAAAAAATAATAATAATAGTAAGTGGCAGTAGGATTCTGGGTAGGGTCTGAATGAAAGCCAAAAGGTCTGGAGGTCGGGCAGAATAAAGGTCGGGAAAAGGAAGAAAGGTCGGGCGGAGTCTAAAAAAAAAAGGTGTACCCAAGTCGGGTAAACCGTAGATCGGATGGAAGGCGAAGTCGGGCAGACGCGGAGGTCTGTCAAGAGGAAGGTCGGGCAAGGAAGATGTACGGACAGACGCGGAGGTCTTCGGTCAAAGACGGAGGGCGGCTGATGCGGAGGTCGGCCCAAGTGAGGTCGGGCGAAGAAGCAGGTCGGGCGAAGGACGAAGTCGGGCAAAAGAAATTTGGCAGTGGACAGGCAGGTCGGGTAAGAGGCAGGTCTGAGTTCTGTGACTGGTGGGAACGGTTGAAGGAAGTTGTAATACGTGTCAATAGAGGAGAAATTGGTGGTCGGTTGACAGCGGTTGCTGTAACCGACCAGACGGCGGTTCAAACCGTTTTCTCTGAAAGGCTATTTAAAGGATTCAAATCCGTCAGAAAAGGCATCTTCAATCAACTTCAACAAAGCAAAGTCAGATTTGGGGATCACCACTTTAAATTTCAGTCTTTTATTTTCCAGTTTATTTTCTGTATCATACAGTGTTTAGAGATTCCTAATCTCAGGCACTAATTAATCAAGTTTAAGGATATTTTCTATATCTTTGAATTTTACTTTATTTTTGTTGAAAAATTACATCAACAAATTGGCGACCACAGTGGGAGCAAGACACAATTGCTCATTCCAATTCCGGCGATAATTTCATACGTCTTAGATCCGGCCGAATCATCGGAAGGGTCCATATGGCAGGTTCACAACCGCAATCATCTTCGGCACCGGCGGGAGAATCCGTTCCACCACCTATTGTGCCAAATGCCGGGGAAAACCCACAACCACCAACTGATTGGTGGTCTTATGTTCAACAAATGAACAACCGGCATACTTTGGTTATGCAGAATTTGTTGCGTGAGCAACAAACGAGCATGTTGCGTGAACAACAAAATCTAATGCAAAACATGTTGGATCAGGCATTCTCCAGATTCACCCTGTATCCAAACATGCTTCCAGCCGTGTCACCTTCTCGTTTTCAGGCGACTTTCTCAGGATCAACGTTTGCAGAACCATCATACGTTGACAGTACGTTTCCAAGCGTTACAACTTTCAACCGAACAGATATGGGGAAGATTCCTCTAACTTTCCCAGAGAATGTTCCTTTGGGACCGAGGGTTGATAATACCCAGCCGAATGAGAGATTAGAGGGACAGACTCATAATCCCATCCCAGCCGAACCAGCCTTCTCCAGAGAAGAAAGATTGGGAGGTCAGACTCACGATCACATTCCAGTGTTCGACCATATTCCACCCAGAGTAGATCCGGAGGATATTGCTCAAGTTCTGTGGGTGCATTTCGGAATGAATCCGCAAACGGTGAACAGGCCGGTTTACCAGAGGCCATTTCCAGAAAGGATCATTAACGATCATCCTCTCCCGAGAAATTATAGGCCACCAGACTTCTATTCTTTTTCGGGAGAAGACGGAGCCTCTACCATTGAGCATGTGGGTCGCTTCACGGCTCAATTGGGAGAAGTAGGCAACAATCCGTTTCACAAGTTACAATTGTTTGGGTTGTCGCTCACAAGAACAGCTTTTTCTTGGTATGTCAGTCTGCCGCCTGGACAGTTGCAAACTTGGGAAGATTTAGAGGCAGATTTTCATGGAAGGTTCTTTAATCCTCTGCCGACAGTCTCACTGATAGACCTTCTGGAGATCACGCAGATGCCGGAAGAGACCGGCTACCAATTCATAGAGAGGATGCGATTGATGAAGGGACGATGTCCTACGATGATCAATGAAAGCGAAATGACCAATTTGGTGGTCAGGAACATGCATACCAGACTTCGCGAGGCCCTGACAGCCCACGACTTTCAAGATCTGGCCAGTTTAGCATCCACGACAAGAAGGTTAGAATCCTTTTTTACAGAAATTAATCATGACTTCCGTCAGGGGGGAGATGCTGAAGCAATGTTAGTGCAAGATCGACCAACGTCCAGGCCAGCACCATTCCGCGATAAATGGAGGTCGGGTCCAGCGTAGCCTCGAAGGATGGAGGTCGGATCTGAGGCTGACGTAGCCTCGGATGCCGGCCTGCAAACTCCTAAAACATCACTGGAAGTGATGTTTAGGAGTCTTGAGGAGGAGGCTTATTGTTAAGCACAAAAAATAATAATAATAGTAAGTGGCAGTAGGATTCTGGGTAGGGTCTGAATGAAAGCCAAAAGGTCTGGAGGTCGGGCAGAATAAAGGTCGGGAAAAGGAAGAAAGGTCGGGCGGAGTCTAAAAAAAAAAGGTGTACCCAAGTCGGGTAAACCGTAGATCGGATGGAAGGCGAAGTCGGGCAGACGCGGAGGTCTGTCAAGAGGAAGGTCGGGCAAGGAAGATGTACGGACAGACGCGGAGGTCTTCGGTCAAAGACGGAGGGCGGCTGATGCGGAGGTCGGCCCAAGTGAGGTCGGGCGAAGAAGCAGGTCGGGCGAAGGACGAAGTCGGGCAAAAGAAATTTGGCAGTGGACAGGCAGGTCGGGTAAGAGGCAGGTCTGAGTTCTGTGACTGGTGGGAACGGTTGAAGGAAGTTGTAATACGTGTCAATAGAGGAGAAATTGGTGGTCGGTTGACAGCGGTTGCTGTAACCGACCAGACGGCGGTTCAAACCGTTTTCTCTGAAAGGCTATTTAAAGGATTCAAATCCGTCAGAAAAGGCATCTTCAATCAACTTCAACAAAGCAAAGTCAGATTTGGGGATCACCACTTTAAATTTCAGTCTTTTATTTTCCAGTTTATTTTCTGTATCATACAGTGTTTAGAGATTCCTAATCTCAGGCACTAATTAATCAAGTTTAAGGATATTTTCTATATCTTTGAATTTTACTTTATTTTTGTTGAAAAATTACATCAACACCCTTTTTTTTTTTTTCTCCCCAATTCTTCTTTATCCTCCAATTCTTTATGCCGCCGCAATCAGCAACACCAGGTTCTTTCCCTTATTCTTTCTCTTTCTTGTTCTTCACAGTTGCCGTCGGTTTGAATCCGGTTTCTATTTGAACCGTAACCGCCGGTTTAAGATGGACAGATCTGGATGTCAAATTGATTTCTTAGATTTTTGGGATTTCTTCCATTGAGTAATAACTTGCGTATTCTCGTCTCCGTCTCCATGTCCGGTCGATTAATTGTGTTATAAATTTGGAATCTATTTCAAATTTGGTTGTGTTTAAAAGTAAGCAGAAGAATAAAGAAGAAGGAGAATTAGGAAGAAGTTTGGTAAAAAGTCAGTCATTAGGGTATTTTAGTAATTTTATAGGAAAATATATAAGTTTATGAACAAAAAAATCGTATTTCATGCGCGTGACATACAAACGCCGTAATATCCTAACGGATGGGGAGCTTTTGCAATATTTTGGAACCAAAAGTAGGTTTTTTGGAATTTTAGAACCATGAAGAGTTTTCAACAAATTCAGAAAATCACCGAGGAGTTTTTTGGTATTTTGCTTTTTTTTTTTTTTTTTTTTTTTTTAAGTTTTTGGTTGGTTGTACAAATCCTAAACTCTTCTATGAATTTTGAAATTTTTTTTCTTTTTTTATTAGGTATAAGAAATATGGATCATAATTAATTATTATTAATTATATATGTTTTTCTAAATCATTATTCTCTATTTTTCACATAATTTGTCAATATTTTTTTTTCCGTTTAATATAATTTGTCTTTTTAAAAAATAATTATACATTTTAATTGCATTTTAAATTTCAGAATTTATAAATTTTTTAATCTTAATTAAATAAATTAGTTATTTATATTATAAAATAGCTGTTTTTATTAATATATTTTTTAATTATTCTCTAATTATATTGTTGTATATATTCTCGTATCTATATAAAATGAGACAAATAAGATGAGATTGAAAGAGTATTTAAAATTGAATAGACATGATAAAAAATTATTTATTAAAATAGAATATATAAATAAATTATTTTATTTTATTTAATAAAATTACTTTATATATTTTTATTATTTAACAGATATTTATAAAGTATGAAAAACTTAAATATATATTTATATATATGCATATTTAAAGGGGGTGCGAGACCCACATTTCATAAACCTTGAATTTTAAGTTAGTTGTGCAAGCATGTCAAAGGAAAATTCATCGTTTGAATTACGCATCCTCAACAAATAGGGTTCATAATTAAATATTATATATATATATACAAAATACCAATACAATGGTATTTATTTGTTTGTATTAAATAATGTTAAAATTTTACAGATATATAGTGGTGTCTGTAAAAAATGATAAAAATTGTAAATGATTTTGCTAGAGGTTAAGTATGGTATTCACGTTAATGGTCAATAATTGAAAAGAATACATTTTTTCGGATAGACACTCGGAACTTGTAAAGTTCATTCCTGTTGGACTTCCTGAAGTCCACCACGCATATTGTTTCCGGCACCTAATGGACAACTTTTGGATTAAGGTATGTGTAAAATATATGTATCATTTATTATGATATATATAACAAGGTAATTACATTTTATATAGGTAATGCGGAGATCTCCGATGTGCAACAAGAAACGGTGGACGTCTATTTTCAAAAAAACCGGCTATGCCCCCTATAGAAGAATTTTGAGCAGCATATGACGTGACGTATATTGTGGAGGTCATGACACTTGTATGAAACTTTATTGCATAATTGCATTGCTAGTATTAGATGAAGATAATTCCAAAATACTCGTTGGGGGATAATAAATAACAATATAGCCGAGTCGTTGAATATTTGGGTGCCTCAGCAAGGTCATTACTTTTTGTTGGGTTTTTTTATTCCATCAGGAAACACGTGATGTCTATATTCGATGATATTCCCCTGTATATTATTGAGTGTACACAACTATTATGTCGTGGTACATATCAGTCCAAACTAATTCTTTCAAAGTATAAAATAAGGGTATGCGAATTTATACGAAAGTACGTTACAGGTTATTGTAATTATATAATATATGATCAAGAGTAATAGTTGTTAGCAACAACAATAAAGTACACAAGAATTTTCTTATTAAATTTTACATGATACTTAAGGTCCTTTATGTCTCTTAAGTACTCGGTATGGTATAACATGGCCCATAGTGTTATGCATGAGACATATTAAATCATCTCATACTACAAGGAATGTATTAGTTATTGATGTGTAGATAAAATGTGCCAATCAGTGCTTTTAGAATATTTGGTAAATATATATTTTCTAAAATTACGTCGAATATATATAAGTACTTATAAGGCATGTTTCTTAATACAAGTACATTCAATCAATTCAAAAGTATATAACTTGGTGAAATAAAAGAACAAATATCATTATTGTGGGTATGCCACTTCCACTTAGGGGCCTCTTGACACCCAACTATAATTGTGGCTAGTTTTGACGGTTATGGGTTGAATAAGATCATTGCAATTTCGTTGAATATTGGTGTCTATCAACCAATATTATTGAAACGATCATTGGGATCAATTGTTCATGTTTTTAAGGGTGGATTAGAATGTCACATAGGTTTGACATAACATATGATGTTGTGGATCATGGTAAGATATATCGATGAGTTACTGAATAACTGATTAGATATGTCTTAGTCTTTACACTCTTTATTGGCTTTGTCCATGTTAGAATTTTGTAGACTAGAAAAAATATCCCAACAAACAAATGTGTTAAAGGTATACGGAGTAAATATTATACATAAGACATATTAGAACTATACACACTATAAATGAGTATTGTCATTGAAGTGTACATTGAACGTGTCTATCGATGCTTTCAGGACAATATGGTGAGTATACATCTTTTCACTACATGTCAAATATTTACATAGTTACTTATAGAACCTATTCTTCAATAATAGCATATGCAATCGTGTCAGAAGTATGTAAGTAAATTAAATAAGGAAAACATGTCTTCCTTAGGGGTACATTGTTCAAATTTAGGGGTTTCTCTACGTTCAACCATGAAATTTTGCGCACCAAAATATATTTTTTAATTCATTGTATACGTACCTCTAATTAAAGGTTCATACTTATAGAGAACCACACATGTCATATATTAATTAGAAACTATGATGATTCTTAAAGTTTTTGGCCAAATATAATATCAATGACGAGCTACTCCAATTTGACAACCATATGCTTCAAACCTCAATTATTCTCAATTTTTGCATATAAATTAACATACAAACCCGATAAATGATACTAGGCAATCCCTCCAGGGTCTCATGATAAAATTTTCACAATAAATTTTTTCGACATTGTGGACAAAAAATTGTGTTATTCTTAATAAACACAAAATTTGTACAAATTATATTTGATTTGAATCTAATGCAGGTCCTATTATCTAAATAGGTCCTTTAATTATCTTTGCGGGTCGATTTGTTTTCTAACTTGATTTTCGATAGCTTATTCGATCCGAAGAGATTTGATCTTCGGTTTGACTTTACCGGACTTTGGAGGGTTTTGGTCTCCGTGCGGGCGATTTGATCGTCGACTTTGGATTTGATGTCCTCTTTGGACGATCCGAGGCTTTGATCTTTGGTTTGGTTTTGCCGTTTTTGGAGAGCTTTGGCTTTGGTCTTCATGTTGGCAATTTGATCGTCGGCTTTGGATTTGATGTCGTCTTTGGACGATCCGAAGCTTTGATCTTTAGTTTGTCTTTTCCACCTTTTGAAGAGTTTCGGTCTCCGTGTGGGCGATTTGATCATCGACTTTGGAGTTGATGTCTTTTTTGGACGATCCACGACTTTGATCTTTGGTTTGGCTTTGCCGCCTTTTGGAGAGCTTTGGTCTCTGTGGGAGGCGATTTGATCGTCGACTTTGGACTTGATGTCTTTTTTGGACGATCCGCGGCTTTGATCTCTGGTTTTAATTTGCGGCCTTTTCGGAGGGCTTTGGTCTCCATGTTGGCGATTTGATCTTCGGCTTTGGATTTGATGTCTTCTTTAAACGATTTGTGGCTTTGATCTTTGGTTTGCTTTTTTCGCCTTTTGAAGAGCTTCGGTCTCTGTGTGTGTGATTTGATCGTCGGCTTTGGATTTGATGTCTTCTTTGGACGATCCGTGGCTTTGATCTTTGGTTTGCCTTTTCCACCTTTTGAAGTGCTTCGGTCTCCGTGTAGGCAATTTGATCATCGGCTTTAGATTTGATATCTTCTTTAGACGAGCTGAGACTTTGATATTTGCTTTGGCTTTGGCGAGTCTGGAGGACTTTGGTCTCCGTGTGGGCGATTTGATCATCGGCTTTGGATTTGATGTCTTCTTAAGACGATCAGAGTCTTTGATCTTTGCTTTGTCTTTGCCGCTTTTTGAGGACTTTGATCTCTGTGTGGGCGATTTGATCATCGGCTTTGAATTTGTTGTCTTCTTTAGACGATCCGAGGCTTTGGTCTTTGATTTGGCTTCGCCATTTTTGGAGGACTTTGGTCTCCGTGGGGGGGGGATTTGATCATCGGCTTTGGATTTGATGTCTTATTTGGACGATCCGCGACTTTGATCTTTGGTTTGGCTTTACCACCTTTTGTTGGGCTTTGGTCTCCGTGTGGGCGATTTGATCATAGGCTTTGGATTTGATGTCTTCTTTGGACGATCCGAAACTTTGATCTTTTGAGGAGGTGAATTTGGTGCTCCATAACACTTTTGGCGGCGTGTCCCTTTGACTATTGGATCAAAAAGGGCCTAGTTGATGCTTTCGTGAAGAACGCGATGAACATCTTGAAGCTTTGAGAGGAACTTTGGAGACTTTCCCTTGGCATTGACGAATTCCTCAACGACTTTGGGAGCTTTGATCCTTCCTCCGACTTGGGCATACGACGAAGAATGTTAACTTCATCGATTCGTCAACCAATATTGGATCATTTGTCTAAAGTAGTGACTTTCGATGAAGAACACCTCGAAGAACAAAAAGAACATGAAGAACAATACAGAGAGAGTCTAGAAACTTACCCCTTTGCTTGAATCCTCAATATAACTTTGGTGTGTCAAATGAACTGGCCATGACTCTTATTTATAGGGGAAGGGTGGTCTCGGCTTCCTTTTTTTACGGTGCCACGTGGCGCGTCCTGATTGGCCAACATGAAGATTTTATAATCTTTCATTTTCCTTCATATGTTGTTTTCCATTCTTGACGGATTTGATTGTGCACATTCCTTTCTCGCCAAGAACTTTATATCATTGTCTTTTTCGGAAGATATTAATTATAATACTTCCTTTATTGACAAGATTTATTTATTTTGCTGCCAAATTTATTATGGCTCTATTTATGCACGTAATATTTGTACGATATCTTCCATTTTAAGCAGATTTTTGCATTAATGGTTGATATTTATTGTACAAAAATTAACATGTGTGCATAATTTAATACCATATATTTATTTTATTAAAGTTTTATATTCTTCCAACATATATTTAATTTAATTTAGACATTTAATTTTTAATGCCTACAGACACGTATCGAATTCGATAGCTCATATTCTAGGATGATAAGTTTTTGTGTTGCATAAGCATAACTCTCAAGGAAAATACATACTAGTGTTCTACAATCATGGCTCTCACGTTCGGCGTGACAACATTTAAAACACATACATAAGCCTGTAAGAATATGTACAATACATATTCAAGTTTATGACATAACTATATAGGTATGTAACTTTCTTATAGAGGAACGTCAATTGAAAACCAGGCCACACATCATATATCATTTGTTGTAACTAAAAGTATTTGGAGGCATTAACGCACAATAATAAAAATAAATAGAATTTTTATAAATCGACAAAATAAGTACATGAACAACCAACAATGTGAAAGAGAAATCAACAAATACATTCAATACTTAAAAAGTCATTCCACATGAGAAATCGGTCATAACCGATGTCAATGTAACTTTTTTTTTTCGGGCAATCTAGAAAATACTCAAACGGTGCGAGTTGCAGAGCTTTCATTTGTTTATCATTCATCACAACTTTAAGTTTAACCATATTTATATAGAGAAAGGTATAAAGAATTTGAAGGTAAGCCATTTGTATTCTTTTCGGGCCTACCATGATTTTAAAACAAAGACATATCTTCATGAGTATACAAAAAAAAATACAAATTTATGACATAACTACGAAAGTAAGTAATATTTTATTTGAGACGTATAACGTAACAACCAAGGCACAACAAAGGCATTGGAAGACACTCGCAAACAATATAAACAACAAATAAAAATTTTCACTAATCGACAACATAGATACATCTATAACTGACTCCAGGATAGAGACATTGTCCGACACCTTAATACTTAAAAAATCACCCAACAAAGGCACAAGACAAAGAGATAGGAACATATCACGAATAAAAAAAAAATGTAAAACTAAAATATCGATTTTAGAAAAAACAAAAAAAAAATTAACTTACTCCTTAAAACTCTATTTCGGAAAGGAAACATTTTTCGACATTTTCGAGTAGGTAGTGTATTTTTGTTTTATCTTCTCTTTTCATCTTTGATGCGATGAAATTCACGGATATGTTCAATGGCAACGGGCTGAAAGTAGAAGGAGAATGATTTTTGAAGAAAAAAAGTGATTGAGATCGTGAGATTGTTTGTGTTTTTCAATTTTATATTATTTTTGTAACCGATAGAAGTACATAAATAAAAATTCAAATACGTTACTTTGAAATTCTGTTTGTACAACGGGATAATTTTAGAGTATGTAAATAGAAAACATAATTTTATATAAAATCAACCGAAGTATATAAAAATTTCGTTACACTAACTCATTATTTCAGGGGCAAATTGAGTAGTAGCGAGTGGAATGTAAGTATTATGCAAAAATAGGGAGTGCATTGTCCTCTAGTAATATGTAGGGACTTATTTAAATATTTATTAGCTGACACTACCAGAAAAATAGAAAATTGTCTCAGCGTGTTTATGAATACGAGACAATTAATTGAATAATCTCGGCAATTGTCTCGAAACTGTTTCCGTGGCCGTTTGCTCGTGACAATAGCGAAAGTCACAAAATGACGAGATATATTGTCTCATCAAGTTGACTGAGAGATTGTCGTGACAATAAAATGTCTCGAGAATTCCCGCAAACTCCGTCGAGACTAAATTTTGTCTCGAAAAATTATGACAACATCTGAGACTATATTTTGTCACGAACAACCATGACACCATTCGAGACTATATTTTATCGTGAACAACCATGACAACATTCGAGACTATATTTTGTCTCTAACACTCATGAAAAATTTCCTGACCTAAAATTGTCTTCAACCACCGTGACAACACCCGAGACTATATTTTGTCACCTACAACCGTGACAACAGCCGAGACCGTGATTTGTCTTGAACCGCCGTGACATTTTGAGACAATATTTTGTCTCCAAAATTTCACAACTAAATATTGTTCCAAAATGCAATGACAATTATCGAGACTATATTTTCTCTTAAACTTGGCTAAATTTTATCTCAAACAACCGTGATAATTTTTGAGATGATATGTTGTCTCAAACAACTATAATAATATTTTAAATCGTGTACTATATTTTATTTCAAAATAATTGTAGCAACACATGAAATTACATTGTTCTCTCTAATACTAAAATAAGTTGATTAATTTGATTAGTTTATTTATTTTCACCAAAATGAATGCATATGAATATCATAAATAACACTAATATTTGAAATTATCCTACCACACACCAAAATAAAACTATAAATTGTCATGGTAATAAGTATAAAAAGTAAAACAGTAGAAATAAACTAAATTTGTAATAAGTGCAATTAAAAACCTTCACTCCTCATGCGACACAGAGCCATTTGTTGTCTCATCACCATATTATCATCATCATCCTCTTCTTCATTATCTCGTTCATATGTTGGAATAAATTCAATAGGATCATTCTCATCTAAAAATGATGGATCTTTCATATGGCTCGAGGCTTGCATCGACTGTTGAGAAGGACCAGTATCTTCACTAAAATGGATGTAAGGATTATGAATATGCATAACCCATTGAGATAGCGCCTTAACTCGTTTCTTCATCTGTGTAATTATGCAAAAGTTACTAATAAAATTCTATATAAATAAAATACAAAATAATCAAATAATTTATTTGATATGAAACTAACCTCATCGAGTGCCTTTTTTTTGTTCAGCCAACTCATTTTGTGTCGAGCGAATTTCATCTAAATGGTCCGTGGAATGAGGTGACGGATAATTTGGTGCACCTGATTTGTAGGAATAATTATTCTATTAATAAGTTAGAAAGTTATATAATTCATATTAGCAACGATACCGGTGCTAGTAGTACTAAATAATCAATAAATAAATATTATATAATATTCCAATTTAATAACAAATCAGGTAAAAATAAATAGGAACTTATATGTATATATAATGCTAATAAATGAAAGCAGACTCATGATGCTTAAATTAATATAGTAATTAGTTATTAATATAGAAAATTCTAACGGTTATAATTGACTTCTAATCTCGAGAACAAGAACCACGAAGCACCACTCTAGCCGTTTTTCCACGTGATCCTAACCCTGGCACTCGACCTTTACGATTAAATCCCCTGTATGCATAAACAAGATTATTTGGAGATGCTTGAACAAAGCTATTTTGAGTACTTTGAGTAGAATTAATAAGAGTTTCCTATATGTAGAAGAGAATATTACGAAAAATATACAAAAATGTGCAATGTCATAAAATTAGTAAGTGAATAATTTACCTCGACTTCAACCGCCGATTTGGATGCATATGTGCCATCCGGCTTTTGCCAACATTTTCGGTGCATTTCAAGCTCTGAGGGTATTCGGCCTAGGTCCAATTCCTATTCGTGATTAAAATTAAGAAGAATCATACATTGGTATGTTCAAATAAATTGTACAGAACTCAATCCTAACAACAATTAATGATTATACTTATACAATTTTCTAATTCTTAAACTACAAACTTTACACAAGATCAGAAAAAAAAAAAAAAAAAAAAAAAAGTTAGAAGCGTTACTTGATGGAAATATCATGATTTAGAACATCGAGTTGAATTGAAATAACTATATAACATTTAAGATATTAAGATTTCAATAGTCCCACATCACACTCACATATATATACAATAGCGTGCATCACATACATAAAAATCATGCAACACATATAAAAAAATGCAGCATATAAAAAAAATAAAAATGGGCAGCATATTTATAAATCCTACAACATATATCATCACTAAATTATTTCGACGCGCACACATATATATATCTATAAAAGTATTTACAATTATACCATTCAAGATATTAACACAAATCTAAACATAGCGTAAAGTCATGGAACTTGACGCCTTACAAAAATGAATAATTCAATGTGACATATTCAAATAAGAATAAGATTCATACTAAATTATTATATAAACATAATGAATATTTGCAAAGAAAAATACAAAGATATGAATTTCAATACCATTTTTTTCCTAACGAGACCAGTCGACAAGCATCCACCACGGTACTTATTTAGTTTTGCGTCAAGATTCTTATTACGGTTGTCAATATTTCTTTTTTGAAGTTTGCGATAGCTCTCTTATTCCAATTGCTTTATTATGTCACAAAAGTAAATGGAATTCAACCAGTGTGGCACTTTCTTCTTTGACCGCGGCATCTGAAGCACTTCGTAGGACGTCTGAGCACTTATTATTGAATAACTCACTAATTGCATGCTCATGAGCAATTTCTCAACGATAGAAGTGCTAAAAAAAGTAATTAGTAAAAAAAATACAAACTTTTGAAATGTAATCCAAATGATCAAAGATATGACCTTAAAAATATGAAACCGCTCATCCCTTTTCCAATTTGGGATATCTGAATAAAAGATTCAGAAACCATTGTAATTCGAAGTTATAATGCTTCGTATTCAACCAACCAAACCATGGATAGCACTATTATATTAAAGAATATATGTTGTTGGTTCATAAGAAGTGAAATGGATGATAAAACGTATTGGCATGTCAAATATCTATTAGAAAGTTTGGAATTACAAAAATTTATGTATATATAAATAGATGTTCTTACTCAAACACCAATGAACTAATTAAAGTGTATTCATCATTGAAGGGTACACCAACTTCATTATCCGGATGGAGATTGTTAGGTGGATCATTTCTATTACCATCATTCGGAGCATCACTCGAATTATTATTCGGAAATAATGGCGGTCAGTCATTCATGTTGAGCAAACAACAAAGAGATAAATCACCTAAAAAGATTAAGTAATTATTATACATTATGTGTAGTATATTAATCTAACTAATTACTAACATTCTGCAAGACATATGCATCGTGCTGAAAAGAAAAAGAAAAAAAAAAATCCTGCAACATTTGCTATCAAATTATATAGCAATCAATTCCCTTCTACAAATCCACATCCGTTTCCTATTTCATTATATCACCATGCTAAGATCAGTTTCGTATTTCAACATATCACAGTAAAACAGCAAAAATTTACCGCATATCCAAAACAGGAATAAAAATAAAAAAAGGAAAATATGTAACTTTAACCACGTCGTGTATGCCGTCAAAAAAATGCCATAGGCAGTGCAGAAAAATCGTTGATAAAGTTTAGTGTGATAAGCAGTGAAACAAATAAGAAGGATATCATTTGTCTCTACTCAATTACGCAAGATAAAATTGACCAAATTAGCGATACCTAACGCAGGAGTAAATAATTTATGTCATTTTATGAAATTTGATTAAATTAAAATAAAAAAAATTATATTTAATATAGGATATTACGATTGCAATGGTGGTCCTTCTGGCGGTGTCAACAATGGATCCGATGGTGGCAGCAAGTTTCTCCGGCGGCAGGAACAGGGTTGTCTGAGAACATAAATATTTTGCAGAATACAGTTTAATCAGTGAATTGTGTAAAATAAGTGGTGAGTAAATGTGATTGTGGATAAAAGTAAATGAGAGAGTGGAGTGAAAGTAGGGAAAAATCCCACTATATTTTTTATTCATATGTATCTGTAAAATTTAATTATATTTGAACTTAAGTTTATTTATGGATAAATATGTTTAATTAAAATTTTATACATAATATTTATTGTTACTAAAATGATGCTATACAAAATAAATATATTTTTATTGGACTTTATATGAAATATAAATTATATATTCAAATTCTACTAATTTTAATGAGATGTAATTTATTATATTTCATCAACCGTGGATAGAAGTAAATGGGAGAGTGGAGTGAAAGTGAAAAAAATTTCGCTTGCCCTTGTTGGGACTTAGTGAAGAGTTAGCTATGTGGGAAAATTCCCGCCATATTTTTTATTCATATGTTTATGTAAAATTTAATTATATTTGAATTTAAGTTTATTTATGGATAAATATATTTAATTAAAATTTTATTCATAATATTTATTGTTCCGAAAATGATGCTATTCAAAATAAATATATTTTTATTTGAATTTATATGAAATATAAATTATATATTCAAATTCTACTAATTTTAATTAGATGTAATTTATTATAGTACATCAGGCCAGAATAATGAAAATAGAATCTAATTTATTTATTTTCTTTCAAATTTTTTTATAAGCATTATATAATTTAATATAAATTATTAGTGTATACATATAATATCATATATAAAATTATTGAAATTATTGATTAGCAGGGAAGATATTGCGCTAAACTTTAGCAATTATAATTAATTAAATGAAGTGGCCTTAGTCACGGGATCCATATGTGCGAACACGAATGAGTTACGTGATCCAATCCCGTTCTATACAACATGCTCGGTTTCAAGTTTGAATAACGAAATTATTATTGTATTTCTATTATCTGATCATTATATATTCTCAACTACAACAACACATTAAGATATATTACATATTAAGACAATTAAGAATCATAGAATATCACAAAAAATATACAGAGCTTTATTATATAAAAATGGTAAGTCATTAAGCAAATTTTTCATTCACTAGCACTACTCTAAAAACAACATTTAGACATGGAAGAAACCGTGCCAAAATAGTGCCAAATTTAGTTAATTGGCACTGTTCTTGGCTCTATATTATTCCGTTACGGACTCTTGGTTCCTATCCAATGAGTAGCGGGTATCAGCACCAATAAAAAATTTCGGCGTCAATAATGGAGCCAACATAAAAATAAAATAAAATTCACCTTGGTGCTGAACTCAGCACTTACTGTACCTTTTTTTTTTCTTTCTTTTGGCATTGAAATCAGCCCCAATATAAAATTAAAAATAAAAATAAAACTTTGAGGCCAAACTCGGAGCCAATATGGAAATTAAAAATAGAACATTGGCGCCGAATTCAGCGCCAATAATAATAAACAAAAATATATTAAATAAATTATGATATATAATATGTACCAACTTGAGAATGCAATTTTTGCATAAATTTTTTTGCAATATAAATTGAAATAATAAAAAAACTGGCAAAGTTGAAGTTGGTATTGTCAAGTTCTAAAAAGCACTTGACATTGAGTTAAGTGGTTTGCAGACCCTTACTAAAATTAAATTGGTTGCGTCAGCTTCAATGCCCTGCTCTGAAGAAAAAAAATTCAATATAATGTTGCTTTTACCGTCCTCAAGTGCCTGATGAAAAAGATGGTGCTATTGGACTCAGATACATCGAAAAACATGCAAAGATGAAAATTCACATACTTACAAGGACTCATGTGCCTACTAGAATTTTAGTACCTACTGCTGCAAGAGATTTCATAATAGTTTATCCATCCCATTCTTACAATGTTAGTGCACTATTAACACAATCAAATTTTAAGAAAACTAAGCCTTAAACAAAAAGCCACAATCTCAATACATGAAAACACATTGAAGTGTAAAATGAACCAGTTATGCTACATGATAGAAAAAAGATCTACGTTACAGTGACCAAACATCCAACAAAACACTAGATATCAATACTTTGAGTAAGAGATAGAAATTTAGAAAGTAAAGTACCTTCTCAAAGATATCCACAATGTCCTAGTTGTCTTCAAAATCTACTTTTGTCAACTCAACAAAATGTACTTTTGAATTCAAAAATACAATTTCCCCATAATGTATAGCATTTCATTTTGAAAGAAGATATTCTAAAATGTGTTATGAATATCTTGGAATATTCATTGACCACGCAATAGTAAAATGCATGAAATTACTTCACTCTACTAAAAAGATCATATGTATGATTCAAATTGCAAATAAACAATAACTAATACTACTAATAATCAACATAAGAGAATTTCAGTTTGCAAATAAATTAAAAAAAATTTAAATACGGTGGATAAGATGATTAGATAGAAATAATATTTTGAGTCACTATATACTTTTCCTGACCGACATTGTCTGGATCCTCCTTCATGAAGAAAAAGGACAAAACATCTCACAATCTAAGGGTAGAAATTATCTGAAGATGGATGTGTTTGTGTATGTGTATATTTATATGCATGCACAAAATAAATGGTTCTTACTCATCTTTGTAGCTGAATTCTAGATCTCCTCAGAAATGCAATATGTAGATGAAGATGCTACACTAGGCAGTTCCATAGCTTCATGAAGCTTCTTCTCTCTGCACCAGGTCTAAATTATCAAGCTAACACTTCTCAAAAGCACCAAATTAATATGCAAATAACTCAACACAACCATACATACTAGTTTTAGAAACTTTACCACAAAATCAACCAAGATTATCATGACTTTAGACACTTTCTGGACATCCTTTTTGGACATAACTTAGTGAAACCATACCAATGCTAGCATATTTTTCCGAGTCATACCCTGCATAAGAAAATTTCAATATAACATGTTTCGTATTCGATTTTGAAAACCTTACTTAACTGGTTAAAGCCCAACAATAAGGAACTTGTAAGATTGATTCCCACCTATTGTAAAGAAAAAGGACAAATAAATGAAACTGTTAAATGCCTATTTTGTATTAACCATTCTTATATGTCACCCACAACTTACTTTCACCTCCGGATTTCATTCTTCTATTCGTTCTTAATAACCTCATATGTAGGGGTAAACTTTCAGTGGCATCAAATGCCCATCTCTGAAACCATGAATTTATTGCAACATGATTTTGCACTAAAGAACTTAAAAGAACACTGAAGTTGTAGTAACAAGAAAATTGATGCTCTCTGCATCTCATGTTGCAATCCTTGGGAAATAAGAAAATTTCAGAGCATGAACCATATTTCAAATCAATTCAACACTGATCGAAGAAAATAAATGCAAGAGCTTGATATCTTGAAAAATAATCTTTGTTGCAACTTCCAAACCTTTATTTATGTTCCAGGATCCTCTCATGAACCTTTCAACTTTGTCAAACCAAGGATCACACGAAGCCAAGCTTTGACCTTATCTGTTACTAAAAAATAAAAAAAAAAAAAACAGGTAAAGGCATAAAACATTTTCTATTGCATCTGATCTGTAGAAATACAAATAAATGGTTCCAACATAATATATGAGAACTCACAAATCAAGAGTGTTTACTTATTCAACAAAATTAGCAAATTAATCACTATCTTGTTCATGTACATCAACCTTTTCCCAGTCAGAAATATGACGGTCATTAGTTTTACTTACAAAAGATTCCAACTGACTTACATGTAAAGCTACATTTACATTAAATTGAACAGTATCAGATAAATTGTGAGATGCATTAGAGTCTATCCACGTCGTGGATCCTTGCACTCGATCAGACTGATACGTCAAATCATCCCATATCACGTCCACCACATTATGTAGCCTGGTTTTCATAACAACCATCCATCTGGAGTTGGATTTAGTTTTTTTAGCATACTCAACGAAAAAAAAACTTGTTTTGCTTGTTGTGCCAGTATGTAGGCTCTTTTGTCCTAAGAAGATACCGAAAGTTCACATCGACCAAATCATATGTATAATGGCGCCGCGTGCCTTGTTTAGGGTCAACCCATCAACAACGGAACAAAACCACATTCATGTGATAATGTAATCGTACGCACTTGCAAAATCTCTTCAATTACTTCATAGTATTCTATTGAAGTACCGTCATTGCTATTAGATTGCACTGCAACTCCATATCTCTGACTCGCCTGCCCATCACTTTGTTCAAAGGTACTAAATTTCTATCGATTGATCACATATTCCTTAAACGTTCTTATTCTATAACTCATGCCTGATGCTATTGCACGCAAAAGTGGAAGCACATCATCTAAGTTTATATTCATTATTGTAACTTATGCCTGATGACTAACAAATATTGGATTATTGCTGAGAGTTGAATAAGATGAAGCCAATTACTTATAAATAGTGTGGTTACCTCATCTATTAGTAGTTGTTTCGTTACTTCTTTTGTAATAGAGTCCAACACTTTTATCTCCATTGTCCCGGCAATCCGATTCTTCGAGTTACGCTTGGCGGGCATTTTCTTTGTTTATGGAAAGATTCCTATCTTCCCATCAAACACACATTTCCCATTTATATAATATAATGGCCTTGATACGGCACAAAGGAACATTACCTTTGTAATGAACATTTTGCTTTGACATGTTCTATATGGTTCAACCTCATCGTTTGTTGGGTAGTACCTATCATTATCTTTAGATAAGTTAAACCATTTTTCATCAATGTGTACGATATTGGACATGCTTTTGTACTTTATTATGTTGGACTCCTCTAGCACCTCTAATGCTTGAAGGCAAAATCTGAGCCGGCTTACATTGTTCTTCTTGGTTAAGCTTGGTTTGATTGCATTCGTATGTGCTCTGAATAATCCATCTTTGAACCATCTCCCAACACTACTTTTGCTCACTTGTAAATCTTTGGCAATACTTCTATATGTACCTCTTTTACTGCAATGAATAGCTTTCAAACCGGTTGCATTAAATTGCACTGATTTCGCTCTTCCTTTGCCAGCTTTTTAGTTGGTTAAGAACATGTTCTTACCTTTTTTATGTTGATCTGTTGCTCTTTTCCATATACGGCTGATTGTCCTTGTTGAAAAACCTACTTTTGTAGCAGCTTCGTGATTTTGCCACGATGAGGCTTCTCATTGGATGAATTTTAACACAAAAATGTGACTACTTGATTGAGTTGCTCATTGCTTAAATTCTTTTTGGCCATCTTGAAAAAGAAGTAAATGAAATTATGGTGTGTTTCTTTGGTTACTTATGAGTTCTTAATGGAGGGAAACAATTTTTTTTTTCTCTAAGAGAGTATATGTTTGTCCTTCTATTTTTGATATAGAGGGAAATAAATAAGGTTTTGTGAATTTTGTGGTTGGTGAAATGTAATTCTTTGTATTCTCCAAAAAATGATGTAGAGTATTTTATTTTATCGACATATATGAAAGTCTGATGTTTTATATTATCAGAAATTGTCGTGTTTAGATGCATGTCGATTGAGGCATTTTATGACGGTTTGGAATGTCTTTATATTTGATGTTTGTGCATGCTGCTGAGCCCATGTTGTTTTCTATTCCATCCTTACATCTTGTGCTTTCATTCTACTGAATTGTAATTTTTTTTAATAAAAAAAGGTTGATTTTGAAGGATTAATATTTATTTATTTATTTTTAATTACTACATGTATATTTTTTTAATTATTACATTTATTTTATTTAATCACTCTAAATTCGCTGTAAATACTTATGATATTCTTTTGTTTCAATTCATTTAATTTAAGGATAATTTTGTCTTTTAATACCTACTTTATACCCATTTATTATTATTCCTTAAATAGGGTACCAGACACCATCATCTTTTATTTTTGGGATAGAAGAAATATTTTTTATTTTAATTAAATAATTTATTCATTTTAATTTTTATTTATAATTATTTTTATTAATATATTTTTTAATTATATATTAATTCTATAATGAAGTATTTTATTTGGGGTGCGTTTGGCAATTAGCTATAGCTTTTAGCTGTTAGCTTATTTAATTAATTGGTTTGACTAGTCGATTCAATTAGCGGTTTGTATTAAAGTGTTTAGTAAAACAACGGTTTGACATTAGCTGTTTATACATAAAATGACTATTAAGGACATTGATATGTTATTTTTAAAAATATTTAATTTTTTTCATTTTGGTTTGAAATTTATAAGAATTTTTGTTATTAATAATTGAAAAATATTATAAAATATTTATTTTTATTTTTATTATTTAGATCTGATAAAATTATTTTTACTAAAAAAATAATAATTTTTTTATTGAAATTATATACAATATAAAATAATAAATCTTTTGTATATATATTTTTATTATGTTAATTATTATTTTAATATATAAATAAATTAATAAATTTATTTTTTCTATTTGATTTAGTTTTAAAATTTTATATATTTTACAAATAAAATAATTTATATGTAATAATTAATAATAGTAATTATTTTAAATTTATAAAAATAAAAATATAATTTAATAAATTAAATATATTAAAAATAATTGCTATGAAAATATATTTATATGTATAAAATAAATAATTAAGTTTTAAGGATTGTTACGCACAAATAATAATAATAATAATAAAAATAGGACAGCAGAATCTTAAAGAAAGTTAGGCACGAAGTCGGCTGGAAAAGAAGAAAAATTTGCGCTCAGGTCGGTTGGTCAGGTCGATTGGTCCTCGGTCGGTTGGTCTGGTCGGTTGGTCCTCGGTCGGATCGGCATGTCGGAAGGTCTGCGGTTGGATAGGCAGGTCGGTTGGTCCTCGGTCAGATAGGCAGGTCGGTTGGTCCTCGGTCGGATAGGCAAGTCGGAAGATCTGCGTAGGATAGTCAGGTCGGTTGGTTAGCGGGTCGGATTGTCCATAGGTCGGAAGGTCTGCGGTCGGTTGGTTAGTGGGTCGAATGGTCCATAGGTCGGGAAGTCGGGCGAAGTAAGGTCTGGTAATTGATTGCCCATTTAAGTGAACAGTAGTTTGGTCGCTTGGTGGGGGCGGCCAAGGAGTCTTTTGGTCTAGCGACCAGTTAGTCGCTGGATTAGTCGGTTGGGTTATGCAGTTGGCGAGACGGTTGCTGTAACTGACCATACGACGTTTCAAAACGTTTCTTTTGGGCGGTTGACGGCGGTTGCTGTAACCGACCAGACGACGGTTCCAAGCGTTTTCTTCGAGGAATATTTAAGGATTTGGATTTTTGTGAAGAAGACATCTTCAATCAACTTCAACAAAAGTAAAGTCAGATTCGGGGATCATCATTTTAAATTTTCAGCATTTTAATTTCCAGTTATGTTTTCTTATGTTCCGTATAGTGTTTAGAGATTCCTAATCTCTGACGCTAATTAATCAAGTTTAAAGATATTTTCTACATCTTTGAATTTTATTTTTTATTTGTTGAAAAAATACATCAAGGATAAACAAGAAAATAACCAAAATTAAAATAAAAAATTCTTTCAAAACACCGGTAGATGAACTTTTCATAAATTAACTTTTTGGATCCAAAATGCTATTTCTAAAAGGTAATTTACCAAATATTTATTAAATTAATATTTTTTACTGATCCAACAGCTTGTTCAGTAAACCAAAAGAAATAATAATAATAATAGGAGTACGAGGAAAATCGATAAAAGAAACTGTTATTTAATTTAGATTTAAAACTTAAATGACATTAAACGCCCGTTGTCTTGCCTCTGCTTGGTGCTCGTTGTCTTTCGCCCGCCGCTGCGTCTTTCTTCCTCAACCTCAACCTCGACCTCGACCTCGTCTCTGGAGTCTTCGTCTTCTCCCAAAAGTTTGTTTGCACTGCCAATCCAGTTGCGGCCTCAACCAAACACACTCTTTGAACACTTTTACTATTATGTAATATAATCCAAAAGTCAATTTTCTTTTATACTGTTATAATGCACATTTCTCTTTGCTCCAGATTTCTTCAATTAGCCCGAAGTCGGTAAAATTGAATATCGCGACACAGCCCGCGCGCTACCACTTTGCACTGAAGACAGCAGGGTCTGGGTAAGGACGGCGCTTGCCCTTGCCCTAGGCTAGAAACATTCAAATGTAGGATTTCGAGTTTTTATTATTATTATTATTATTATTTTGTCTTCATTTGGCTTTTCTTTTGATGTGTGTTTAGAATGGCTTGGTGGGAAGGCGCTAATGAAACTCGTGTTCTTATTGCACAAGGTATGAACTTTGCTTTCAAGTTTCAACCTTTCCACAAGATTATTGTGTAATCATCATATCTTTTCCCCAGAATTGCTTGCTTGTGTCTCAATGGGTTGGGTTGAATTCAATTTGCAGTTTATAAGTTTTGATTGCAGATTCTTCTCGCAGTGGAAAGCATGCTGGTGAATTTTTGTCACTTCGGCATCCCAAAACAGGTATTAACTAACAAAATTAACGATCTGTTCTAAATCCTTCTATTCTTACATTTAGTATATTTGTTCTGCTAGCCTTCCTAAAGCTTTGGCTTGGATTAATCTTACACATCCATGTTTTTTTAGTTCATTGTTGGAGTCTTCAATTTCCTGGCCTATGTCTTTACCCTTGAAGAGGTTAAAACCCAAAGTTAGCTTATTTCTATTATTTACAAGGACTGATGAGGCAGGGTTATGCCTCTACCCTTGTTTTTCCTGCTAATATTCTTGTCTTATGCAAGAGAACATATGGGATACACGAATGCAAATTGAGTGTCTAGAACTTGTAATTTTATTTGTAATAGTAAAAGATGTATTTCGACATCACAGGGAATACAATGTGCTACCTGCATAATGATGGAATTCTGCAAGAGTTTCACTGGTTTAAGCAATCTTATGGCTCATGGTTCCTTGGGGATTATGTGTGTGAAGGTATGAAAATGCATTTAGATTTCAGCATTATGTCATCCTACTTACTGGATATGCTCATCAGATTCATTTTGGCAGATCTCAGCTTCCATCAACCAAATCTCTATTCTCTTTTTCTCATGAATTTTTCTAGAGCCCTGACATTCTTTTTCTCCATTCATTAATAACTAGTTGCATGTTCTTTATACTTTTGTTGGTTGAATGATACAGACGGTAGGTTGTATGCTGCCACTCCAGTTGATCCTGTTTTCATTCTATTGCCGATCTTTGATGAAGCTCGAATGAAGGTTTGTGGGCAGTATTTCTATTTGCAAGTAATTTTTATTGCTTTGTTAGTTTTGGGAAATCTTCTTGTTAGATAGATTAATCCTCTACAATGTTAGCTAGGTCATGAAAGATAATGAAAAACTTTTGTTCAGAAATATTCTTCTTGGTTCTCATTGAGCAGGCTTTTATTTTCTGAACCCATTATGGAGAACAAACTTATAAACCTATTTATTGTATATTTCAATGACTGCAGAAAGGCGATGATCCTGGAAAATTTAGGCAGGTAGATGACATAATGTTCGTTCAGGGGTACCCAGGTTATCAGTCTTTATTATCCACTGCCAATAAGGCTATGCAAGTTGTTTGCGATGTTAAAGGTATTTCAAAAACTAGTTTATTATGAATAAGCTAGACATGAAAATCATATGACACTCATTGGATATTCATTATTGTTTACACCATATTAGAATACAAATATAACCATATATTAGCAATCTCACGGCACTTCAATGGAAACAATCTCAAAATTGTTTTACCACTCATCAGTACCAATGCCTCTGTTTAGATAGTGCAATTGAACAAAATTAACCCTTAGCTATTCTACTTGGGAATTTGTGCTTAACTGCTTCTGGATTGAAACTAATGCTTTTGAGAGAGCAAGGTTAATTTTTGGTCTGGTTTTTGTGTTCTGATTTTTATAACTCAATGTATATCGTCTTGGACTATTTCTCTATATATGGCAAATCCTATTGACCAATCCAAGTTCTTTTGATAATTGAAGATTTGTGTTGGGTTCAAATGGTTAACTATCTTGATTTTACATGTTTCTCGCATAGAAATTTTGTGAGTTCAACATGTTTGCGGAATTAAGCCAGAGATTATTTAAGATTTATTCGTTAATTGGTGGGTGCTTGAAAAGTCCTCTATCAAACCCTTGTATAAAAGAAAAGTAGGAGTCAACTTTCTCGATTTAGGCGATTGTAAAACAGGGTAAATAAATTGATGCTTGTGGTTGTGTTCATCTTTCTATTGCATTTTTATTCACATCGCGCCTCCTGTCCCTCCATGTCATCCATGATTAATACGCACAAGACAACATCCATATGCTAGCTGTGCTTGTGATCCCGCCATTTTTATTCACATTGCCTTTGTATTTACATCCAAGCCACATCCATAAACAGCACACATAATATCTTCATTATAATGAATACCAACTCCTTGATCTTGTCATTTGTGTAACCCATATACTTGTCTTTTGGAGGAATCTACTGAGAACTACAAATAATTTTGTTTCGTTGTTTTAAGCAGATGTCGGCCCCACCAAGTTTTTTAGGCTCAATGACTTGAAGGTACTCAAGTGGCTATGCTATAAGGTTAGTTTTGTCTCTGATTCTCGTTTACATTTTGTTTGCTTGGGAACTTGTATTAGTAATTTTAAGTGAAAGATGTTGCTCTTGTTTTTTTTAGATATCCGCATGAGATGATAGTGATGTTAGATGTCTTGTGGATGGATTTTCAATAATTCTTTATAAATGGAAATGGAAGGATGTGCGTATTGAAGAACTGAAGAGTTAGTTTAAGGTTATATTTTATATTATAATTCGATAAGATTGATCTGCATACTTTCATTTTGAGTTTGCTATCATAATTATGACTTGTTTGTTTACAAGACATTTTCTTATTCATTGTAAGACACCCCAACAGTATGGTTTTCTTAAAAGCACCAAACGATGATTCTCTGTCAATATCTACATAAGAAATCATGCATTCCATTTCAAATTCTTTCCTCATACATGTTTACTGCATCTTTGTCTTATACATGTTTAATATTTCCAACATTAATAGGTACACCAGTTGACGCAGACATTGCCAACATTGGATAAGAATTATGCCGCCCAAAATAAGAAAGATACGTGTACGTTGTTCATAGATATACTTCATCAGTCATATCATATGAAAAGAAGAAGCCACGTCATATATTTTCTAAACTCCTTCAATATATCTTTAGCTCGGTAAAACATTTACCTTCCTCTTGCCTGACAACTGAAGATGCTCAACAGAATTCACTTCTACATGATGGCTTGTCTTTCATTAGTACTCTGATAACTGAGAAGTTTCTGCAAAGCACTTCATAGATATTTCTATTGATAATCGAGTCTTGTTTTCATGACATCTGCTATTATATTTTGTTATGTCATTACAGCATGAATAGGAAACTATGTCAAGCAATATCCCTGCATTATTTTGTTATTGATTAAAATATTTTCACACTTCAGTATTTGAGGCAGCATCAATTGTGGGAGAGTACCTGAAGGATGAACCTTGGATGAATCTCTTGTGTGACAAATTAAAGTATGTATTCTTATCTTTCTCCCTGACAGCAAACTACTTTTTTTCATTTTTCAGTAATGATTGTATCTACCTGAAATAAACTTGGGGCAATTAAACTTGATGATTAGCAGCTCACAACCTTGTTTGAAATGTTGCTTGGATTTCTTTAGCTTTCAAAATTTCAAATCCTTTACAACCTTATGTTTGTGTTACATGGTCAAATGTTCATGTCTTGCATGATTAATATTTCTGTATTCGAGCATAGAAACTTATTACACCATCTACAACTTTATGTTTGTCCCTGTATATTATACAGCTATCAAGTTTGTTAGAGTAATAAGAATCCGAAGTCGCACGGTGCAGTTTTCGTGTCTAAATATTGAATTTTTACATTTGCAGATTAAAAGTTCCTGAATATACAATACCGAAGGAAGTTGAGATGCTTCCACCTTCCACCGAAGACTCTCCTTCATCATTTAATCCTATCCAGGTTCACAACAAACAAATTTATTGCCAGTGTTATTTCAAATTTCAACTTCTTTAAGACATTAAGGGTGTGTTTGTTTGGGGTTTGGATTTTGATTTGGGATTTGAATAGTAAAAATTTTTGAATTTGAATAGTTGTATGATGTGATATAAATAGGTGTTGGTGTGATGTTTTGAATGTAAAATTAATTTTTAGTATAATATAAAAAATGAAAAATAGGTATTTGATTTGATATTTTTTGGAGGAAAAAATTGAATGAATAGTGTATTTGGGGTAGAATCCCCCAAACAAACACACCCTAAAACTATTTGAATCTGAAAAACAAGCTACGCATAACATGAAATAATCCTTTTGGCATAAACATTCCCATTTAACCTCGACTCTCTTCCCTTCACTCAGGGGCCTAACAGCATCAACAAGAAAACTACCCGGACAACGAGGCAAACCAAAAAACTCAAAGTAGAAAATGATTCCCAGAATATCAAAGACATGTTCAGCAGGGCTTCTAGGCAGCGCCGATAAGAAGTCAGCTGTGGGAGTAGAAAGCGCAGGCAGGCAGGCCGGGAAACTCTTCTATACAGGCAAGTCTCATACAACTGGATCATCTATTTTCTCCATGGATCAACCATAGAACATCATATAGCACCTTACAATTAAGGAGTGTTTGTTCCATTGGCCAATAACATTCCAACTGAGTAGTAATTCAATATGAATGCCTGTTTTAGTGCACACTATATATCTGATATTTTATCATCAGTTTGGAAAATCCAAAACCCATTACATGAATATGTTCAACTTTTGCTCTGAAGAATGTTCAGGTGAATTTTCTGTGAGCACACTATAAGAAGAGAAAGGACATGCATACTTGAAAACTATTTATAGAATAGAGAAATTGAAGTGTAGTTAGGGTGTAAATTTGTATTTTTCGGTCGTGTTTGTGCTAGGTTAAGTTATGGCTATAGAAAAAAATTGTCAATCTGAATATGATCCAAACCCGATTTTAACCCAACTCCTAAATCCAAATACGACACGAATTCTTTCGAGTTAGATTGATCAGAACGAGATAGACTTGAAAATATGAACCTGACGCTAAATAAATTCAAAAATATGAAAAAAAATGAAACATATTTTATTAAAATTTTGAATAATTAAAAATTACATACATGAAAGAACTAAGTTAATAAAAAAAAAGTACCAAAAGGAAGATGAAGAACAAAAGAAGATAACAAATAAATCAAAATGGATAAAATGTGTTTTAGTTTATATTTTTTAATTATAAAATTTTAAATAACAAATATAATAAATACTATATGAATTTTAAATATTTTTATTTATTAATATAATTTATTTTGAAATTAATTAAAAAATATCGATGATTATTGTAAATCAAGTCGGATTTGGGTTCGAGTGACCCGAAAATTGAATAAATCAATAGTGATAAATATCGGTGTCCGCAAGGGATGGACCGGTGGTGTGGGAGTGGAAATGTGACCATGAGATTATGGGTTCAATCCCCTGTTGTCTTAAGTCATCTGCCACACATGGTTCGTCTAGAAGTGGCTGGTTGGAAACTACTGAAATTTTGTATATTATTTTACGTGATATTGTTAAAATAAAGTCTATTAATCGGGAATAAGAATTTACAAATGATAAGATTAATGGTGATTATTATGTGTTACTAATAGTACTAAAATTTGCTATCTTTTTGTGGTTTCTGAATGTATGAAAGTGTCAAAATCTAATTTAACTTAATAATAATAATAAAATCAAAAGTTTTTGCACATGTTACTTTTCATAATTGTATTATTATTTTTTTTTAAGTAATAAAAACTACATATGAATTTCTTTTTAAGTGCTATTTCTACGTGTGACAACCAGGTAAGTACGCTTAATTCAAAATTTTTACTATTCAAATCTCAACTCAAAATCGAAACCCCCAAACAAATACACCTAGTAAAGTTTGTTTGGGGGTTTAAAATTTTGAGTTCGGGATTTGAATAATAAAAATTTTGAATTTGAATAGTTGTATGATGTGATATAAATAGGTGGTGATGTGATGTTTTGAATGTAAAATTGATTTTTAGTATAATATAAAAAAATAAAAAATATGTATTTGATTTGATGTTTTTGGGGGGAAAAAATTGGATGAATAGTGTAAATCCAATCCAATCCCAAACAAACACACTAATCAATCTAACCTCTATTCAACCTAAAGTATCATATCCTTCTGACTCATATATGTTGGAAAACGGTTAATTATTTAATCGAAAAATTAAATTCATAATTTTCGGAACCGATTATTCAGTGAGTTGAAATGCATATGAATTGTATGGTGGTTATTAATAATGTGGTTAGACATATAAATGCCGGTAAGCCACAGACGCGCATACCAGTTACCGGGATCCAAAAATTATATACATGCATATATAATAAATTATTCTTTGAAATTTAAAAATTCAATAATATATTTATGATCGAAATTAAATTTGGTATTTATGACTGGAATTAATATCATATCGATAGTGCAATCCTAGCTAAACAATAATTAATGCGTATAGACAACCCAATTATGGCTAAATGATAATCAATGCATATCGACAACTCAATTCCAACTAAACAATAATCAATGCCACATCGATAGTTTGATTCCAGCTAAATGGTAATCAATGTCACATTGACAGTCCAATCTCAGCTAAACGATAATCAATGAGTATGATAGTCCCATCCCGACTAAATGATAATAGAAGTCGCATTGATAGTCCAATCCAGGATAAACGATAATCAATATCATATCGATAGCCCAATCTTGGCTAAACGATAATCAATATCATACCGATAGCCCAATCCCGGCTAAACGACAATTAATGTCATATCGATAGCCCAATCCCGGCTGAATGATAATCAATGTCATATCGATAGCTCAATCCCGACTAGACGATAATCAATGTGTATCGATTGCCCAATCCCGGCAATATCATATCGATAGCCCAATCTTGACTAAATGATAATCAATACCACATCGATAGCTCAATCCGACTAAACGATAAACAATGCCACATCGATAGCACAATCCCGGCTAAACAATAATCAATGTCACATCGATAACCCAATCCTAGCTAAATGATAATTAATGTCACATCGATAGCCTAATCTCTTCAGCTAAACAATAAGCAATGCCATATTGATAGTCCAATCTTGTCTAAACGATAATCAATGCCATATCGGTAGCCCATTCTCGACTAAACAAATAACTATATTTGCTTATTTGTTATTATAATTCATTAGTAAAAAGTGTCCAATTTAATTAAAGTTAATAATAATAAATAGAAAATTATGTATTTTAGTAGTATCCTAGTATATACATGAGAACATATTAATATATATATAATTCTCTATGTTTTTCTCCTTTTTTTTTTTTTTTTTTTTTTTTTTTTTTATATATATATGGTATCAGAGCTTCCAACAATTCTTGGTTCCATATCTATACAAATTCGTTAGGTCCGCAAAGGAGGAAGGTATCATCGGCAACATTCGGAAATAAAATCAAAATGGTTGCAGAGGAAAAAGGTAAAGAGCCTATTGTTTCTGAAAGTCTTCTACTACACCCCTCTGATCACCCAGGGATGCAGATGGTGAGTAATCCACTCACCGAACACAATTATCTTACCTGGAGTCGAGGTGTGAGGATGGCATTAGGAGCCAAGATGAAACTTGGATTCGTTACTAATGACATCTCACTACCAGCATCAAACACAACATAGTATAATCTCTGGAGGAAAGTAGATTACGATCCAGACATGAATCCTTAACTCTATTTCAAAAGATTTAGTTGATGCGTAGTATGCTGCAACGGCACAGGACTTATGGAACAAGCCTGAAGAATATTTTGGGCAATGTAACGGCCCCCTTATATATCAGTTGCAACGTGATCTCACAGCCACAACGCAAGGAAATAGCTCTGTTGTTGGATAGTTTACGACGACTGACAAAGGCTTGGGATGAGTTATAATGCCTTGCTCCTTTCCCAAAGTGTACTTGTGGGGGATGCAAATGTGGCTGTGATGCAGCTATCGCCAACTATATCCATATGACACAACTTGTGCAGTTTCTCATGGGACTTCAAAAGTCCTATGATGGAGCTAGAAGTCAAGTGTTGATGATGGATCCCCTTCCCCCTCTCAACAAAGCTTTTGCGATGATATGTCGCATTGAGAAACAACGGGAGCTTCAAGTCCAGAATATTGATAGTCCAGACCAAGCTCTGTTGTTGGCCTCAAACAAACCAGTGGAACATTCTGTGAGGCCTGGTGACAAAAGGTGTTCGACAACCAACATGAATGCCTACTGCGATGTATGCAAACGACCTGGCCATACGAGAGAAATCTGTTTCAAGATCCATGGGACGCTGGATTGGTATAAAGAACTGAGGGCTAAGAAAATGTCTTATGGATCTCACGTGACAGCTGCACTTCAAGATGCACCATCAAATCTCAGCAGCCTTATCCAGCGGGAGGTGCAAAAATATTTTTCTATGCCGTCAGCCACCACAAGTGAACATTTGATGGAATCTGGTGCAGTAACAGGTATATATCTTACTCCATTTGTCTTACCTCATATTGAAGAAGTCGATCAACATACATGGCTATTGGACTCAAGGGCAACATGTTAATGTGTGTGCTCACAAAGAACTCTACACGATGTTATGGCAGTCATGGTTGGGGACGACTGTCCACTTCCTAGATGGATCAACCCAACATTCATCTATGACTAGAACTATCATTCTATCCCCATCTCTTGTTCTTCATGATGTTCATTATTTTCCTTCTTTCCAGTTAAATCTAATCTTTGTACAAAGACTCTGTCATGACTCAACTTGTCAACTAGTATTTCTTCCCTCATCATGTTTGATCCAGGACCAGAAGATTAAAGCCACATTAGCTATTGGACAAGTTGTAAGCCATCTTTATCATTTCTAGCAACAGTCATCACCATCATCCAACAACTCCATCTGCTATATTGTCTCCTCCCAGCTTTGGCATCAAGGCGTAGCTCACCCTTTCGATAATGTACTTCAACATATCCCATGTATTTGTTATAAAAATGTCGGTTCTGCTCCATGTGATACGTGTCATTTTTCTAAACAGAAAAAGCTTCCATTCCCCATTAGTACTAATGAAACACAACATCCATTCGATTTACTTCATATTGACATTTGGGGACCCTATCGTGTTCCATGAAATACCTTTAAATACTTCCTGACTGTTTTGGATGATTTTACCCGTTCGACATGGGTTTATCTTTTACAAGATAAATCTCAAGTCACCACACAACTTGCCTACTTCATTACCTATGTCCGGATGAATTATGAATGTTATATTAAACATATTCGATCCGAAAATGGTTCTGAGTTCCTTAGTCATAATTGTCAAACCCTCTTTCGCTTTCATGGTATTCCCCATGAACACGAACATGTCCTTTTACCCCCTAACAAAATGAGCATGTTGAACGAAAGCATCAGCATCTTCTCCAACTTATCCGTGCTCTTTTGTTTCAGTCCAAACTTCCTTATTCTTATTGAGGAGATACTCTTTTGATAGCCACCTACCTTGTTAATCGACTGCCCACTCATATACTTAATTGGAGCACCCCATACCAAAAACTTCTTCACAGGCCACTTGATTACTCCATGCTTCGTGTGTTTGGTTGCCTTTGTTATGCCACAACACACAACCTCATAAATCCAAACTTCAATCCCGCGCTCACCGATTTGTGTTTCTTGGCTACTCATCTCGTTGTAAAGGACATTGGGTTCAAGATCTTACCACTAAGAAAAGATTTGTGTCCAAAGATGTCATCTTTTATGAGTCAGTATTTATTTTCTCCTCGTCACCTGAACTTGACGCAATTCCTTTACCCCTCTCACCAAGACGTGTGGAATGATCCTCGTCCTATAGAGTCATCACCCACCTCTTGTGTTATTCCTAAAACATCTCCAATACCCTCTGAATCTCCTCCAGCAGAACCAGATTCTAACCCTTCTACTTCTCTATACCCTGAATCCTTACCAAACAACTCCCACTAGCGACCCCACCGTACTGTACGTTCGCTTGTGTGGATGATTGATTATGTGAACACCGTGGAACATTTGGCCCCTGAGCCCAGATCATACGAACAGGCTGCCTCCAGCCCTCGTTGGGTTAAAGCAATGCAGAAAGAACTTACTGCATTGGACAAAAATCATACGTGGGAATTCACCTTGCTTCCTTTGGGAAAAATTTCAATTAGTTGTAAGTGGGTCGACAAGACAAAGCTTAACCCCGATAACTCTGTTTAATGATACAAAGCTCGTCTTGTGGCCAAGGGATTCCATCAAATTGAGGGCGTTGATTTTACAGACTATTTTGCCTAGTTGCTAAGAATGTTTTGTGCGTGTTATTCTACATTGGCAGTGGCTAGAAATTGGATTATCTATCAGCTTGATGTCAATAATGCATTCCTACATGGAGAGCTGGAAGAAGATATATCGACATTCCTCCTGGGTATTATGTTTCTCAACCTGGTGCAGTCTGTTGTCTTCGGAAAGCTCTATACGGCTTGAAGCAAGCCCCACAACAATAGAATAAATAATTTACGGGTACGGTTCTTCGTCTTGGCTTTACACTCTCAAAACATGATCCCTGCATGGTCATTTGTCACTCAATGGAAGTATGTACTTGGGACGTTTGGACATTCATTGATCATCCTAGCTACAAACTCCCTTCAACTTCGTGCTTTTTGTGATGCGGATTAGGTTACTTATCCGTATAGTCATAAGTTTGTTACAGGTTTTTGTGTCTTTTTAGGAGAATCTCTAGTCTCATGGAAGTCGAAGAAACAGTCCACCGTGTCACGGTCCTCTGCCGAGGTTGAGTATCGAAGCATGGGATCAACGGTCTGTGAATTACTCTGGCTCTCTTATCTCCTCTTAGATTTGGACATCACTTGTGAAACACCTGTGCCACTATATTGTGATAACAAGCCTGCCCTTCACATCACTCAGAATCCAGTTTTTTATGAGCGTACTAAACATATCGAGATTGATTGTCATCTTATCCGACACCAATTTACCTTCAGTTTTGTGCTTCCACAGTTTGTTCCCTCGGCATGGAAACTCACTGGTGTCTTTACAAGACTCACTTATGACCTCACAGTCACGAGTCCACCCCACACAACCAAGCCTCGATTCTCTCTTAATATATTGGCTCGTGGTTCTCAAAATAAATAACTAAATATATATTGGTGAAATTAAATTTCTATTTTTATTTATTTATTTACTTTTTTACGATTAAGAATGTATTTGTATATACTGAATAAACCCCTAATTGCATAAAAATGATTTAGTGTGTTTGTTTGTGGGTTTGGGATTTTGGGTTTGGATTCTTTAATAATAAAAAGTTGAATTTGAATACACTACCAAAAAAAGGACTGTTTGTAATAATAAAAATTCGATTTTTGTGCAAAATAGTCTTTTGTGTCGACTTTGTTTCGGATTTTGACCGCTACAAAAAATCGCGGTACAAAAAGTCTATGTCGCAACAAATTCCGTAACAAATAAGTGGTGGTCAACCCTCAAAATAAGCATGTGTTAATTGTATTTGTTGCATTTTTTTTTTACGTAACAAAAACATCGGTCATGTTTTTAGAACAACATATATCCGTAAGAAAAAATTCGGAAAAAAAGTAAAATCCTGTCAGAGAACCATTTGTTACGACATATTTTCGGAACAAAAAATGCGATACAAATATAGAATCTTGTCAGAAAACTTTTTGTTGCAATCTTTGTCCGTAACAAAAAAATGTGCTACAAAAGTAGTGTCCTTTCAGAGAGCTATTTGTTGCGAAATTTGTCTGCAACCAAAAATTCGGTACAAATTTAATGCAAACATACATAAAATTCAATCTGCGTCACAAATAATTTAAAATATATTTTATTATAATTAATCTGAAATCTTTGTTCATACGTACAGAACAACTTCAATCCAACAAAATTCGTATTTATGTCAAAACTAGAATACTAGGTGTCAAGAGTGCTTTAAAGCATCTCAAAAAATCCACCATGCTATACACTATAACAACCAGCTAACAACTTGCTAACACTTGATCCCCCCCAATCCAAAAGTAATACGTGAATAAATAGATATGGTATCAAACTGCAGTACTATCCTAAGGTCGATTAACAAATACAATTATGAATGACCAAACTCATCGAGTGCAAAATCATAGAGAAAGCAATCAGAGGTAGCGAACCAACTGCAATGTGTTTCCAATGATATATAAGAATTACATCAGCAACTAAAGTAATTAATTCCCAAAAGAATAAACATTTAAAAAAAATGTGTACATCCTTGTAAGTGCACTTGATGTTATCTTCGTCGAGTACCTCATTGAGGATCTTCGCTCCGGCATTACTTGGGAGAATAAGTGTGGTCTCTTGGACCGTAACAACGGTAACAAATTTCTTGACAATAGCTAGGATATCACCTATATAAAAATGTAAAACCAGAGCTAGTTATGATGAAATATGATATCTCTAAACAACATGGATGAATAGTAGATTAAAAAATATATATTAATAACTCAACTCATACATTATACTTACGTATCACTGAAATGGAACATTAAGATAGTTAGCTAAACTAAATGCAAAATCACAAATAATTATTTAGTGGTTAATTATTGGTACCTATTACACCATAAAAGCATACTATGGAAGCATCACTACATATGTGGAAATAGAATTGATCAAAATAACTATCGGTCATCATGTCAATCAATGGAAAAAAAATGGAGAATGGATAAACAACATAATATTTGTATATTATAGAGAAACTAAGCTACAGAAAATAGTAAGTGTAATGAAAGAATGTTTTTAAAGAGACGGTTGCTGAATTTTGTGATGTATGCCTTTGAAATGTCAAACTAGGTTAGACTAATCAAACATACCTTCAATGATGCAATGTGAATTTTAGGAAGAACCAAATATGAAACATGTACATCTAGAAAGTATTTTAGAAACATAAGTGAAAACAATAATACTAGCTTAAAATGGAAATACATAAGAAAACTAAAACTAAGCCACACATTTTTTTTATCGGTAGTCAAATAATGACCATACAATCGAAAAAGTTTAGTGCGGTGGTTAAAGTTATTGATAAATTACATCATCAATCGTCTAGTCGAAATAATATAATCTAAAATTATTAATTTTATTGAGTCTAATTCAATGAAATTATTGTATCTCATTCATATGGCTAGTGAATCCAAACTATATAAGTAAACCAACAAAATATTAAATATAGAACCAAGAACCAAAATCTCTAAATTTGATGGCTTTTGAACCCAACATAATGGATATGTTTGCCTTCACCATCATGTTAGTATATATCAGCACCAACATTCACATGCGTACACATCAATTTTCATCTTTGTTTCAGTAAACAACGACTAGAGTAAGTAAAAATTTGCTCACAAAGGTATCTTTTAGTGATGCAATAATAAGACTAACCTTGGATCTCTCCAAATGCTGTGAAAATGAAAGTTTTGGATAATGAGGGTTGCATTGAGGTAGCCTGTCACAACTACAATATTACATATTTTGAAACATCAAAATCAGTGAGATAGTGCATTTTCATAACTCCCAAGCATAAAAAAATCAAAATTTTAACATGATACATAAACATTGTTATGCACGAAAAGCAAATAAATAAAGAATAGCAGCAACAACATTCAAACAAAAGCAAATAAATAATGAAATCACAGGAAAAATTGAGAATAGAAACACAATTAAAGATAGATTAATGATATTTAGTAGTCTGATACTTTTTTATTTTCTTTGTATAATTAACATTAAATAGTGTTCATATATAACTAGCTAGTTAACTAATGTTCATTTAATTATATTTAAAAGAATAAAAATTAAAAGTAATTTAAAAGTTCAAAAAAAAATTTATTGTCAGTAGTAATAATAATAATAATAATAATAATAATAATAATAATAATAATAATAATGTTCATCAACACACAACTCTAACACAATTAACTCAACACAAATCCCACAGACAAACATTGAAAAAGAAAAAAGCCAAGATATCATTTATATGAATCTCAAACAGTGAGGAACTAGATGAGCGATTTTAAAAAAAAAAATCAAGACAACAAAATGTCTGAAAAAGTATTCAATTGTGGCATACCTTGCTCCTTGCAATAGCTCCAATGCAAAGGTTCAGTAGTCATATTAAATGCTCCAAGATAGCAAATCAATGAGCACCTAAACAATAATAACAAGTTAAAGGTAGCCAGCCACCGTGAAGAACTAATAATCCGTGTGCGAGTGGTAATGTCTGATCAAACTCTTGCAATATGTGAGTCTAAGATTAAGATACCCCATCATAAATTGTCATTGCAGTCAAGCGGTAACCAATTGTTACCAAATACTCCTCACTGCACAGTTAACCAAGAATGGCCACAGGAATAACCAAAAACCTTAAACAAGTCTTTTGTAAAAAGCATAACAATCTATACGTATAATGACAATTTTAAGAGATTCCAAACCCGCAATACTTCATTGATATAATGTCTCATCATAACATACAAAGGAGAATTATTATAAACAATATCTAAAGATAATCATCAGCAAGCACAAACCTCATGGAACTGCAGTTTGATGAAAGGAATTGCCATTTGAAGTAGAAATTTGTTACTTTCGCAGTAATTTGTTGGTAGCATCTTCTTCTTCTTTCATCTTTCTCTCCCATATCCTCTTTCTATAATCTTCCAGGAGTTGAGGCATAGATTCCATAAGTATGGCAATTGTTTGTCGCTTTTCTATAGCTATTCTGTCAAACCTTATGCCATTTATGGACATTCCTCATCTCCTTCCTTTCATGGCCAGTCTGCTCTAGCATTGAGGACTTCTTCACAAAGTTGAGCTTGACGCCTTGCACTGATACCAAGAGGTTTCTAGGTACCAACCTCCCAGTAACCCCAAACACCCTTCGATAGCTCATCCTTGTATTTTGCCAATTTATGTCACAATGGGACTGATACTCTCTCACTTCTTTCGCAATAAATTTTATTGCATTTCCAGCCATCAAACTTCATAAGTCACTTTGTAAGTCAACAACCTAAAAGTGTTCTTGAATCCAAGAGGATGGCTGCTGTGAAAATAACATATAAAATGAAAGGTAAAACGAAGAGTATAAACTCAAAGAATTTTCCTTTTTGAACCCTATCCACACCCATCTTCTCAATGCATCAGTTGTCAATAGAGAACTTAGAATACAAATAGTTTATGTCCCAAAATCAAATATGTATCTTTAGTTAAATGATAATCAAATAAACAAACATTCAAGCAAACCTTCATAAAAAATTCATAGCTGTCCTCAACATCCAGATCGATACATACACCAATCTCCATGAATCCGTTAGAACAAATTACAACTAGCTAGTTTAGACAATTTGTCAAACACCTTAACTCCAAACCTTCAAAACCAAACATTTTCATCAGAAGAATAAGGCAAAATGAAACGAATAAGTAGTTAATAACATCAATCGATGATCTAAAATTGATAGTTCAGCTCATCTCGGAAATAAAATAGGAGCATTTAAATTCTCATTTCATTTGGTTGCTTACCCAATTTAAATCAAGTCAATTCGAAGTTTATGAAGACAAGATCAAACAAATACTTGAATTAAAGTCTTTAGCAGTCAACTAAACTAAATCTGAGCCCATATTGAATCCAATTAAATGTGAAGTGAAAACGAAAATACCAAGGATCACAGAGCCGTAAAAATCATCCACATCTGAAAAATAGAGACGAAAGCCAAAAAATGAATTATCAGAGTAGGTTAGATAGGAAGCGAGGATGGATGGAACTACCTTCTCGACTTCCGTGGCTTGAAAAGTACAGAAGATGGCGCCGGTCAGAGTTGGGACGGCGGCGTTGGAAGAGGTGACGACGGAGTAATATGGTGACGGTGGAGAAGTCGCGGTTAGAGATGGTGAAGGACAACAACTCGGACTGGGGACAGGCTCTAACAGCGAGTATCGAACGCTGGCAGCGGCGTTGGTGCGAGGCAGAGGACATCGCCGGTCGGCAGCGCGGCGGCAGTCGTGCGGTGGCGCGGAGGGCTGGTCGCGGTCTGGGCGAGGAGTTAAAAATTGAAATTGAATTTAGGAATCTGGTGAAGAAGAAAGGGGAATGTCAAGGCGCAATTTTGAAAAAAAATAAAAATAAATAAATTATGGTATATGATTGTTTGTTTTTATTTATTTATTTTTAATAATATATTTTTTATGTTTTAAAAAATAATTAAATTTTTTAATTTATATTTTAGGTATGATTTATGAAAATATTTTCATATTTTTATTTTTATTTATTTTTTAAAATAATTATATACCGATTTTTTTTTTTTAATATATAGAATATTTAAAATTGACTTATTTGTTACGGCTTGAATTACATAATAAATATATATATATATATGGCGATGTTCCATCCAAAATGTAATTGTTACAGATAACTATCGAAATAAATAATTTTTTTTTAAAATTTTAAAATAATTTTATATAGATTTTCTAAGTATATAGAAAATTAAATTAATCTATTTGTCACGGCTTGAATTACGTAACAAATATATATATGACGAAATTCTGTCCAAAATATAGTTACGGATAAATTGTCGAAACAAATACAAAAAAAATTGACCAATCATTAAACTTTTTTGTGGTGACAACTTTCATAACAAAAGTCACTTTTTGTGACGAATTTATTTTGACGGACTACATATCCGCTACAAAAAGCCAATTTTTTTATAGTGATAGTTGTTTGATGTGATATAAATAGGTGTTGATGTGATGTTTTGAATGTAAAATAAATTTATAGTATAATATAAAAAAGAAAAGTAATTGTTTTATTTGATGTTTTTTGAGAAAAAAAAAAAGTAATTTGAATAGTAAAACCTGTGGTAAAATTAGTTGCGTTCTTTTTGTTCCTTTTTTTTTTTTTAATTTGAATTGAGTTTGAAGTTGAAGATTTTGGCCTTTTATTAAAATAATACTCCTTCCGTCCAGGCTAATTAGGCCACTTTGTTTGGGCAAAAACACTATAAAATAACGATATTTTAACATAAAAGTGAGGTAGGTAAACAATAAGGAAGAGTATTATAGAAAATTTATTAAAAAATTGATAAAAAGTAATGTGATAAATAGAAAAAGAAATGACAAATTGATTATTATTTGCTAAAATGAGTAATAAAATTATACGTAAATAACCGTCTCGCTTATCGTGTCCATATTTTCGTTTATATCTGTTTACATCTATTGTCATTTTTCTTTTTTGAAAATAATTACACACTTAATCTCATCTTAAATTTTTAAATTTATAATTTTTTAATTTTAATTAGACTAATTAATTATCTTAATCTTAATCTTAATTTTAATATATAATTATATACTCCATCCGTCTCAATTCGATGATGTATTTTGGGGTTTTATAGTAGATTAAAAAATAATAATATTTTATTGTTTAGCAGAAGTGTAAAATTTTTTGCCATTTTTGTCCTTTAAGTTTATGTATAAAGTAATTGTATGTGTAATGATATGTTCGTAATTTAAGTAAAAATTAAAGGTATTTTGGTATTAGTGTATGATTACTTTTTCTAAAATAGGAAAAGAATATTTTGAAGTGAGATAGACGGAAATGGTAAAAATGATACTTTGAATTGAAAGAGAAGGAATATATTATAGGATAACTATATCTTCTTCATTATTTACTAATTATATTTATCATAAATTCTCGTGGCTACAATAACTCGGACACGCTAGGTGGACGGATAGAGTAGTATTTCTTTTTTATAACGTGGAAACTCGCAACCGCTACCTTTTGGGTGCGCTCTGGGTAAACCTTCGGTTGAATCTAATAGCTTGCAAACAAGACTCAATAAGGCAAGTTACACTAGACGAACCATGTGTGTCAGACAAGACTTTGAGGCAGGGAAAAAGTGTGTAAGATAGTTTCTTGATTTTTTTCATTGTAAGTACAAATGAAATAAATACTTTTGTAAAAATTAACAATATTTCGATATTTATATATAGATTATTTTTCCTATAATGATAAACAAATACTTCTGAGTGAGACAAAAAAAAAATATAGAAAAAAAATATTGAATTGTGGTAATAAGAGTATGATATTTTATTAAAAATTTATATATATATTTCCAAAAAATATAGAGTTTAATACTAAAAATCAACATAAAAACTAAAAATGAACAATATGTTGTAATATTATGATAGGATTAGCTAATAGAAATATTAATTATGTCTACCGCTAACCACTATTTTATATATTATATTATAATATATAATATAAAGTATATATGTATATGTAGATGTGTGTGCAGTTGTGGGTGTATGTATAATGTATAAGTAAGTAATTATATATATATATATATGAGTTTGTATGTACGTAGGTGTGGGTGTGTGATGATGATAATGGTGTAGTATGATATTGTTGAATGTTTGACGTGGGGAGATAGAGAGAATGAGATATGTGCATTTCATTTCATTTAACCCATATTTATACATGTGAATACCTTTATGGGAAGGAATTAAAAGCATACATATTGACTACTGTTGATGTAATTTTTCAACAAAAATAAAGTAAAATTCAAAGATATAGAAAATATCCTTAAACTTGATTAATTAGTGCCTGAGATTAGGAATCTCTAAACACTGTATGGTACAGAAAATAAAATGGAAAATAAAAGACTGAAATTTAAAGTGGTGATCCCCAAATCTGACTTTGCTTTGTTGAAGTTGATTGAAGATGCCCTGCCAAATGATTATCCAAACCTTTAAATATTCTCTGGGAAACCGTACTGAAAACCGTCACCCGAACGGTTACAACGTCTCCTTCCCAACCGTCTTCCAATCCTTCTCCTGCTGACACGTGTCCTCAGCAGACCAAAATTATCCCTATATTCCACTCTTTGAGCTGGCCACAGACCTTCCGCCCTTTAGGCCCGACTGCCAAACTACAATAGTATGGGTCCGACTGCCAATCCTCCCGACTTGCAAACCATCTGACTTGTTTGGATTAGTTACAGACATCCCGACTAACAAACCACCCGATTTGTTGGTTCTGCCGCAGAATTCCAACCTGAGAACTTCCCGACCTGAGGACCTCCCGACTTGCGGACTTCCCGTCCTGAAAGCCACCCGACCTGCGGACTTCCCGTCCTGAGGGCCTCCCGACCTGCGGACTTCCCGTCCTGATGACTTTATGCCTTGAGGACCTCCCGACCTGAAAACCTTCCGACTTGAGGTCTTTCCGTCTTGAGGACCTACCGACCTGAGGTCCTTCCGTCCTGATGACTTTCTGTCTTGAGGACCTCCCGACCTGAAAACCTTCCGACTTGAGGTCTTTCCGTCCTGAGGACCTACCGACTTGAGGTCCTTCCGTCCTGATGACTTTCCGTCTTGAGGACCAACCGACCTGAGATCCTTCCGACCTGAGGTCTTTCCGTCTTGAGGACCTACCGACCTGAGGTCCTTCCGTCCTGATGACTTTCTGTCTTGAGGACCTCCCGACCTGAAAACCTTCCGACTTGAGGTCTTTCCGTCCTGAGGACCTACCGACTTGAGGTCCTTCCGTACTGATGACTTTCCGTCTTGAGGACCAACCGACCTGAGATCCTTCCGACCTGAGGACTTTCCTTAGAAATAAACCTATTTTCCTTGATTTCCTCACGGTGTCCATCAGCCAGTTCAATCAACTCTATTGCCAGGCCCATTCTTCTTTTTACCTTGGACTTTTAACCTAATTCTAAATTTCGTACGTAACAACTTGCCCGCCGCCAAGGGACTTTCAAACGCCATCTAACAATCAATGTTTGGAAGTTCATAAGTCACTACCCTCTTGAAAAATTCCAATAACAACTGCACCAGTTACTGCAAAACTCCTGATTAACTTCCTTCTCTGCAATACGAGCTTTTGTGAATCACAATCCCAAAACACTCTAACCATGGCGAATCAATACATTCCTGCCCTTCCTTTCGACGGAACCCTCCCAGAGGGCCCATTTTCAGCCTCGAAAGTACTAACTCCAACGATCTGCCCATATTGCACTATTCCTGAAGACTCAAATCGAATGAGGGAAGTTTTGGAATCCCGAAATTCCCTGGCTATCAACAATCCTAACTACCAAGCAGTTCGCATTCGAGATAGCATCAAAACCCATCTCACAGACCCAAAAGATCCTTACCGTGCTTGGTATCGACGAGTAGCAGAACACTTCCAGGCCCAATGGCGATCTCAAAAAATCGACCAAGCAATACTATTGTCCACCATGCCGATCAATCTGCATGAGAAGGTGCTCTTGGCCATGTCTGCCTTCTGGAATGCGGAAAATGGGACTTTTCTCTTACCATCGGGCCCCTTTGGTCCAACTCTTATGGATGTGGCAATGATCGCGCATCTCCCAGTCGTGCGTGAAGACCCTGTGATGGGAGCCCTAGATGGGCAGGAGCCATCAGAAAACCATCCAGGGTGGTCTTTACAAGGTGTGAAGGAATGGGGTTGGACAAAGTTCGCAACCGACCAGCAAGGGGCTCCAGGGACCCCCGTGACCGACCGGGAGCATACTGCCTTTATCCTTTTTTGGCTTTGTAGGTACGTCATTGTTTCCCCTTCCAAATGTGTTCTTCCTTCTCATCTCGACCTGGCCATTCATATCGCGTCAGGTCGGTTCTTTTCCCTTGGCACCCTGTTTTTAGCCAATCTGTTTGAAGGACTTACTAGAGTTAGCCTTCGTCTCACAGATAATGATAGTAGAAAATTAGACACTGCCGCATCGGGTCCTTTTTGGTTTTTAGAACTTTGGTTCCGTCTTTACTTCCCCAACGCGTTCAACTTAGGATCTCCGCCCACTATGCCAACATCCGAAAAACATTTGGGATTAGCCCTCAACCGACTCTGCTCAGGACGCAATAAACTCCAATCTTCTGATCCAATAATAACTGCAATTGTAACGGATACCCGCAGTAACTCTCGATTTTCTATGTATAAAAAATATGCGGGTTATGCTCCCGACCATTTTTGGCCCTTTCCGGCACCAAATCCTCTTCCGACTCCTGAGCCTTGTCCTCATCCCACCTATCCTTTTGCCTGGGACGTTGCCCTCAAACCCAGGTCTCTTTTTAGCAGCAAAAAACTTGATAAAAAAGGGCAGAAAACCTTTTACACTTTTAATTATGAACCTCAATTCATGGCGCGCCAGTTCGGCTGTTGCCAAGGTATCCCTGGACCCGTCGCTTGTCCGCATATAATTTTTCAAAGTCCTGACCGACGAGTCCTACCTAATTCAATCCCTTCTTATATCTCCCAGCTCACCACGTATATAATTTCCAATTCTTATATTCCTTTCCGCTCCAACCCTGAGACTGTAGATACATTCAATGAATGGTGGTCGGTTGTATGGCCCCTGATTTCCCCTGATGAGGATCGGTTGCTGAACATACTCCTTCCCCCCCAAGGATTGGTTCTAGGGGCGGCTAGACATACTAGCACTCAGCAACAAACAGCCGCCCCGGGAATCGGATCTAGTGTTCCAATGCGAAAAAGGAAAGCTTCCCAGCTGCAAACACCCCCGACCTCTGGGGCCGACCAGCAAGCTCCAGCGGACCTTGGAACTACTAGGACGTCAGCAAGGACCCGACCCCGAATAGGTAATTTTTCTTAAAACCGTGAACCAATTCACTATATCTTAACTTTGATTTCACTTATTTTATTCACCAGAACCGACCTTGGTGACACCGACCACACAAACGACGCCACCCCCAGCCGACCATTCAATCGGACCTTTGGTCCAGACCAATTTGCCAATGAGCAGTCGGGCGGAGGACCCGACAAGGAGGCAAACTCTTCCTCCTGCACCGAGGAGTGGTCGGGCCAGGCACCCGACCAGGAGGCAAACTTTACCAGCACTGCCTATAGAACCAGTAAGTCCTCTTATCAGCAATACTTAGGATTCCAATGATAAACCTTGGTGTATTCAACAACAACATTTCCATGATTTTTCACAGACACCTTCACCCATCGCATCAGCAGCAGGGGTCTCTTCTGACAGCGAGGGGACTACTTCCCAGATGGGTCGACCGCCATACATGGCATCAGACTCATCCATTTCGAAGGAAGGACCAACTGCCCCTGCCGAAGCGGACCCTCACAACAACATACCTGCTGCTGGTGATCTCGAAATAGTCCAATCGGATGCAGCCGCACTGGGAACCGAAAGTGTCCCGGCTGCGGCTATCCTAGTTGCTCCAGAGATCCCGGCTGCAGTGGCTCTAGATGCAGCCGCCCAACCTGCAGCCGCCCAGCCAGCAGCAGCGTTACCTCCAGCAATCGAGTGGCAGGCAGAAGAACCACCTGTGGCAGCCCAACCTCCAGAAATGGAAGAAGTTTCTTCATCCGATTCGGAGACTTCTGTGAATTTGGTAAGATTAAACCAATCCATGCCATAATGTTTCTTTCGGAAAACACTAACTGTTTCATATACTACTTTCCATAGGGACCCAGGTCGGCACCTCAACGACCATTCGCAGCAGCCGACGAGTCGGCTGCTGTTATACCAGCTGTCCGCCCTACTCGACCGACCTCATTGTTGCCCCCCTCACTGACAGCAGTTCGCCCCGAAGTGACACATATCTTATCTGAATAAATTTGCACCTCCCTTGAAATACTTATTGACACTGTAAGGCTTGCAGGGGCCTTCGGACTTAGCTATCCTATCGACTGTTCCAGTTCCAGCGGAGGCCCAAACTATATTCACTGAGGCCATTAACCATCCCCTGTCAGAATTAAGATCCGACTTATTGGACAAACTCATTCAGACGGTTGGTGGCCTTCTTTTTTACACTCCGACGGAATCGCCAGCCGTCCCCATTCTGCATCGGCTGATGGAGAGACTTACGGAGCTCAAGACTGAAGTATTAGTTATTGGACTCCTGTCAGCCGAAACCCCCCAGCCTGACTTCGATCAAACAACGCTGGAGAATTCTTTGGCTAAGACCCGAGAATCCCTTCAGCAGACTACTGGAAGGCTGGGCGGTCTCCTTAGCACAAAGGCTCAAGTTGATGAATCCATTCAGAAAAAGGAGGCAGAATTGCGGGAGCTAAGGAAAGAACAGTCTACCCTGGATAAGCAAATTACCAATGAGCAGCGTCTGCTTGAGAAGTATACAAAAAACGAGGCCGAATTGGATCAAGAGCTGAAAACCCAAGCTCGATCCCAATTCATCAGAAGATATCAGACGGCTGCCAATACCAGAAGGCTATCCAGGGATGAAATCAAATGGACACATATAAAAACTGCCCTAGGGGCACTTTTGTAATACTTCCCCCTTTGTAACAACATTTGACTTAGTAATATATTGTTCCTTCTTCTCACAAAACAAGGATCACCTTTCAATTTCCAAATTTGTAGGAGTCGAAACAAACTCCTTCTTTAAAAGAACACTGTTTCTCACATTTTAAGAAACACATTCTAAGGCATATTTTGAAAACCAAAACACTTGAAGTGTTAACAAACATGGCGAATGACCGACCTCATGTTCCATCAAGCAACTGGGAAGGTGTTCTTCAACCCTTCTTTGTAGGTAATCACCCTATTGGAGGCCATGCAGAAGACTTGTTACATATACTCAAGCAACTAGACTTCAAATTCCGATTCTCCCAACGAGGAAGAAGAACCATTCATCGCGTCATCCGCCTGATGGAAAAAATCATTGAGGGGTATGAACCTCTTCGTGACATCCTTAGCCGCATTCCTGATCTCCATCATCACATGGAAATGATTGAAAATCACGCAGCAACCATACTTCCAGACCTTGGTTGGGATAATATATTTTCCAATCAACGAAAAGTCTTTTCAAGATTGCGTACCATTGTTGACCGTGAATATCAAGCCATAACAGACATGCAAGCACGTACCAATCAAGATTTAGACGAAATGCAAAGCCAATGGGAGAGGTACCGACCAGATTTGGAAGATCTTATTGAAGAAGAACCAGAGCTAATATCCACTCACTGGGATGAAAAATCTGATTCAGAGGCAGAAAATTTCTCACAAATACATGATGACTAACAAAAATGAACCTTTAAATAGGTTCGAACCCCACAAATGGGTTCTGAGAATAATATTTTGCTTCAGGCAGTTTTGTTATCTGAAAAGGCAGGATAATACCTCTTCAGATATTTAGCATTAATACAATCATGTACTCTTCTCCCTTCATGATTTACAATAATGAAAGCGCCATTCCCAATATCTTTTTGAACAATGTATGGTCCTTCCCAATTCGGTGACCACTTTCCCAATTGGTCAGTTTTCTTATATGTAGGAAGAATGGTCTTCCAGACTAGGTCTCCTTTTTGGAATGTCCTGTGAAGAACTTTCTTTCCGTAACTCCTTGCTCTGATTTCACTCTGTTTCACACTTCGACTTATTGCATGAAGTCGGCTAACATCCAAATCCTCCAACTGTTGCATCATAAGTTGTTGGTATTCTTTTGTAAGATCACCATCAGTAAACTCTGTTCGGCCAGATGATACTCGGATTTCGGCTGGTAAAACAGCATCTTGGCCAAACGTGAGTTGGTAAGGTGAGAACCCTGTGGCCGTATTTCTGGTATTCCTATGTGCCCATAAAGCCTGAGACAATAACAAATGCCACTTTCTTGGGTTCCCTTCAACCATCTTCTTTATAATCCCAATAATAATCTTATTTGCTGCTTCCGCTTGTCCATTGGCTTGGGGATAATAAGGTGAAGAATGATGTAATCGAACACCGAATTCTGCCAAGAAACTAGAGAACTTTTCCCCTGTGAAAACCAGGCCTTGGTCGGTTGTTATAGACTGAGGAATACCATATCTGTAAATAATTTGATTCAAAACGAAGTCTATCACCTCCTTCTGATCTACATTTTTCAAAGCAACCGCTTCTACCCATTTGGTAAAGTAGTCAGTCGCGACCAATATGAAACAATGATGTTTCGATGAAGCAGGATGTATCTTACCAATAATATCCATAGCCCATGATTTAAAAGGCCATGGTTTTGCCAAAAATTGCAATTCGGTTACTGGCAAATGGTTTAAGTTTCCATGTCTCTGACATTCCTGGCAGCCTTTGGCAAATTGTATGCAATCTTCAAAAATCTTTGGCCAGAAAAAACCCAAACGATGAATGGCCCATCTCATATTCAGACCTGCCCGATGAGCTCCACATATCCCACCATGTACTTCTGTCATTACCTCTAGAGCTTCTTTAGACCCCAAACATTTCAAAAGTAAACCTTCAAATGATCTCTTATACAAAATTCCATTTATCAATTGAAAACGTAAAGCCTTCAATCGTGTCGCAATTGAAACACTCGCACCTGGATTCTGTAAATACATGATAAGCTCTGTTCTCCAATCGGGCACTGTTTCGCCGTCAGACTCCTGCCCGATAGTAACTACGCAGTCGGGCTCCTGACCGACAGTCTCCTGCCCGACAATTTCGCAGTCGGGCTCCTGTCCGACAGTCCCCTGCCCGACCGTAACTTCGCAGTCGGGCTCCTGTCCGACAGTCCCCTGCCCGACCGTAACTTCGCAGTCGGGCTCCTGTCCGACAGTCCCCTGCCCGACCGTAACTTCGCAGTCGGGCTCCTGTCCGACAGTCTCCTGCCCGACCATTCGGTCACATATTGGGTCTGTCTTTTCTTCTATGCCCGACTCGACCTCCGACCAAATATCCTCCAGAATTCCTTTACAGGCCCTTTGAGCCAACTCATCAGCACGTTGGTTTTCTTTCCTCGGAATGAACTCAATTATTACTTCTGAGATTTTTGTCAGTAACCGACCCACAATGTCCCTGTATCTGCGAAGATGAGGGTAATTGCAAACATATTGATTGTTTACCTGGTTGACTACTAATTGAGAATCCCCCCTTATGATTACAGACTGGACCTTCCTGGCTATTAAAGCCTCCAAACCCAAAATTAAAGCTTCATATTCTGCCGAATTATGGGTCATTGCTTCCAATCGTAGTTGTAAGTTGATCTTTTGACCGTCAGGTCCTTGCAAAAAGACCCCTGCCCCTGATTTGTTTCCAGAGGTAGAACCATCAAAGAACATCAACCATGTTCTGGTACTTATATAAGGCACACATCCGACCTGTAGATTATCCAGATATGATGAACAACTAAGTGGTCGGACACTATCACAAAGAGAATACCCGACTTGTGAGAATTCTGCTAAGAAGTCGGCTACTGCTTGTCCCTTGATTGCCCTCAAAGGGGAATGTTGAAGATCAAAAGGAGCCAATTTGATGGCCCACTTCATGAGTCTGCCCTTCATAGTAGGTCTCTGCAAAATCAATTTGATGAGATCCACCTTTGATATGACCTCAATTCTTCTGGGCAGCAAATAATGCTCGAGTTTAGTACAAGCGAAGACCAATGAATAACACATTTTTTCTGGCATAGTGTAATTCAGTTCTGGTCCTGTAAGGGTTTTACTGAGATAGTAGATTGCCCTTTCCCTCCCGTCATCACCATCCTGTGCCAATAAACAGCTAACCACTTCATATGTATTTGCCAAATAAAGTTTGAGTGGCCGACCTTGTTTAGGAGGCATCAAGACTGGAGGGTGAACCAATGCCTGCTTGATAGCATCTAAAGCCATCTGTTGATCGGGACCCCATTCAAACGCATTTTTTCCAGCTTTCAACAATTTAGTAATGGGTCTGACCTTGCCAGCAGCATTAGAAATGAAACGCCTCAAATAGTTCACCTTACCCAAAAGACTTTGGATTTCTTTAACCGTCTTGGGTGGCCGACTATCAAGAATGGCTTTAGCCTTATTGGCATCAATTTCAATTCCTCTCTCATGAACTAAAAATCCTAAAAAGCTCCCGGCTGATATTCCAAAAGCACATTTGGTTGGATTCATCTTCAACTTGTACTTCTTCATTCTTTCGAATGCCTCTTCAAGATCTCTCAAATGTTCGTCAAAACTGGCAGATTTAACAATAACATCATCAATATAAACTTCCATAGATCTGCCAATTAAATCATGAAAGATTGAATTCATGGCTCTTTGGTAAGTTGCCCCTGCATTCTTTAACCCGAATGGCATGACTGTCCATTCATAAATACCTAAAGCCCCTGGGCATCTGAATGCTGTCTTAGGAATGTCTTCTTCTGCCAGAAATATTTGGTTATAACCTGCATAACCATCCATCAGACTAAGGATTTTATGCCCTGCTGCTGCATCTATCAACATGTCGGCCATAGGCATCACATATTCATCCTTAGGGGTAGCTAGATTCAAATCCCTGAAATCGATGCATATCCTAATCTTACCATTTTTCTTGACCACTGGGACAATATTAGCCAGCCACTCCGCATAACGGCAAGGCTGAATAAAACCCACTTTGAGAAGTTTTTGGATTTCTTCCTTGATTTGAGGCATTAGATCCGAGCTCATTCGCCTTGGAGGTTGTTTGTAAGGTTTACAACCTTCTTTGATAGGCAATCGATGCTCTATTAGACTTCTTGTCAAACCAGGCATCTCTGAATAATCCCATGCTAAACAATCAATGTTGTTTCTAATAACTTCGAGCATCATTGTTTGTTGCTCTTTAGACAAATAACCACTTAACCTGATCACTTTTGGAACCAATTCGGTTCCTAAATTAAACTCCAATAATGGGTCTTGTGATGAAGCTGTTGGTTCTGTTTTTTCTAATAAATCGGGCCAACGAAATTGTTCATCTTCTTGAAGGTGAACATCCAGAATCTCTTTACTATTTTCTGCTTTATGTAATAACTGCTTTAAATAGAACTTATTAATAAGAGAACTACATACTTCTAAACTTGTATCATCCATAATAAACAAATTATATGGGAAATGGGCGTGGCTTTATCATGAGCCATACAATAAAGGTGTTCTTTTAATAGAACATCGAGTTCTGGCCAGTGACTTTATAACCCTTGATTGGGTATTCCCTGGCCATATACAACTGAGACATCGGAGCCAAAGGACTGGAATAAAACACTGACTCTTCAACTTGTTCTGATACATCGAATGGGTTGTCATTTGCTTCCATTTTGAAGACCTGATTTCCTTCCCAGAACATTAATTGTTGGTGCAGGGTTGATGGCACACATTGAGAGGCATGAATCCAGTCTCTTCCCAGCAAGAGAGAGTATGTAGTATCTGCGTCCACAATAAAGAAAACAGTGGAGATCTTCTTTGGTCCGACCTCGATTGTGGCAACCATCATGCCTTCAGGCTTAGTCGGCTGCCCTGTAAAACTTGTCATTTCGAATTCCACAGGAGACAGATCATGAATTCCTTTCCCTAGCTTCTTGAGAGTCTTCAATGGCATAACATTAAAGACTGCCCCATTATCCACAAAAACCTTTGTGATTGGTTTCCCACAAATGTGAGCATTAACATACAGAGGTTTCAAATGGGAGATCGCACCCTCTGGAATAGGAGGAAACACAATCGAAGGTGCCTCCGTTTGAGGCTCGGAATCTGTAGTCTTTGCCCACTCTGTTTCCTCTAATTCATCATCTACCAAGAATGCCCATAAAGGTTCGTCCATAGTATCATCTACCAGACTCGCCCACATCGGTTCATCTCTCATCTGATTAATCTCTGTCATTCGACAAGGGATTCGTGGTCCCAGACGAGATTTAACAGATCTTGAACTTTCCTCTGTAGTTACAACTTCTTCCTTTGTCTTATCCCGAGATTGAACCGTCAAAGATTCTATACGGAATTCTTCAGGAGATGGATTGATGTTAATCCGTTCACAATGTTGGCATCTAAAACCTCTAATTATTTCATCTGCCATTCCTTTACCTTTCCCCTGTCCCGACGAACTTCTTTTGGTATAGTTGGAAGCGCCTAATCCGTCATTCGGTTGCTTTCCTGAACAGACCCGACTGGACCGACTTTTTGGAGACTGAATGGCTGCTCCCTGCTCGTTGGTCGTTTGTTCTGTAAACTGATCTCCTGCCAAGTGGTCGGCTGCTTTTTGTTCGTCGGTTCGTTGTTTTGCTGAAGGAACTCGTTTCCCATACTTTGCAGCATACCTGCGTTTGGCATTGCGAATCTGTGTACGATTCATACCTGGGAAACGAGGATCTATATCAACGGGTAAAGGCTTTTTATTTCGAGCCCAATTGTTCCCGACTGAACCTGTTTTTCTGGTCGGGTGGTCACGCACTAAAACCCTTTCTTTCACCTCTACATTAAAAGAACCGTCTGGACGGTCCCATTTTTCAGCGACTGGCCTTTCAACAACTTTGAGTCGTTCTTCCGGTCGGCCACTGTTTGGCTGACTTCCTTTTTTTGTTCCGGGGCTTGCCTGAGTTCGTTCCCCTGTATGTCCATCATTGGCCGAACTTTTCCCTGTTTCCGAACTTGGTTGGATGTCAACCATTGCCGTTGTTACTTTCGGAAACGGTTGCTGGTCTACACCTAGAGTGATGTATTTGAGCCGACCTGTCTTGATGGCTTTTTGAATTTCCTTCCTGAAATGAGTACACTGACTTGTATTGTGTGTGAAAGAATTATGCCACTTACAATATGGTCTCCCTTTGATTTCTTCTTTAGTGGCCAATCTTTGCCCCTTTGGAATACGGATCTGCCCATCAGTCAGTAGGATATCAAAGATTTCATCAGCTTTCGAACTATCAAAAGTCGGTTGCTCCTTTCCTTCAGATCCTGGTACTGGCTTCAATTTAGGGCATACATAAGGTTTTCCAGAAAGGATTTCGGCTGCCATCTCTTCTGACTGATTAAAATCAAAGTCACATGTTTCTGTTCCCATACTCGCCATATGTTGGCCTCTATTACGCCTGTTATGCTGATCTTCCTCTCTGAACAAAGACTCTAAACGTCCTGCCTTGGATGCAAGACTTGCCAAATCCTCAACATCCAGGGCAGTGAGTGCCTTTCTTAAGCGAGTATGCATATTCCGGACCACTAGATTGGTCATCTCTTTCTCACTGATTACCGTAGGACATCGTCCTTTCATCAATCGCACCCTTTCTATAAACTGTGAAGCAGTTTCTTCTGGATACTGTCTCAATTCAAGTAAATCAGTTAAAGAAACAGTTGGTAAAGGATTGAAGAATCTGGCATGAAATGCCATCTCCAGTCCTTCCCACGTCTGAATTTGTCCAGGAGGCAGACTTGCAAACCACGAAAACGCTGTTCTAGTAAGAGATAAACCAAACAGCTGCAACTTATAAAAAGGGTTATTGCCAACTTCTCCTAATTGTGCTGTGAACCGACCAACATGTTCTATGGTGGAAGATCCGTCCTCCCCTGAGAATGCATGAAAATCGGGTGGTCGAAAATTCCTTGGGAGAGGGTGTTCATTAATGATCCTTTCTGGGAAAGGTCTCTGATATGCAGGGCGGTTAGCCATCTGAGGAGTTAATCCATACTGATCCCTTAATATATGTGCAATCTCATCAGGATCTACATGAAAGCGTTGATGATCAGGAACATGGAACGGATCCTGCACAGGAATATGAATAGGATCATGTATATATCCTTCAGGCCTGTCCTCCCTTGTATTGTTCGGCTGCGGATTGGTAACCCTTGGTCCCAGTGGAACATTGTTGGGAAAAGTCAAAGGAGATTTTCCCCTATCCATTCGGTTGGGATTTGTGGCACTTGGGAATGTACTATCCACGAATGATGGCCCTGCGAAATTTGCCTGTGGTCTGGACGGTGACACTCCTGGTGGCGTTTGAGTGGGTTGAAGACTAACCCTTGACAGTGCTTGATCTATCATGTTCTGCATCAGACTCTGTTGCTCACGCAACATGTTCGTTTGTTGTTCACGCAACATATTCTGCATAACCAAAGTGTGCTGGTTGTTCATTTGTTGAACATAAGACCACCAATCAGTTGGTGGTTGTGGGATTTCCCCGGCATTTGGCACAATAGGTGGTGGAACGGATTCTCCCACTGGTGCCGAAGATGATTGAGGTTGTGAACCTGCCATATGGACCCTTCCGATGATACGGCCGGATCTTAGACGTATGAAATTATCGCCGGAATTGGAATGAGCAATTTTGTCTTGCTCCCACTGTGGTCGCCAATTTGTTGATGTAATTTTTCAACAAAAATAAAGTAAAATTCAAAGATATAGAAAATATCCTTAAACTTGATTAATTAGTGCCTGAGATTAGGAATCTCTAAACACTGTATGGTACAGAAAATAAAATGGAAAATAAAAGACTGAAATTTAAAGTGGTGATCCCCAAATCTGACTTTGCTTTGTTGAAGTTGATTGAAGATGCCCTGCCAAATGATTATCCAAACCTTTAAATATTCTCTGGGAAACCGTACTGAAAACCGTCACCCGAACGGTTACAACGTCTCCTTCCCAACCGTCTTCCAATCCTTCTCCTGCTGACGCGTGTCCTCAGCAGACCAAAATTATCCCTATATTCCACTCTTTGAGCTGGCCACAGACCTTCCGCCCTTTAGGCCCGACTGCCAAACTACAATAGTATGGGTCCGACTGCCAATCCTCCCGACTTGCAAACCATCTGACTTGTTTGGATTAGTTACAGACATCCCGACTAACAAACCACCTGATTTGTTGGTTCTGCCGCAGAATTCCAACCTGAGAACTTCCCGACCTGAGGACCTCCCGACTTGCGGACTTCCCGTCCTGAAAGCCACCCGACCTGCGGACTTCCCGTCCTGAGGGCCTCCCGACCTGCGGACTTCCCGTCCTGATGACTTTATGCCTTGAGGACCTCCCGACCTGAAAACCTTCCGACTTGAGGTCTTTCCGTCTTGAGGACCTACCGACCTGAGGTCCTTCCGTCCTGATGACTTTCTGTCTTGAGGACCTCCCGACCTGAAAACCTTCCGACTTGAGGTCTTTCCGTCCTGAGGACCTACCGACTTGAGGTCCTTCCGTCCTGATGACTTTCCGTCTTGAGGACCAACCGACCTGAGATCCTTCCGACCTGAGGTCTTTCCGTCTTGAGGACCTACCGACCTGAGGTCCTTCCGTCCTGATGACTTTCTGTCTTGAGGACCTCCCGACCTGAAAACCTTCCGACTTGAGGTCTTTCCGTCCTGAGGACCTACCGACTTGAGGTCCTTCCGTCCTGATGACTTTCCGTCTTGAGGACCAACCGACCTGAGATCCTTCCGACCTGAGGACTTTCCTTAGAAATAAACCTATTTTCCTTGATTTCCTCACGGTGTCCATCAGCCAGTTCAATCAACTCTATTGCCAGGCCCATTCTTCTTTTTACCTTGGGCTTTTAACCTAATTCTAAATTTCGTACGTAACAACTACGTAGCACATTCGTGTGTGCTACGTGTATAACACTCTCCCTTGGATGTTTTTATACAAAGAATGTGCCTCGTTAAAACCTTACTAAGAAAAAACCCCGTGGGACAAAAAATTCTAGTGAAGGAAAAAGAGTACAACATTCTTGTATCAATTTGCTCCCCCTGATCTGTGCATTATTTGAGATCCCTTAACCGACGCATCCCAATTTTCTTCACCAGTTTTTCAAATGTTGTTGTCGGCAATGCCTTGGTTAATGTATCTGCCAAATTATTATCTGATCGAATTTGTTGCACATTGATTTCACCATTTTGTTGTAGATTATGAGTGAAAAAGAATTTTGGTGAAATATGTTTCGTTCTATCTCTTTTGATGTAACCCCCTTCTAATTGGGTGATACAAGCTGCATTATCTTCATACATTGTAGTTGGAAGAATTTTATCGGCAGGAATTAACCCGCAATTTCTCAGAATATGTTGAGTCATTGATCTCAACTAAACACATTCTCGACTAGCTTCATGTATTGCCAATATTTTAGTATGATTTGAAGAAGTGACAGTTAGAGTTTGTTTCATTGAACTCCAAGAGATCACAGTTTTGCCACAAGTAAATATATATAGCCGTTTGAGACTTGGCTTTATGAGGATCAAATAAATATCTTGCATCGGCAAAACCAATCAATTCATATCGAGAATATTTTGAGTAAAATAACCCGAGATCAATTGTTTCGTGGAGATAGCGAAAAATATGCTTAATCCCATTCCAATGTTGTCGAGTAGCCGATGAGAAGAATCTTGCCAATAGATTTACAACAAATGATATATCAGGTCGGGTGTTGTTGGCAAGATACATTAATGCGCCTATAGCACTCATATATGGCACTTCAGGGCCAAGTATTTCTTCATTTTCCTCTTTTGGTCTAAATGGATCATTTATTGGATCGAGTGCTCTGACAATCATTGGGTACTTAGCGGATAGTGACTTATCCATCAGAAATTGTTTCAATACCCTTTTGGTATAATTTGATTGGTGGATAAAGGTTCCACACTCCAAATGCTCAATTTGCAAACCAAGGCAAAATTTAGTTTTTCCAAAATCTTTGATCTCAAACTCATTTTTCAGATATTCAACAGCTTTCTGGATTTCATCAGGAGTTCCAATTAAATTGAGATCATCAATATCTACAGCAATGATTATGAATCCTAACCGATTTTCTTTATGAAAACAAATGGACATATATGGTCATTTATGTAACCTTCTTCTATTAGGCTTTCTCTGTGGTAATTGTACCATATTCGGCCTAATTGTTTGAACATATACAAAGATTTTTGTAATTTAATGGAATATGATTCTTTTGGCTTTGATTTGAATGATTCAGGTATGTTAATCCCTTCTGGAATTTTCATGTAGACATCATTGTCTAAGGAGCCATAAAGGTAAGCAATAACTACATCAATTAATCGTATATCAAGATTTTTGCGTACTGTCAGGCTCACCAAATACCTGAATGTTATTCCATCCATGATGGGTGACTATGTGTCTTCAAAATCGATTCCCGATCTCTGGGAAAAACCCCGGGCTACAAGCCTTGCTTTATATCTTGTGATATCATTATTTTCATTTTTTTTTTCTCACAAACACCAACCTGTAGCCAAGATGTTTTACATTTATAGGTGTTTGGACTACAGGGCCGAATACTTGCCATTTATTCAGTGAGTCCAATTCAGACTGAATTGCATCTTTCCATTTTTTCCCAATCATCTCTTTTCCGACAGTCATCAACTGATTTTGGTTCATAATCCTCATCATTTTTCATTATATCGAGTGCTACAAAATATGCAAATGCATCATCAATATTTGTTTTCTTTCTGTTACAATATTTTCCACTTGTGGTATAGTTAACAGAAGTTTCAATAACTTCACCATCATTTTCATCAGAATTTTTAGTATCAACCTCTTCAGGGGTTGTACTGACCTTTTCAGGTATCTGATCATTATTGATCTCTTCACCAGTATTTACAATTTTCTTCTTTCGTGGTTTCTTATCCTTGGAACCCAACTGTTTTACTCGGGCAGTATGCCCATTAGCACTCGACACTTTCCCTTATGGGATATTTATTTTAGTTGGTGCATTTTCTACTGCAATATATGATTTCGTAACTCTGACAGTATCATTAAAAGCATTAGGCAATTTATTTGCAATTTCTGCAAATGCACAATTATTTGAATATCAAGTTCACTATGTTTCGTATGAGGATCAAATTCAAATGGTATTTTCCAAAAATTTCTTTTTTCAGTTGATTACTGTCTCCCCCTATTGTCGGGAAATGAGATTCATCAAAGTGACAGTATGCAAAACTTGCAGTAAATAAATCACCCGTTGTTGGTTCAAAATATTTTGCAATCGAGGATGAATCACACCCGACATATATACCCAACCTTCTTTGAGGTCCCATTTTCGTGCGTTGGGGTGATGCAATTGGCACATAAACAACACACCCAAATATTCGCAGGTGAGATATATTTGGTATTTTTCCAGATACCAATTGAGTAGGGGAATAACAGTGATAACATGTCGTATTTATTTTTACGAGGGCTGCTGCATGCAATATGACGTGTCCCCAAGCTGATACGGAAAGTTTAGACCTCATTAACAATGGTCTAGCAATTAATTGCAATCTTTTGATAAGGGACTCAACCAGATCATTTTGCGTATGTACATAGGGAATAAGATATTCCACAGTAATCCTAATTGATATGCAGTAATCATCAAATGTATGTGATGAATACTCTCAAGCATTGTCTAAACGTATTTTATTTATCGGGTGATCTGGAAATTGTGTTTGCAATTTAATTATTTGTGCAAGTAGTCTAGCAAAAGCTAGATTGCGAGTAGATAACAAACATACGTGTGACTATCGTGTTGACGCATCAATTAGTACCATAAAATACTTGAAGGGTCCACACGGTAGATCGATAGGTCCACAAATATCTCCCTAAATTCTTTCCAGAAAAGCTGGGGATTCGAATCCAATATTTGTTGGAGATGGCCTGATTATTAACTTCCCTTGGGAACATGCAACATAAACAAATTCATTTGAACTCAAAATATTTTTCTTTTTCAATGGGTGGCCATTTTGAATTTTCAACAATTCGTCTCAACATTACATTGCCAGGATGCCCAAGTTGATCGTGCCGAGTTTTAAATTCGCTAGCAGCCATTTGGTCTACTAGGTGATATATTTCAACGGCACTGACTTTTGAATAATATAAGCCGGAAGAAAATGATGACAATTTTTCTTTCACAATTCTTTTGTCATTCACAATCTGAGTAATCAGGAGATATTCGTTTTCTGCCTCATTCAATGTTTCAATGTGATACCAATTTTTTCGAATATCACTGAAGTTCAGTGAATTCCTTCGAGCTTTGCTCGAGAACAAGGCATTTTCAATTGCCATTTTTGTCCCTTTAGGGAGAAATACAGTAGCTTTTCCCGAGCCTTCAATTATTTTTGATGCACCACTGATAGTAACAATAATGATCTTTCCCATTTTCATGTGAGAAAAATAACATTTGTTTTTCAGAATGTTGTGAGTCATATCACTATCGATAAGGCATATATTGTCATCGGCTCCAAAATATTTGGCATCCATATCTTTGCAAGAATGTAAAAATAATAAAAGACATGTATTAGTAACATAATCAAAATAGACTTTTATTATAATGGGTAATACAAAAAGGGGCAGAAAGGATCAAAATAACAAAAGAGATACAACAAATATTTTATCATTTAACATCATCAGCTATGTCAAGCAAATCATCGGCATCCGGGTGTGTGATATTTTCATTCATCACATCATCAAATGTGTCATCGTGGGCAGCATGGTTTGTTTCGGCAGCAACTTTTCCCTGCCTTTCTTTTGAGACCCGATACAGTTCAGCTAAGTGACTAGCTATGCGACAAACATGGGCCCAATGGCCTTTGATTCCACACTGGGTGCATTCTTCGTCATTGTTTCTGTTTCTCCCGGTATTGAACCTATGTTGTCGTCTGTATAGCCTTATGTCATTATAACATTGATTTGACACATATCGGGGCCTGTTTTGATAATTATTGTGACCGTATGCATTTGTCTGGCCCCGACCACAATTTTGATTTCGATCGCGATCAATTCGTTGATTTCTGACATGCCCACGACCACACACCAGATTTTTTGGTTGTATTGCATTTTTCTTTGGAAATGAATTTGCACCTTTCGGCCGTGATTCGTGATTTTCCATCAGCAATTCATTATTTTGTTCGGCCAACAAAAGAAAAGTGATCAGCTCAGAATATTTTTAGAGGTCTCTTTCGCAATACTGTTGCTGCAAAACCATGTTAGAGGCATGAAAGGTGGAGAAAATTTTCTCCATCATATCAGATTCGAATATATTTTCGTCACAGTGGCGTAACTGAGATGTTATTTTGAAAATAGGAGAATTATATTCTTGGACTGTTTTAAAGTCCTGAAGCCATAGGCTTTGCCATTCGCTTCGTGCTATTGGCAACAAAGTCAACCTCAAGTGATCGTATTTTTCTTTCAATCTCTCCCACAATTCAACTGGGGATTCCAGCGTTACATACTACATTTTCAGTGCCTCATCGATGTGATAACACAAAAAGATAATGACCATTGCACGATCTTGGCTAGGGGAATTTTTATCCCGAGCAATGGTATTTTCCAAGCCCATTGATGCCAGATGCATTTTAACATCGCGAGCCCATACCATATAATTTTAGCCAGAAACGAGGAGAGGGAGAAATTCATGTTTAGCAATGTTAGTCATAAGATAAAATATAAAATATTATCTTGCGGAAATTAAAATATATAATCGCGCTTATAACGTGTTGTATTATTATGATAGAACTAGTCAATAAAAATATTAATTATCTCTACCGCTAACTACTATTTTATATATTATATTATATATATAATATAAAGTATATATATGTATATGTAAATGTGTGTGCAGTTGTGGGTGTATGTATAATGTATAAGTAAGTTATTATTATATATATATATATATATGAGTTTGTATGTATGTACGTGTGGGTGTGTGATGATGATGACAATGGTGTAGTATGATATTTTTGAATGTTTGACGTAGGAAGATAGAGAGAATAAGAGATGTGTATTTCATTTAATTCAACCCATATTTATACATGCGGAAAACTTATATTTATACATGCAGACCTTGATGCGAAGGAATTAAAAAATACATATTGACTACGTAGCGCATGTGTGTGCTATGTGTATAACACAATAATTTATTTAAACTTTGATCCCTATTTTATGAATTTTTTTTCTCTTTAGAAAATTTATGTAAATTTGGTTGCCCAGGAATATTTAAAAAATAATAATATTTTAATATTACATTTGTCCTAGGATAGGTGACTATTTTCTTTTTTTACTTTGTCTAATTGATGATTTGTTTCTATTTTTATTAAATTGATTTATTTTAAAAATAATTAATAAATATAAATTAATTTAGTTACATTTCTAACCACTTACATATAATATAGGAACAAATGAAATATCTATTTTGGAATGAAAGTAGTATTAAAATGAATTAAGTAAAAATACTCTCTCCGCCAAAGCTATATTTCACCCGAATTGCAACTGTATCAACTTCCAAGGAGGCGATAGATATTTTGAAACAGGAATACATGGGTGCGAGGCAAGAAATTACAGTTAAATTGCAAATTCTACGTCGAGCTTTCGAGAGTTTGTTTATTAAAAAATTAATTAAAAAAATAAAAAATAATAAAATAATTACTATTATTTAATAAAATAAAAATAACCAAATTTTGAATAAATAAAATTATTTATCATTTAACTATTTAACTATGGAATAATAATTAACCATTTCATTACCACCTATACGGTTAGTCTCTCGCGTTATATATATATACGCCCACAAATGCTTAAACCCTAGCCGCTCTCTCTCTCGCTCGCTCGCTCGCTAAAACCCTCCTTCAGGTAAGCCTTGTTCTCTTTCTTCTGCAAAATTGTTTGTGTTCAGAGATCTTTTCTTGTGTATTTGCACGCTCTTGTTGAATAACCATTTCGAAAGGTGTCTGAGCTTCGTATTGAGATAACGCAATTTAAGGTATAATAAGAAGTTGCCGTGCTGTTTATCGTCTACGGCGAAGTAATCTCGTGCATTCATTCCCTGCGTTTTCTTTTGCTATCTGAGCGAATCTTTTATTAGTAAATCGTGTATCTGTGTTTGATCGGATCATTCAAGTGCTTCCTGTTTCAATTAGTTGGGGGTGATGCTTGGAATAAAGAAGAGGGTTTCTGTTGCAGATCCCTTAGTGTTCAAAGTAAACCGTTCTACCGGCTTCTCCTAAGCGTCAGTTTTGTAGCGTAGAGAGCTGTTATAAGCATTTTTATTTATCTTTGGCAATGTGTGTTAGTTTCTCTGTGACTAGGATTATTGTGTGGATTGTTGTGCGTTCGGACTATCCAAAGCTTATCATTATGCACTGTCAGTTTGTTTGAAAGTATGATGAAGAAAATCATGACACCAAAATTTCAGTCATCAGACAGTTTCACATATATATACAAAAATGCAAAGGATAAAATTATTAGGGATTGTGAGTCATTTGTTGTATAGGTGTTAGGAAGAAATTCACCCACTGAATTACTGCTACTTGCTTATTTATCAACTGTAGATTTAATTGACCTGGACAGCTTCTTGGAAGATGGCATTCTACAACAAAGTTGGGGCTCTACTGAAGCAGAGCATTTCTGCTAGTGGTGCCATGAATGGACAGCCTTCTATGTTTAACGCAATGCGATGCATGTCCACAAAGCTTTTTATTGGAGGTTTTCTTTCTTTTCTTCTTTCTGTTTGCTGGCTATTTACATTTATTTTTTCTTCTTGTCATGTGGTCTCATACACCACTCATTCCTTGTTATTACAGGCCTTTCATATGGAACTGATGATCATTCACTGAGAGATGCATTTACCTGCTTTGGTGATGTGGTTGAGGGTGAGTAAGATGGAATGGGAACTATCTTCAAATTTTTTGAATGTAAAATCGATTCTTATTATAATATAAAAAATAGATGTTTAATTTGATATTTGTAGTAGAAAAATTTTGAAGGTATTGTAGAAATTCTTTAAAATCCCTTGAACGAATATGTGCTCTACATTGGTTTCCCTATTTAGTTTAGTTTTAGGATCCTATGAGAATCTTAGGTATAGCTTCGTTTTATCCAAAATACATGCTTCTGATGTGAATTGAAACACTGGTTTGAATTTTATTTTTTTCTTTTTCGTGGCTGACCTCTTGGGGAATTGCCTGTATGTGAGTTGTGACTCTTAATTAACTATGAATGTGTTGGTATGTTTTACTGCACTTGGTTTTTAATTGATCTTCGGGGCGGGCATGGTTCAGTCTCAAGAATTTGGGTTCAGTCCTGAATCTCTATCTCCCTTTGTGTTTGCAGCTAGAGTTGTTACTGACAGGGACTCGGGGAGGTCACGTGGATTTGGATTTGTGAACTTCTCAAGTGATGAATCCGCCAGCTCAGCTCTATCGGCCATGGATGGACAGGTGTGTTTATCTTTTCTCTAATCAAAGGGTGAATTTCCGAGTTTGATGTGGTTTTTGTTACGGCAGCAATTGAATGGGAGGAACATTCGGGTGAGCTATGCACAGGAGAGAGTCCCACGAAGCAGCTATGGTGGTGGTGGTGGTTATGGGGGCGGCAACCGTGGGGGCGGCGGCTATGGCGATGGTGGTAGTAGATCAAATGAAAGCTTTTAAGAGTGAGGCGCTGCATATATCACATTATATAAATTATGATTATGGTTGTTTCTTTCTTTCGGCACTCTTAACTCAACTCTTCTTCAACAATGATGTGTTATAGTCTTGCGACTTACTTGTCCACTTTGCTGTTGCCTTTTTTCTGCTTAATTAGTTTGGCAAAATTCCTCATAATCCATACGTGATTTCAAGAGTTCGTACCATTCCTAATGATATGGAAATTATCCTTCCTGAATTTTCTTTTAGGAGTTCGCAATATTTTTGATAAACAATAGGGAATCTGGCCTAATCTCCAATGTATTTTATGTAATATTTTTTCAAATGATGGTAGCGAATATATATATATACACTTTCCAAAATATAAATTTTCTGCAAGTCCAGTCAAGCCCAATTCTTCTTAACAATAGTCAAAGCCCGATAATATATTTATAAAGACAGATTATAAGTTGGAGTTTATAGCTGTTTTAATTTTATTTTTTTTTTTTGAAAAAAAAAAATCTCACTTATTTCATAGATATGTTATCGTGGGAAATTCACCCTTTATTTTGCTATATAAATTATCTTAAACTAATTTTATTAGGGAGAAAGAACTTTCAACAATAGGGGTTGTAATGGGCAAACTTAATATTAATTCAGTGCGTCAGATACACAATTTCCTAGTGTATTATTTTTTTCTTAACCTTCATGTTTACAAGATTACTAATACTTTAACAAATTGAAGACAAAAAAAATAAAAAAGATAAAAAAAAAGAAATGAATAAGATATTTTTACTATCACAATGTTTTATTTTAGATTCTATGGTTGGCATATTTTATTAGCAAAATTGCGATCATACAATAATAACAAAATTATTAATATTGGCCCAAAAGTAGATCAAACACCTAGCAGCAAAAACGATCATTAAAAAATTTAGTAAATAATATGAACAAATTGTTAATCCAGTTAGGTTATACAAGACTTATATTTGGAGGATTCTAACTCAAACGTGATTCATTATCAAAACCATTGAAATACAAGTACGATCGAGCTACACATTCAAGAAATTGATTTCATTGTTTCTTGATCATTTCCAACTCTAATCTTATTCTCCAACCCTTCTTACTATCAATGATCGATAATCACTCTTTGTTTTTTCTTCAGACTTCTATAATGATCCCCTCACCATCTAATTCACCTCACTACCAAATTTGTTACAATAAACTCAAATTTCCTCCATTGATGATTCACCGATCTGTTACATGTGTCGTAACGGGACCACAAGAGGTTTCTCGGACAATAATAATGTGGGCCTTAATAATCTTTGCCCTCAGGTTGCAAAGGTCCAATCTCATGCTGCAACTCATTCAACGTCCAGACAACCTTCAAATATCAATCAAAATTCAATCGAGAAAATAACAAGCAACAATCTCCCATTTTTTTGTTGATGTTTTCCAACCACGAAGGAAGATAGAAAACATACTACTATCATATATACAATGAACTGCGAAAAATGAATCTTTACCTAGCAAAGAAAGCACAACCAACCAAAGGCAAGCCTAACCATTGTTCAAGTTCAACAAGAATGAAAACACCAAATACCTAATGGCAAATATGAACAACAACCAAAAGCTGTAAATGACAACAACTTCTCTCTTTTGGGAAACAATAATCTAAAAAGGAATATCAATTCATTGAATTATCGGACTCCTCTTTATCCATCACCGTCACCTCATCTGCCTCATCAATGTCGCCAATACTTCCCATAAGCATGAACCCAAACTATTAATACCAAACATTCTCATTTGACCAGAATGTTGATCACTTTTGTTGCAGAGATACACTGTCACGTTCAAACACTCTTCCAAGAGGACATCCATTACTGCAAGGAGCACATTCTAGGATTCCGTCGAAACTCTTCAAATTGATTCGAATCGAAGGCCTTGGTTAGAATGTTTTTAATATTAGTCTCAATGATCTTGACACACATTGGATGAGCAATCAATGTCCACACTTTACTTCTTTCGAATTGTGGTAGATCTTCTTGCTGTATTTTGAAGGACCTTCAGCTTTTGATTCGAAATTTTTGGCTTCAGAGTGCAGTTCATACGATGTCTAAATTGGTCTGACTCCTGTTCACTGTCAACTATTTTCTGCAGATCCGTTCCATTCAATTCCAATCCGTCTTCATTTTAGTCTCGATCTTTTTCTTCACCCAATTCACTGTAGAACTTCACATTGACTGATTCCATGACCTTCCCACTTCTTAGGTTATACGCCCGATTGTTATTTGAGTATCCCAAGAAGATTCCCTATTCCGCTTTCGAGTCAATTTTTCCCAACGCTTTTGTGTCATTTAGAACATAACATCTCTACCTGAAGTTCAAAAGTACTGGACATTTGGTATTTTTCCTTTTCAAATCTCATACGGCATCGACGTCATGTAAGGCCTCAAATAGATCCTATTGACAATATGACAGACAGTGTTAATTGTCGTTGCCCATAGATTCTTAGGTACCTCATTCTCTTGTGTCATACACCTTGCTATCTCCTGTAACATCATGTTCTTTATTTTAACAACGCCATTCTGTTGAGGAGTCTTGGGAGCCGAAAACTCATGTATAATTCCTCTTTGATTGCAGAAATCCTCGAGGGACTTATTTTTGAATTCTCGTTGGTGATCACTCCTGATCCTCATGACCTTGGATCCCTTCTCATTTGACATCTACTCGCACTATACGTGAAAGTTATCAAAAGCTCACTTTTGTCCTTAAAAAACCAAACCCAAGAATATCTTGAATAATCATCGACAATAACCATAATATATCTCTTTCCACCAATGCTCACAACTTTAGTAGGCCTTATAAGATCAAAATGTAATAGCTTTAGACATCTGATGCGCAAGAATCAAACAACCTGTGATCAATTCTCCTCTTATTTCCTTTGCAACAACCACCACATATGACAGTCTTAAAAATTGACATCTTAAGTAGTCCACGAACAGCTCCAAGATTACTAATGTTTATTAGATTCTGGAAATTGGTATGGCGAAGCCTCATATGCCACATCGTGAGGTCTTTTTTTTGAGTTAGAAACACTATTTCCGGAGTTTGAGTGAGTACATGGAATATTTTTTTTTGATCTAGCTCCCTTCATCATTATCTCTCTCACACTCCTAACCTTACAACCAATTTTTTGTGAATTTCACTTTCATGCCATCATCATATAGTTGACTGATGCTAATCAAGTTGGTGTTGATAGTATACCCTTTTAAGCTCAGGAATCCCTTTGAATTTCAAAGCACCATGCCCAGAGAATTTTTCATTTTGCTCCACTCCAAATACGACATTCCCATATTTTGTTTCACGACAATTCAACAGAAGCTCCCTATGATGCGCCATGTGCCTAGAACAACCATTGTCAAAGTACCATGTATCATTTTTTTCACCACTTAGCATGGAAAAAACAATTAAACAAGCTCCTTGATTTACCTTCGGTCTCTACACTAATCTTGCCATAATTCTATTCTTCACGTATTTTGATAGCTCAAATACCTTTCTGCTCAAGGATAAATCTTGCTTCATTCGATCACAGTCTAACACCTGATGTTCTGTTTATTTTCAGTACCTGCAATTCGACAGTTGTCTACCGGATCTTAGAATATTCCTTTGATTTTCAGAAAGATTTTGAACAAAATGTATTTCAGAAGTAACCTGATTGATTCTTAGTTGATTTTGAAAGTAATCCACCTCTGATAAATGTTGTCTAAGAAGTTCCAGCTCTATGAGTGTAGCCAATCCCACTATGATCATCGTATGGTTTCCCAACATTCAATAATTCATCGAGATTTTGTTTCTTTTTCATCAACCTACTAGTTTCACTTTCTAATTATTTCTTTTCCATTTTCAACTTGTTAATTTTCTCCAGCTGTTCATTAGAGGCTTGAACCAACTTTTCACTTTTGGCATAAAACTCATCATTCATTTCAGTTCATCTTTTATGTACTCTCATCATTATCTCAATGTTTTGTCCAACCTCATGACTCATGCTTTTAATTTGCCATTTTAGAGAACCACAATTTGTGTTAAGCTACTACCATGTCCTATATAGAGACCAATTATTCACCTATCATCTTAATATATTCAACATTCTTCTTTTCTTTCTTTTTCTCATCATCATGAATAGTAAATGGAACCACCTCATCCTCCATACAATTTTTGTTTGTCATGGATAGTTTTTTGCTCTTCAGTTTTTTAATTGTTCTATGTAACTTCCATGGATTTCTTATCCTTTCTCTTGAATGTTGCACACTCAGTTCGAACATGATCATATCCATTGTACCTATAGCATCTAACATCATCTGACACACCTTGTTTCTTTATCATTATAAGTGGTTTCGGAGCATCACCTTTCTGGACAATAGGTAGCACCAATTTTTTGAATGTTCTGAGTAGGATGTCTATCATTTGTCCTGACTTTGATCAGATTTCCAATCTAAAATCCTGTTGCTTCAGCCGCCTAGTCTTTTTATCTTGGATTATTCGAGCCATTCGTTTTGTGATAAGGGCAAGCTCTTCATCACTATCTTTAGCAGCAACAGTTTCTGATGTAAAGGCCACTCGACGTTGAGTTTTAGATGCCAAAAAATTCAACTCATAAGTCTATAAATTTCCAATCAACCCATTCAATGAAATTGTGTCCACCTTATCCATTTCATTCAATGTTGTGATTTTCGGAGAAAATTTATCTGATACTGTTCACATCAGCTTATACCACCTTTCTCTCATCAATATTTCAGACCCAATAGATGTGTTTGACTCACCACAACCTTGAATCATTTTGTGTAAACAAGAGTAGAGTCATCATTCCTCATGAACAATCGATCAAACTCACTTTCAACCATTTGAAGTTTAGATTTCTTAACCTTCTCATCACCTTCGGAGGTTTCAAGTAATGCATCCCATGCCTTCTTAGCAGTAGTGCAAGTAGACACAATCTGAAATAGTAAGAGATATACTCCACCAACAATAGCATTGATTGCTTTTGAGTTGACATTGCACCAAGCCCTTTCTTCAAGAGTGTATTTAATCTTTTGCTTTTCCACAACCATGGTCTATGCCTTGTCATCTTCTTTCCCTGTTGGATCAACCATAATGGTCTTTTGAGGAGTAGTCCATCCATGAACGGTTGAATCCCAAGATTCTTCATTGGTCAACATGGTGAAATACATCATTTTCATCTTCCAATATTGAAAGTTGTCTTCATCTAGCAATAGAGGTCTTGTCACAGATGTTTCTTCCTTTGTTGCCATGATCAAGAATCACTCTTCAATAATATTCTTGAAGATGAGATATTGATATCAATTGTTGGCCCAAAATTCGATCAAACACCTAGCAGCAAGAACATCTCACTTAAAAAACATAAACTGTTGATTGGGTTATAGATGTTGATTGGTAAATTATGTAAGCCGTGAATTTGGCTAGATTTAGTTATTGATTAATAAGTCAATTAATGAATTGTGTAAGTCATGGATTTGACCAGACTTAGTTGTTGATTGGAAAGGCAGTTGGTGAATTATATTAGCTGTGGATCTGGCTAGACTTAGTCATTGATTGGTAATTTGATTGTTGAATTGTGTGAGCCAAAAATTTGGCTAGATTTAGTTGTTAATTGCAAATCATTTTTGAATTGCGTAAGTCATGGATTTGGTCAGATTTAGTCATTGATTAGTAAATATATTTTTAGACTTCCACAAAGAAAATTTTTTATACTCGCTTTTACTATATTTTAGCCTTCGCATCGGGGAACATGACACTTTTGTGTGATATTGTTCTGGTATTGGTTTGTGACAATGTAATGTTATTATTTGAAGTGTTACATCACTACCCTCTTTTTGAGTATGGCTTTAGCAAAACTTGGAGCGAAGGCTCTGAAAAAACATAACTAGTTAGGGGCTTGGTGAAAATATCAACATGTACATGTGTAGGATGAACTTCCTTTCGTAATGACATCTATTGATGTTACAAGATATCTCAATTTGCTTATTTCCCTCATGAAATAAAAAAATTTCAGTGATGTAAAGAGTAGCCTGATTATCACAATGTAATGGAATGAGGGTTATAACATTAATCTTGAGTGTCTCAAGCAAGTAAAAGATCCATAGTAATTCACAAGTAGTTGCACTCATACTTTTATACTATGAATCAGCTATAAAGATGCTAACTATGCTCTTCTTCTTATATTTTCAATAAATGAGATTGCTATCCAAAAAAACACAATAACATGTAATCAACTTTCTAGTATATGCATATGTACCCCAATCAACATGTGCATATACTTCCAGTTTGTGTGAAGTTCTAGATTTTTATTGAAGTCCATAGCATTGCATGGCTTTAAGGTACCTTAAACAATGCATGGATGTTTTCTAGTGGCTTTGGGTAGGTTTCGACATAAATTGACTTAATTGTTGAGTGGCAAATGTAAAGCCGGGTTTGGAAAAATTGAGATAAAACAATATCTCTGTGACTAAGGGAGGGATTATTGAGAGGTTCTCCATCTATTGAGGATTTTTTTAAGTCTTGATGGAAGTGGTGTACAGATAGCTAATACTAGATTCATCCTCAAGTATTCCAATATATCATGAATATACCTTTTCTTGAGATAAGAACACCTTACAGTTGGTTTGCTTGATCTCAATGCCAAGGAAAATATTTTTATCCCCTAGATCCTTGATACTATTTGACATCCCATATTTGATCAAAAGACAACCCAATTAGTAGAATTTCATCTACATAGATCGTCAAAGCCATAACCTCCATTTCTTTGCGTTTGAGATAGGTAGGCAGTAGTCATGTGGAGATTGATGAAAGCCAAAGTGAGTGTATTGAACCAAACCCTTGAGGCTTGTTATAGTCCATATAGAGGTTCGTTAGTCTACAAACTTGACATGGAGCTACTGAGTATCCTAGAGGAGCTTGCACGGATACTTCATCTTTCAAATTGTCATGAAGGAAGACATTGTTCACACCTACTTGCAAGATATACCAACCTTTGGTTATAGCCAATGCAAGCATCAATTTCATTGTGGTAATCTTTGTCACAATTGAGAAGTAATCTCCATAATCTTTAGTTTTCTCTTGCAAGTGACCTTTTGCTACCCACCCAACCGTGCTTTGTACCTTGTAATCACTCATTCTTTATCTTTTTTTATTATGTAAATTAATTTGCATCATATGGCTCTATTTCCAGGTAGAGCTGTAAAACAAACGAATAGTCCGCGAGCTCGGCTCGGTTTGGCTCGTTTGAGCTCGCTAAGAGCTCGTTCGTTAAGCTAAACGAGCCGAATACGAACATAAATTTTGGCTCGTTATATTCATGAACGAGCTTGAGCTTGTTCGCGAACGTTCAATAGTATTTATTAGAAAAATTAAATTAATAATTTTATATTTAATAAGTATATATATCTTTATAAATATTATATTTCATTCTATTTTTTATTCAGATTTATTAAAAAAATTATAATTATTATTAGCTAAATTTAATTTTTTAAAAAAAATTAAATAAATAAAATAAAATTTCTATTAACAAGCCGAGCCAAACACGAAAAAAACAATTGCTAAACGAACCGAGCTCAAACAAAAATTTCAGCTCATATCTCTTAACGAGCAAACACGAGCCGAACTCGAGTCCTTAACAAGCCGAGCTCAAACATGACAAGCTCGGCTCTATTCAGCTCGTTTACAGCTCTATTTCCAGGTGACAATCTCATTGTTCCCAATTATTATTATTTTCTAATGCATCAATTATTCTTTCATAGCTTGAATCCATAAGGAACTAGTAGCTACCTCATTATAGGTATAAGGTTATTCCTTCTAATCACTATAGACACAAACATAGTCCTTTATCCATTCTGGTCTTTTGATTCACTTATGAAATCTTTGGAGAGGAACTGATGTATTACTTTCCTTTCCCTAATCTAAATTAGTACATGTTGAATCACCTATCCCTGTAGCTTCAGTTGAGATGCTATCCTGAGTGGTGTCACGAGTAGGACTATCACTATGACCTGGGAAGTTATCATTTGGAGAGGTGTCCTTAGGATATAGGTGTATATTGACCTGGGACTTAATGTTAACAATAGATAGAGAGGATTCAGAGGTATTGTCAATATCCCCTTCTAGTTTTAGGCCAAGCAATATGTGCTCAAAGAAAATTGTGTTTTTGGTGATTACAAACTTTTCACTAAAGGAAACAAATACTTTGTATCACTTTATCCTTTTCTCATATCCCATTAAAATTTCTTTGATCCCTCTACTATTGAATTTATCTTTGTGAGGGTTAGTGTTGTAGACAAAGCACTAGAAGCCAAAAATCCTAATAAGATGATCGATATCAGGATTCTTCCCATACATCATCTCATATGTGATCTCCACTTCAACATTAAGTTGGGTAGCAGATTAATTAGGTGATCTTCTATAGGGATTACTTCACCCCAGAAATCTATAGGTAGATTTGCTTGAAATAGCATAACTCTAGCAGTGGTTAATAGATGTTTATGTTTTCTTTCTATCCTGCCATTTTGTTGAGGTGAGTAGGGATATTTCCTATGATGAGCAATGCTCTGTTCATGTAGAAGGGTCCTAAAATTAGTGGAGACAAATTCTCCACCATTATCACTTTTCACACACTTCACCTTGGTATCGGAATGAGTTTGTGCAAGTTTGACAAAGTACATAAAAGATCTTAGCAGCCTGAGACTTAACATTCATGAGGTAAACCCAAGTGTTTGTACTAAAATCATCAAGTATACTAAAAAAGTATCTAGCTCCACTAGTGGATGGCAAATAATATAGCCCACAAACATCCAAATGAATAAGATCAAAACATGTATTTGCATTTGAATAACTCGGTTCATAAGGGTTACTTTTGTGCTTTTCCAAATGACAAGCATCATAATGTGAATCAACACAGTTATTGTCACTAAGACTTAATAAAAGATAGTGCAATACTCTATCTAATGGATGTCTCAACTACTAGTGCCAGGGAAGGCCTTCCTTCACTGCACACACCTTCAATTTAGGACTCATGTCCAAGTAGTAAAGATGGCCTTTATTAATCTCTCTTCCCAATTCCTTTTGCTTCTTAGAGTCCTTTATAATGCATCTATCATACATCAAGATTACAAATACATTAAGGTTATAATAGAGTTTTCATATGGATATCGGGTAGTACTTGAAATTGGGAATCAAATAAACATCAAATAGTATAATGTTCATTAATCTTGACAGTTCCCGTATGAGTAGAAAGGTTCATCCAGAGCCATTAGATTATCAAATAATCCCTTCTCATTAGCAACATGGCAGGTTGCTCCACTATTCAATACCCAACCATAGCTACGATTAGATTTGTTACCAACAACATTCAGGAAAGTGGTATCTAATTGATGAACATCAAACAATTTGGTTTGCTAAACAGGAGACTTCAGCTGTGCAAGGAAAAGCTTGATTTTTTTCTTAACCAGATCACTCAAGGACTTATTTGAGGTGGTATGATCCTCAGAAAATTTCCTTTCTTCACTTGCTTGCAAAGTGACTTCTATAGTTGTAGTTCAACCTCATTGATAACATCTGCTGGTGTATAGTAAATTACGGGGAATTTTTGTTCGAAGATTGAGATGTAAAAAATTATTGAGAGCGATCAAATATAGTAAAAATTTGTGGTTGTAGACCCTGAATGGTTATCATAATTTTTTATACTCTTTGACTAGTGAGTTTCCAGGTCGAACACAGGGATTTTAAGTTGCGAATTTAAGTCAAGTGTTGATCTCATGAAAGCGGCGAAAATGCAGTAAAAGGACCCGCTTTGCAGCGGGTTTGAATCTTAATCTACAGAAAGCTGGAAAGATAGAAAGTGAGCGGTGGTGAGCGGATAAGGTGCCAACGATGGATGAGCGATAGGGACATGAACGGATGGCACAACGTATATGTATATAGATTGAGCGGTAGAGAGTGATGGAGAGGTGTTGTCTCTGAACTGTGCGTTACTCAATGGTTAGGTTTTCCTGGGTGAGATGAGCGAGTGGTGCTGGTGTTTAAACAAACATATATATTACGGAAGCGGGAGAATGAGATAATGGGGATATATAAATCAGATTATAAGGAATTTTTATCATTGGTACTTGAACTTAAGGGATTTACAACAAGACTTTAATGACACCCAGAATCAGAACATTATAACAAAGAAACCCTACTATCACCAGAAATTTCTGTGACCTAATACACCACCGCCTGTGCCCTATTAATTATCCCAAATTCTACCTCATTAGTGGCTTTACCTTTTTGTTACCTCTTTTTAATCAAAATTGAATTCAAACAAGTAGTTAAGCAGGTCGACAAGGCTACCACGTACTTAACTACTTTGAACTACCTTGAATCTCTTTGTGGCAAAAGACAAGGCTTGGATAATCAATCTTTATGTGCTCTTTATCAGCGAAGTGAAAATTCTCTACAATTAGGGTTTATATAAATGTGCAAAGTATGGGGGAAGTGATAATGAAGAACAAATGATATTTCATTACTTACTCTCAAAGCTGCAATTTCTAATTCTACGAAGACTGTAATTAAAGTAATAAACTGAACTAAGTAAGCAGTAAAGTGGTGGCCAAGGGAGAAGAGAAATCTCAACTCCCCATGCCATTCCTATGAAGAACTCCCTTACAGAGTTAGAGCTCTTGGAAAACAGGAAGACAGTTAGAGTGCGCGAAAATAAGTGCTAGTATACTCCTCTCGAAGTATATTTTACATACAGATATCTGGCCCTATTTATAGCAGGTGAAAGTAGCGGTTGCAAGAAGTTACAAAGTGGTTTTAACCGCTAGATAGTTAAGAAGTTGGTGGAGGTTATTCTGTTGAAGCAATTGCTGGCCATAACTTCCAGCGTGCTTGCTTCGCTTTCGTGAGCTTGTAAGGGCGGAGATCCTCGCTTGCCGGATGGCTGGAGGGCATCTCCATAGTTAAGCGGGCTTGCTTGTGTTGGCTAGTAGTGGAATGGCTGTACCGTTGCGGGTTGGACAGTTAGGCTATATTTGCGCTGAGTTACCGTCACTTTGCTGCGGTAGGTGTCTGGTCGCTGACCTGAGCATTGGAGCTAACGCTTGCGAGCGGAGGTGGCTATCGCTTGCGAGCGGTGGAAGCTACCGCTTGCCTCTCTTGCCTTAGCTTTTTTGAGTGATGGAGCCATCGCTTGTGAGCGGAAATAACTATCGCTTTTTTTATTTGCCTTAACTTTTCCGGATCCAAAACACCGCTTAAAAGGGAAAAGATTGTTAATAATCTCAACAAACCAACTCTGAATCATGCCAAGCGAGATAGATCAATAAAGTATGCCATAAATCAGTTATTGTGATAGTTTTTATACAGAAATTCAAGTAATACGTAGTTTTGTCAAGCGAAGAATATGCTCATATTTGGAGTAATCAAACCTCTTCACACTAGACCTTTTTTCATTCTCGAACAAACTAAATTATAAGATCAAAGAGTTATTCTGTTCACTACAGTTAAGTATTGCTTAAGATCAGTGCTATGATTGGGAACAAGGTGAATCTCGAATAGAGATAATTGATCCTTAAGCATTCAAACTTTTCATTTGATCTAACACGAGTGAAGTTATCCCGGTATCATCTACTTTGTTCGCTCAGCAGAGATTATTTTTTTGATTAAGGAAGTCTTCAGCCGAAGGGTGCGGAGAATCATTTTTTTTTTTTTTTGGATCAAGAATTTCAAGCAAACATTGTGTCTGCTCATGATCTTATTTGATTTTCACGCACCTAGGCCCTTTCAGCTCCCTTGTAATGATAGGTCCTCCATGCTTTGCTTACATCGTGTCTTAAACCATATTTAAGGATTTCTCTTTCCAAGTCATCTCTTGTGAGCAAATTCGATAGGCATAAGTTCGTTTGCCCTACTGAGTATGGGAAATTTGAAACGAAGGGGGCACTAATTCTTACAAGACATATCCGCTGTTACTTAGTTCAACATTAATATTCGCATTATTGATAAAGGTCGAGGGATGATTACTCAGTCTGGTGTTCGCAAGTTATCTAACTTTACTCTAAAATATATTACTGGGCTAACGCAGCGATGTATTAAAAGTATCTCAAATAAAAACACATGCTTTAGATTATGGTAGGCATACAATAAAGATAAATTTCACTTGTTACCAAAAATTGTTGTATCGTTGATCATTAGTCCTTGTACAGCCCTTGCCATTTCCAAAAAGTATGTACACGGGGGAGGACCCTATATCATTTCTTTTTCTCGCCTGTGGGTCCTCGTCCCAGAGGTAAATTCTTTGTCAGCTGTCGCACTAGCTCTTCCATTCTTTGAAGACTTTTCGTTGTATCGAGCTGTTGTTCCATAAGGATCGCGTTCTGCACCCAGGCTTGCAGCTTGAGTCTCTAGTGCTTCTATGCGCGCTTATAGTGCGGAGCTCGCCTTCCTGCCAGTGGTCAGTACTTCAGCCAAATTCCTTGCATGTGTATCTATCCGTAATTGGATTATTAGGTATTGGCTGAGCATGGCTTCGTCGAGTTCATCCAGTCATTTTCCTAAGGTGTCAAATGCGGCGCGGGAGGCTGATTTGCTTGCCTCCGCGGTTGCTGGTGACTGTTCCTCAGACTCGGCCGAACTGATGTCCATTGGCTCATTCTCATTTGTGGAATCAGGTGCTGGTTCGGGAGTGACGTCCATCAGGAACACAAGTTGTCTCGCTGCCTCGTACTCCAGCTGCTCTGCTCTCTTACGTTCCAATTATCTCCTGTATCGCAGCTGGATTTGGGTCAACGGCTTCCAATATTTTAGCAATTTGGCCAACACCTTCATCTTTCTTTTCTTTCGTCGCTCACGCTTCCGCTTTTGTTGTAATTGTTGCATTGCGGCGAGCAGCTGAGGTTGTTCTTCTCAAAATTCCTTCTCCTCTTCATCCCCTCCTCATCGAAGATTGTTTTTTCTGATTTTTCTTAGGCCGGAGTCAGAGTTTCTGCAGGTGTTCCAGTTCTTACTGGCGTTTTAGGACTGTATGGCATCGGCTCTGCTTCTGCCGTCCCCGGTGTTGTCTCTGTCGCTTGTGGAGACACTTGCAGAATAAGAAGAGTTGTTATGACTCCCTAGACCTTTTCGGTTTCACTGGAAGCTTCAGTGGTTGTGGCAGCGGGGACCTCGGCGGGTTGTTCTTTGTAAGACTCTACTGTGACATCGATTCCGCCGATGGTTTCTTCAGTGATAACAATCTCCCGCTCATCCTCTGGTCCAGCAGCAGTAGGCTTCTCTGCTCTCAGCTGGTTAACGGATGCGGTTTCATTGCCTGTTCCAGCAGTAGTTGGCACATTTGCCCCCTGCTGGTTGACGGGGACAGGTTCATCGCAAGTTGGACTCAGTGGCTTGGGTGGCACCCTCTCTGTTGTTGGCCTTGCTGGCGAGGGTTGTTCGGGTTGAGCGGTGGGTTCCCTAATGGTGATCCCCTTCCTGAGTTTTTGACAACAGAATCGTATCCTCAGTTGCTTCCTTTTCCACCGTTTTACCCTTCCCCTTCTCCTGCCTTGTCGCTCACCGAGGGGGTGTTGGATTTTTCCTGAGTGTTGCCTTCACCCTCTGCGTCTTCTTGACAGGCTCCGAAGCGCGGTCTTCTTTCCAATTTGACTTTTTTTCACCAGCGGCTGCCTCCAGGGCCTTTCCTCCCTTATCGCTCCTGGTCTTTTCTGCATCAAATATGTCCTCCTCTATCTCCCAAGCGAAGTGGTGGAACTCCTATTTCTCGTCAATGAGAGTTTCATTGAAGACGGTTCTAAATTTGGCCCTACAGCGGCCTCTTCTGGATTGGCTTCGGGTGCCACCTTTTCTCGAATTATTTCCTCCCCCAAAACTTTCATTCTTCTTTTTGTGGAGGGGGAGGAACAGTTGCTTTCGCCTTCCTCTTTTTATGTTTGGGGATGAAGGTAAACCCCTTGGACTCCAGCCATGCTTTGTGGAAGGCCGCTGGGAGCAGCGGCTTCATTTGTAGATCTGGGGCTGTGATGGGCAGATTGATGCCCGCGCATTGGCATAACTCTGTAATCAGGGTCCCGTGATCCAGCGTTCGTTCTACTTTTTTTCCCAGATATCTATGCCAATGATCGTGCCCAAATCAATATCAGTTTTTCCTCCAAAATTGAGCGCAAAGCAAGGAGAAAATTAGGACGGATGTCTGTGGTGTGGGTGGTAATTATTATTCGGCTCAACAACCACTTGACCCATTCATTTTTCTCTTCGTCCACCGACCCGAATTTCAGGTTTCTCTTGTCATATTCTGGGGTGGTGGCGAAGGTCCTATAAAGTGTCTGCAGCTCAAGTGAGCTACAGTCCTCCATTGCCTGCAGCCTGCTCTCTATCTCCTGGGTGGGATAGTGGTGTTCCCAGCCCATGAAACAGTTGATCTTTAGCGCTGAGCAGTCTACCCATCTTCCTCTAACATATACATTTCGTAGACTGTTAGTTTGGCTCAGATTTGCGTAAAATTCCCTCACCAGTGACACATCCACTTGGTCCTTGGGGTTTTGGATCAACTAGATCAGGCCCCACTCCCTCAGCCAGTTGACGAGCGGGCCCGAGATTTTTTCGGGGTCAAATTCTCTCTGGTAAAGGATCCCCATCATTTTTTCCTTCTTATATGCCGTCACTGCCTCGATGTTCACAAAATGGACAGAGTCATACTGCTTGGATCTCAACGCGTCCTTGGCAGCATCGACGGCATTTTTATTGGAAATTTTCTCGCTTCGAAAGGCTTTCATCTTTTCTCCGATCTCCTGGCGAGCGAATTCTCTCCTCAACTCCTTCAATTGAAAATCTTTCAACTCCTCGTAATCTAACCACCAGTTGCTCACCGGATACCTCTAGTCTGTTTCTTTTGTGTATTCGAATATGAGGTAATCCACCAGGAACTCTGGGATGAATTTCCTAAATGGAATAGACTTTAGTTCTCTAAGCTTTCCCCAGTCCTCAGTTAATTCCAGTAGCCTCTTCCTTCTGTAGTATTCCTCTGGCGGTGCTGATTCTACAAATTCATCCCCCGAGGTTGTAGTTACTACCTTCCGCCCGTCTATAAATTTGATTCGTTGAATCCTTTTTTCATCTTTCTCCTCAATCCTCTCAAACTCTTTGAGTGACGTTTCTCGCTTGCTTGGATCTATTTTGTTGGCTTGTTCTGAACCTAAGGTTTTTTTTTTTTCAGATTTATATTGTTTAATTGAGGAAACTTATAAATCCTGCCTTATTAGTTCCAAAACGCAAACAATATTCATATAACAGGCAATAATTTCCTAAATCTTAGTGATTTGAACCCTAAATCCTCCTCCTCACAACGAACAGAACACTCCAGTAAGTGGTTCGTTGCGTAAGAGGGATAAAATCACAGAACAAGGACCAAACGTACATGTTATTGTAAAATTAATCAATTCGAAGCAATTATATCAGTTATTATATCTAAATCTAGCAGATAACAGACTTAGATTCACAGAAATCGAAAATATAAGAAGTTTCGCAAATAGTTGAAGAACAGACAGTTTTCGCGAAAATATTGTTTGATTTTGTGTTATTGTTCGTCAAATCAGAGAAAATCAACCATGAAATCGGATTTATAGACCAAGGTTAGCCTAGATCTTGCCTTGGATTGAGTTAGAATTGGCTGAAGAATCAAGATTTTTGAATTGTAGTGTGCGGAGAAATGGCGGTTGCTGAAGCTTCTTGAGGAAGTTACTGTAGGGTAAAAGTGGAAAATGGCTGTGAATTGAGGTATTTATAGAGGATACTAGCGCTTATATAGAGGGGTGAGCGAAACGATAAACTGGTCCAAAGGATATTAATATAAAGGTATAAGGGTGGGTTATAGGGCGGGTGAACGGTTAAAGCAATACTTCTAAATACCTATGTATGACACAAACGATGATGGAAGCGATATTGGGTGAGTGGTACTGCTCTTCCAGTGCATATTAGGATGAAACAAGAGAAGCGATGGTTGGCTTGGGTCAGGCTTATGTTATAAGTTAAAATTCTAATTATTTTTCCTAAGAAAGTAAGCATTGAACTACTTCTATAAAACAATAACAACTATTCTATGGAAAGCGATAATTAAAGTTGTAAAATTTAACTACGAAAGCGGTATAGAAAACTGTAAATTTGGCATTTTCGGGGTAAGGCACTTCTGGATATCACTTGTAATTCTATCACCGAGCGCGTTTCTGCACCTCCACCAGATTAATATCTGCATTGGCCCGCTGCAAAATAGGCCATTCAATATATGGTTTCAGTCTCGCTCCATTGACAATGAAGGAATCGCTTTCCCTGGGGTTGTCCACATTACTGATTCTTATGGCTCCACTTGGCAGAACTTGTCTGACTATATATGGCCCAGTCCACCGTGATCTCAATTTCCCTGGGAATAAGTGAAGCCTAGTATCGTATAACAGAACCTTGGATCCCTCAGTAAATTCTTTCTTCTTCAACTTCCTGTCATGATAGAATTTCATCCTTTCCTTATAGAGTTTCATACTTTCATATGCAAGGTATCGAAACTCAGTCAAATCGAGCAATCGTTCAGCGTGCTTCTCCTACGCGGGAAAAAGATCAAAATTCAAATATTTGATAGCCCAATACGCATTGCTCAAGTTCCAGAGGTAGATGGCAGGCTTTTCCATACACAAGTCTATATGGGGACATTCCTATTGGAGTTTTGAAGGCTGTTCTATATGCCCATAGCGCATCATCCAATCTCTCTGCCCAATTCATACGACTTTTATTCATTGTGGTCTGGAGGATATGCTTGATTTCTTTATTTGAAACTTCCACCTGACCGCTTGCTTGTAGGTGATAAGGGGTAGTTAGATGCTGACGAACACATATTGTTGAAGGCAAGTTCGCAGCACCTTATTTACAAAATGGGTGCCTTCATCGCTTATGATAGTTTTGGGGACCCCGAACCTTGGGAATATGGTATATTTTAGGAAACGGATTACGGATCGAACATCATTTGTTGGTAGAGCTTGCGCTTAGACCCACTTGCTCACGTAATCCACTACCACCAAAATGTATAGTTTCCCATTTGAGTTCAGAAAGGGACCCATAAAATCTATCCCTCACACATAAAAAATATCAATAAACAAGACTCCAGTTTGGGGCATCTCATCCCGCTTTGAGATAGAGCCCAATCTCTGACACTTGTCACAAGATTTAGTAAAGGCATCAACATCTTTTTGTAGGGTATGCCATAAGAAGCCTGACTGCAAAACTTTGGCCGCTGTGTGTAGACCAGCAAAATAACCTCCTACATAGGACCCATGACATTCGTTCAAAATCAGCAGGATCTCAGATTTTGCTACACATCGGCGGATTACCCATCTGAGCCGATGTTAAACAAATAAGGTTCATCCCAAAAATAATCATTTGCTAAACTGAGTAATCTCTTCTTTTCCCTTTGTATTGTATGCGTGGGAAACTGTCCTGTGGTCAAGAAATTTGCCAGGTCAACAAACCATGCCTCCTTCGCTTGAACCAGAAACAACTTCTCGTCTGGGAATAGTTCATTGATACCAAGAGATATGTCCTCTGTCTGCCTTAATCTGCTGAGGTGATCTGCAACGTAATTTTTCTTCCTTTTTCTGTCCTTAATCTCTATATCAAATTCTTAGAGCAACAACACCCATCTAATTAAGTGGGCCTTTGTCTCTCTCTTCTCCATCAAATATTTGATTGCATGATCTGTATGAACAATGGTCTTGCTTCCGATGAGATATTGCCTGAGTTTCTCGAAAGCGAAAATAATAACTAGCAGCTCCTTCTCGGTTGTAGTGTAATTTCTCTGAGCAGAATCCAACGTATTACTGGCGTAATAGATGAAGTTTAGCTTGGATTCCACTCTTTGTCCCAAAACAGCGCCGATGGCATAATCACTGGCATCCGTCATTAGCTCGAATGGCTCGCTCCATACAGGTGCAGAATGATGGGAGCGGTTGTTAGCTTTTCCTTTAGAATGAGGAAAGCCTCCTCACACCCACTCGACCAACCAAATTGAGCATCATTGCACAACAGTGCAATGAGCGGTTGTGTGACTTGACTGAAGCCCTTGATGAAGCGATGGTTAAACCCCGCATGTCCAAGGAAACTTCTTACTCCCTTCTCATTCGAGGGCGCTGGCATCTTTTCAATTACACTAATTTTGGATCTGTCCACCTCAATCCCGGCAGCTGAGATCTTATGGCCTAAGAAAATTCCTTCATTTACCATCAAATGACACTTCTCCCAGTTCAGCACGAGGTTAGTCTCAATGCAGCGGAGAAGTACTTTTTCCAGGTTATTCAAGCATCTGGAAAATGTCTTGCCATATACCGAGAAGTCCTCCATAAAAACTTCTATGCAGGAGTCCAGGAGATCACTGAATCTATGGTACATGCATCGCTGAAAGGTGGTCGGGGCGTTGCAAAGCCCAAATGGCATCCTCCTATAAGCGAACGTACCATAAGGACAGGTAAACGTGGTCTTCTTACAATCCTCCAGCTTGATGGGAATCTGATGGTAGCCTGAGTAGCCATCGAGAAAACAATAGTATTCGTGTCCTGCGAGCTTCTCCAGGCATTGATCAAGGAACGACAACGGGAAATGGTCCTTCTTCGTTGCAACATTCAACCTCCTATAGTCGATGCATACCCTCCACCCAATGACAGGTCTTGTCATGAAAACCTCCCCCTTGTCGCTTGTCTGCTCGATGAAGCCTCCTTTCTTGGGAACCACCTGGGTTGGGCTAACCCACTGGCTGTCACTGATAGGGTAGATAATTCATGCATCGAATAGTTTTATTACCTCTTTCTTAACTATCTCTTGCATGTTTTTGTTCAAGCGCCGCTGAGGCTGTCTGCATGGTCGAGCATCAGTATCCAGCCTGATATGGTGCATACACATCGCTAAGCTGATTCCCTTTATGTCCGTGATCTTCCATGCAAACGCCTTTTTTCTTCTTTTGAGAAGTGAGACTAGTTGAGCCTCATGGTCCAAGTAGTAAGGCAGAGATTATCAGCGGGTAAGTCTCCTCCGGGCCAAGGTATATGTATTTGAGGTGCTCAGGTAACTTCTTCAACTCGTTTTTGATGTAGGCATCTCTCTCTGGTTCTCGCTTTGCTTTCTCAATAGACTCATCGGAAGCTATTCTTTCATCGCTTGCCCCACTAAAGCCCATAACATCGTCCAGCTTGAGCGATCCATTATCTGAAATTTCTTCCAAAAGTTTCAAGTGTCATATAGTTCTCAAAAGTTGATAATTCATTTAACTCATTAATTAAATCACAATTTTCTTCTTGAGGTTGGCGCATTGCATTGTTCATGGAAAATGTGACTCTATCTCCACCTAGGCTTAGTGTGATTTTGCCTTGAGTGACATTAATAGTTGCTTAAGCGGTTGCTAGGAAAGGTCTCCCCAAAATAATTAGAATTTCGCGATTTTCGCTCATTTCCATTGTTATAAAATCTGCAGGGAAAATAAATTTGTTTACTTGCACCAGTACATCACGAATAATTCCTTTCGGAAATCTTATTGATTTGTCTGCAAATTGAATTACAGTTCTGCATGCTTCTAATTCATAAAGCCCTAATATATATATATATAAGAGCTCAAAACATGGACCCCATTTTTTGTAAATTTCTCCAATTCTGCAATCTCAGAATTTTGAGATTTTTTTTTTTTTTTGTTTCTTTCTTTTACATTTTTTTACACATTAGTGGATATACAGTTTAGAAGTTTATTTGTAAGTGGATTAGTTTTTTAAGGAAGTTTTTATAGTGAACTAAAATCTGAAACTTTATCTCTTTTATTGGAGAAGATTGCCATCCGGAGAAGAAAATTTCTTCTGGTGTTCTTTTTTTTTTTTAGGCATGTTTTACAGGGTGTTGTTTTTATTTTTCTTCAGGCAAGTTTTACAGAGTATTGTTTTTTTTTAAATATTTAATTTATGGCAGAAGTAATAGAAACTTTTACTTCTTCTTCGAGTTGTTATATTTTCATGTTATTTGATTCATATTCATTTTTATTAATTAAATTTTTTAGAATTTTTATATAATTTTTTAGCCATATTTTATTTTATGGTAGAAGACAAAAATTTTCTACCGAAAAATATTGCCACCAGGAGTACGATCAGAAGTCCGTCTTCTTGAAGTAAGTTTTTTAATAAACTTTACATGTTGTTGTTCTTTTTTTTTTTTTTTTATTTAGGCCAGAAGCAAGTTTTACTTCTTCCTCAAGTTCTTATATTTTTAGCCCTTTTTTTTTATTATTTTATTTGTGCTAGAAGACAATTTTTCTACCAGAAAAACCAGGAGCAGAAGTCTTATTTTTTTTTTAAAGTAAATTTTTGAATGAATTTGAGTTTTTGAATAAATATTCATTAATGAATTATCCAATAAATTTTTGTATAATTTAAGTTTTTCAATAAATAATTTGTAGAAAGAATAATCCCTAACCCAATTTTACCATCCACCATAGGAATTTTTTTAAAGAATATTTCATCTATATTTAATATTTAATAAATTTTCATGATGAGTTATCCAATTTGGTAACAAATATTTATCTTCTTCCTACAATATATATTATTTTTATTAATTTTAATTCTATTTTGAATAGAAATTAAGTTTTACAATAAATAATTTGTAGAAAGAATAATCCCTAACCCATTCACGATGAGTTATCCAATTTTGTAACAAATATTTATCTTCTTCCTACAATATATATTATTTTTATTAATTTTAATTTTAATTTTATTTTGAATAGATAGATAACAATCAATTTGTAGAAAGAATAATCCCTAACCCAGTATTTTTTTACAATCCACCGTAGAAATTTTTTTAAAGAATATTTTATCTATATTTAATATTTAATAAATTTTCATGGATGAGTTATCCTATTTTATAACAAATATTTATCTTCTTCCTACAATATATATTATTTTTATTAATTCTAATTTTAATTTTATTTTGAATAGATAAATAACAATCAATTTGTAGAAAGAATAATTCCTAACTTAATATTTTTTAACAATCCACCTTAGAAATTTTTTTAAAGAATATTTTTCTATATTTAATATTTAATAAATTTTCATGGATGAGTTATCCAATTTGGTAACAAATATTTATCTTCTTCCTACGATATATATTATTTTTATTAATTTTAATTTTAATTTTAATTTTATTTTGAATAGACAGATAACAATCAATTTGTAGAAAGAATAATCCCTAACACATTATTTTTTTTACAATCCATCGTAGGAATTTTTTTAAAGAATATCTATATTTAATATTTAATAAATTTTCATGGATGAGTTATCTAATTTTGTAACAAATATTTATCTTCTTCTTACAATATATATTATTTATTTAATTTTAATTTTATTTTGAATAGATGGATAACAATCAATTTGTAGAAAGAACAATCCCCGTAGGAATTTTTTTAAGAATATTTTTCTATATTTAATATTTAATAAATTTTCATGGATAAGTTATCCAATTTGGTAACAAATATTTATTTTCTTCCTACAATATATATAATTTTTATTAATTTTAATTTTGATTTTATTTTGAATAGATGGATAACAATCAAGTTTTCTCAAAACTTGCTCGGTTGAGATGTCGAAGACAAATACGAATGAAGCAATACAATAGGACCAGACATTCTGAACTAAGAGCTATTGTTCAGAATATTGATTCGGAATTTCATTCAATTTGTGTTGCTTATAACATTACGAATGAAAGTGTTTTATATCCTAATCCACAAAGAAGCGGGAGAGAACAAAGACGAACGCGTGGTGCAAATAGACAGTCACTCAATCGAAGGTAAAATGGTATGAATTAATAATGTGTTATGCATTACAATAATATTTTATTTATTATGTCATATGTATAATTTTTTATTTTTTTTATTTTTTTTATAAGATTATTATTTCCAAAATAGTATTTTTAATTAAAATCTATATTGTATAAGTTAATAATATGTTGTATATATATATTTACAGGTACGAATGATAATCCACAAAGAAGCACGAGGGGACAAAGACGAATCCGTGGTACAAATCCACAATCACACAATCGAAGACAACATAGTATGAATTACCTTATCAATTATTATTTATTACTTTCTACTTATTATACTGCTAATAAATATTTCTATTTATTCTTATTAGATGAAAATATTGTACCACCTTCAGTTGAAGAACATCAACAAGAAAATACAAATTTGGTGATCGGAAATAATAATGTTGATCAAGGTAATAATATATTAAATATATTTATCATATTTATATATTTTTTTTATTAAAATCTATATTGTATAGGTTAATAATATATTGTATATATATTTATAGGTACGAATAATAATCCACAAAGAAGCAGGAAGAGACAAAGACGAACCCGTTGAGCACCATTCATCTCTTCCTGCCAGAAGAAAGAAGAGAAAACATGTGAGGGAAATGTAATGCGACTAAAAATTGAGAATAAAAATATTGAAATTATTTCATTGATGCTCTTACAATGAGTTGTTACTTTTTTTGTTGGAGTGTAAATTGGAATTTTTGTTTGTCTTCTTATTTCATTTTCATCTTCTTTCAGTTTTCTAGGATTGTTTTGCTATTCTTCTTTATTGATTATATATATATATATATATTTTTATAATTTTTAGATTTCTTTTAGTTTTTTCTAAATTGTTTATTTTGTTGTGTTTTTTCTGCGCAGCTATAAAGTTAAGATCCTAAACTTATTTCATTTTCATCTTCTTTCTGTTTTCTAGGATTGTTTTGCTATTCTTATATATATATATATATATATATTTATAATTTTTAGATTTTTTTGGTTTTTTGTAAATTATTATTTTGTTGTGTTTTTTCTGAGCAGCTGTAAAGTTGAGATCCCAAACTTATTTCATTTTCATCTTCTTTCTGTTTTCTAGGATTGTTTTGCTATTCTTCTTTATTGATTATATTTTTTATTTTATTTTTTTTACATGTGCGGTTAAAGTGTGAGAATAGATCGAAATTTATTATTTTATATTTTTATCGGATCAAAATTGACTATTATCATCGATGCACTTACACTACATTTAATATTGTCTTCTTTGATTTATTTACAGGATCATCATAGTAAAAAAAAAGAGCAGATAAAAAGTTGGGATCCGAAGAGACTATTTAAACATCGAATTGTTGCTACTTTTTTTTTTTTGTTCGAGTGATAGATTGTAACTTTTGTTTGTTTGATTATTCTTCTAAATTTTATTTAAATTTTTTTATTTATTTCCAATCTTTTTTTTTTCATAATGTACTCACTGCAGTCAAGATTCTGTTTGGATGTTAAAAATTATTCGACAAAAATAATCCATTATCATCGTCGTCAAAATTGTCAAATTGAAAGGAAATACAAAGATTCAATTGATTATAATTATAAATTAAATTGGTATTTTTATTTTTATTATTTTTCCTTTTTTTCTATGTTAATAGTACAAATTTTGTTGCAATGATATTGTAATTTAAAAATAGTATTTAAACTATTTAAATACATATTTTATTTTTTTTAATTATATAGTATATTAATTTTTATTTTAGTAATTATCAATGATACTATAAATTATAATATTTATATTTTATATTTATTTACAATCATGGTATTATATATAATTATATTTTAGTAAATATAATTTTATTTTTACACAATTTGATTTATATTATATATTTTATTCCAAATATATAAAGCAAATCATAATTTTTATTATTAGATATTCATTTGAAATTTTTAAATTTTTAAATTTATTTTAAATAATATTATTTTTCTTAAAAAATTATTTCATTGTTATTTATTTTATTATTACTATTTTATTATAAAATATTATGATTCTTAAATTTATTAAAATAAATATAAAATTAATAAAAAATTCTATAATAATGTATTTTGAAATAAATGATACTGAATAATTTTTTTTCATTAATGGCACCGTGCTACACAGGTCTTCCCGTTAGTTTAGAGAAAAGCGAAAAAGACATAAGATTGATACTTGCTCCTAAATCACATAATGCCCTAATTGGCTCTAAATTGCCAATAGTACAAATAATAATAAAATTCTCAGATCGTTTAATTTCTTTGGGAGGTCCTCCTTAAATACGGCGCTGCACACACTCTCCAGTTGCACCGCTGCTGCTTCATCAGGAAATGCCCGCTTCTGGTTGGTTATATCCTTTATGAACTTAGCGTAATATGGCATCTGCGACAAAGCATTAGAAAACGGTATAGTAACTTTAAGACTACGGAAAGTATGCACAAACTTATCAAATTCCTTGGAATTGTCCTTCTTCCCAAGTCTGGTAGGAAAGGGAGCCCTAGCCACAGGCTGAGCGGGACCCTTTTCTTTCTGTTCAGGTACCCGAGTGGCTGGTATCGCTCGTGGCTGGGATAGACCTTCTTCCTCGGTTGGAATCTGTTTAACTTCATCCTATACAGGCAAATTAGCAACAAAAGGAGTCGAAGAAGGGTTAATACCTCTGTCGGGCTGCGGTGGCGATTGTATTCTTGTCTCTATAGTCTTCGCTTGGTTCGGGACAATCTCAACCATCCCAGAAAGTGTTCCCTTCTGCTTCAACTTCATAGCCTCAGCTATCTGCCCGACCTAAATTTCCAACATCTTGATCGAGGCAGATATTTCGTTAGAACTCCTGATTTGCGCGCTCGGTGTTTCTCCAGAGCTCCTTCATAGCGGCTACTGAGCCGTTGTGGAAGGTTGAGCAAATACAGGTGTCTGCTGCGAAAAGTAGGGCGTCTGAAAGTATTGTTGTTGCAGATAGAATCCCCCATGATGGTATTGTTGTGCAGCGAACTGTTAAGGCTGTTGAAATTGTTGCTGAGGACGCGGTCCAGCAGGCCTTTGACCATGCCCTTTATGATATTGTTGGAACTGAGGAGCATTTCTGTTTTTCATATAAAAAACCTCCGCTGGGTTCTGAGTCAGTTCAGATGAGCTCTCAGCAACCTGCGGGCTCGATTGGTTCATATAGGCGCACTCCTCAGTGACCGTAGAGCTCATTTACTGTCTGTTTTCCTTTGTTATGCAGATCCTACTTCACGAGCTTAGACAACTCTTTAACTTGAACTTACAATCTGTCAATCCATGTGTCTTGTGAAACTGACACATGAGCCTGGTAAAGACCACTCGATGGCTCTGGCCTGTTGGTCTCTGGCCAACTAGTCTGATTGGCCGCCATCCTTTCTATCAAAGCCCTTACTTCTGAGGCACACTGCCCCATCAACGAGCTTCCTGCCGCTGCATCCAAGGACATCCTTAGTTCTGGAGTGATTCCCGAATAGAAAATCTGAAGCTCCATGAAGTCAGGGATCTTATGACGAGGGCAGTTGCGGAGCAATTGCTTGTAGCGGCTCCAGGCTTTAGGAAAGGGTCTCATCACTCGCCATTTTGAAATTTAAAATTTCATTCCTCTGAAGAATGGTGTTTGATACAATATGGTATTTGCTCATGAGGGCCTACGCTGCTTCCTTAAAAGTGGCAAAAATGGGGTAGAGATTGTCAAACCATTTCCTGGCCTCTCCTGTCAAAGAAAAGGGAAACAGTATTAACTTCGCAGTGTCCTCCGTGATGCCATGTGATTTGGAGGTGGAGGCGATCCTGTTGAAGTTCTGTAAGTGCTCATACGGGCTTTCGTGAAGCAGCCCATGGAATTGGCTCTGGCTTGCTAGGCTGACGAGCGCTGGCTTCACCTCATAATGGCCAGAGCCTCTGGGCGCAGAACTTGTAATTAGTGTATTATCCAAGAGGGACTGATAGTGAACGTCTATCGGGACTTCATCAAGCAGGCGATCAGCGGCCCTTTGTCCCTCGTGCCTCTGGTTAGGCTCAACAATAGGTGGATGAGGGGCAATGATGGCGGGTGTCGCAGCGGCGTTGGTGGCTTGAGCCGCTTGAGAAGCGATAAATGCCCCTTGAGCAGCTTGAGCCTTCTCCACCTGAGAAGCTAGGACGACAGTAGAAAGGGCGGTGGCATTTCCTTGGTTCGCCATAATCCTTTCTCTAGTTAATTCTCTGAACATACATCTTTGTGCGTGAGCAGAAAGAGTGAGACTAGTAGAACGCTGAAAACGCTTTGGACCCTTACATAAAGATAGCCACACCAAATGAAAAGGTTAGAACCATTGTTAGTAAAAACATAAAACATAAAACAAAATTATAGAATTTAAGGGTAATTTATGGCGCTTCGGAAGATCATAACAAGATTAAATATCTTGAGTTTAAAATCTCCGGCAACGGCGCCAAATTATGATACATCTGATGGTGTATAGTCAATTATAGGGAATTTTTGTTCGAAGATTGAGATGTAAGGAATTATTGAGAGTGATCAGATATAGTAAAAATTCGTGGTTGTAGACCCTAAATGGTTATCATAATTTTTTATACTCTTTGACTGGTGAGTTTCCAGGTCGAACACATGGATTTTAAGTCGTGAATTCAAGTCAAGTATTGATCTCATGAAAGCGGCAAAAATGCAGTAAAAGGACCCGCTTTGCAGCGGGTTTGAATCTTAATCTACAGAAAACTGGAAAGAAAAACGGTAAAAAATGAGCGGTGGTGAGCGGACAAGGTGCCAGCGATGGATGAGCGATAGGGATGAGCGGATGGCACAACATATATATATATATATATATTGAGCGGTATAGAGTGATGGAGAGGTGTTGTGTCTGAACTGTGCATCACTCAATAGCTAGGTTTTCCTGGGTGAGATGAGCGAGCGGTGCTGGTGTTTAAACAAACATATATGTATATTACAGAAGCGGGAGAATGAGATAATGTAGATATATCAAACAGATTATAAGGAATTTTTATCGTTGGTACTTGACCTAAAGGGATTTACAACAAGATTTCAATGACACCCAAAATCAGAACATTATAAAAAAGAAATTCTACTATCACCAGGAGTTTATGTGACCCAAATTAATTATCCCAAATTCTGCCTCATTAGTGGCTTTACCCTTTTGTTACCCCTTTTTAATCAAAATTGAATTCTCACCAGTCGTTAAGCAGGTCGACAAGGCTCCCACGTACTCAACTACATTGAACTACCTTGAATCTGTTTATGACAAAAGAAAAGGCTTGGATAATCAATCTTTCTACGCTCTTTACCAGCGAAGTGAAAATTTCTACAATTAGGGTTTATATAAATGTGAAAAGTATGGGGGAAGTGATAATGAAAAACAAATGATATTTCATTACTTACTACCAAAGCCGGAATTTCTAATTCTACAAAGACTATAATTAAAGCAATAAACTGAACTAAGTAAGTAGTAAAGTGGTGGCGAAAGGAGAAGAGAAATTTCAACTCCCCTGGCCATTCCTGAGGAGAACTCCCTTACAGGGTTGGAGCTCTCGGGAAACAGGAAGACAGCTAGAGTGCGCGAAAATAAGTGCTAGTATACTCCTCTCGAAGTATATTTTACATACAGATATTTTGCCCTATTTATAGCAGGTGGAATTAGCGGTTGCAAGCAGTTACAAAGTGGTTTCAACCGCTAGATAGTTAGACAGTTGGTAGAGGTTATTCTGTTGAAGCAGCTGCTGGCCATAACTCCTAGGGTGCTTGCTTCGCTTGCGTGAGCTTGTAAGGGCGCAGATCTTCCTCGCTTGCCGGATGGCTAGAGGGCATCAGCGCAGTTAAACGGGCTTGCTTATGCTGGCTAGTAGTGGAATGGTTGTACCGCTGCGGGTTGGACATTTAGGCGATATTTGCGTTGAGTTACCATCGCTTCGTTGCGGTAGGTGTCAGGTTGCGAACCTGAGCGCTGGAGCTGTCGCTTGCGAGCGGAGGTGGCTATCGCTTGCAAGCGGTGGAAGCTACCGCTTGCCTCTCTTGCCTTAGATTTTTTGAGTGACGGAGTCATCGCTTGTGAGCGGAAATGACTATCGCTTGTTTTATCTGCCTTAGCTTTGCCGAATCCAAAACACCGCTTAAAAAGGAAAAAATTGTTAATAATCTCAACAAACCAACTTTGGATCATGCTAAGCGAGATAGATCAATAAAATATGTCATAAATCAGTTATTGTGATAGTTTTTATACAGAAATTCAAGTAATACGTAGTTTTGTGAAATGAATAATATGCTCATATTTGGAGTTATCACTCGTCCTTCCTTTTTTTTCTCTTTCTTGAAGTGTCTTGAACCAATCAGGAGTCCTATGCAATTTGAAACATTCATCCTTAGTATGGCCTGTTTACTTGGTGTTTACATAACAAGCCTCTCTTATCAACTTTTTTTCTCTTAGGACCATATCCTCCACCCTTAGAAGTGGTCATAAGGATAATAGGGCAGAATCCTGCCAAAGCTCGGCCAAGTCATGTTGCCTCTCTTCACTAGACAACATTCCATAGATCTTTCTTAATGATAGGAAAAGGTCCATCATCAAGATTCGGCACCTGGTTCCATCAAAGGACTCATTGAGTCCTACGAGATAATCAAGTGTCCTATTTCTCTACATGCATATCAACCTCACATTTTTCATTGGGGAAAGGGGCCAAACAAGCAAGTTGATCCTTCAAGCTCTTCATCTTGTTGAGGTATGGATCCATCTTTTCCTTTTGTTGAGAGAGGCCCTCATAATCATTTTTCTCTATAGAATATAATTTTTCTCTGTAAGTTGTTGGGGAACCAGGCTTATCGATAATTGATCCGATGACAACTATTCTAGGATTGCCACTGAGGTAACTAGTGAGCTTCTATAGGAGGAGAAGCTAAACACGCCTGAGACCGAACTCTGCTGTGAAGAGGACTGGTTGAGTAGATCAACATACATGTCTAGTGCTAAAGCACAGTTAGATCGCTGGTGTTAGTTTAAGTTGGACGATACGAAGAGACAAGAATTTTGGTCACCGGAGAGCTTAATCTAGCTCCGATACCATAGGAGATTAAGATAAGAATGTATATTTTGAAATAATTGGTTACTCTATTCTGCAAAGGGTAGAAAATACACTAATATATATATATATATATATATATCTATACACAATTGGTCCCTATGTCTAATGCCTAGATTTAAATTGACATGAGAGAGAAATACTACAACTTGCTGCACTAATTCTACTAATAGACTGCTAAGTTAATATTTACAACATGGCCCAATAGAAAAGAAATAGGTCTAAACCAAAACTCAAAATAAGAAAATAGAGTGAGCAACGATTAAAAATAATGGTCTTCTATCCTTGTCAAAAATTATATACAATATATTTATAATGAAAAATATATATTTCTTTGTCATTGAAATGTATTTGTTTTTTAAACATCATTTAAAAGAATTTCAATTTTTGTTTATGATAAAATATAAAATCAATCCTTTGAATTTTTTATCTGAACATTTTGTACATGTTCTTGTAAATACCACTAGGACATTAGGATTACATTTTTTATTTTCCGAAGTTGGTGACTGAGACGGCTGATCATCCGGATGGAGTATGAGATGACTTGTTTGTATTTGATGGTATGAACTATTTTATGATTTGTAATTCTCACTTTGATGATGTTAGTATACTATTATTGGTTGACCTTTGTCATGTTAATTACAATGATAATTGGGACCGACCACTATCGTTGGAGTTACCGTTGGACGTATTTGACTTTGTTACCAAGTACAAAAAATTCTAGTCCCTTCGTCCCATAACAAAAGTATCTATTTTTCCATTTTAATCCGTTCTATAACAAAGTATCCATTTCTTTTTTTAGTAACTGTACTATCTACCTAACATTACAAATACCCTTACAACTTACAATATATTACACAAATGTCATTACCTTTATATCACACATACTAATAAGGTTATTTTAGTCATTTCTACTTTATTCCTACTATATCTTAATATAATACTAATATTTCTAAAACTACGTGCAAAAAGCAAATGAATATTTACTTATGGGACGGAGGGAGTATAAAAAGGTATGGTTGGTTAACTCATTAAAAATCTTTTTTGCTTTGGATTTTGAGATTTTATGAGTTACAAGCCAATTGACTAGAAATATTTTATCAACATGATGGAATGGGATGTTCATGAGGCATGCATTTTGCTGCAACTTATTCCTGCAACTTATTCCTCATCATCATGAATAGAGCCTTTCCCTATCTCAAGGTTGATTTGTTTTCTCATAGTTTTATTTCTTGCAATTTTTTTTTTTTTTACCCATTGAAAATTGTACATAGCATTTCAACAAATTAGTTTTACAATTTCAATTCCACATATGTTAATCAAATCAAAACATTTTGATTCAAATAATGCTATTTACAAGTGGGTTTTATACAAATCTAATTAAAACGAATACTGCAATATTTGATTAGATATTCATGAAATTATCTATTTGGTTTTATTTGAATCTTAAAATAATATTTGTATTCGATTCGAAATAGTTTTTCAATTACTTGATTCGGTTTGATATTTTAAAATATAAATTTAAAAAATCGTTCATATATTTGATTGGTTTTAGCTATATTTGAGTTGATTCAAAACTTTCTAATTAAAATTTTTCCTAAATTGTATTAAAGACAACTTGGAAAAAAAAAATGTGTTTCTACTATATTTATCACATTTTTTGAATTGACACAAAACTTCTTATGATAATAATAAAAATATCATTACATAGTTATAGTTTTGATTATATTATATATTTATTAATATAAAAGTTAAAAATAATATTATAAATAAATTTAGTTTGATTTTTTAATCTGAAAATATATGTATATTAATTTTTTTATTATATACATTTTTTATTATCGGATCGAATATTAAAATTTCATATATATATATATTTGATCCATAATCGAATCAAATTGAATGTCTATGCTTGAATTATATTATAAAATTTTGAATCAAATATTAAATGGAACAAACTTATTTGATTAATTTACAACGCTATTTAAAATGCACAAAAAGTTCCTTACATCCATCTAATTCGAAATGAAACTTGTAATTTACACTCACTTTCTAACTTCAAAATCATTTATTCCTACTTCATTCAACAATATTATTACAGGAACTAATAGAGTTGGACCATTTTCACTTGCTATATCATTCTCTCACAACAATAGAAAATCAAAACTCTCTTTCACACATTGCTCATTTACAACTAGATCCGGCAATGAGTCGACTTGTACTGCATTGAATACTAAATGAGTTAAATCACTAAACCCTAACTCGGACCGTTTATTATCATGTTAGGTTCGTGTTGATCCGTTTATTTTAATGTTGAATTCGAGTTGACCCGTATTCATAATTGAATCGAAATTTTTTATCCAAATCCAGTTATTTCTTGTCGGGTTGTTATATTATGTTAGTTTTTGTCAGTTTTAGTGTAATATGCATAGTGACTTAGGTTTAATTATTTAAGATTGGACTTAGTTTAAATTAGTATGTGAGTTAATTATCAAATTAGAATGATTTTACATATAATGAAAATATTAATTAATATGATTATATTATAATCTGATTGGCATGTCAGTTCGAATTGAGAGCCTCAACCTTACCCAACCTTTGTTTCGGATTCGATCAATTTGTATACATAATCGAATTGAAAATTTCGATCAAAACCGAACTATTTTGTGTCGAATTTTCGTGTCGTGTCAATTTTTTTCGGCTCAACTTACAACTAACATTATAGGAAATGGCTCCATGAATCATCTTCATTTTGTTCATATATGCAAGCTTGTATGAGTTATGATCATTGAAGTTTAAAATATTCTTCATACAAGCTTGCAAGTTTATAAATATATTTCTCGAACTTTGTGACAAAGCCCCACAAAACTTAGAGGTTTGTTAGGCAATGAGCTTATTATGTTAAAAATTTTATGGGACCAAGCCCCCACTCCCCAAAAAAAAAAAATCCTACACACTGGAAAGTATAATTTTAAAAATGAAAATATGATACCCTTCTTATATTTGAATATTAATTATTATATTAATACGTAGTATAAATCAAAATAAAAATATAAATACCTCTATTAGTCTCTTATAATATAAAATACAATAAAAATTATGGAGTAAACTATACAAATATAAGAATATTTATAATTTTAAAGTACAATGATGCAAGAAATAAATGATATGCTTTATATGGGACGAATGTAGTAAAAATTTCTTTACTTATCATTTTTATATATAAGTTGGATGTAATATAGCATATCCCCAAGTTAACACGGAAAGTTTAGACCTTATTAACAATGGTCTAGCAATTGATTGCAATCTTTTGATAAGAAACTCGGCCAGAACATTTTGTGTATGTACATAGGAAACATGATGTTCCACAGTAATTTCAATTGACATGCAGTAATCATTAAATATATGTGATGAATACTCTCCAATATTATCTAGATATATTTTCTTTTTCGGGTGATCTAAAAATTGTACTCGTAATTTAATTATTTGTGCAAGCAGTTTAGTGAAAACTAGATTACTAGTAGATAATAAACATACGTGTGATCATCGTGTTGACGTGTCAATTAATACTACGAAGTACTTGAAGGGTCCACATATTGGATCTATAGGTCCACAAATATCACTGTGAATTCATTCCAAAAAAGCTGGGGATTCAGTTCCAATCTTTGTTGGAGATGTCCTAATTATTAATTTCTCTTAGGAACAAACAACACAAGTAATTCATTTGGACTCAATATAGTATCTTTTTCAATGAGTGACTATTTGAATTTTCAATAATTTGCCTCAACATTACATTTGAGGATGCCCGAGTCGATCATGCTAAGTTATAAATTTGATAGTCATCATTTAGTCTACTAGGTAATATATTTTAACGGCACTGGCTTTTAAATAATACAAGACGGAAGAAATTGATGAAAATTTTTCTTTGACAATTTTTTTGTCATCCACAATCTGAGTAATCAGGAGATACTCATTTCCTGCCTCATTCAATGTTTCAATGTAATATCAATTTTTTTTTATAATATCACTAAAGTTCAGTAAATTCCTTCTAGCATTGCTCGAGAACAATGCATTTTTAATTGTCATTTCGGTCTCTTTAGGGAGAAATATAATAGTTTTTTCTAGCATTCAATCATTTTCGATACACCAATTATAGTAACAATAGTTGTCCTTCCTACATTCAAATAGGAGAAATAAATTTTATTTTTCAAAATGAATTGAGTCATAGTACTGTCGATGAGGCAGATATTGTCATCGGTTCCTAATATTTGACATCCTAATCTTTACAAAAAGGTAAACTAATAAAATACATATATATTAATAATATAATCAAAATAGACTTATATTATTGGCTATATTACGAAAATGGGGGCAAAATACATCAAAATAATAAAAATAGATATAATAGTATTTTATTATTTAACATCATCAACTATATCAAGAAGACCATTGACATCCAGTGCAATATATTTTTATTAAATATATCATCATATATGTTGTCGTGGATAGCAAGATTTGTTTCGGCGGCAACTCTTCCCTACCTTTCTTTTGAGGCCCAATATTGTTCAGTCAAGTGACTGATTGTGCGATAAACATGCACTCAATGGACTTTGATTCCACACCGGGTTCGTTCCTCGTTATTGTTTCTATTTCTCCCAATGTTAAACATCTGTTGAGATTTATATGACCTTCTATCATTGTAGTGCCGATTCGGCTCATATCCGGTCCCGTCTGCAATTCTCATTTCGATTGTGATTAATTCTTTGATTTATGTCTTGTCCACGAGCAATCACCGGATTTTCCGATTGTATTATATTTGCCTCTGGAAATGGATTTTCATATGTGGTGGAGATTATTGATTTTTCAACAGTAATTCATTATTTTGTTCAGCCAACAAAAGATATGTGATCAGCTCAAAGTATTTTTTAAAGCGTCTTTTGCGATATTGTTACTGGAAAATCATGTTAGAAGCATATAGAATGGAGAAAATTTTCTCCACCAAATAACTTTCAGAAGTATTTTTGCCACAATGTTGCAATTATGATGCTATTTTAAACATAAAAAAATTATATTTTTGAACTGTTTTAAAGTCACAAAATCAAAGGCTTAGCCATTCGCTCCGATCCTTTGGTAACAAAGTCAGCCTCATGTGACCGTATCTTTTTTTCAATCTCTCCATGATTTGAGTGGAGATTCCAACATCAAATATTGCATTTTTAGTGCATCATCGATGTAATGGCACAAAAAGATCATAGTCTTTGCACGATCTTGGCTCGTGGGATTTTTATCCCAAACAATGATATGTTCCAAGACCATTAAATCTAGATGTATTTTTACATCGCAAGTGCAGGCCATATAGTTATGGTCAGATATGAGAAGATAGAGAAATTCATATTTGATAAAGTTAGTCATAATAAACAAAAAAAAAGAAAATATTACCTTTGCAAATATTAAAACACACACAATTGTCTAATAACGTATTGTGATATTAGTATAGGGATAATCAATAAAAATATTGATTATTTCTACCTGTAACCACTAGTTTATATATTGTTCGATTACCGTCCTAATTGGGTCATGCTGATTTGACCCTATTAGAAAATATTTATTAAACAATAAAAAATATTGATATAGTATATCACATATTTCATAGCACATTATATAATTATATATAGCAAAATATTCTAATTTCAGTAGAATAGTAATTTAATCCAATTAGCAAATATCTATAAAAAAAAAGTAATAAATATTAACTAAATATATAGCACATATTATAATACAATATTATACTATTTTTCTTATGACAATTTTCTAATTATTTTAACTTAATGTGCTAACTTAGTAATATATTATTTATTGTGTGATGATTTGCTAATTATTTCAGATTAGTTTATTGATTTGGTTAAATCAGCACTATTACATTATATATATGTGTGGCAGTGTGTGGATATATATAAGATATATGTATGTGACATTACTATAAATATGTTGGACCCCAAGTCCAAAATGATTCAAAGCTGAAGATAACAACTTCCATCAGGCTGCGGAGTTTCCATGGAACAAGAAGGTATAACTTCCACAGACCTTTGGACAACAAGCTCCATCAACCCTGAGTTGGCAACTTCGTGATATTAATGGAAGACCCCGGCACCTACATGTCCTATATGGAAGGTTCTATGGGTCAAAACAAAAGAAAAAAGAGTGAGGATTACATGTAACTCGAGGCTGTTGGGGACATATCCCCGTAGACCGGCTAGGAGTAGAATGGAAGCAAGTCAGGGTAAGCTGCAAATCTGATCCAGAGGCAGTGGAAGAAGTTCAGAGCGAATGGAACCTGGTCCAGGAACGGCGGAAGACGCTCAAAACGAATGGAACTCGGTCCAGAGACAATGGAAGCGGTTGGGAGCTGGTGGAAGGAGGTTACCTGGTGGTTAAGAAAGGTGGAGGAATAATTGTATATGTTCCTTTTAGTTGGAGAGGTCGTTATTCTAGCTTAGGATTAAAATTAGAGAAAAAAAACACAACACACACGCACAACCAGATCAAATCGTCTATTTTTCTACTTTTCTTTCATGTTCTATTTTCATTTTTATGCAATTTAATTCGATTTACTTGTTTTCACGTTCTTACAATTTTTTTTACTCGCTTTTCATAGTTAATTGTAGTTTAGTTCGATCAATCTCGTGAAATCTTCATAACCCGACGACGGATTGGCTCTCTGAGTACTTCCAGAATCCACACTGACGAAATCGACAAGCTATTTTGGAACCTCCGAATTTCAGGATCCAACAAAATATAATCATATGTATGTATGTATGTATGTTGTGTGCAAATGAGAAGTGCAACTAATACGAAGTTGAGCTGGCAAAAATAGGTTTGGCCCAAAATTTTGATATGAAACTAGCATGAAAAAATTGTGCCTAGGCCTCTAAAAATTGGCCTAAAACTTTTTGGGAGCCATACCCGGGCCTACGAAGGTCGGGTCATGCTTGGCATAGTCCGGATTATTAAAATTAATATTTGAAATTTAATATATTTATATGTATATTAACTAACAAAATAATAACAAAAATTAAGATATTATTTGATGGTAAAGTTCTTGTTCCCACATGCATCATTTGATTAAAATTTTTATTTAATTAGTTTTTAAAAAAAACTAAAAAAATAACGGATTAACCTGATTTCAAACTAGATCGTGCTCGGGCCTAGCCTTTCAGGCCCGATTTTAAACTGGGTCAACACTTTAAAATTGGCCGGAATTGCCACTCCTAATGCGAAGTGAGATTGAGATATGAATGTAGAGAAAGAAAACTTGACTTGAAGTAAAGTAATTTTATTTTTATTTCGTCAGTCATATTTAAAGGAAAGACATACGATGAAATTATAGTTATAAGTATGCCACCATTTGAACACGTATATGTATATTGATGATGTATAAAAACTATCCACATATGGTACACGCAAAGATTATGTGTACAACAATATAATTGTTGTTTCTTTGTATATGGTTTCCTAGTGCAGTATTTTTATTTTTAATTTAGTTCAACCATTCTTTGGTTTTATGATTTGTGAATACATGATTCTAAAGTCTTTATTGGAAAATAATATATTTGTGGTAATATTTTGGATTGAGATATTATTAACATCTTATAATATGTAATACTATCTCAATATTCTGCAATGTCACATTATGATATGGGTAGAGATCTTTTAAAAATGCTATTATGACATGTCAGTAAGTTAGTAGAAGTTGTTATGATATAGGTAGAGATCCAGTTGTTAGAAATATTTTTCTTCTACCTCACTAGTTAAAAAGTATAGATAAGTTGTATGTTTGATTACTTTTTTATGGAAAGGTAGTAGTTTGTTTTAATGTATGTGTATATTTTACTTTTTTATGGGGATGGTCTTGCACTTATGAAGGTGTTGGTTAATTCTGCTTCGGTCCCAACCTATTAGGAACTCGAGTTCTTCTTCTTAGGCGTCTTACAGTCTATAAATGGTGTCCTATTTTACCAAAGTTAAAATAGTTACTTGTAAATTTAGATTTTTTAGACTTACCTTTTCCCTTGTACATCTGAGTTGGGAGTGCATGTTTCTTGGAAGAATTTTCGACCAGGTTGGCTTTGGTAATATTATAATTTTTAAAATTATATTGCTCTCGGTTGTCCTCCTCTATCCGAATTCAAATAATCAGATCTTCAAGTCATGCTTGCTTCAACTCATCCTTGCCCGTATTGGAAGTCGCTCCAATTCAGAAGCAATTTCTCGATCGTCACACTTGTGGTGAACTTCTCCGTAGCGGCATCTCTTCTTCGATGATAGACTGAACTATGTATTGAAATTCTTTCACTTTTTAAATGACAGATTGGTTATCTACCATTTTATAGTCCATAAACTTGGTCATAATAAATATTTTAGGCGTAGTATCCTCGAACTTCTGTTTTTTCTTAAGGACATCTCATAACTCTTTCATACTTTTTAATTTTACAATATATGTTATAAAAAACGTTGGAAAGACTACCCAATATGGTGTACCGTATTATGTAGTCTTCATGGGCCCATGATGCATAGTCCGCATGCATCTAGTAATCCACATTGGGCTCCGGGGTCATCGGGCCGTCTTGTATCATGAACATGGCAAACCCAATCGAGATCAAATAGAAAAATATCTTTTCCGGTTAACTATTTAAATCTACATTGGTGAACGGCTAAGGAACCGGTACTTGAAACATCATTCGTGGACCAAACCTAGGGGCAATAGTTTGTAGCATGAAAGTAACAAATGGTGCGGCCAAAAACGCAGAGAAGACCCAAAAATCTTCCGGGGAAAACAAAAAAAATAAGAAACCAATCAGGTTGGGAACCAGCCCGGTTGAGAGAATAGCAGCTGGCTTACCAGCAGCCACAGGAATGGTGGTAAAACGACCGGCAGTTATGGTACCGGAAATAGAGAGACCGGCTTCTAGTGGAAAGGCCGGCTGCTCCAAGAGTAGGTAGGATTAGCGGTGGCAATAGTGGCAATGACAGCGGCAGCCGTTTGAGTGCTCTCCATGGGGTGGACGGTGGGTTTCCGGGGGCTTCAATTTTGACTACTTTTTCAAAGGTTGGGATATTCTCACAAAAAAAGCTATCTACTTTGTGATTGTTAAAAATAATAATATTGCTAGAATATTAAAGGAGTTGACCGTATAATTTAGTCGAGTCGAGGTAGTCTTCTCTCCACAAAGTAGATACATTCTGGTAATGCATTCAGTTGACGGAGTTCTACCTCAAATATAAACCGGCTTCAACTCCAATAAGAGTGACATCTCTAATTGTTGAAGGTCTAACAAACTAAAATGAGGACAAAAATTGACCTATGCCGGTATGGCTTGCAAGGAACATCCCCTTGTATAGGCTCAGCCACTTGAAAAAAAAAAAAGAAAACCGATATAACAATGTTGTAACATTGGCCATGATTTCCGTCGTGATGGCCGGTCGCGACCAAAGCCCCGAGCAACGAGCCTGTTAATGTATCTTGTTCGCGCGGACGGAGCCTATGCATGCGTATGACTGACCGGAACTTACGTGCTCCGATCATACTTCTTGCCACATTTATTACACTATTCAATATATAAATACATCATTCATGTATTATGCAGTGTGGGATAAAACCTCCCATAATTTAATTAGTTCATTACTTGATTAGTTGACTTAAAGTCCGTAATGACATCCACGATTTTAATTATATTTCAATTCATATAATCGAAAAAATCTCAATTAACATTTAATTTTTGTTCAATATATTTATACTCACAAAAAAAAGTAATGTAAAAAAAATTCAAATTTAATTTCCCTATAATTAACTTCTCAATTAAATTTAATTTTTTTCCAATATATTTTTACTCACAAAAAAGTAATGTAAACAAATTCAAATTTTATTTCTCTATAATTAACTTCTATCAATTATTTAAATCAAGATCTCATCCATCATTTTCTTGTTAGTTTCTCCACCATTTACTTCAATTCCCTCCATTCTGTTCTTATATCATCTTAACACATAGATCACTTCTCCCATAAATATTCTACCAAAAAATGAAAGCATAAATCATCTACTGAACTCAATACACCATCACTCATCCAGAATAGATTAAATAATTAACCAAATTAATAACTACGCGCATGGCTAGCCTCTGTGTCTTTTTTACCCCTTTTTTATTTACTTGTTAGTTTGAAATTAATTTAATATATACTGTTGATTTTAGTTTTATTTAAATAGTATTTTTAATGTGATATTTTATAAAAATATATATATGTATTTTAATTAAAAACTATGTAAAATAAATAGTATTGATTTGGATTTGAAATTATAACTAAGCACGCATATTTTGCTATTTTGAATTGATAATAAAAAAAATTTTAAAAAAAATAATAAGTATAATAGTTTGAGGTGTTTCTTTGACATGGTATAGAAAATTGTATTAATAATATAGATATAATATTTTTTATTAAATTATTAATTTTTTTTTAAAGAATAGAATACATATATATTAATTATATATTATATTTTTTGTTAATATTGTTTGAAAAATTCTATTAAAAATAATTTATTGGATGAACCAACTTATTGTATTTAATGATTTCAATATTTTAGTAAAATGTAACACTGTTTAATAAATAATTAAAACTAAAGATAAAAATATAAATAAACAGAGTCTAAATTTATTTACTTTATCAGCACAAAGCAGCAACGTAAGTCTTATTTGTTAAATTTTCAACAGAAAGAGAGGTGGTTTGGTTCATTGAATGTGGAGTGTTTAGTTGAAAGTGGTATATTATGTATATCTATATCTGTATATATTACTGTAGAATCCATGTGCATATATGGTTGAATTATAGAATTACTGTATGTTTTTTTTTTTTTTTTTTTTTTTTTTTTTTAAGTACTCTCTCCGTCCTATAGTGATATATCTATTTATTTTTTACACGTAGTTTTAAAAATATTAGTATTATATTGAAATGTAAGTATGAATAAAGTAGAAATGACTAAAATAATTTTATTAGTATTGTGTGATATAAAAGTAATGACATTTGTATAATATATTGTAAGTTGTAAGTGTATTTGTAATGTTAGTAAAATTACTAAAAAAAAAAATTGATATTTTGTTATAGAACGAACTAAAATAAAAAAGTTGATACTTTGTTATGGGATTGATAAAGTATAAAGAATTGATAGTAGAGAATCTCTCGTTTGTTTTGTTTCAGTCGGACAAATAAAACTTGAGAAATAAAGTATTTTTATTTATTTATTTTCATTTATTTTCTTATTCAGAAAGATTTGACAGAAATGAATATTGATGGCAGTATATTTATTGTTATTTTTCAATTTTATTACTATTTAATTTTTATAAGTTTTTTTTAAATTATATTATTTCAATTTTACATAACATCACATGTTATATCCGTTCGCCTCTGAGAGTCTCATGTATTTTTTGCAGATTGATCTTTTAATATTAATTATTATATTAAAACGTAATACAAATTAGAAAAAAATTGCAAAAATATTTCCATTAGTGTTTTATAATACTAATAGAAGGATATTTGTACAAAAAATTATACAAATATAAAAATATTTTTAATGTTAAGTACAATAACACAAAATGTAAATATAACTCTTAGAAACAAACGGAGAAAGTATAATTTATCAATATGTATTTAAATTTTATACTAAAACCTGATCTTACAAAATATTGTATCTAATTTATTATTTAAACAAAAAAAAAACATTACCAAATATACTTTTCATGAATTCTAACTCATTAAAACTCTCTTTTGCCCAATTAATTATTTATTCTTTTGATCGATCCATTGCATTTTTTTTAATATTTCTTAACTGAATTGTCTGTTTTACCAAACTAAAGAATTAATTTTCATTCTTTACTGAATTTTTTCCCTACAATTTTATTTTCTGTACCAAACGTCTCCTTAGGCCATCTGCAATGAAGATATTCAACCAAAGTATCACGTCACCTTTAATTTACCTTCTCTTTCTTCCACTTTATATTTCATTCACATCAATAAAAAAAAAAAAAAATACATATATATTTATATTTATATCAAAATTATTTATTTTTAAAACTGAAATTTTAAAAATTATATCAATATACATATCATTGTGTAGATAATAAAATTTTATATAATACAAAAATATAAAAATAAATAAACAAATAGATACAAATATACAAAATATATAAATATAACAAAAAGATAAATTTTTTGATATATATTTTTAAAATTTATGTTGATGTAGTGTGGCGCTTACCTGGAAGAGAGAGAAGAGATCTCATGTGGGGAGATGCTGCCGTTGCGGCTGGCTTTACTGTTTTGATTTGGAGAATTTTTTTATGTTTGGTATAGGAACTCGTATTAGTAATATGAAAAATAATATTTTACATTAAATGTTGACTTTAAAATATATGTATCAAAAATCATGTTGAAAATAAATATTGGGCAAACGAACCCTATAAAATTCATACATCATATAATATTATTCATTTTAGTACATATAATATATGCATATATTGCTCAACAGTCGTCTATGTTTCCGGGCGCACGCATAAAAGCATGATTAGTTCCACAAATCTCACTGCGCTGACCATAATAAAATCCTTCTCATTCTACCGAAGATTCATTTTTTTAGGCCAAGTTGATAACGAGATCTCAAATAACTCGCCAACATATCATCACTAGAAATGCCCCAAAAAAGATGAAAATAAGGAATGGGTTTGAAAAGTCTCAGGAGCATTATTATTTGCTACCGCCGAGTTAGCCAAACCGCATTATGTTAGATAGAGAAAGCTTTATCGACAACCTCTTTATCCAGATCGAAGAGCTATTTTAGGTTTAACTGCTGCTTAAATCACTATTGAAGCCTAATGTGTCACAACGGATGAGAAAACGAACTAGTATGAAAAAAGAAGTAACTAACCTTAGATAGTCTGTTAGGTTGTTTCTCTGAGCTATGATCACATGTTCGAAGATCTTTATCTCTTGAATTCTTGGACAATCAGATGCTTTCGCCTTTGTAGACTACTACCAAATCAAGAGGGTCTTGTGAACTAACATCTTCCTCTAAATCAGTTAACTTCATTGTTAGAACATAAAACTGAAATTCTCTATTTCAATTATAAAAATACGTACATATTTATAATGATATACAAATCGTCTAAATAAGACAAAAATCCTATAAATCTTTTAAATAAGATAACTACCATAAAAATAATATATTGCTTCTAAATATATTTTAACATCCCTCCTCAAACTCAAGATATGATCGAATAAACTTGAGTTTGTCAGAAGTGAGCGAAAAAAGATATAGCCGAGATCTTCCATGTACGAATTTGAATTCGCCAAGATTGACTGAAGGTGATGTAGCCGTCCATTGGATCAGAGTCAGAAACAAAACTCTCAACACCGTTAGAGTTGGAAACAGGACTTGTTCGCTCAAAGTGGAACTAGAGTCGAAAACAAGACTCGCTCACTCTATAGAGCTAGAGTCGGAAACATGACTCGCTCGTTTACAACAGAGCTAGAGTCGGAAACAGGACTCCCTCGCTCTCAATAGAGTTAGAGTCGAAAACAGGACTCCCTCGCTCTCAATAGAGTTAGAGTCGAAAACAGAACTCTCAATAGCGTTAAAGTCGAAAGTAGACTATATCAGTGGAGTAGTAAAGATGAAAACGACATGGAAATAACAGCATAACCGAGCATGACTATGAATAGAAGCAGATACATCAATAAAATATAAAAATATATATGAGATATAACGAGTCATGGATGTACCTGGAGAGAATTTGGCTCTGATACCATGTTAGAATATAAAACTGAGCTAGCCTATTTGACATACAAATCGTCTAAATAAAACAAAAATTCTATAAATCTCTTAAATAAAATAACTACCATATGAGATTCGACCCCCAACCTCTAAAGGCCGGGGGTTGAGAGCTTCGCTACTAGAGTACACTCTCATTCCGGTAATATATTATTGTTGAAACAATATGTATTATGTAACCTATTAATTTGTATTGTCAATTATATATTATATTATGATATTTTATTAATGTATGATATATATTGGGATTAATTGTGATGCCTACTATATTACATAAATTATTGTTTCAATTCAAATACATAATTAAATTGTAAACATGTAACTTCTTCCCTCAACTCTAAATTATTCATAAATGACGAGGATTATATTGTATGGTGTTTACTTTATTATAATTAATTAATTAATTAATTAATATAGGTAAAGTTGGTGAGATTTGTAAGAGTAAAATGTCATCTGCATGCATTCAGACGACACACAACCTACGGCCACACCACTTTAAGCATCTTCCCATTTTTTGTAAACTCCATATTCACTATTCCTACTCAATAGGCATGCATGCATGCCACCATTATTACTATTTCTTGATATATTGCAATAAAAAATTTAAAAGAGAGAGAGAGATAGATAGATCCAGAAAAGTAAAATGAAATATAATCAAATCAAATCTGCATGCATATGAACATGTCAAAAAAAAAAAAAAAAAAAAAACATAAACAAGAGAAGAAGAAGCTGTTTATGGATGTCCATTGGTGTTGAAATAATTATACAATTAATTGATCTTCATACACAAGCTTCCTTCATCCATCTATACCCTTTTACCCCTTCCTTCCCTCTTTTATGCCTGTTTTTTTTTTTTTTTTTTCCATAGAAGAGAGACGACTCTTTATTACAACGAATTTAACTCCCAAATTCAAAGATCTACACATTTCTCTTCACGATCTTTGCTTTGATAGTAGTAATAAATAATATACGAGTATAATTTTGTGTATAAAAATCTATACCCTATTGGCCCCATGTAGATATTAATTATATATTTTTTATATTCTTGTAATATGCATAGACACTGAAAATCTTTTCTTTTCTCTTTTTTTTTTTTATCTTTAAAAAGAAAAAGAAAAAGAAAAAATAATTAAAAAGGTTTACCCCACCCCCATGTGATGATGGAGACCTCGGACCATTGGTTTGCTTAATCGTCCGGATGCTCGGAGGAGTGAAATTCCCTTTTTGCCCTCGTCTGGATCCCGTAGTAGCCGACATACCACTTGACGAACTTGCGCAGCCCCGTCGCCAAATCGGTGGTCGGCTTGTACCCGAAGTCGTTTAAGGCTTGGCTCACGTTAGCGTGCGTGAACGGAACGTCGCCGTTTCGAGGCATCTTGATCACGTGCTTCTTCGCCTTTCGGCCCAGAAGGCTCTCCAAGATTCCGACCAGCTTCCCCACCGTCACCGGCGCCGTGTTCCCCAAATTGTACACGCGCAGCTGCGCCGGCGACCGCTTCTTCCCGCCGCTGCCGGTGCTTTTCTCGGCGGTGTCGAGGGCGCCCACGCACCCTCTCACGATATCGTCGATGTACGTGAAGTCACGCGCCACCTCCTTGTCGTCGGCGGTGACGTAGACGTTTAGGCCCTTCCCCTGGAGAATGTCCTTGGTGAAGAAGAAGTAGGCCATGTCGGGCCGGCCCCACGGTCCGTATACGGTGAAGAAGCGCAGCCCGGTTAGAGAGAGGCCGTAGATGTGGTTGTACGTGTGGGCGATTTCCTCGCCGGCTTTTTTTGTGGCCGCGTAGAGGCTGGCCGGCCGGTCCGTCCGGTCCGACTCGGAGAACGGGACGTGGGTGTTTAGACCGTAGACGGAGCTCGACGACGCCCAGACGATCGCCGGCTGTGGGTCGGCGGCCTTGGCCACCTCCAGGAGGCTGACGAAGCCGGCGACGTTGGAGCTGACGTAAGACAGCGGATTCTGCATTGCGTAGCGGACGCCGGCCTGCGCCGCCAGGTGGAGCACGTGGGAGAAGGGCACGATGTCGAAGAGCTTCCGGAGAAGCTCGCCGTCGTTGATGTCGCCGGCGACGACGAAGATCTGGTGTTTTTCTAGAAGTTTCTGGCGGGCGCGTTTCAGGGACGGGTCGTAGTAGGAATTGAAATTGTCGATTCCGAGGACGCCGTCTCCGCGCTTTTTCAGGGCAAGGGAGCAGTGGGACCCGACGAATCCGGCGGCGCCGGTGACCAGGACGGAGAATCCGTTCGGCCGGCGCGGCGTCGACGAGTGGCGGACCTGCTTCTCCCAGGCGGCGCCGCTGCCGTAGAAAGCGGAAGAGAGGAAATTATTGGCTGCGTGAATGTGATGTCCGGCGCCGGCGTCGGAGGCGAGCGGCGGGTAGTTGAGGGTGAAGAAGAAGATGAGGACGAGGGCGACGAGGAGCGTCACACGGAAGAGGAGCTTCGATGACGCCTGGAGGAGCTTCGTGCTGTTCACGCGGCGGATGTAGCTGTTGTACCGCTCCAGCTTCGCCGTCTTGCTGCTGTCCGCCGGCGACGCGCCGCCGCCGCTCGAGTGGTACTGCATTTATTTCAATTTTAATTACGCACCTCCCTCCTCCTTCCTTCCTTCCTTCCTTGCCTCCCTCAGCAAACAACCTTTATTATTAATTTCTTTTTTTTTTATTAAATTTTAAAATTTATTTCCTGAACCACCCCTCTGGAGACTGAGGAGTTTGGCGAATGAGATTATAAAGGAAATTTCCACAGGAAAAATTGGGCCCCACCCTCTATAATATTTATAATATTATATAATTTCAAATTAGCATAAATGACAATAATTACTATAAATTAAAATGAAATGATGAAAAGGAAGTGCGCCTATGCTTTACTCTCCCTTACAGATGGAAAGGACACACTTCAATTCGTGAAAGAATTACAAACGGACCCCTCATTCTTTAAAATATTATGAAATGGTCCCTGAAAAATTAATTAATTGCAGTTGGGGGCTCTGCCAGCTGTGAAAATTATCATGCATTCAGTTAATAATAACTCGATATTAAATAATAATAAAATAATTCCTATAGTACTCAATGATTTTCTACAACAAAATAGAAAGATCAGTTTAAAAAGACTGAGTTTTCAAAGCGTGTAGGTCAGTCACCACTTAGCAGAGTGTTGACAAACTTGGGTATTTAAAAATAATAAAATATATATATATATTTATTTTTTCAATTAATTACGTATTTTATTTCAATTTGAGAGTCACATTTAAGTATTGACTGCAAACTTTCTCATGACTCTTGCAACTCTTTCATTATTATTATTTGAGAAAAAATATATATATATAAAAATCTAATTTACAGGACATATTGATTATCCTTGTAAGAAGTAATAATGGAGAGCATTATAATAAATACGTCAAACGTAGTGAGTTGGCGGAACAAAGTCTGAACACGACTTTAGTTACAGAAGGATAGCAATTGCAGTACGCTAAAAACGTGTTTTCTTTTACTTATTTATTTCAGCACTTTATTATTCGTGGATTAGAATGCACTCTAACAAATAAATTTTCAGTTCTTACACAAATAAATAACCAAATTGAGTTGAAAAAAATTCGATATATAATATATTATATGCTAAGTATAATTAATTATGTATTAAATTGAAGAGGGGCAAAATTAATTTATGGTTCACATGGGGTCACTAATATAATATATGATGAAACAAAGTAATTTAATTTTTTGTCCTCGCTCAAAATAGGAGCATTCATTCATTAATTTATCACCGACACTCACAGAGAGAATATTAATATTAATATTAATAATAATAATACCATATTTTCCGTTAGTCAATAATTTACACCATTTGCGATTTATTATTACGTGGCATTGCAGATCTGTACGTCCTAGAAGGGCACCTACACTTCCTTTGAAATTATTAATTAATTATTCATATATTTTTTTATTATTTAACTTTCATTGTTTATAATAAAAAATATAGGACTCTCTCCGTCAACTTACAATGTTTACGTATTTTTATTTTGGGACGTTCAATTACAATGTTAACATTTTATTAAATACCTTACTCTTTTCCACAATACTTTTACTTTAAATCATATTATTACTTTTATAAAAAAAAAAAAAAAAGCAAGGGCAAAAATATCATTACACTACTTTTAACTAGATTAAAATACTATTATTTCTTAAATACCACACCAAAAATAAATGTAAACTTTGTAAGTGGACGGAGGGAGTATTAATTTTTATAAAAATAAAAATTTAAAATTCAGAATGAACATGGCTGCCCGCTAATCATTTTATTTATTAATCAACCGAAAATATACTCTTACATCGCCTTCGAAATATATGCCCATTTGATTAGTAAATTAAAAAATTGAATAACATTTAAAATGTTTTTTTTTTATGTAGTAAAAAGAATGGTATTGTTTACTTAGATAAGAAAACATAAATAGCTTTCGATGAAAATTAAAAAATAAAAATAAACATAAATTTAGATGAAAGAGTGAGGAATATAAAACATGACAAAGTGTGTTCTTTTGCTAGTTTTTGATATTTTATAGCTAATCTATTTTTTAAATATCGAATCCAATGTATGCAATAATTTATTTTCGTTGAAAATGTATAATAATAATAATAATAATAATAATAATAATAATATACTAATAATATGTATATTTGCAAATTTAGTAGTAAATAATTTACTTACATATTAACAAAAGATAAGTGTAGGATTTGTTTGGTGTGTTTAATGTGTTTGTTTGGGCATTTGATTGGATTTACACTATTCATCCAATTTTTTCCCCACAAAAATATCAAATCAAACACCTATTTTTTATTTTTTATATTATACTAAAAATTAATTTTACATTCAAAACATCACATCAACACCTATTTATATCACATCATACAACTATTCAAATTCAAAATTTTTATTATTCAAATCTCAATTCAAAATCCAAACCCCCAAAATTTATTTCTACTATTCAAATATGATCATTTAATATATTTTTTTTCTTTTAAAATATTACATAATATCTTTTTTTTATTTATTTAAAATAGAACATACAAAAAATATATATATTTCTAAAAATCACATCAAATAATTATTTATATTACAAAGAAAAATAATTATAATTCAAATTTTTTACTATTGTATCTAAAACATGACAAAAAAATCCATAGAAAGATAATGTATTTGGTTGAGAGTTTGAATCTTGAGTTTGTTTATTTAATAGTTTAGTTAGTATAAATAATGATATTACATATTAAATTATTGACTTTTTGTGAGAAAATAGAGTATATATTTATAATGTGAATTTTAAATAGCAAAAATTATGAATTTAAAAGTATTGGAAAAATCCAAACCAAACACTACCGACATTGTTGGATTATATAAATAAATATATAGGAAAAATATGCATCATTTGATTATCATGAATTAAATTGTTAATTTCTTATGATAAAAATTTGTTCAATTCTAAGTCATCATTATTGTTTTTGGTCACGCATGGAACAAATGTTGTGTGAACATCACGTACGGCCAGAGAACAGAAATGATAATTCTTCCAAACGTATATTATATATTTTTCTAAAGAAATAAATAAAAGACATATGTAATTATTGAGTATACGAACAGAATATTTATACAATTTTCTCTTATTTACGGTCATTTTAGAAAATTTACAACTTTTATTAACAGTAATTTTTTAAAAATATATCACCCATTAATAGTAATAGAACTCTGTGCCAAGTTTTCTAGATGATATGAGTTACTATTAAATATTTTCTAACAAAATATTATATTAAATACTATTTTTTTGTTTTAATCATTTATAAATTTTCTAATCCTAAAATTTTCAAAACTTGTATGTAAATGGAGGCTTTATTATCAAGTCCAAACATAACACTAAATTCTTCTCTTATAATATTTGTTACAATCACCATTACCATTACTTCTATCATTATTTTTTCAGTTTTAATTTACTACAATAAAATTTATTGCCCATATTAATAATTACAGTTAAGACGCATTTATTATCTTTTTTTAAAAAAAAACTTATTACCTATAATAAAATAATTAGAAAAGTAATTGTTTAATTATTACCAAAAATTTTAAATTTTAAATTTATTAATAATTTATCTATACAAATATAGTTAAAATTTATTTCAAAATCTAACACATACCAGCATATTTTTCAATCATATTTTTTCTTTTTTATATATTCAATTTCAATATTTAATATTTTTATTTTTATATTAATTTCACCCAGCTGACCAATGAAAATAGTAATTTTTTCAACTAGCTTTGTAATAAAATTATATTAATGTTGAGTGTAAAAATATTTTTAAAAGATCACAATGCCCTTATTTTATATAATTATTGTAAAAAAGTGAAGATTATTTTGTAAAAAGGTGAAGAGTTAGTTCCTAGAAGTGAAAACAAAGACTATTATTTTGAGAGGTATGAAAATGCCAAAATTAGACTATTGTTTTGAAGTAGGAGTATAATATTATCCAAATTTATATGGATTAATAGTTTTAAATTAAATTAAATATAATATTCTATAATATATATTATTTATATATAATTACACAATTATAAAATATATAAAATTAAACAATTACTATAAAATTTTAAAAATTGTAAAGATAATGGGCTAAAGGTGCTGATATTATAACCGGTGCTAACAAAAAGTGATTTAAATATTAATGTGAATATGATGTTGATGAAAAAGATAAAAAAATAAAAAATAATAATAAAGTAAAGATACTAATTGCAACGGATGCTCTTAGCAAATCATTGTCAATCATATCTAACATTCAAAATGGTCCAATTATTATGGAAAAATTATTTATAATCTCTTTGTGATATTTTTTTAAAAGTATTTAATTTTTCACTGTAATTTAGAAATTGCATAAAATTATCTTGTGTTAAAAAAATATTATATAAAATTTTCCAATATTTGTGCAAACATTTTTCGTGTTTACAAAAATATTGAACAACATAAACCTCTAAAAAGTGGATTTAATTTATGCCATATTTTCTAAAATATAAATTTTTTTTAATACAATTTCTAAATAAAGAGAAAAAAATAGTGCAAATTTTTTAAACCATATTTGGGGTGTTGAAATTTGGCTCGTATCATATTGACCCCGATATGATTCACGTTTATATATTTCCTTTTTCTCATCTTCTTTTTAATTTGTGCACTGAGTGATCGGGGGGGGTTTGATAAGAGTGTAGAGTTAGAGTTCGGTACTAGAATCCATCGGTTTGGGGCTTGTTTGGAAGCAGTTGGGCAGTCTCTAAGTGAGTCATTCGCCGCCAAAGGAGATTTTAGACCAAGCCAATCAAAAAAATTTCCTATCGTTCTTGTTGAATCATTGTTCGTTGCTTTGCCAGAAGAGGGTCGTCAACATCGTCTTGCTACTGGACTGCCATTGCCGTTGCTGCCTTGCTGTTGTCCGAGCACCAGACACTGCCACTCTCCGAAAACATTGCCACTACCGATGCCAACATACATTGTCAATCGATTGGAATTGTAGAAGTGCTACTGCCGTAGGGAGCATATTCAACAACCAACCAACAACACACAAAGAAAATACCAAGAACACATTCTAGTTGATGTATTTGGTTATTTGATGATCGAAGATTTTTGGAGAGATTTAAAAATATTTTTTAAGATACGAAAAAAATGATATATGTATAAAATGAAACTAGTTTCGTGCGTGTTCGTGTAGTAACTCCAAAAACTTCGTCAAAAATAAAAAATCTCTTTAACCAGTGAGTGTCCGGGTTGAACTCAGAGAATATGCGAATATCCTATATTTAATTAGAAAATAAGTGTAATGAGTTAATGCAATCGAAGAACTGAAAACATATATTGCAGAAAATAAATCTAACTAAAAAGCAATAAAATATACGTATCTCGAAAAGGATGAAGCGAGGCGTTTGTGTCTGACTTTTGCATTCCTTATTGGCTAGATTTCCATGGATGAAATGAGCGGGATGACGATGGCGTGATAGCGAAAAATATATGTATAATTGTGAGGCGGCTCAGAGGAATGAACATGATCGCATTTGCTCGCTTAAGCCGATTCTCGACTCGGTTGGTACTCGACCTTAGGAGATTTACAACGAGGCTTCAGTGACACCCGACGAAGAACATTAAGGAATAAACACTAATGTCACTAGAAATTTATGTGGCCCAATAGACCACCGCCTATGCCTCATGAATTATTCTTCCATCCATTCCGCTAGTGGCTCTACCCCTTTGATACCTCTCTTTAATCGAAATTGAATTCAGAACAACAACTAAGTAGGTCGACAAGGCTCCCGCGTACTTAGCTACGTTGAACTACCCGGAATCTGTTTGTGACACGAAATAGGGCTGAAATAGTCGATTCTTCTATCGTCCTTCCGCAACCTTGTCGAAATCCAACTTGAACAATTCAAATCGAACATGAATGTTTTAGGTGAAGGTGAGGTGGAGAAATATGATACGAATTTTACTAGCAATAATAATATGCAAGAACTAAAAGAAAGAGGGGGAGAAAATCAATTTGCTCGCGACACAAAACCGAAAATCTCGTATTATTAAATTAGATAAAAATATGGGAGAAAAGAAATGGAGAAAAAAATGGATTGTATGGAATGTATATTATTGTGTATATATGGTGTATATAGGTGTGTTTAAAGGGGATATTTATAGGGGTAAAAACTTCTAGAAGCTTCGCGGTTACAACCGCCCATAAATAACTACTAACTACTTCTAAAAATAGCTACTAACTACCTCTAAAAATAACCATAAATAACTGCCTTTAAAAATAACTACTAACTACCTCTAAAATAACCATAAATAACTACATATAAAAATAGCTACTAACTACCTTTAAAAATAGCAACTAATATAACTACTAATAACTTACTAAAAACTATCTATTTTCTAGAAGGTTCTAGAATAAATATTACAAAAATAGGCAAAATTTGGCTAAGTGATGATACAAGAATGAAATATAGGAGCGGGGAGTGCAAGAATAAATACAGGATGACTGTAATAAATGCAGAAGCTGAGGGAGGTTGGACGGATTTAATGCAGCCGCGCTTATTTTCCGCATAGCCGCCATCGCTCACATTCATGCAAATATTTCCGCTCAGTTCACATTTCCGTGCAGCCGCCGCTCACGGAGTCCGCGCCAGCCGCCATTTTTGCTTTTTAATGCCAGTTGTGGACTCTCAAACAAGTTTTCAAGCATTATCTCAATTGTATAAATAATAAACACCTTATAAATATTTATTTAAATAAATAATAAATAAAATTAATTTAGCCAAAATTAAATACTTAATAGCATATAAATAATGCTTAAAAATATAATTCAAGAAACACATTAGTTAATTTAAATTATAAAACAAAATAATTATAAATTACATCTAAAACTAATAAATTAATATTACACACAAGATAAAATAAATACAATAATTAGAGTAAATTAACATAAATAATTCTAAAATTTGACATAAATAAATAAATAAATAAATAAAAGCTATAAATATGGCAAAATCAAGAGTTATCGTTTGACATATTAGAAAATATAATATTTGTATCAGAGTCAAATCTGTTGAAGTAACGCTATATCAAAGTCAGGACATAATCTTCCGATTGATATCAATCGATGGTAATAGATCGATTTTGGTAATGGTACTTATCCAGTATAGCATAAATTTGCTTCTCGTAAAAGACTAAAATCCCTTTTAATTTTCTGGGTGAATCTACTTATTGCAAAGGTAGTGCTATCTTAAAAGTCTTGATATAGTTTTTGTGTATTCTTGGTTGGTTGTTGATTGGTAGTTGTTTGGTGTGCATTTGTTGTTGCTATTGGTAATCTTGTGTTAAATTGTATTTTTCTTTTTAGAATAGTTGGTTTAGAAGTGTGTATCATTGTTCTGTTAATTGTTAGTTTACCATTTGCTTATATTGTAATATTTGAGTAATTCTTTTTCTAGGCAAATATATTTTCTTTTAAATGTCTGCACCAATAGGTACATTTTTTTAACTTGCAGCCGTTTGATGAAAAAATAGATTTTGCTATTTGAAAAATAAAATAATGAAAATTCTTTTAATTACTCAATAACTTTCTTCAGCAATTGATCGTACACATTACGGTGTTACACCTGAATGACGTATTGAAATGGATGAACGTGCATGTGCGTGTTTCATGTTGCATTTAACTGACAATGTGTTTAGTAAAGTAGGTAAGTTTTCTAATGCAAAATATTTGTTGGATAGATTAGATGCATTGTACACAGAAGTCTTACTTGAAATTTTTTTCAAATTCAAACTAGATACTAGGAAGTTTGTGGATGAGAATATTGATGTATTTCCTAAACTAATTCAAGGTATAAAGTTGAGTGAAGATCAATATATTGATGAATATTTTTTATTGTACTTTTGAATGTCATTCTCGATTCCTATTGTGATGCTAAGTCCACAATGAAATATGGTAGGGATAATATTACTTTAGGGCGGCAACTACAGTGCTGAATTTTGCTAAATTTTTAAAATTTAACATCTTATTGACTACACACCTCAGCACACGGTGTGTTGTCAGACAACACACGGTAATACTACAGACAACACACCGTATGCATTCATATAATACAAATACAACACAAACAATAGTTTATTTCAGCACACTATATATTGTTATACAACACACTTATAATTATGAATCAACAACACAAATACAAAACATAAACTAACAACAGATGCTATAGTCTTATACAATACAAATAATAGTTGATTTCAAGACACCACATATTGTTATACAACACACTTATAATTATGAACCAACAACACTTATTTTTATTATCACAACATGTTGTGTATAATAAGACTGTGTGTTGTTTGTATATATTACGGATGCTAATTTGAACAGTACTTATTTTTTCAATTCAACACCTAACTGTTCCTATTAATTTAGATATAGTGATAAATGATTTAAAAAGTAAGGAATAGATTTAATAGTTGTTATCCAAAAATATTATTTGGGATAAAATATTATTTGATTTTAGATAATTTATTAAGATTTTAATAGATTTGGATAATATAAAATCTTAGTCGAATCTAGATTTAGTAAGTAGTACTCTCTCCGTCCCATAACTATAGTTTGGGTTGTGTTTGGCACATGATTTAAGGAATATTATATTATATTGATAGTGGAAAAAAGTACGGGTAGAGCTTTTGCCCTTGTGAGTGTATTAATGTAAAAAGTAGTAACAATTGTGTAATAATAATAAAAAAGTAATGGTAGTTTTATAGTGATATGATTATTTATGGAAATGAGACTATTTTTTTGGAACATACAAAAATAGTAAACATGACTATTGTATTATGATGGAAAGAGTAGTATAAATAGAGGTAATGAGACACACGATACCTTCCTCCCTCTCTCTTCCCACACAAAATTTTAATTTTTATGCAGTTTATTTCTTTGCCTTTCCTTTTCTTCCAACTTCATTTATTTGTTTTTCTTTATTTTTCTTCTTCATGTACCTTTTGCTTTCTTACTTTGCTTATATTATTACTTTTATTATTTTCCTATTTTTCCAGCTTTTCATTTCCTTTTTCCTCAAATTATTTTTTTTCAAACACGGTTCCAGATTCTCTTTAGAGAAATCCGGAGAATTCACCCAAATTTCAGCCGGTTCATCCAATAAACCGCTGAAAAATATTTTGAGCGACAATAAATTGACATGCTTGGTGGGACATGTCGTGTTCCTCTACATTCATAAACTTGCAAAGTCATGCGTCAAACGATCTGATGAGTTTCAAGAATTCAAAGATGAAACGCGGATCGGCGAGCAACCATCGACATCGTTGAAGAACATGTCATACACGGAGACCTTTGCTTCAACGGAGGCCGGGGGGCAATATCAATACATGCCGCCACCAGCTATTTCAAAGAGCTTTCAAATAGAGATACAAACCACTTTCCATGACCAAATGCTACAATTAATGAAGCATTTTTAAGATATTTCTGGTTAAAAGATATGCAACAAGATGAATCAGGTTTGGGAGAAAGAACAACCCACTTCAGCGCAGAACAAGAATAAACAACTTGCTGAAGAAATGTCCAATGTGCCGAGGGCAAAGAACAATATATTCATTGACAACAAAACCCGTTGTTCGCCCCAACGACACCTTTAACCGGATCGGAAGCCGTTCTGGCAGCTTTGTAGATTATTTTTCCACCAATGATGACAACCAATCCGCAGCCACCGGCTTCCACGGCAAGATTTGCGCTACTGCTGCCTCAATTTATCCAGGAGCAAAGCTCAGAGGCCACTTGGAGCAATTTGGCACCGCCACCACATTCAGCCTACTTCCCGATGTTCGGCATGGCACTTACATGGTCCCCAATCTCCTTGATACTTGGATATGGGCCTGGGGCCAGTTTGACAACCCGATGAGTGCGCGTCTGCAAGGAATGCACAATTTTTTCAACCTCACAGGCATGGTGATGGTTCAGCTTTGGCGCAATTTGCTGCATTGTTTTCAACGGGATTTGGTGCGGCATTGCAGACCCCAATATTGGTATAAATGCCCAAGGAAAGCCGTCTTTATAGCGTGCATCGAGTAGCTTCCCAACAACTGGTATTTGTGCAACCAGCGCAGACGCCCGCTTCTTTGATTGCACAACCTGCCAAATGTTGGTCTTCAAATTTCCAGAGGCCCTCTGCAAGCTCCCCAAAGTCCTGGAGCAGCAGAGAAGCCGGCGAATCCTCCAATCCAGCTTTCCCAAATCAACCATGAAGCGATCATGGAAGACACACAACGGCGCACATGTCCACCAACGATTCTAATGCCACCGGCCGCATCACATATCACTACAGCCATGATCGAGGCATCTTCTCATTCGCAACTCGCCGCAGCACAAATCCACCATGATGCACAAACCGATCGACAACAATGTACTTGCCAGACGGCTCATTTTGTCTAGGAATAAGACCATGAGCCACCTTCCAACGAAGATACCGACAATGTATGCCTTGCTGAATTTACACAAGAAAAGGTGTATATGTGTCCCGCTTTAAAAGCTTCCAAGAAAAAAAAACTAAAACACTCCAAAATGGCTACACATTTGATATTGCAAAATCGGAATAAATTTTTGAATATTTATTAAAAGATAAGAAAATACAATTAAAATAAGGACAAAAGTTTCCATCCGAAGAGAAGCTGAAAGGAAAGAATTTTTGCAAGCGGCATGGATTTTTCGGCCATAGGGTTTGAAATTGTATCGTATTTCGAAATATAGTGCAAAAGATAATTAAAGAAGGGTGATTACGCCTTGCTGATCGGACATACATGAGATAGATACTGATTTTTTTCTCCGTCATATAAATGCATTAGGAATTCATCTAAATAAAGGACAGCAGTCATACATTTCAATGAAAGAAAAATTTCAGAAGCTATCATACCGCACAGACCGTTTCTCGAGCACTTAGGAAAGATTTATCATCCTCCACGCCGAAACCTACATGGGTCAGGTTAGCAAAGTTCGAACACCGTCATTGAAGTAAGCTTCGAGAAAAGTAGCGAAATTTGGCAAATTTGTTGGTAGATAAACCTGTAATTATTCCATATCCAACTCGACGACCAGAAAGGGCATAAAATAGATGGGAGTTGGGCTGTAATAAGTCTCCGAGAAAATACTAGCAGCTGACTAGATCCCAGAAAAGGCGTCGACAATATTCGCATCAAGCATCGAGATTGACTAGCAAGCAAAATGCGAAGTAAACTTCTATTGCGTCATTCCCAATTGTTGCACCTTCAGAGAGACATCACAATAATTTTAGACAACATTTAGGTGGAATAGAGGTTGGGTATACAATTAGAACAATTACCAAACAGCCTGTCCAGCCCAAAGAATTTCGACATCGCCCAAATAGCTAAAAAAAAATGGAGGCTGAAGCAGCAGGGCAGCGATGCACAAACTGTTATGCATGACGCTGATTCAAAGCTCTTCATTCATGGGAAAATAGTCCTTATTGACCCTTATTTGACTTTAAATGATCACAGGGAATGGAGGCCAAACCACCAAGCTGAAACAAACACTTCCCAAGCCACGACGAATAAAGACAAGGGTAAAGTGCCGATGATTACGTCGATTCGGAGGAACCCAAAGAATAATAAAGGGATGATATCTATAATGAAGATAATTTTTTCAAGGCAAGTGTTGATTTTATTGTTTCAGACCAAAATGTTAATCAACACTTCGATTTTAGGGTGACTTTTTGACAAATACCATCGGATTTTTGCCCGCCGAGTTCATCGTCCCTTGTGATTAAATCCAATCGTTAAAAGAAGATATTTAGATAGAAGATGAAGGCTCTATTATGTGGATAATGGAGAATAATCCAATTGAAGAGACAACCCCTGAATCTATAATTTTTTCAGAAAACGAGGAAAACGATGCGCTATTTAAAGTCTTTTGTTTCTCAATGTTGCACTCGATGACCGTCAAAGCAGTAAGGTGTTGATTGATGGTGGTGTATCGGTTTACATAGTGCCAAATCTCAATATTGAAGAAATTTGGAAAGAATCGCAACAACTTAGTACCGACTGGAATACAAACTACCGATTTTACCGATAACACGCACAAAGCCGCCGATGTTGTGGTGGTAGAAATAACTATAGGATCGAGGAAGGACTAGATGGCTTTCTTTTTCATTGAAGGAAAGCCCACCTACTCAGCGAACCTTGGACAAGATTGGATCATACTTCTCAGTCCGTTCCATCGACTATGCATCAACAAGGACTAGATGGCTTTCTTTTTCATTGAAGGAAAGCCCACCTACTCAGCGAACCTTGGACAAGATTGGATCATACTTCTTAGTCCGTTCCATCGACTATGCATCAACGCGTAATGATTTGGAAATGAGACCGTGTCGAAAGTTGTGAAAGCGGAATTTGATCCGTTGACGGAGGTACACCCTTTAGAAGCAATATTTTATTCTTAATAAGTATTTTTTTTTTCTATTCATGATGTTACAAGGAGCTAAATCATAGGATGAATGCAATATAACGCCGAGAGGTTTCGAAGTTCACTCAAAGGGCGAATCACGGTTTGAAAATGAAGAAATTTATGATGGGTTCAACTCTTGAAACCATCTAAACATATTTGTCCGATAATGAGGCAGAATATTTTAGCCTTGGGGTAGATGAATCTCATTTCCCAAGGCCGGAGCTAGAAGACAATGAACGGTACACGAGCCCCGTTTGCCGGACCATGCTGACATTCAAAGCGTAAGATCCATTCAATGAAATTAATTTAGAAAGTGAGACGAATCCTAAAAACACCTGGATCAGCGCTTTACTTGGATCTATATCGTATACTAAGAACATATCGATGTCGTACCGAAAAATCAATATACTAAAAATTAAAAAACAAATATATATATACTGTATCATACTAATAATTCAGTATACGAAAAGATCGGTATATACTGTTTCACACTGAAATATCAAATTAAAAACAATATTATAATTTAGGGAAAAAAAAAATAAAAAAATTGTATATCAATATATCGAATGATGATATATATTGATATATCAAATATTAAAATATTGTTGAAAAATAGGTTAATTATTTAATCGATGAATTAATTATAGATTAAATTTATAATTTTCGGAACCGATTATTCGATGAATTAAAATACATGTGGGTTGTATAGTGGTTATGATAGTGTGGTTAGGCATATGAATACCGATAAGCCACGGACGCTCGTGCCACCTATCTTGACCAAATAATAACATAAATACACGAGCATGAGTTTTGTCTTCAGCTCAAAGTTCTTGGTCATGGTCGTGGGTTTAGGCTTGAGTTTAGTGAATGCTAAACTTGACGAAATTTAGTTGCTCCGTAGCGAGATTGAAATAACAAAATACTTCTTTGAAACCCAAGAAAATATAATATTTGTTACAAAACTATAGGCCAAAAATTATAATCAGTTGCATGTGTGATAAATTATTACTTCCTACATTCCAATTCAATGAGGTCTTTTGGAGTTTTGTAGTAGATTAAAAAATAATAGTATCTTATTAGTCAGTGGAAGTGTGTAAGATTTTTTTAACATTTTTGCCCTTTGACTTTATGTATAAAATAATTGTATGTGTAATAGTATGTTTATAATTCAAGTAAAATTTAAGGGTATTTTGTATTAGTGTATGATTATTTTTTCTAAAGTAGAAAATGGATGCTCTGAAGTGAGACAAACGAAAATGGTAAAAATGATACTTTAAATTGGGACGGCAAGAGTATTTGAAATTCGAAAATTCAAATAATATATTTATGATCGGAATTAGATTTGATGTTTATGACTGGACGTTACCGGAATTATGATCGGTGGTTACAGGCCATTAAGAGCTGACAATTTTGGCTAAGCATTTAAACTCGTATGGTGGAGATACCTATAAAAGGCCCTCTCTCATCACTCCACAAAAACCAAACTAACAAGAAGAGTTCTCTCTTCTTCTCCTTACCCCTTTTTAGTAATATTTTCCCACGGTTTTCTAGTTAATATTCCGGAAATGACCTTTTCTCCTTTGGTCTCCCGACGTAGCTCAAGTTTACTTATTTTAGTTTGTCGCAACTCCGAAATATTAGGGTATCACTTAATTTAGAGACGAACGTCGTTTTATCTTTGAGAATGTACGCCACAAATCGGAAGCACTACCGGGACGTATTCATTTTTACGGAGAGGAATTCTATCTCGACTCGACGTGATTCTCGAATTTATTTCAATAAACTATTATTGATTATTGAATTTATTTCGAAAATTATTGTGGTTATTGAATTTATTTCGATAAATTATTTTGATATCGAATTTTATTTTTTGATAATTATTTGATATTTTCGCGATATAAATATTTTCTAACAAATATTAACACAATATATATTATTTTTGTTCTACATAAATAATTTTTGTATTTTGATATACATTGATAATGTTAAACTATATATTGATACCGTATTGAAAAAGTTCAGTGCAATATCATACATGACTGAATTTTTTTATATACTGAAAGTTTTGAGAGTTTTGGTATTTTTTCGGTATGATATGCGCAATATTTTGGTAATTCGATATATATATATATATATTTTACCTCTAGTAAAAAATAAATTGTTGAAATAATTATGGGTAAACAAATTAGATATGTGCACTAAACAAAAAAATTTATGTACGTTTTACAATTAATATTATAAAAAATACAATATAGTATATATTTACATAATATATAATATCTATTTTACATACTAAAAAAAATTGATAATTCAATACAAAATATAACTATACTTTTTATTTTACCGACACATTATCACGTATCTAACATAAAAATACTTCAAACTAAAAAAAAATAAAATAAACAAATACGTCCTAAATATATTTATTTTAATTAGTTAAGATATAATTGTTATTAGATTTGTTAATCTTTTATTTATAGCAAGTAGTATAATCGGATGAGAGAACAAAAAAAGAAAAGTTGGCAAAATTTCTTTGGATGGACTTAATCTACTATATTAAAAATAAATAAATAAATAAATAAAACCACCCTAGGAGTATCATGTTTATATCATTAAGACGATTTTCTGTATATAATAAAAAAATATATATATTCATTAAAAAAACATAAAGTACCAAACCGTAATGGTAACAATATTTTATAATTTGATTGTTAGTATTTTCAACAATTTATTTTTCACTATTTATTTACGATAATATATTTTTACCTCTTAAAAAAATACATTATATATTTATTTTTTATTTAATATTTTACATCTAAAATCTATGGATATTAATACTTATTTATAGAAAATCAATTTATTCTATTAATTCAAAATTTGTTTCATTATGTTTTCTTCCTTCCATTCTCACTATTCATATACAAATAAATTTTCTTTAAGACACTACATCATATATCTATCTTCTATTTCATATACTACATATAAATTTTTTTTAATTAAAATATCATATAAAAATATATTTTCTTTATTGCATCAAATAATTATTACTACAATTTACTCAAAATAATTAAACACAAAATATTACTTCTTATTCGGATGATTGAATTCTTTTTTCACTATTCATAAGATCTTTCTTCTTAAAACACATTAAGTCAAATATTTATTATTTATTATTTTTATATTATATTAAAATTAAATATACATTTAAAATATTATATCAATTTCTATTTATATTATATCAAACAACTATTCAAATCAAAATCTAAAATTAAATCACCCAAACAAACACACCATAACCATACTCTGTGTATTTGACTTCAATTTGTAATCAAAATCATCACTATTTAGTCAGTATGTTTTTAATAAAAATATATTATTTTATCATAAGATATTATATCGAAATACTATTTAAACTAAAATTCAAATAAAAAAATTCTAACTCAAACCAAATCCAAACACAACTTTAACTTTTGCTTTCTTTGAGTTTTTTCAATTGTATTATTATCCATTACTATATATACATATATATATATATACAAATATATTTTTATAAAAATATACTATTTTTTTTTTAATATAATACTAAATGAGTACAAATGTAATATATAATAATACTAATATATACCTATGATTTTTTTTTGACACTTGAAATGACTTTAATACCCTTATTTTTATTTATTATTTGCAACTTAGCATTGCTTCTCTATTGCATTTGTATATTTGTTTCAATTTTTGTTTCTACACTATCATATTATTGCTTATTTGGTTCTTGAATTTCTGTTATTCGTTTATAAAATTTTACTAAATTTTTATTATTCATTCATTTTTTTTAAAAAAAAAATATCAAAATAACTACTTAGTTGTTATTCTTTATATTACATTAAAAATTATTTTTACATTTAAAATATTACATCAATAACTATTTATATCATATCATACACCTATTCAAATTCAAAAGATTTACTATTCAAATCTTAAATCAAAATCCAAATTCCGAACAAACACACCCATATTTGTTGTACTTAATAATGTAGACATTCCAGATATTGCACTAACAATGTCTTTGCTTTATAAACAATTATGTGTTCATTTTGCGAAATAGGTTGAATATATATTTTTTATATTAAGTACAAGAAATATTTTTGTTTTAAAAAATATAGTGTATTGTTTTAGACAAAAAGAACAAATTAATTACTCATTCTCCACTTAACAACCTACTATCCCCTATTTTGCTTATATATAATTATACTTTTAATTAAACTATTATGATATTCCTTAACAAAAAAAAATGTACTTAATTTATTTTTGTAATCTTTGCGCTAATTATTTAATAAATTTAAGCAACAATTTATTATGATTATCAAGAACATAAGCATTTTTTGTTTAATATTATTATTCTTGTAAGGTTATATAAGCGTTTAATTTAAATTTTGTCCAATAACTATATTTCTTTTTTTCTTTCTGTAGATTAAGTCTCATTACTCATAAATAAATTGATTTTAATAATAATAGAAATATATAGAGTTTGTTTGTTGTATATATATATATATACATTTATATGAAGTATAAAAGTTAGCATAAGTAATATAAAAATTATACTACTTCCGTCCGACTCTAAGGATCTCATTTATTTTTTGCGTATTGATCTTTAAATATTAATTATTATATCAAAATATAGTACAAATAAAGGGAAATGACAAAAATACGTCTATTCCTGTCTTATAATATTATTATAATGATATTTGCACAAAAAATTATACAAATATAAAAATATTTTTAATATTAAATACAATGACACAAAAAGTAATGAGACCCTTACAGCCGTACGGAAGAAATATTTTTTATGAGATATTAATTTTTTATGAAATAATAAAAATATATATTATATATTGATAATCGTATAAAAAAAATTGTTGAAAGAACAAATCACATAATTATTGATATTTTCATCGTAACAATATTTATTATTAAATTAATTAGTATACATATAGCCTTAATAATTAAATTTTACAATACCAATATACATCAAAATTTATATTACAACATATATCATCCGACCCGACGCAGCGTAGCGCATCAGCGGACCACTAGTATATATATATAGTTTATTGACTTTGGTTGTGTTTTTTTTTTTTTTTTTTTTTTTTTTTTGGGGATTTTTATCCAATATTTAATTATTTATTATTATTTTTTCTATAAAAAAAATCATATCAAATACTTATTTTTCATTTTCTATATTATATTAAAAATTATTTTCATATTCAAAATATTACATCAACACCTATGTTGAGATATTTTAAATATTCAATTTTATATTTAGTAAATTTATATTTATATTTGGTCTTTTCTATAGATTAGTTTATTTAAATTTGAGTGTATCGAGTTTGTTTTATGTGCCCTGTGTATAGGCCCCTTATTTGATGATCAATATACAATATACCAACCCGTATTTCTCCGGGTACATGCAACCTGAAATGTGTTCGGAGGTCTTCAAAAAGATTTGAGATTTTGTCGTTAGTCTTTTTGTTTAGAGTCTTGGTTCCATCCATGTTTGAATTTTAGAGTTCTGTTTGCATATTTTTCTACTATCGGTTTGCCATGTTTCTTCAGAGCTATATGTCCAACTACATTGAGAGTCTCGTTGTTTTTTACTTTGTTTAGAGTCCTGTTGTTTTCGACTTTTTGGAAAGTATTCTCGTCGTTTTCGATTCCATTGTGAGTCCAAATATTTTCGACTCTAATTCAATTGAGAGCGTTGTTTCTGGCTTTGACATAGTGGAGTGGCGGCGGAAATGACAGACAAGGAACTAGTTCTTTTGTGAAGTTTATTTTTCAATTTTGCGTCCGAGTTCGACATTTGATAGTTTGTCATGATTCAGTACAAAGCACTGCTTCCGATTGCGTGGAGAGTCTCGTCGTTTTCCCAGCTCCAGTGAGAGTTCTGTGTTTTCCAAACTCTAGAGAGAGTTTCGTATTTTTCAATTCCATATTTTTCGACTCTAGTGAGAGTTTTTTTCTGACTGTAATTCAATTGAAGACACTGCTTCTGATTCTAGCACGATGGACGATTGCGGCTACGTCATCTTCGATCTCTCTTTGCAAACTTAATTTGATTTTTGTTACACCACTTAATTTGAGGAATGATGTTGAGATATTTTAGATTTATTCAGTTTTAGATTTAGTAATTTTAGATTTAGATTTGATCTTATTTATAGTTTAGTTTATTTAGATTCAAGTATGTTTTATATTGTCTATATATAGCCCTTTATTTTGATAATCAATATAATAAAATTTTTTAATTTTTATAAAATATTTTTACAACGTATTTATATCACATTATACAATATACAAATTCATAATTTTTAATATTCAAGTTATAAACACAAAATCTAAATCCTCAAAAGAACACACCGTTTGTGTTTTTAAATGAATATGTATTAATTTATAATATAAAAAAATAATAAATTGTTAATTTTTTGTGAACTTATAAAATATATTATTATATTGCGTCACTCAAAAACACTAATAAGTGAACAAACTCATATATATATATATATACACTAATAATTCTAATACTATAAAATTTTATAAAATTAAATAATCTATTTTATTAGAGAATTAAATAATAAAAAAATAAAAAGGAATTTATAAATCTCACATATTTTATTTACTGAGATAAATCGGTAAGCAAATACATTTTTCTTTTAATTATTGCTGTCATTAATATTATTAATTACATTGAAACAAGCAACAGATTCAGACAACACCATATCCACATCCACATCCACATGCACATATTATTTATTTATAATTTAAATAACAAATTTCAAAAGCTTCCACAATTTCCTCCCAAAATCTCCTCGTGGCCAGATTTATACTCATAAATGAGGCCTGAATCCTGTCTATTTTTATTTTCAGTAGCGCTGTCTATTACTTAGATATAATTTTAATTTAAAGAAGATATAATAATAATAATAATAATAATAATAATAATAATAATAAGAATAAGAATCATGGTGTGTTTGTTTGAAGGATTTTGGTGGACTTCTACTATTTATTCCATTTTTTTTTTCTCCAAAAATATCAAATTAAACACCTATTTTTCATTTTTTATATTATACTAAAAATCAATTTTACAAACATCACATCAAATCCTATTTATATCACATCGTATAATTATTCAAATTCAAAATTTTTACTATTCAAATCCCAACTCAAAATCCAAACCCCCAAACAAACACATCCAAATTTATTGATTTTATTTTTCTTGTTAAAACAACAATAAGTTTACTCAATTATATATTAATGCATATTGGTGGTACGATTTTTAATAAAAATAGATAATTTTTTGTAATCAAATATTACATAAAAAATACTATTTAAATCAAAACTCAAATTACTATTTCAATTTCAAATAAAAAATCAAGCAAATTATGAGGGTGTGTTCTTTTTGTCAAAATACCCAACACATTTTTTCAAAAAAAATTAATATATTACACACATTCATTCTTTTTATACTACATACATATTTTTTATATCTAACATAAAAAAATTTTTCGTTCAAACCAAAATACAAAATAAATAAAATCTTGAGGGTGTGTTCATTTATGGGATTTTCTTCAAAATCTACGGTCTCTCAAATTTTTTCTCAAAAAAATATAAAATCAAATACTTATTTTTTATTTTTTATATTATACTAAAAATTAATTTTACATTCAAAACAGCATATCAACGTCTATTTATATCATATCATACAACTATTCTAATTCAAAATTTCTACTATTTAAATCTTAACTCAAAATCTAAATCCTCAAACAAACACACTCCGCGGTTTTGGGATTATAACTCTATTGATTCTTGAATTATATATATTACTTTAATATTCGATTAGTATAATTTTCAATAAAAATATAATATTTTATTAACAAAATATTAAATTCAAATTCGATATAAATAAAAAATATAAAAACTCCACGTCAAAGGACAACCAAAGAAAGTGTACAAAAACATACCTACACATATAATTAAAACTATTATATACTCCTATTATCAAAAATAATAATTTTTTTAAATTAAAAATCAAGTAGTTATTTATATAAATTAAAAATTAAGTAGTTATTTATATAAAAACATCAATAATAGTATAATGTTATTTTTGTATATTTGTATTCAATTTTATAAATATATATTTTTTTATTACAAATTAATATTTTATATATATTTATTCATATTATATTATTATACAATATATAGATATTTTTATAATTTATTTTTACATCACACATAATATATATATCTCATTCTATCATAATCGGTATCACTCTTTACTGTATAATCACTACAAAATTCAAAGTCCACAAATAAACATATTTTACAGAACTTAACCTCAAGATGATTATATAAATAAATAAATAATGCATTAGATTATCTAATATAGTATTAGAGCCTTAACCTCATGTCTCAAGTTAGAGTCCACCACCCCCTTAACATATTTTGTTGAATGTTAAATTTTTAATTAAAATTGATATATTTTCAACAAAATTATAAAATTGTATAATAATGTTTTTTAAAAGAAAAAAATAAATATATAAGAGTTTGTTCGGTTCTATGTTTGGCATAAGTTAATTAAAGTATAAAGGTCAAATTTATATTTTGTGCAACTGTACTTAATATTAAAAATATCTTTATATTTGTATTGTTTTTTATACAAATGTCCTTCTATTAGTATTATAAAACACTAATTGAAGTATTTTTTGTAATATTTTTTTTAATTTATACTACGTTTTGGTATAATAATTAATATTCAAATATCAACACACAAAAATAAATGATTTTAAAATATTTTTAAATAATTTTCATCTTAATTAATTATTTTTGTAGAGTATTTTAGTTTCACTTAGTATTTTTAGGTGGATCGTACATATTATTAAAAAAATATAATATAATACTACCTCCGTCCTATTATAAAGATCTCATTTACTTTTTGTTTGCTAATATTTAAATATTAATTATTATATGAAAACATAATACAAATTAAAGAAAAATAACAAAAATACTTATATTAGTGTTTTATAATACTATTACAATGACATTTGTATAAAAAATTATACAAATATAAAAATATTTATAATGTTAAGTACAATAATGACGCAAAAGGTAAATAAGATCCTTAGAGCCCAACGTAAAGAGTATATTTTATCAAATAATAAAAAATCAACAATTAAATACAATATATTATGTTTTATATTATTACAATTTTCCGTAGCTAATATAAAAAAACACTTAAATATTAAAACACAAAATGAACAAACCTAAAATGTCCTTTTACTTATAATATCTCATTTATATCTTTCAACCAATAAATAATTTTCTTAAAAAATTGATTATTTAAAAATCAAATTATATTCCATTTGTGCCAACATAAAGTACTATTCTTATTATTCTTATTTACCTCATTAAAAAATATCTTTTTCCTATTATATCAAGTTAAGCATATACTAATGCTATAATACTTTTATTTCTTACATAATTACAAATATATCATTATATATATACAAATAATATAAAAAGAGAAAATATCAAAACTATCTACATATTTTTACTAACTAATAAAATAAAATTCTTTTTCCATTTACTATCAAAATCCAAAAGTGTATCTGTCCGGAGGCACAAGAAATATTAATTATATAGAAATGTATACTTTATTACTCATCTGTCCATGTAGCATGTCTACTTTACTCTATACACAAGAATTTAGAAGAAAAGTAATTAATTTTATAAATATATAATTAAAATTGAAATTAATAAGAATAATTAAATAATACTTGTGACACATATGCATCCTTTTAAAACAGCTATGAGGCACAGATGCACTTTTTTACTCGTTCCAACAACACTTCAACACACAAGGCTTAGTACACAAATGAAAGTTATACAAACATATTTCTTCCAAAATACACAAAAGTTTCAATAGATTTAATTTCCTCAATTCTGAACAGGTACATACATCCAAAAAGAAATTTTTTGTCAATTTTCCTCTCATTTAGCCCTTTATATACCTAAATAAAAAAAACAGCAATAAAGATTTATCGCTCCACTTTTGCTTCAATGTATCTAGAGTAAGCAAATCAAATCCTAAATACAACTTAATCCAAGCTTTTAGTTTTAGAAACCACAATGTCCTCAATATCCAAAAAACTTCTCACAAATGAAGAATTGAACAAGATGATGCAACACTTACTTGAAACTTGCAGAGAAAGAGAGGAACGAATTTCCCCCAACAATAGATGCTCATTCAGGTGTTGCAATTAATTGTCACATGAATTTAAGACTGTAAAATTGTTTTTAAACTTATGGGGTTGTTCAGATGATCACAATTTTTTGCCATTAGCATTTCAATTTCACCAGCCTGCATGGATGTATACATACCAACAAACTGCAAGAGATGCTATCTTAAACTATCACATATTTCAATAGTAAAAAATGAAAAGTTTTCACCTAAATTTCAATAATAGAATTGAGAAAAAAATTCTATCCCTAAATTTCAATAATGAAACAAAAAAATAATCAATATTTTCATCTCATTGTTTTTATTTAAAGATTTGAAATGATTAACTAGATTTAAGATCCGGTTATTCCTAGAAAGTTTGCCACCAGCCCAATTAACTACCTTTTCTTTTCCAGTGCATATGCTTTTCGACGAAAAGTTAAGGCAGTTGAAGCTTGAAGCTGTTACACAAATGAAATTTTATCAAGATAATGCCGCTTCAGAAACTTCATGAGGCATCATTTCATGAGTCATACTTTTGCTATGAAAATATGATAATTATTGCCAAAAACTCCAGCATACATTATTTCATGGGCATCTATCAAGAATATCACAGACAAGAAAGTGAGCATCTATCAGATCTAGCAATGACAAACTAGTATAAACGTTCACTAATAGTGTGCATGGGCATGTACAAACATATCTGGACATAATAGACACATATTGAGGGACATCCAGGTCTAGCATAATGTAAATAAGATGCAATAACATTCACCACAACCAAAGTAAGGCAAAATCAAGCCAGAACACTAAAATATGGCATGAATTGCAATATATTCAAAATTAATCCAGCAACAGTAAACGACGAGTAAAAGTTGGTTTAGATCTCACTAACATCAAGGGACATGTTCGTCGGGCCGATCGTAATAGATAAGTGGGTTTCTCTACATCGTGCTCAACCTCGAGCTCATCTTTTGATTCAGGGACGAACCCAAGCCAAAACCAAGCATCAACAACATCGGTGGCAGATCCAGCCCTTTCGTCAAGCTCCGCATCCTTTCTGGCAAAGCTTGAGGACGACGGGCAATTGCAGGTGCTGGTTCGCAAAACCGAGCACCGAGTCGATATCTAAACCCAAATCGAAGGGCTTCTCCATGTTCGGCACCCACCCACCGTCTCCTTCGCTCCCTCCCAACTATTCCTTGAAAAATATGAACAAATCGGAGTCGCTGAAAAATGTATGAGAATCGGATGCTCGGATTTTAGTCGATTTAGTGACGATGAAAGAAGAGTAGCCACAGTTAGGGCAGCGAGGACTCACGGCCGGGGTAGAGTTGGAACACTTGGAGTCGGAAGGACAGTTGGCGGCACTTGGCGAATCAAAGGAGACAGCGACTTAGAGTTTTTGGACATCGAGGAGAGAGAAGGGGGATGGAAAAGAGGGGTAGAGAGAGAAAGAGTGAGACTGGCTGTGGGACGGATGGATGATTATAAGTATAATTAAGGTATATTAATGACTTTAAATTAGATTTAGAATGAAATAATTTTTTGCCAAATATAGAAAGTAACAAAATATTTGGGATAGACAGATTTGGAAAGTAGAACACGATATCTGAGACGGAGGGAGTATTTATTTATATCATATAAATTTTTATTCAATGAAATATAATTACTAAAACATGTTCACTTCGGTTCTTTGGCTATATATTTTTTCTATTAGATACATGCAATCGTGCTAGTAATATAAAAAAAAAATTATATTGTGTATTGTATATTAATTTTTTTGTAAATAAATAAAATATATATTTTTTATATTGTGTAAGTGTGCAAATAATATTTTTAATAATATTTATCAAAAATTGTGTAATCTATAAAAATATTGGGTGAACAAACTATAAACTATACAAATAAAAAATATAATAAATCATGAAACGAGTATAAAACTAGTATAGAATGAAGGCGGTTATAATGTTGAATTTTAAAATTGAGCACCGAGTTGATAGCACATAGTATGCTAACAAACAATACACTATATTATTATAGACAACACATCATGTCTATTAATATAATATAAATACAATACATGAACTAACAACATTTTATATAGTCTCACATATCATATGTGATAGTTGATGTTAATACATGACATACTCTTATACACCACACATTGTAATTATAAACAAAAAAATACGTTTTTATTACACACATATGTTGTGTGTAATAAAGACGTGTGATGTTTGTATATTTTATGTGTGTTGTAACCATTCCCAATTAAGAATATCGGATGATATACATTGTTATTTTGGTATCTTGTCCAAATAATATATATATTTTTAAAAGAATAAATTATATAATATTCTTTTTGTTTTAATAAAAATACACAAAATATATCTCATTTTTTATTTTTATTTATTAAATTAAATTCTATATTAAATTAAAGTATGAATAAAATAAAATTTTCGTCCAAAGTTGATAGATTATAAATGTCAACCTAATTATACAAATTTTATACAAATGAAAACAATAAAAAATATCTTAAATAGTTTTACTCTCTCCGTCCCACATAATTTGTTTATATTTTCTATTTTCGTCTGTCCACATAACTTCTCATTTCTTTTTTTGAAAATATAATTACACACTTTAATTACATTTTAAACTTTATATTTTATAATTTTTTAATCTAAATTAAAGTATTTAGTTATCTTAATCTTAATCTATAATTATTTTTACTATACAATAATTATTTTTACTAATACACTTTTTAATTACTTACTAATTATACTTTACCTAAATTCATGTGTCTACGGTAACACACACAAACTACCTAGGACGGAGCAAGTATTTAATAAAATAAATATTCAATAATTTATCAATCATTCATTTAATAGTTTTTTTAGACGAATTGTTATTTAATTTTAACATAAAAATACTATAAATAAATATTAAATAATTTATCAACTATTCATTTAATAGTTTTTTTTAGACGAATTGTTATTTAATTTTAACATAAAAATACCATAAATGAATATTAAATAATTTACCAACCATTCATTTAATAATATTTTTTTTAGACGAATTGTTATTTAATTTTAACATAAAAATACCATAAATGAATATTAATTAATTTATTAACCATTCATTTAATAATTTTTTTAGACTAATTGTTATTTAATTTTAACATAAAAGTACCATAAATGAATATTAAATAATTTATCAATCATTCATTTAATAATTTTTTTTAGACGAATTGTTATTTAATTTTAACATAAAAATACCATAAATGAAGGCTTGATCATTTATTTATTTATTTGATTATTTTATTCAAATAAAGATATTTAAGATATCTTATATCTTTACTTGATTTAAAAAATGCATAATTATGTGCATATTTAGAAGTATCAACTTTGACAAATTGTGTATTTTGTGCATATTTTATTTGAATGCAAAGGTGTTTCACGCAATACATAATACATATAATGTGAGATTTCTTCTTGGTTAATACTATAACACAAATGAGTATTATGCAATTTAGCATTTTTTTTTTAAAAAAAGAATAATTTGCATTCTACATCATATACAATGTCATATTGATATAGCATGTTCGTATAGTAATCCTAAAATCTCATAAAAATTTAAAAACTCTTTTATTGGTGAGTGTCTAATAAGTTGAATCAGGAAATATACGAATATGTTATAGTTTAAACAAAAAATGTGCAACGAGTTAATACAATCAAATGACAAAAAATAAGTTAGCTATTAAAACAAAGTTTAATCTTACAAAAAATCAATAATATATATATATATAACTGGGTGAAACTGGATCAAAATAATAGATAGAAGTTGTAGTGAAATATGAGTTAATATATTTATGATGAAAAGAATGCACAAGGTTTGTATTTATAAGATTTTTTGTGATGAGAAAGAGTTAAATTATCTTGGGTTAAATGTGCGGGGTGATGATAGTGTGTCGCCGAAAATATATTTATAATCGTGAGGTGGTTTGGAGGAATGAGTGTGATCACACTCGTTCATTTAAGCTTGCTTAATGATTTGATTGATACTTGTCCCTAGAAATTACAATGGAACTTTTGATTCACAACAAAGAGTATTATTTTAAAGCAAAGCCGTTGTCACAAAACATCTTTATGATTCGATAGGCAAGCAACTACATCTAATTAATTATTATTAATTTGTTTCACTAGCGGTCATATATCTCTAATACTTTTTAAAAATAAGAATTAAATTCAACTCATAACTTATCAGGTCGCGTACTTAATTGCTATAAACTACCTACATCTTGTTAATGAATACGACACAGGCATAGACATGGATAGTTAAACATTTGTGTTCATTCACAATCTTATCAAGAATCAAATTCATACAACTCACATGTGGGTGACAATGAGGTGGAGAAGTATGATATTGCAACAATTACTACGAAACCTAAGGAAATGTTATTCTAAAATTAAACTAAAATTAATAAAAAAAAAAAAAGAGAAGAGGGTGGAGGATTAGCTTACTTGAAAAACAAAACTAAAGAACTCTTATGATTAATCTAGATAAAAAATTAAAAGACAATAAATGAAGAAAAAAAACTAAAGTGATTAGAGTATTTTTGGTATGTAGAATGATATGGAAATAAGTGGCAAAAAGTAATATTTGTTAGGATTAATGGAATAAACTATATTTCACTCTTTACAATCAGGGTACAATATTATATATATACAAGAGATATATTAGGCAGGGATATATATATCTAAATATATACAATATATATCAATATATATATATCAACATCCCCCCTCAAACTCAAGGTGGAACCCAACTTAAGTTTGCTCAAGAATGACTGAAAACGGCCGGGAAGATGGGGTTTGGTGAAACCGTTGGCAGTCTGATCAGCAGAGGGAATGGGAGACAAGGAGATGTTGCCATGAGCAATGTGATGACGTACAAGGTGACAATCGATCTCAATGTGCTTCGTACGCTCGTGGAAGACATCATTCGTCGAAATCTTCATGGTGCTCTGACTGTCGCAATGAATAATAGTGGCAGAGGACTGAGGCACTCCGACATCAGCCAGCAGCCAGCGAAGCCATAGAAGCTCGGCAGTGGTGTCGGCAAGAGCTCTATATTCGGATTCTGCACTGGACCGGGAGACAACTGTCTGTTTCTTGCTGCGCCACAAAATAAATGAGTCGCCAAGGAAGAAGCAAAATCCGGTGGTCAAGCGGCGATCAGAGGGATCTCCCGCCCAATCAGCGTCAGAAAACCCGGTCAAAACTAAAGAAGAACGAGCTAAATAATGAAGCCTATGAAGGAGAGTACTTTGATGTACCGAAGAATCCGTAGAACAACACAATGATGAGTCGTCCGAGGAGCAGACATAAACTGACTAACGATATGGACGGCATAGGCAATATCCGGTCGAGTGACAGTCAGGTAGATCAGGCTTCCCACCAGCTGACGATATAGAGTAGGATCATCAAGGGGACACCGTCCATCGGAGTAAGATGACAATCAGAGTCAAGAGGCGTAGGGGCAGTCTTGGAGTCAGTGAGACCGGCACTAGACAGGAGGTCGGAGGCATACTTGGCTTGAGAGAGATAATATCCGTCGGAGGTGTCGGAGATCTCATGTCCTAAGAAGTACCGAAGAGGCCCTAGACTCTTCATCTCAAAGTGGCGGTGTAGATGAGCCTGTAGCTCAGAGATACCTGATACATCATCTCCTGTAATGATCATGTCATCCACATAAAGTAGTAAAACAGTAATTCCAGCTGACCCACGTCGAAGGAAGAGAGCCGAATCATGATCGCTGGAAGAAAAGCCAAGCTGGAGTAGAGCAGAGCTAAATTTCGAAAACCAAGCTCGAGGCACCTGTTTCAAACCATATAGGGCACGACGAAGTTTACATACCTTGGAAGATGTAGGAAAGCCAGGAGGAGGAGACATATAGATGTCCTCGGATAGATCACCATGCAAGAACGCATTCTTGACATCGAGCTGGTGCAGGGGCCACCGACGAGCGGCATCGATAGCGATAAGATAACGGACAGAGGTGAGACGAGCAACCGGGGCAAATGTCTCCTCATAGTCTATACCATACTGCTGGGTGTAGCCTTTGGCTACCAAACGCGCCTTGTAGCGCTCGATGGATCCATCAGAGTGAGTTTTGATTCTGAATACCCATTTGAAGCCAATAGGTTTCTTGCAAGAGGGAAGATCAGCCATATCCCACGTATGGGTTTTCTCCAAAGCCTACAACTCCTCAGACATAGCCTGCTGCCACAACGGATCCGCATACGCCTCACGAAAGGACCTGGGCTCGTGGTGGGACAAGGTGGCAGAGAAACAGTGATAATCAAGTAAGTGAGTAGGAAGGTGACTAACTCGAGTGGAACGGCAAGGGCCAGGATCAGGGTCTGAGGTCGAAGTAATGTCAGGCTCTGGTGGTGGTGATGTATCAGAGTCGAGAGTAGGAGCAGGCTCGGGAATTAGCGTCGGTTCAGGAGGCGCAACCGGGACAACGTCAGGAGCGGGGGATGGGGCCGTGTCATCAGAGGGGAATAGAGGTGGAGAGGACAAAGTAAAGAATGAAGACGAACGATTAAAGGGGACTCGAAAGTGGGACAAGGTAGAGAATTTAGTATTCTCCCAGAATGTGACATGACGAGAAATACGTAGCCTATTGGAAATGGGATCCCAACAACGATAACCTTTATGCTCTAACCCATATCCCATGAAGCAACACAGACGCGCGCGATGTTCCAACTTAGTGCGCTCATGGGGAGGGAGGAGGACAGAACTAACACAACCAAAAGGGCGGAGAAGACTATAATCAGGAGCACGATTAAATAGTCTTTCAAATGGACTGACATTACCCATGACAGAGGAAGGGACACAATTTATAGTGTAGACAGCAGTGAGTGCGGCTTCCCCCCAAAAGCGATCCGGACAAGAGGCAGATAAGAGAAGGGTGTGGACTGTATCGAGGATATGACGGTGTTTACATTCGGTGCGACCATTTTGTGGAGAGGTGTATAGGCAGGAGCGTTGGACAACAGTACCCTGATCATATAGGAAACGAAAGAAGGAAAAATTGGTATACTCAATAGCATTATCTGTGCGGAGAGTTTTTATGGTGGAGGAAAATTGGGTATGTATCATTTTAGCAAAGTCCATATAAATAGATGGAAGTTCAGAACGCTGCCGCATAAAGTAAATCCATGTAAAACGAGAATAGTCATCAATAAAAATCACAAAATAATAAGAACCATTCATAGACACAGCGGGCGAAGGTCCCCAAATATCAGAGTGAACTAATGAAAACGGTGTATCTGCAACGGAAGTACTATGAGGAAATGACAAGGCATGTTGTTTTCCCAACGAACAATCCACACAATTAAAAGACTCAAACTTGACAGAACCCAAACGACCCTGACTAATCAAATACCTGAGTTTATTGGAGGACGCATGACTGAGACGATGATGCCACTGAAGGCAGGATGGTGTAGAAGTAGTGGCAGCCGAGATAGAGGGATAGGGGAGCTGGAGTGACTCAAGTTCAAATAAGTGGTCCGTCTTTCGGCCCTTCCCGAGGGTCCGTCCGGTTTGCGCATCCTGAACCTGCACACCAGTAGAAGAAAAAATCACTGTGAGACCTTGATCAACCAATTGACCAACGGAAATTAGATTCAAATTGGGGAATACAATATGTATCGGGGAGGGATAAGGACGAGGTGGATGTATGTCTAGTATGGGTGATGCGCATATGAGTACCATTTGCGGTAAGGATAGGAGGTAGGGGTGGTGCGGTGGATGTAGAGGTCATAAGGCGTATATCAGAGGTCATATGATTACTGCAGGCAGAATCAAAATACCAATGAGAGTTACCTGATGTGGTAGACATGACGGTATTGGAAGATAGAACCTGTTTAAGAAGAGCCTCTAGGTCTTGAATCGTAGGAGGCGCAGGCACAGGCGTGGCAGAGGCTGTGACAAAGGAGTTACTAGACTGGGGAGGTCCACGAATATGCCGAGACTTGTAGTTACTACTGCCAGAGCGAGACGGCCTAGTAGGGCAATATTGTATGGTATGGCCTAAAACATGACAGTAGTGACACTCCACCTTGGGGCAATGACCGAAATCATGATCAGAAGACTGACATCGTTTGCAGTGATGGGAACGATTCTGAGTAGGAGGTCGGGCGGTGACCGCAAGAGCAGAATCAAGCAGAGGTACCTTGGCTAGGTGGAGATGAGTTTCCTAAAAAAGAATCTCCTGAATAGCTACATCCAAGGTAGGAAGTGGGTGCCGATGTAACAAAGAGGCACGAACTGCCTCATACTCTAGACGCAAAGCCATCAAGACCTGAATGAGGCGAATATGATCAGGACTGATCTCAGCTTGATCCAACAAATGCCAAAGGGGTTGCACTTGCGCAAGGAAGTCGTTGATAGATTTTCCTGGTTCCTGTTTTAGATCATGGAGAGTGCTCCATAACTGATAATAGTGTGCCAAACCAGTAGCACGGAAGCGGACTGCCAAGAAATCCCAAGCTGCCTTGGCAGTTTCAAATTAGGCAAGCTGCACATGTATCGCCGGAGTAGAAGTATTGCGCAACCAAGTGAGAATTTAATGGTTCTTACTGTCCCAATCCTCCAATTTTTCAATATAAAATTCAACAACTTTGGCGGTAGGCGCAACTTCTCCTATAGAAACTGGAGCAATGGGAGCAACTATATCCCCCGTAACAATCCGCCATGATTTCCTACCGATCAGAAAGCTTTTCATCGATTGTGCCCACAAATTGTAATTATCTCCGGACATGACAACATTTATCGGAATATGAACATCCATCTTTTCCATAAAAATTTCAAGGGTAAACAATATCTCAAATCTCAAGCCGAAAGCCGAAAGCCGAAACGACAGAAACACAAGCAAAACTGAATCGAACCTGAACCATGGAAAATCAGACGGATACTAAAAACTGCTCGAATGGAAGAAGTGAGTATACCATCGCAGAGGAAATTAAATTCCAAACACGACGGTGCAAAGATCGCCGCCAACGGCCGCCGCACGCGCCTCCACGCACCGGCGAGGCGTTCGGTCAAAAAACTCATCAGGCGCGTGTGAGGCTCACGCGCCGCCGTTGGCTGAGCTGCTCCGGATTCCGGCCGGTCTCGTGGCGGCGAACACGGTGGTGGTGGCGGTGACGGTCGCGATGGTCGGAAAGATGTGATCTGGAACGCGCAGGTTGTTTCGATTTGGTCGGAAAAAATCATGGCTCTGATACCATGTTAGGATTAATGGAATAAAGTATATTTCACTCTTTACAATTAGGGTACAATATTATATATATACAAGAGATATATTAGGAAGGTATATATATATCTAAATATATACAATATATATCAATATATATATCAACAATATTTATAGGGCATCGAAAACTTCTAAGGTTGACCCAAATGGCTGATGTTGTGAGATCTCTCTTGGGACGTGTCAGCAACAAGAGTTTTGCAGGCAGAAGGTCATCAGATATCACGAAACAAAGAAGTAAACGACATTGGAGAAAATTCAAATTCTCCAGGCAAGTTAAATGGGAGGAACAATATTGAAGCCTTCAGAGAAAAGTTTTGAGGGAATCGGGATTTTATTTAGGTGCCACTCGATGGAGAAGATGGCGATGATGACATATACAAGACCCCACAGATAACATATTAACAGAAGATCAAGGACAAACAAATGTTGGATTCTCTAAAGATTAGAAGGGAAGTTGATGAAACCTTGAAAAAATGTTGTGTGGGTGAAGTTGATGGGTAAAAATATAGGGTGTACGGATGGCGATTACAGTGCTGAATTTTCATGTACTAACAAACAACATATGATATTGCTACAAACAACACATCATATATATTAATAAAATACAAATATAACACATGAACTAACATCACATAATATAGTCTCACACAGCACATGCAACAATTGATTTTAGTACATGATATATTACTATACAACACATATTTTAAGTATTAACAACAACACACACACCATGCGTTGTTTGAGAAAAAAAAAACAAGTATATCCCCAAATCTGCACCATAACCACTTCTGGGGACATGACATTGAAGAATAGGATAGAGAAAATGTGACATTTCATAAAAATTGTGAAGATGTGTGAGTTGGAAAATAAATATTATGCAACACAATTTTCCAAAAAGTGACGATCTCCAAGATTCTTGGACAACGGAGCCCTGGAGAATTCTTGGACACACTACACGTTCAATCTTGGAGTCCAAGATTCAATCGGATTAAAAACAAGATCTCAATGAATGATGATTTTGAAGAGATTGTTAAATCTCCCTACACCTATATAATTTCCGTGTATTACGTGGTTTAGGTGGCATACGTGGGAAAATTATAAGCATTGATTTTGAGACAGATGCTTGTTTGTGGAAAAAATATGCTAGAATTACAATTGATCTGGATTTGAACAAGCCACTTTTTATAAGATATTTTATCAAATGAGCGGATCAACTAGTGGTATATGAAAATATTTCCCTCATATGTTTCGATTTTGGATATTTTGGGCATAAGCAAGGTGCCTATAAAAAAAAGAGAGTAATTGTGGAAATAATATTGGGACTGAGCCTCAAGAGTCATCACGTAAGCAGGCTTTCAACAAGATTGATAGGCACAGGGAAATAAACATTACATAATCAAATTTTCGATTCGATGATGAACAAAGGCCACAACTTCCAGAAAATGAAATCTGATTATGGTCCTTGGATACTTGTTCAACATTGATCCGGGACAAACAAAGACAAACACATGACTAAAGAAATATTTGGGAACCACAAGCTAATAGATATCAAATCTTTCAACATATTAATTAAGAAGAATAAAGTTTCCTTGAGGAACAAATATGGAACTAGAGAAACAACCTGTTGGCGACGGTAATCCAAATATGCAAAATGCATCAATAAATAAGAGAAAAGAATAAATTGTCAAAGGAAAAAAACAAAAAGAAAAATATCTTGGATCATATTAGAATCATTGAAAATTCGAGAAGATCATATGAAGATAGTGGATCCCTAAAACAAGATCAACAATATTATCAAACATCGTTAAAAATATCATACAATCACAAGTATTCTGAAGAAACAATATCATCAAAATCAAGACATAGAAATGGCGTGAAGGCACAAAATCAACACTTAGATTCAACTATACATAAGGTGGTGAATCTTCCATCCAAAAAGGAGCATATGAATTCCACATGAACTTTAAGGGGTAGATGTAAACAGTGAATTGAACTTACAATCCATCAAAGTTCCACCCAACCTAGAACATAAGGGAGAGGATGATGAGGATATGAATGCCGAAAAGGGGTTAGAAGCATCAATGGATGTTGAGAATGGGGAACTCACAAGAACTATTGTTCATGCAACACAAAATTAATTCCTTAAAATATAGGATTCAATTTATTAGCTTGGAATATCTAAGGAACTGGTAGTTAAAAACACTTTGGAGTTTAAAAAATTTGACCCCTTGTGACCATGTGGATGTTGCGGCCATCTTGAACCACAAATTAGTGATGAAAAAGTGGATTGATTTATAAAAAAAAATGGATTTCAACATATTTTGCGGGTCAAAGCATATGAAGGAATACATGTACTTTAGAAGGAATACCACTTAATTGTAAACGTCTTGTACTGCTCGCGACAACTTGTCCATTGTGAAATCATATGGAAACAAGTTGACTTTTGTTGTACTTTTTTCTATGCTTCTCCTAATAGAATGAAAAGAATATGGGTTTGCGAAAACTTCAATTTGTTGCAAACTATATTAAGATGCCATGGATACTTGGCAGTGATTTCAATGCTAGCCTTCATGTTGATGAATCTATGTCTCAACGGTGAAGCCTAAATTTGGGGTGCCATTATTTTAAGAGTGGATGCATGTTAATAGGATAATGGAAGAGAAAGCCATAGAATATTTATTCACATGGAAAAGAGAGAATATTCTGAAAAAACTCAATCATTATTGAATTCCCTAAGGGAATGGTTGTTCACCTCCCAAAGATAGTGTTAGATCACAATCCTTTACTTGTAAGGATGAAGAAATCTGAGCCGACTAAACACAAGAAATTTAAATATTTGGTTGCATGAGAGAAGTACGAAGAAATAAAAAACTTTGTGCACTAAGTTTGGGGATCATATGAAGATTTCATAAGATGTGTGACATACTTTCAGCAGAAGGCAACAAAGTGGCATGCCGACCAATTTGGAAGCAATGCTAAGAATAAGAAAACAATCATGGAAAGACTCCAGGGCATCGAAAGAACCTTGGAGGTGAAACATAATCTTTTTGTCCTTCAGCTTCAGCACAAGTTGCAAGGGAGAAATTCGGTTTAATTTAAGGTGATGTCTCCAATTAAGGTCCCGGGTCCGAATGGAATACATGCAGCCTTCTATTAAAAAGAATTGGGAGATTGTTAAAACTAGTGTCATTCGGTTTGTACAGGATATTTGGTCTCAAAAAAAATATTTTAGTGATATTAATCAAGTTCTAATAGTGCTGATTCCAAAGAAAAAAAATCCTACTTCTATGGTAGCATTCCAACTGATAAGTTTATGCAACATTATCATGAAATTCTCACAAAGGCTATAGCTGAAAGATTGAAGCTGTATAAGCCAAAGATGATTGAATTAGGATAGATTGGATTTATATAAAAAATAAATACTCATGAAAATATCTTGGTAATTCAAGAAATAGTGCATCAAATCAACACACCGAAAAAGAAGCCAGGTTTCATGAGTTTAAAAATTGATTTGGCAAAGACATATGACAAAATTATATGGAAATTCATAAAAGAAACCTTAGAGGTTGCCCAATTTTCATAGAGGTTCAAATATTGTATTATGAGGTGCATTATGTCGGAATCCAATCATGTCATATGGAATGAAAAGCCATCAGTAAGGTTTCAACCTTAACCGGGGTATTAGACAGGAATATCCCATTTCGCCACTCATTTTTGCCTTATGCATGAAGAAATTATTCCATCTCATTGGGGATGCCGCTTGTGATAAAAGTTGAAGACCATTCCCTAAGAAAAATTCCAGTGCTAAAGTGTCATCTCAGATTTGCAGATGACTTGATATTGATTTTGAAATCTTCGACGGATCAAATGTATAAGGTCAAATAAATCATGGAACTTTTAGTGTGATCTCCGGTTTGACCATCAATACTATAAAATCTCGGGTGCATTTTTCAAATAACATCCCATATTTGAAGAGGATGGCTATATCCAATGTCATGGGAGTACAAATGATAATTCCTTGGGGAAATACTTGGGTATTACTATTCAACACAGTCGGAGAACACAGGCCCAATTTGTGAACATATTGGAAAATATGAAATATACTATTGCAGGATGGAAGTTATCAAATTTATCTATGATGGGTTACCCTAAAAAAATCGGTCCTTCATAGTTTGGGAGTTTATCATATGCATTTAGGGCAATTTTCTAAATATATATAAGATAAAATTGAAGCTATGTGCAGACGCTTTATTTGGGGATCGAAAGAGGGTGCTATGAAACTCCACTTAATTGAATAGGAATGTGTTAAGTAGAGAAAACATGATGTTGGCCTTGGCATTTGTGGTAAATAACAATTGAGCAAGGCGTTCCTTATGAACTTAATTTGGCATATTGTGTCGGATCAGGAGTCGCTTTGGGTGAAGCTGGTCCGCAACCTATATGGATAGGATGGCAAGAAGTTTGCCAAAGTGACATTAATATTCTTAATGTTAACCAAGAACCTAGTGCGGATATGGGAAGATACAATAACCAAAATTGGATGGGACATTGAGAATGGGAATCAAATTAGCTTTTGGCAAGATATTTGGGTGCCATATCTAGATAGACTTCGGGATATATTACTATAAGAAGACACGGATGTAAATCTTGAAGCCAAATCGGGTTCGGGGACCATAATGGCAATTGAGATTGGTTGAAACTGTATGGAAAGGTTCAACCATATATTTTAAACTCTTTAGACTAATTTTACCACCGTATGACAAGAAAAGGGACAACCAATGTTATTGGCTGCCATCGGAGTCCGGAAAATGCACAAGAAAGTCAGCATATAATGTAATTGTGAACTGTTTTGATAATTTGAATGTTCATACATATTGGGATGCTATTTGGAGCTACAATGGGTTGAAAAGGATCTAAATTTTTCTTTGAATATTACGTTATGGAAAATTGTTGACCAATTGTTGTCAGGTTCAAAGAAAGATGATTGATCTTGACATTTTCCATTGGTGCGGCAGTCGTGAGACAAGTATGCATTCTATTAGAGATTGCTATCAGGTTTGGAAAGTATTTATTATGTGTATGAAATATTCAAGGCTTTTTTGAATGTGAGAAGAAAAAATGGATAAATCCATGGATGCGAATGCATGTGGATGATTACTTGAACGTGCTATTACCTTGCAGCATGGAAATTTTAGGAGTATTGCAACTTGAAGATTTTTCAAGCCAAATTTTTTTATGTTCTGAGAGTAACATTTGAGATACAATCAAAGGTGAGAAAAATTCAACACGTTTGGAGAAAAAAGTAATTGCATGATGGATGGACGAACTTCCATGCCTGTGCAATGAGAGAAAAAATTACAATGTAGATGGTGCATGTAGTTATGGCATGGCCACTAGGGGAGATGTTTTCGTGATTGCTTGGGGAACTGGAAATAAGGATTTTTTTTAGCATAGATTCAGATATTTGCTTATAGCTAAATTAAATGCAATTTGGTTGGGATTGAAACTAGCAGAAGATTTAAAAATTAATAGGATGATTTTGGAATCCGATAGAAAAGTAGGGCTTGAGTTAATTGACTCGCGAAATAGTGATACAGGAAAGCTTAGCCAAATTATCAAAAGAATCATAAAATATTTGCATGGGCAAAAGATATTTGTCTTCAACACAGATTTGGGGAGAGCAGCTAGATCACAGATTGCTTGGTGAACGTTGCGAAGCTAGTTGAAGTAGGAATAACTAGACTTATTTACCCGCCACAAATAATCAGTCTTTGATTGTTATGCGCAATAATGGGAATTGTGTAGGAACGCAATATAAATACTTAGGTTAAACTGGTCTCCCATCATGTTAAAAAAAAAAAAAAACCTTTTAGAAGTTCGACGGTTACAATCACTCATAATTAACTAATAAATATTTCTTTTAAAAGTTTCTAAAATAATAATACATAAAATGACCAAAAAGTGGTTAAGCATAGATGCAATATAAATCTACACGCAAAAATTGGCGTCTTTGATGCAAAGTTAGCACCTTTAATGCAGGAGCTGAGAATTTGCAGATTTAATGCTGACAAATCTAGGAACTCACAGATGTAAAGTAGAAGTTGGCGATTATGACCAAAAAATGCAACAACAGCCTTTTCTAGGACAACAAATGACTAATTTTGATGCGACAACTTGATATTCATGAAAAAACACCCACTAAACTATTAATTAAACGAAGATACTCACCGTAAAGATTAATTAACCAATTTTATCAATATTTAAATGCTTACGGAACTAGCTTCCGAAGTTAGGTGGCGGAGTTGTTCAGTAAGTATTTGAGTTTTTATGGTTAGATTTTGATTTTAACATATTTCAAACCGTGAATCGTCAATTTTTACGATTTTTTATTAAAATAGACGGTTTAATTTTTTTTTTTTGTAAGAATTTTAAAATTTTATAAAAATATGCCTGTTAGGTTGTCTTATATACCACTTCAATCTTATTTTCTTCGATTTCTCTTGATGTAAGAAGATAATGCAAAGAGATACATGTACTTATATTTAGCATAAAAAATTATATTTTTATATAATTAAAATTAAAAAATAATAATAAATTTAAATTTTAAGAAAGGAAATATAATAAATTTAATTTTTTTTTTGGGAGGCAAAATAATATATTTATACAAATTTTATTTATTTTAAACTAAACACAAAATTTGGGAGGCTTGGGAGGTCAATTGCCCCCAAGTCCCCACCCACATCCGTCCATTCGTTCCTTAACAATTAATCATTTTTTTTCATTAGTGACACGATATTTAAGGTAATAATATTTAATTAATTAATAATAATGATTTATGATATTATTTTATCATTTTTTATGTGATTAATAATATTACTAGTTTTAAAATAAATTTAATATATGATTAAAAATTTTAGATTATGTATTTAAATATTTTAAAAATTCTATCACAATGAAAAATATTATTTTGTAGAGAGTAAAATTACATATAATACAAGTAAATAAAAAATATCTATACTTATTTATAATTAATATAAGCTAATTTTATATTGGATGATGCGGATGGAGTAAGGGCATGTTGAGTTTGACCGGATATATATACATGTGGTTTCCATGGTTGTAAACAACATGCTGGAGAAGTTATCCAATGCCAAAGTACGAAGGGTGGGTCTGTCATACTGCTAATTTGAAGTATGTTCTGATTTGAATCTAATGGTCTTACATAATGTATAATATTATACGTTATGTATTTAATTATATTAATTTATATTTGTTAAGTATGTTTTGACTTAAAAAATTTTATCCAAAATAATAATATGTCAATTAAAGTAGGACAAACAAAATAAAAATATATGTCAATTAAAATGAGATAGAGTACTTAGTTTAATATAATAATACTTAAAGATATAATTAAAACAATACATCAATTTTATTAATTTATACAATAAAGTAATTATAAAATACATAATTAATCTATTAATATTTTACCAATAAGATACAACAAGTGCAATTATTGAAATAAATTAATAAATAAGACCAAAATTTTACTACAATAATCTATAAATAATTAAATAAATATAAAAGGCAAATATGCCAAATCAAGAATTAAACCTTGAAGGACAACAGGAGACACATTAAAGTTTATTGACTATACCGTTAATGACCTAAACCTTACCTTATGTGCATTCGGTTCAATCGGTTATTCATTGGTTCGAATTAACTTGAAACCTTACAAACTCTTTATTCCATAATTATGAAAAACATATTTTATTTGGTCAAATCTTGTTATTTTTTTTCATTCATCGAAATTTAATTTTGAGAAAATATTATAATTATCTTTATAAAGTGTTATTTTGATAATTTATTAGAAATTATTACTGCTCAATTTTCATAATTCCCTATCATATTTCTCGTAGAACATTATATTTAAACTATTCTTCAAACTAAAAGTCAAAATCAAAATCAAAATAGAAAAAAATTACCAAACAAACACTGTCATACTTTGCTAATTAATTTCGAAAAATTTAATATTTCACTTCCAAAATTTTACTCAAAATGAGAATTCCAATAAATTATTTTAGCAATACGTAGATTACACTATCATTTTTTATTCGCCACGTCCGAAATATCGTAACACATTTTCAAATTTTATGCAAAATACATATTTGTATTGATTTTGTTATGGATTTTATTTGTAACATGTACTTGCTTGACGAACATTTTTCTTCACGATAATTTTCATAACAAATAATTGCAATAAATACTGCTCAACTATGTGTGGGAAATAATTTATTATGGATTTTGTTACAACTTTTATACCGCAACTACAAAAAAATTATTTAGTGTTATGAAAAACATGTGTAACAAAATAAAATATAAAAACAATCAAATTCACACTATAGGACATCACCCTAGTAATATAAATAAATCGTATCTAGTGTATCTCACAAAATTAATAAATTAGGTAATTACAAATCAATCAAATGAATCCATCAGCACCATGTTGATCCAATACGAACCGCTCATTATAATTAGATTATGATGAATGGTTTAGATTACGCAGGGATAATATAGTAATTTTTATTCTAAAGACTTACAGGGGTATAGGAATCCTTCATCTTAAAATCGTTAAATATTCTCTCCTTCAAGTCGTCTTCTTCAACGAAAGTCCTCCCTCGCGCTCGCTTGTTCTCCATTCCATCTTCAACGAAACTCTTCCCCCGCGCGTTGTCTGCAGTTCATCTTCTTCAACTCTCTGTATTGTCCTTCAAATCGACGACACTGGGCGCGTCCGTGGAGGCAATTTCGGTAAGTTTTGTTTTTTTCATTGTGCAGTTTAGGATAAATATTTATCTTCTTCCATATTACCTATTTTGAGTTATGTATTTTCCATTATTGTAGTTTGTGGATAAGCTCTTTTTTTAGGGTCAAGCCTTGTTTCTCGCGAAGCCCTACTTCAATTAATCCCAACTCGTCGAAAGCGATCAACAATGCCGAAGGCATCCGGTTTGAAGGACCCTATCGTTCAACTACCATGTGTTCCCTGGAAAGCTACTCACCTCAATGAATCTTTATAACAACCTTCTCGTGAGTCGATTAGGAGGTATATTAAATATAGTCCTTTCAAATGATTATTCCATGTGAAACCAATCCCTTTCGTGTTGCTCCTATTATGCAATTATTGAGTTATTGGGACCCTGATAGCGAGTGCTTTCATCTATCTAATGGGAATAGATAGTATATTACGGATCGGAATGTTGTTGTGCATGGCCTGTCATATGGGAAAAATAAGGAACCTATTTCTTTATATGAGTTTGATTCTTGGTACAGTTTTGCCGATAGATTTGGGTTAGATATGAAACTTATAGGTAGGGATAAGAAATATATTGTCGAGCCTTTGTTAAAAATAGTTACTAGACAGTGGTAGACTAAGGAGTGATGTTAATTTTTGGATAATATATTTCATGTACTGCATGTGTGTCTTGTTGACGCCCATATCTAATTCGAAGATTAATCATCGTATATTCCAGTTCCTTTAGTCCAAGGAGTTGGCAAGTGAGTTTAATTGGGCTGGTTTTATGAGGGATAAGATTGTGGAGGGTATGGACACGATGTCCAAAAAATTCAAGAAAAAAGCACTGGTCAGTGGAAGGCCATCCGGAGATATGCATTGTTTAATAGTAAATTAAAATATTATAATCTTTTTTGCTTACTTTTTCGTTTTATTCTTCTCTTTGTGTAATATGCTTTTTTTTTTTTTTCAGCATATATTTTTTAACAAGTTCCATAATGAGAAATGCGGAAGACATTTTTTTTCATGTCATCTTACACGAAAACTAATATTGGAAGATGTTTCAAAGCTCTTCAGCCCTCAAAATATTCCATCCTCAAAGGTTAGAATTTGTATTGCAGTTGAAACATGTAGCTTTGAATATGCAGAGATGATAGTTTGTTCGTCCTGCTAACTGTTCTTTACGATATGCTAAGTAATACTTGTTGATATGTTGAATTAATATTTCTGAAATGCTGGATTTGATACATTGATTGATACATAGAAGGATGGTATACATATTGTTTGTTTTTTCCTGTTGATTGTTCCACTATGATATGCTAAGTAATACTCGTTGACATGCTAAAGTAGTGTTTTTGGAGTGCTGACTTGATACCTTGACTGATACATAGGAGAATGATTATGAAAAATCATTACAATGATACAAGAATGAGATTTCATGGGTGTCAGAAATTCTTTGCAATTTAAGGCAAGAATACAACAGAAGTTTAAGGGTCATGAGGATGACATTGGTGATGGCAGCAAAAGAGCAGAAGATGAATATATTCACGAAAAGAATGTTGAGAAGGTGATTGTAATTATATGAGTTTATACTTTTGAGGTTGTTATGTTATATATCCATTTTTTTTCTTGTACAATTGCAATGTATATAAACCTTAATCCTGATTATTGCTATAGGAATTTGTTGAGTGTGATTTGCCCCAGCGGGAGGAAGCTGTCTGTAAAGAACAAAATGCTGAACAAGTATTTTAATTGTATGCACATTGATCATTGTTGGATAACCATTATATCATTTATATTATGAATTAATTAAGAATATATGCCTTGATCATTCTTATATGAGCAAACTGAAAATGAGGCGGTAGTGCAAACTGAGGAAATAGATTGTGAACCTCCCAGAAAGAAACAAAAGTGCGATGAAGGAGTTGATGTTCACCCAATGAGTCTTTTTTCACTTGGGTTAATACAAGAGTTTGAGAATACTGTCGGACGTTCGAAGGAAGGTTCCCCAACCAAGGTTGTTCTGAGTATTTGCAAGGTATAACTAATTTTATTTGCCTTTTAGGTTTCTTTATAATTGCATATAGAAAACTTTATGAAGATTCATGAATTTATTTGGCAGGAAATTGTGTTGTATGAATCAACTGAACGAGAAAACATTCAATCGCCAAAGTCATCCAGTAAAATTATCCGAGTGCACTGAGTCATCACTTCTCAAGCTTCAAACAAAAGAAATTAAGGTTCATCGGAATCGAATGACCTCGAAAGTGATGTGTTCTCCATATGAAAGATCCTCTATCATTTTTTATTTGTTTAAGTTGAGTGAGGAGGAAGAAATGACTGTTAAATGAGCATTTTATTTACAACGCGCCTCAGCAGCTGATCTGGGAGACATTGTTTTTTTGGATGGAATCACTGTGATATTCAAGCATGATATCCAGAGTCTACGGCCCTCTTCTGATGTTGCAAGAAATGTGGTTGATACGTTTGGTACCTTCTTAAAAAAATCAGATTTCAGAAGAAGCAAACAAAAAGGTGTTTCAATGTCCAAATTTTGTGTCTCCTCTAATATGGTTGTGAGTATATATTTTATGTGCTTAACCTCTGTATTGATTATATTTCAAATGCTAACACATGAAATATTTGATGCTTATGGTAGAAATAAAATGATACTATGTTTTGTTATGCATGTAGTATATGATGCGAGTTAAGATTGAGAATAATTTTGCCTAAAAAACTAACAAGGAACTGGTCAATGAAGGAGATCGACAATTGGATCTAGAATATCTTGGTAATGATCTGATTGAGTGCTTAAAGGCTGATAACGTGAGTATTTTTAATGTATATATGGAATGTTGAGTTTGCTTACTTGAGATGATGATTGATGCATTGTGAAATGCTGAATTGGTTTTTTGTATCTTGTTGGGCAAAATTGCCCATAACTCCCTTGTGGTTTCGAAACTCAGCGTAAATTTCCCCTCTACTTTAAAAATTGCATGACGTCCCCTTATACTTTAAAAATATTGCATGAAACCACTTTGTGGTTTCGAAACTCAGCATAAATTCCCATTTTACTTTAAAAAATTGCATGACGCTCACTTATACTTTAAAAAATATTGCATAAAACCCCCTCTGCCATGCAAAATATATAGATAGGAAATCATCTTCTTATCACACGAGGAAAGTTTCATGGTGGTGGGGTTTTATGCAACGTTTTTTAAAGTATAAGGGGGTACCATGCAATTTTTAAAGTACAGGGAGATTTTACGCTGAATTTCGAAACCACAGGGGAGTTATAAGCAATTTTACCTATCTTGTTGCAGTACTTTTTCCCATACTGTCGCTCCAACCACCGGGTGCTTTTCTCTGTGTCCATTCTTCGCAAAAAGATTTACTATTTCAATAGTTTAAATGTTATTGATGGATGGACATCAGACTCAGTGGTTTTTTAGCGACGTTTTGGTTATTTTTGATGGGCTACAGAGATATTATTTCGAGATCCAAGATGGGATGCCCATTATGCAGTCGAGTTGCCACACTATATTATGCAATATGATATCCATAGTTGTGGTATTTTCTCTATGTTCTACATGAAAAATTGATCTCTTGACTTGACTGGGTAGGTTTGTAAGCAAATTGGCAAGCGTGAATTATAGATTACGGAGGAAGTATTGTGTACAAATCTTATTACAGGAGGAGAATCGTAGTATTGAGATTGTGAAAGAGAGGGCGAGGCTTGCTGCTGGTGTGAAGGTTTCATGTGAACAAGATGAAGACGTTGATGCTCAACCGAGGAAATTTCGTGTTAAGATGGGCGCAAGGAAAATTTCTGATGGGCAAGGTTGAGGGCGAGGGCGAGGACGAGGTCGCCGGCAAGGAAAAAATTGATTGTGATGATTGGTCTATTGACTTAAATGAATTGAATTTGAATGGATTGTTGGTATTGATCGGTGGATTGAATTTGAATGGATTGTTGGGATTGATCAATGGATTGAATATAAATGGGTGATTGGTCTATTGGTTGTGTAATTTGGTAACAATTTTTTATTAACACGTATGCTGCTTATTAGAACAACAGATGCTTACCAGATATCTAGTAAAATGCTTGGCAGTGTATATATAAATGCTATCAGGTTTGGGATGGTTGTAGTAAAATGTTGATAGATGGTGGGTGAAAATGCTTGATGATACTAATAAAATGTTGGATTCAGTAAATATAAATTCATGTCAATTATTTTATGTTTTTGTTTATAGCTGATATGTTATGGTGGAAAGAGTGTTTACAGTGTTCTTTTTGTGGCATTTTATGGACAATATTTGCATTATTTGATAGCACAAGAACATACTAAACACAATTGTATAAAATACTTATTGGTATTCAACAAAATGTTTGGTCTTGTATATTTAAGTGTTTATTATCAATTATTCACAATATTTTGCAACTAAATCATGTATGAACTGACCAAAAATTAATTTCCTTGCATTTATCCTTCTGGTTATCTCTCTTATTCATCCTTCAATGCTTCTTTTGTCTCTGAGAGTTGTTAATTGACACCTTATTTTTTAATTCTTTTTTTTGTTTTTTGGATTGTCTCTTGGCTTCAATATTAAATGGCTTGCAACGGTTGTATTCTGTACTCCCCCTGTAGCATGAATGATATATTAGTTTAATATCATATACATTTCAATGAATATAAAATATATACGAAAAATGTAACTGTTATTGTCATCCATCGGCATTCCTCCATACAAATTTGAGCATGTAACTATTTTGAAACAATTCATTGAATTTATCTAAAAATGAATTGTAATTCTTCGGCTTAGAAGCTATTAACTTTGTAGAATTCATGAACAATTGGCACAATGATTTGTATTTTCCTGAAAAATCTATTTTCTCCCGACTAGATGTTAAGCATGTGTGGTGTTGCTGTAACATCATGCTAGTATCTTTTCTCCATCGATTAATATGTATTTGTTTGGGATGTTTTTGAACTGTGCACGCTTTGTTGCTACTAATACATCCATCGTGCGTATTGAATGATAGCACAATATTCCAACATTTTTCCACATGTTGCACGTGCACTCAATTGAAGAATCTTGAATATTGACACGAACAAGATGTTGATCGCTTGTCTTCTCCATCTTATATACAAGATATGTTGTCTTTTCATCTAAGCACTGTGTTATGAATTCAAAGGATCTTTAGTGTTGTTCTTGAAACCATTGAAATACATTCGCTGTGTAGAACATAGCTGCAGATTTCATCAATTGGTTGAACATATTATTTGTAGCTGGTTGTCTATCCCGTGCAAAGAAATCCTATTGTTCATTCTTTTCTCTATGATTCTCCACCACTCTTTGAAATTGATGAAAAAATTGAACAATATTACTGTCTGGCTGTAAGAACCTGTTCAACATATTCACGTTCATTCAATATTATATATGAAGAATATACTCAACATACTAATCTATTAATTTCAGAAGACGAGTCTAGTAAAGAAGCATGTTTACCTGTATAAAGTATAGGGGCTTGTAGATTGCATTTTCAGACCTTCTCAATGAAAAGTTAAATGATTCACTCAGTTGTGTTGTTCTCGTCCCTGCAGTAAAGTGTTGTCTTGTCCAAGCCGAAGAGCATTGTTGTCTCAATGAATGAATGTTTAGTAGCTACTTATGAGGCCTTTGGGGAAGCATGCCTGCAACATATATTCCTACTGAAGGCTTAATTAGTTTTCATCCTCTACCCCGTAGAGAATATGCTGAAACATCTCAGCAAACCTGTGTGTACAACGCAAGCAGAGTAGTTGTAATTGGCATCTTCGATTCTCAAATTCATCATTCAGCTGTAATAATTTCAACATACCTTGTAGTGTAAAGAGAACAGAGATTTTTTTTAGCATTTTGTACAATATGCCATGTGCACAAAGCATGGTATGTCGTTGGCATTGTCTCTCTTAGTCCTGGAGCCATAGCCAAATCTTGACCTGTAAAAATAGATTTCGGTGCTTGTCCGCCAATGAGCTTCAAGAAGGTATTGAAAACCCACTTGAATGAATATTGTGTTTCCTCGTACAACAACGCTGCCCCAAATATAGATGTTTAACGGTGGTTATCAAATCCCACTAAAACACCTGATGGTGCAATATTTTTAGGATCAGATACATATGATATGTTGTATATAGTGTATGAAGAAGCTGACAAATAATATTTCAAATGCTGAGTAATGGAAGATGAAATACTGACTATGCACAGAAAAGAATGTCGTATGTTTACCTAGTGGCATGTAGTTCTTATTTGTTTGGTATGTAGTATCAAACGTAATGAAATCCCCAAACCATGCATAATCTTCCCTCATTTTAGCATTTGACCAAAATATATTAGCAATCTTATATTTGGAATCGACTTCAATTTCATAAAAGAAAAAAATATTATCCACTTATCTTTGGCCAAAATACTGCAATAATACATTTGCTTCGCCCTTCTTGAAAATTTCTTTCATTCTTTTATTCATGTGATTCTTCAGGTCCAACTTTAGAAATCCCATATTTTCCTTTCCTCCAACAACTATTTTCATCAAATCATACGATGATCTAATTGGTAGTCCAACTTCCTGATTTGTATTCGCAATGATTAAATGTGATTCATCAATCCTACGATTGGATACAAGCATGTGCTTGTGTTGTGTAGGATGTAGATCGTGATTGTGGTTGTCTTCAAAGTATGTCACTTTGTACTTTGCATTCTCTTTCTCAAATTGAAGCCATATCTTTGAATTACAGCTTGTTCTCATTTCATAACTACGATGCATGGTCTTGATCCTTCCTAACTTATTGCATTGTTTTGGATGAATTTTAGGATAATTTGGTTTCACATTACCACCCTCTTTAAACCTTACTTGTTGCAAAAATACTTTATGTATTGTATCTGGTGTGGGTCTTTATTGAACTTTTTCTGCATTTTTATCCTCACTGAAAAGCCCTTATTGTGTGCATACTCACAATATAAATTGTATGCATCATCCACTTTTGTAAATTCCATTGCATGTCAATCTATGGACTCTGAACATATGGAACGCTAGATTATGTAAATGAAAATGCTGACTACTATATTACAATATGCTTTTAGATAAATGGCAAGATGTTGATCTTCTTGTCAAATACAATCACATATCATGCTAATAATTAAAATGAGATGTTGTTCCCTTCATAGGGAAATGCCAATGTTACTTGAACGGTATACTGCATTATTTTTTTAACAGTAACTTGAATGATTTAATTGAATTACAAATGCTAATATATATTTACGAAATTCTAATCCGATAAATTGAATCTAGTAAATTCAATGAAATAGATCACAGAAGGTACGATGTTCACGATTTCAAATCAATTGCCAATGAGTAAATTACGCGATTGAGTGATTTGCAGTTCCACCATGTCTGGTATTGGCGAGGGCGTTGGATCATTCGAAATTACAATCTCTTTTTATGTCTCCATTTCTTGCTGAGCGATTGATTGGGGTTGGAATAATGAATAATTGATTTTGCTCACTTTCGTCAATATCAACCATTGATTCTGATGGAAAGGATGGCGTCTGTTTACCCTACCAATTGTTGCGTGAAGAATGAAGGAGAGTGAGGTATGCTTGAAGAATATAAGAGAATGAGATCTGCGTGAAGAATGAGGAAGATTGAAGTTTGAAGTAGTTACATAAATTATGGATATTAAAATTATAATTACACCCTTAATTTAATATTAGTCATTGAATTAAAAATTTTAATCCAATGACTTAGTATGCAATCAGCATAATGTTGATGCTTAATGATCAACATGAAACCCCACCCCAATTAAATACATTGATTAAAATACTATATAACTAAATCACTATGTAGAATAAAACAACCACTCAAAGGTAATATCTTGACCGTACACTAACCATCCAAGTCAAGTACTAACGTGTTTCTATAGGTATTTATTTTTCACTTGACACAAGAGCTACAAAATAGTAAATTGCATGACAAGTTGGTTTGGTAGAGTCATTAGATACAATTGAGGATTAAAGCACTCGTAATCATGACCAGAGAAATATTTTTGAGTGAAACCTGGTAATGAGATTGAGATCTAAGTTGATGAATTTCCATGTATATGATGGGTTTGTTAGCATATGTAAAACGTTCTTTGGTTTGTCTACCACCAAGTTCACATCCAGTATTTATAATATTATTTTTAAAAGATGATACTAGACATTCATAAGAGAAGTCACAAAATAGTAGAACCTTTTAGTTTATCTAATGTTTTAGACAAATATTCATCGAATTCTTTAACTAAAAGAATTCTTTACAAGATATTCAAATTGAAATAAATATGTTGCAAAGTCAAATTAATAAACTAAAAGAAGAAGTAAATTTACTACAAATAAAAGAATTAAAAATTGAAGCTAGAATTGCATCTATAATAATTAATGAAGTCACACCTCAAGTAAATCATCCTCTATAAAAAAAAAAAAAAAAAAATAGGATCCGAATCTCAATTTTTACAAGTAATAGAAAAAATGAATTTTAAAAAAAATATATATATTCTATGATTACTTTAGCAATAGATGATTAATGTTTCATTAATAGATAGTAGGGCAGATCAAAATTGCATGAAAACTCGTCTTATTCCAACAAAATATTGTAATAAAACTAATGAACAATTATTAACAACAAATTGATCCTCTTTAAAAGTAAAAATTATAAACATCTAAAGGATACATATATAATAATGAATATTATTTCAAAAATATATTTATCTTAATCAATTATATAAGTCAAAATATAATTTTAAGAACTCCTTTTTAATTCAAATATATCAATTTACTACAGATTGTCAAGGTATTCATACTAACATTATAGGAAAAAATATGACATTCGGATTCTTACATTCCGAAGAACAAAAGGAGTTATTCTTACTTCAAACGCCTTCTATATTTAATAAATTTGATATAACAAAAGAAAAAAAAAAGATCATGTTCCTAAAAAAAACAATGATATATATCAATAGAAAAAAAAAATTAATGATCCACTAATTAAAAATAAAATCTTAGAAATAGAACATATATTTTTAAAAAATAAAATAAAAATTGTGTTGGCATTCCAAATGAATTTTGGGATAGAAAATAAAAAATTATTAATCTCTCATATGAAAAAAATTTATAGAAAAAGATATTACAATAAAAGTTTGATCAATTCAAATGAACTGCAAATTATTACTAACATGTAAAAAAGAAATTTAAAAGTCTTTTAGATAAAAAATTTATTAGGCCTTTAAAGTCACCATGGTCGTACGCTGTTTTTTAAGTTATGAATTATGACGAAAAAGAACATGGCGTTTCAAGGTTAGTTATTAATTACAAACCCCTAAACAAAGTTCTTCAATAGATTATATATCCTAACTAAAATAAAAAAGAAATATTAAATAGATTATATGATGTAAAAATATTTTCAAATTTTGATTTAAAGTTTGGATATTGACAAATTCAAATATAAATATATATAATAACTTTTACAGTTTTTTTGTAGTCATTATAAATGAAATGTAATATCTTTCGAATTAAAAAATACTCCTAAATTTTAACACATAATGAATGATACTTTTAACTTCTACTCCACTTTTACGAGTATATATATAGATGTGTTCTAGTGTTTTTTTCAAAAAAATATAGATCAATATTTTAATCATTTACAAATATTTTTTGACATAATTACAAAAAATGACTTAGAGGTCTCCTCATCTGAAATGAAATTATTCAAAATTCAAATTCGATTCTCAGGACATAGAATTCATATAGGTACTATTAAAGCAATAACTAGGGTAATAGAATTTGCAGATAAATTTTCTAATAAAATAAAAGACAAAAACCAATTACAACAATTCCTAGAATGTTTAAACTATGTGGCTGGTTTCTATTTTTTTTTTTCAAATATTAGACATATTTGTCAACCCTTGTTTCAAAGATTACAAATTAATCTTTTTCTCTTGGACTAATCAACACACTGAAATTGTTAAATTATTAAAAGTAAAGGTTAAATCCCTACTATGTTTAGACAAACTAAATTCATTATCACTAGTTCAAGAATTCAGAATCAAATATGGAACCAATTCAACACTCAATATTGCGATCAACAAGCGGTCTCCCATTACTTTGAGACGAAACAAAGGTTAATAAAGATACTCAAAGAAGTTCCCAAGAGTCTGTACCTCACTACACGAAGCAACAAGTTCACTATTCATATCAAAAAATAAAAAGAATATTCTAGAAGTATCAAATAAACCGTTACGTCCAAAAACTCCCCCAACATTCAACAACATCAACAGATATTCAAATTCATGAAAATGATCGACAATAATCCTCAACTCATGAAATTTATACAAATCATTAGAGAAAAGACCACGTCGATCCTGATATGACAGAAGGATCAATTTGTGATCCGTTCAAAAGATAATTAGCTCAAGATCCATTCAATATGTAATAAAAATAAAATATATATGTTATAAATAATATATACATATATATTATATATAAGTTATATACCTACATAAATCTATATATATATATATCTTATCTATAAATTTAAAATAATATATCCTAGATCAATAAATAAAATTACATATTCTATTTTCTATATTCTAAAAAAAAAAAAAAAGGAAAATGATTTTACCACACACACACTTAATACTCTTGAGAGCATAAGTTTTGAGAAAAATTCTTTCTTTGTGTATTTATTTCCTTATAATATCAAAATTCAATAAATAACCTTTCATTCAAGTAACTTTGTTCTTCATTTGTTATTATTCTTTGTTCTTGTTCTTACATTATTCTTTGTTGTTATCTTGTTCTTGTTCTACATAACTAAATTATTATGTAGAATCACACAACCATTCAAAGGTACCATCTTGACAGCACACTAATTATCTAAATCAAGTATTAATGTGTTTCTAATGGTATTTCATTTTTGTACTTGGCACTAGAACTACAACAAAATAAATTGCATATCAAGTTGGTATATATGGTAGAGTCCGTTTATACAGTTGATGATCAAAACACTCATAATCATGACCAAAGAAAATATTTTTTAGTGAAACCAGGTAATGAGGCTCAGATCTAACTTGATGAATTTCCATGTATATGTTAGGATTGTTAGCATCTGTAAAATATTTTTTGGTTTGTCTACTACCACTTCACATCCAATATCTATATTATCCTTTAAAAAAGATTACACTATGCATTCATCAGAGAAGTCACATATTTGTTATTTTCAAAATAAGCAGAATATAATTATAATATAATATGAAACTTAATTTCAAAGAGCAACATATTTATGAATATAAGTGTTGTTTGTTGGATTAAAAATTTAATTGTAGGTTAAATGTAACTATTTGGGCTATCAGTCATATTAAGTATATATTAAGTGATCTATTAATTTATTGGGCTTAAATGTATTTAGTAAGTGCGGACATCCTATGTACAGAAACCCGATAACTTATTAATTGAATGATGTGACCGATTAATAATAAAAGATATAAATTAGAATTGTAATCCCAGGTCTAGATGTAACATCCATTACTTTTCATATCTCATCGTGAAAGTAACGGCATAAACCCTAGCGGTTTTCTCATGAGGGGTTGCGCCATAGGCTTAGAGAACACAAAACTCTATATGAATTTGTAGATCCGAATCTGATAGCACTAATGGAATTGGGTTAGATGTAATAGTTTTGCTTTTATCTCAATTATTTCAACACGACAGATCTTGGACTTAGGGTTTAATTCCCGATGAGTTCCAACAATTGGTATTAGAGCAGTTCCGCGTTGAATTATTGAAATGTTTATTAGATCAATTATTTTTTAATTGAAATAAATTTGATCCCATGAGAAGGACATGGGTGTATATTTATATATCGATATGTATTGACCAATTAATTAGCATGGATTATCTTCACGGATATTTAGGTATGATAACTTATTAGGAATTAAACCCTAAACCTAGGATCTGTCGTATTGAAATAATTGAGATAAAAATAAAGTTATTAAATCTAAAATGATGCCATTAGCGTTGTCAGATTCGGATTTACAAATTAATGAATGATTTTGTGTTCTTCAAGCCTATGGCGCAACCCCTTTTGAGAAAACCGCTAGGGTTTCTGTCGTTGCTCTCACGATGAGATATGAAAAGTAATGGATGTTACGTCTAGACCTGGAATCACAACTCTAATTTATATCTCTTATTATTAAATGGCCTCATCATCCAATTAATAAGTTACCGAGTTTTTGCACATATGAGGTCCGCACGTATTAAATACAGTTAAGCCCAATAAATTAATATATCACTTAATATAAGCTTAATGACTGATAGCCCAAATAGTTACATTTAACCCACAATTGAGTTTTTAATCCAACAATTGACTTTGAACTGTTCATATTGAGTAGGAAGTGAGAGTAACAGAAGAAACTCTAGCGGTTTTCTCAGGAGGGGTTGCGCCATATGCTTGAATGAAGAATTAAAAAGCCTCTATTAATTTGTAGATCCAAATCTGACAACGCTAATGAAATCAAATTAAAATTAATAGCTTTATTTTTATCTCAATTATTTCAACATGACTGATCCTGGACTTAAGGTTTAATTCCTGATAAGTTCCAACAATTGGTATTAGAGTGGTTCTGTGTTGAATTATTGAGATTTTTATTAGATCAATTATCTTTTTAATTGAAATCAATTTGATCCCTTGAGAAGGACACGGATGTATATTTATATATCTAAAGTATTGATTCAAATTCGATTAATTAATTTTTAAACAAAATCGGAATTTTCCTTCAGATTTTATAGATTCAGATATGCATATGATGCATTTGCTTATTTATATTTGTTTATTTTGGAATTAATGATTATGTCTTAATCTCTGCACCAATTTTGGAATTATGATTAGATTAATTAATTTGGTCAAGATTGATGTTCAATTCATATATATGCATCTAGTTTGATGATTGCAGAATTTGTAATTAAAAGGTGTGTATATTAATGTATTTGCAATTAGATTTAATACGTGAAGGATTTATTTATTTATTCATTATTACCGAATTTTTTATAAAATCAAATATTCATTATGATTCGTTTGATAGTCCGATTAAATTCGAATTACATCAGCATGTATTTTTAGCAGTATGCGTTTGTTCAAATTCAAATATAATTACTTAATATATTAGTTCATAGTCTCTTTGGGTGACATATTTTTTTCTGTGTAATTCCGCTACATTAAGTATTTCTTGGACTACTTGATTATTTTAATAAGTCCATAAATTAATTATTATTGTTATGACTTTCATATATATTGAACATACATATTTATTTTAAGGTGAATTTAATTAGCAATAAAAAATATAATATGTTTTATGAATTGGTTGGAACAGATATGTTGCCAAAGCAACTTCTGCTGCTGTATAGATCAGTTTATTTTATATATTAGAAGGTTGTGTGTGACTTATAAGGGTGTTGATTGAGCCAAAGCAAATCAACGATTAAGTAGTTACATGTATATTTAGTGACATTAAATGTGGTGATGATAATTTGGTTATTTGTGTGTGAAAAATAGATCTGTCCAAAAATGAAGTGTTGTTTGACACACTACTTTATTATCAACATTTGATTGTCAAAACAAGTTTATCACTGGCGAGTCAATAATTTGTCCAAAGACAATTGTTGATGTTTTTCGATAACTTGTGATGAGATTGCTATTTTATTTTATAAATTCAGATATGGAGTACACAGTTGTTTAGACATATGCATCCAGTTGCTTATACACGTTCTTTATTTTTATAGAATCAGACTCGTATACATTGAACGTAATTATGATTCTAATTTGGTTTAAAGAAATTATAAACCCATTAATAATGTTTGCTGCGTTTTGACGGTGAAAATTAAGTATTTGAAGTTGTCAAAATAACCTCTCTTAAATGAGATTTTTTCTTGATACCGTAGGTGTTTTTTTTTTATGTGTATTTTAATTCATATGATTATTCTTCGGCCCAAAGGTACTTGGTAATTGATAAAATGAAATATACATCTGCGATAATATGTGTGAGACGATTATATGGTTTTAACTTATGTGAATAGTGAACTAGTCGAAAAAGTGGTTTACTTTTTTACATTACTTATTGTCCATATATGATTATTGCAACAAGCTGACTGCTAGCAATCAATGTTATCGATCCAAAAATTAATCATTGATGTTGCACTTAGTGTTTTGGGATGATAATGCATTATTATTGAGCTTCATTATGTTTCATGAATATTTATGTGTATATTTATTCAGTCCCAACACGGTTTGGGGACAACTTTAGGCACTGGAAAGAATCAATATTGATTTATTTAAGCTGCATGAATCTTGACTTGGCATTAAGAATAGACCAACCCACTCATACGGCAAAAAACACTGCAGATGAAAAGCAGTTATTTGGGAAGTGGGATAGGTCTAATCGCCCATAGTCTTGTGATCATAAAGAAAAACATTCCAGAAATTTTTCGGGGTATAATATCTGATGATATCACTATTGCCAATAAGTTCCTCGTTGGAATTGAAAAACGGTTTACCAAAAGCGATAAGGCGAAAATGAGTACTCTTCTTAAGAGTCTTATTACCATGAGGTGTAATGGAAAATGTAACATAAGAGATTATATCTTGAACATGTCCAATGTTGCTATTAAATTGAGGGCACTTAAGTTAGACCTTTCGGAAGACATGTTTGTCCTATTGGTCTTGCTCTTGAAATTAGTTTTAATTTTGGTTCATAGACACACCTGAGAGTAGATTTTGGTGTAACAACTTACATCAATGTGTCTATACAATATTATTTCTATTGCCGAAAATCAATCGATGGTTAAAGAAACATATATATGGGTGATGACAATAAAGTTAAAGTTGAAGTCATAGACAAATTTAGATTATTATTGAGTATTGGTTATTATTTGGATTTGGATGAGAAATTTTTTGGTACCATCTTTAGTCGAAATTTAATTTCGATCTATATTTTAAATAAATTAGGTTATTATTGTTCATTCAGAATAAAGTATTTTAGTCTCTTCCAAAATTCTAAATCATTTGGAACTGGTACCTTATTTGATGATAATAATCGTCATTTGCTTAATAGTCTAGCTTCATATCATGAACTAGTTATTGAACATATTCATACGGCTTCCATGATTGCGGAAGCTTAACTACTAAAGTTTCCACCTAAGTTCTATAGTGAGCATGTTCGTGAGAGAGTGGAACCATATTTCGATATTTCAGTTTAGTGGGAGTTGATTAGTAGTGTTCAAATACAGTTAAAGTTACTTTATTTTATACTGCAGTATTCAGTATACACTGTTTAATATTCAGTTTTAATTCCATATTAAGTTGTTCTGAATTAAAGTTAAGGTGGATCAGTTGGAAATAGATATTTTAAGATCATATTACATGAAATTTTCATGTTGTGCATCCGCACTTGATCGAATCTTAGGTTATATTGATGTTATGACCATTGATCGGTTCCATTGTGATAAATGTAGTGATAGCCGCTTTGATCCGCATTGATGTGATTTATAAATAAGATTGGTAATATACATTAAAAGATTTGATAGTAAAATTTTCATGAGCTCGTAAGGTTATTCAGTACATTTACCCAAATGAGAGATTGTTGGATGAAAAAAATTCAATTGTCGGTTAAATGTAATTATTTGGTTATCAATCATATTAAATTTATATTAAGTGATCTATTAATTTATTGGACTTGAATGTATTTAGTAAGTGCGACTCTTCTATGTGCAGAAACCCGATAAGTTATAAATTGGGTTATGAGGCCAATTAATAAGATATGATATAAATTAGGGTTGTGATCTCAAATCTAGACGTAACATCCATTACGTTTCATATCTCATTGTGAGAGTAATGGTAGAAACCCTAGCAGTTTTCTCAGGAGAGATTGTATCATAGACTTGAAGAATACAAAATCCTCCGTTAATTTGTAGATCCGAATCTGACAGTGCTAATAGAATCATGTTAGATTTAATAGCTTTATTTTTATTTCAATTATTTCAATTATTTCAACACGATAGATCATGTGTTTAGGGTTTAATTTCCGATAAATTCCAACATTGTTAAGTTGAAATTGTTAGTATTTTTTAAAAAAAAATAATATTAATTATTACAATTTTTTATAAAAATATGTATATTATTTTTTATTACAAAATATAATCGATATGTTCTCCCAACACCATTTTCCAATTGCGATTTCTAAAAATAATAAGAAAAAACACAAAATATTTTATAATAAAATAAAAAAGTCAAAAATAATTCAAATACTCATTATAAAAAGTCAAAATGTCATTACAAAAGTCAAATATTCAATCTAAAATAATATATTTTATATTTTTGACATAATTTTTAATATCACACACCAAAAATTATTTTATCTAAAACCACTTAGTGAACGGAGTTGCATCCAAGTAATTAATATTCGAACAAAAAATTATAATTAAAATGCCAAATCAAAGTGAAAATTATCAAAGATTTGAAAATAGTTTGTTTGAATGTGATTTGAAATTGATTGCAAAATTAAGTAATGATTTGAGTTTTTATTTAAATAGTATTTTGATATAATATTTTATTAAAAAATAATATATTTTTATTGAAAATTGTGTAGTAATTATTTTAATTTGAGAATACAATCGAACATTATATATTAATTAAAACAATTTTTTAAGTGTTATATTATTTTTTTGTATTGAAAACTTGCATATTTTAAAATATTTTTATTTAAAATAATTTTTAATATATTTATTTGAATAGATTTTCCTTCATGCATTATTTATAAAAATAAATAATAAAAAAATAAATAGGAAAAAACTAGGATTAATAACAATGCATTTGTACCTAAAAATAAAATAGGACTTAAGGATTAAAATTGTAAATACATATTAAATTATATAAAATATTAGGTTTGTTTCATTTTGATTTGAGTTTGAGGTTTTCATCCGACCTTTTATTTAGATAGTATTTTAATTTGATGGTATATAAAAAATATATATATTTTTTTACTAAAAATTATGATTATAAAAAACTTGATTTAAAATATTTTTGGGTATTTCTTTGTTTTATGCTTTAATTTTTTTTTAAAAAAATTAAAAATACTATTGGATACAATATTTTGTATAAGAAACGAATATGTTACATAGGAAATTATAAGATTACATTATCAAACAAAAATAAACATTGAAGAGTTTAATCGGCTATAGGTTGGAGCTGAAGTAGATTTAAAGTTTTGAACATTAAAAATTTGAATTTTAAAATAATTGTTTAATATGATATAAACAAATTTTGATTACTATATTTTAAAATTTATATTTTGAATAAAAAATTAAAATTTAAATAATATAAAAAATAAATATTTAATATATTTTTAAAGGAAAATAAAAAACTAAAATATGATCCAAAAATTACAAACAAATTAACTATAGTCTTATCTTTTGTTTGGTTGCGGTTTGAAATTCATTTAAAATGAGATAATTGATTTTAATTTTGGTTTAAATAGTATTTTGATATAATATTTTATGAAAAAATAGTGCATTTTTATTTAAAGTTGTAGAAAATAAATGATAAAATATATTTTTGATCCATTTTTTATTTATTAATATTTCAATTTTTAGTCAATTTATTTTTTAAAATAACAATTTTGATACGTTATTCATCGAATTAGTTCAATTTTAGTCTTTAATTATTATTTTGTTTAAAAATTAATAAATTTAAGTATTATTTCCTTTGTGTCATAAAAATATTATCATTTTCTTTTCTATCATTTAAAAATATGATAACTTTTTTTTTAACTATATATAATACTATTTTTTTTTACTATTAAAAAAAAGTAAAAAAATAAAAATAAAAATACACATCACATTAAAATTTGTGCCTAAAAACATTGAGCCTATTTTTTTATGACCGAGGTAATGTATGATATTTTTAGAAAATTTCATTAACATTTATCATTTAAATTAATTTATACTTCCTCCGTCCCAAACATGGTGAAACATTTGGTTTTGGCAAAAGTTTTTAGGTGGGTAGTATTAAGTAGGATAATTTAGAAATTAGGTGATGTGATGGAGAGAGAAATATATATTTTATTTTTTTTTATTTGGATGATGTGATGGGATAAAGAGTGGGGTAGAGATTAAGTATAATTAATTATTTCCTATTTTGGAAATGTTGCAAGGTGTTTGGGACGTACTAAAAAGGAAATATTGCAGGGTGTTTGGGACGGAGGTAATACTATTTTTTTTCACACTTCTCCACACAAATATTTTTTTTTCCAAATAAGTCTTCAAAACAAACTTAAACACAAAATTTTAGAACCATTCGTTTAAATTGAATAGTTGCAAGTTGTTTGTCTTAATTAAATTAGTAACATAAGAAAGAAAGAATTTTTTTATAAGAGCATGATATTAAATTTGGTACATACATCTTTTGTTGATAGGTACTATATAAAGAGAGTAATTTTTATGAGATAAAATTTTGAAGAAAGTATATTTGGATGACAATGCATATAATAACTATATTTATTAATTTTTTGAAATAAATAATAATTATAGATTAAATCTGAACTATATTAATTGACAAATGATCGAAATTGTCATTTTTTAAAATAAAAGAACCAAAATTAATACAAATAAAAAAAATAAAATGAATCAAAATCGTTATTTTAATAATATAAAGTAGAGCTGGCAAAAACTGATCTGATACGACAATTCGACACGACCCGACACAAAATAATTGGGTTTTGGTCAAATATTTCAACCCGATTATGTATACGGATTGACACGAACCTGACACGATAAACGAGTCGGGGGTTAGGGCTGAGGCTCTCAACTCGAACCCGACACCACAACCCGATTATAATATATTAATATTGATTAATATATTTATTATATATAAAAAATAATCATAGTTTAATAATTTTCTCATAAATTAATTTAAACTAAGTTCAATTTTAAATAATTTAACATAATTTACGCTCAAACCAATAAAAACTAACATAACAAAAAATTATTTAATTTGAATCAAGAAATTCGACTTAATTATGTATACGGGTCAATATGAGTCAACCCGAATCCGACACGATAATAAACGGATCAATACGAACCTGATACGATAATAAACGGGTCGAATTAGGGTTGAGTAACTTAACCCGTTTAAAGTATTCAACCCGACACGAATCGATCAATTGCCACCTCTAATATAAAGACTAAAATTGACACATATGAATAAAAAAAGACAATATATATTTTACTTCAAAATAAATATTATTAATTTCAATTTAAATAACAAAAGAATAAACCCTAAAAAGGATGAAATTACTTGAAACCTTCCGCACATTATCGGTGAAGTGAGGGAAGCAAATATATGTTAGATCCAACCATAAACTTATGTTACAAAATAATAAATATAAATTTCTGAAACTTTAAGGTGACATGTCATATTAATTAAATCACATGAAAATTATGCATCCCATTGTCACATGAAACTTTTAGCCGTCCATTTCAAACTATTATTTTAAAGTGATTTACGGGTGTTTTTTTCATTTTTTTTTTTTATTAGAACATGTTTATTTGCATTTATATTTTGTATTGAAATAATATATATTGATGCTATATTTTATAAAAAAATAATTTTATATATTTATATTGAATTACGGATATTGTATATTAATGAAAATGAAAATATTCAAAAAAAAAAAGTAAGTGATTTTTAGTTTAATGTTTTCGATGTATTATTGTTCTGAATTTTAAAATTTATTAGATAAAAATTTAATAGTTATTCTACTTTTTTTAAAGAAAAGTAATAAATAAAATAATAAAAATGTGTAAAAGCAAAGCTTCAAGTAAACAAATCATTAAATTAGTCTATTCTTAATGTCTTATTTGTTGGAAAAATTTTGTATCGGCAGAATATCAAATAATTATCGAAATATAAAATTTGATATCAAAATAATTTATCGGAATTAATTCAATAATCAATAATAATTTATCGAAATAAATTCGATAATCAATTTATCAAAATAATTTTGATAATTACAATAATTTTATCGAAATAAATTCGATAATCAATTTATCAAAATAATTTTGATAATCACAATATTTTTATCGAAATAAATTCAATAATCACTTTATCAAAATAAATTTGATAATCACAATATTTTTATCGAAATAAATTCAATAATCACTTTATCAAAATAAATTTGATAATCACAATAATTTTATCGAAATAAATTCAATAATCACTTTATCAAAATAAATTTGATAATCACAATAACTTTATCGAAATAAATTAGATAATCACGTCGAGTCGAGGTAGAACCTCTTTCCATAAAAACGAATACGCCCCGGTAGTGCCTCCGGTTCATGTCATAACGTTCCCAAAGATAAAATGACGTTCGTCTCCGAATTAAGTGGCACCTCAATATTTCAGAGCTCCGGCGAACTAAAATGAGAGGAATACGAGCTATGTCGGGAGGCTTAATATTTAAGAAATAGTTGTCATTTGTACCGGACAACTCATCAGAAATTCCGTCGGAAAATATTTCCGGGGAGGAGAGGAGTGTAGAGAGAATAGATCTTCTCTTGGTTCTTGTTTTCTCAAATGAGATGCACAACACCCCTTTTATAGAAACCATACAGAATGTAACGGTCGAAGATTAATTGCATGCCAATAAATTTAAATAAATAGCAATTTTGAAAACTTACACAACAAACATTTTCATGCAATTTAATTTGCATATAATATCATGCATTAATCACCATTATGCAATTTAAAATTTGAATTGCATAACTACGGTGTGTAATTAATCCTTGTATATAATGCATGTATGCACGTGTGTATAAACTCAACCAAAAGTTGTATTTTGCATTATGCATGCAATTATATTTGAAATGCATTATATATTCATGCATGCATGCATACATTTAATTTGAGGCTATTTATTGATATATAAATTTAATTTCTTGGGTTTTAGATTTGACAAAAAATATTTGTCATTTCAATTAAGCTCCGGAGCACAATGGACTATATTAATCCATTTATTTACCAAACTCAAGTCCAAGCACAAACTCACAACCATATTATCTGGTTGGGGCAGGCGGCGCGCGCCTACATCTACCGGCATTCATATGCCTAATAACTATTATATAGTCCATCTGCATTTCAATTCAGCGAATGATCGGCTTCAAATATTATGAATTTTTTTTTTATAAATTAAATTTCATCGATTAAATAAATAACCGATTAACCGATTATCCAACATTATTGCCTTGATTTTCTTCAAATATTTTCTGTTTCAATATTTTTATTACTCCGTTCCTCCTAAGTCAAAGTGCTTTTGAGATTTTGTAATCAATTAAAATATTATTTTATTAGGTAGTGAAAGTATGTAAGAGTTTTTGACATTTTTTGTTAATTGACTTTATGTATAGAATAATTATAAATGTAAAAGTTAAAAGTATTTTGTTATTAGTATATAATTATTTTTTCCAAAATAAAAAATAAATATTTTGAAGTGAGACAGACGAAATGGTAAAAATGGTACTTTGAATTGGAACGGAAGGATATATAATTTTATATTTTTATTAAAATAAACAATTAACTTTCAAAATATCATGTCTAATGACTATTTTATGTAAATAATAATAGTAACAACAGCATTATCAAATAATAATAATAATCTCACGTCATAAAAAGAATAATAATAATGTTAAAATAACAAAAAAGTAATATAATCCATGAATTGTGAGCAAGAGTGAGGAACACCTACACTCTAATCTTATTGATTAAGAGCACAACGGTGTACACAGACAGCGAGATAAAAGCAGTATGTACTCGCTACGGTCGCAAAGGACCAGATCTACACAATCAACACAGAAAGCAGTTGTGTTCTCACACGAATACACAAACTAGTTCACAGCTAATCACAAGCCAACAAATGATCAAAGGATGTAAAAGATAACAATACAACCAGATTTAAGCCATTCCAGAGACAATCATCACTTTAGCTACTTTCCAAAAGTCTGGTACACCGAACCTTAGATTCAATCACAGAAAGTCACCAAATCAACCTTGTAACTTGCGGAGGGAAAAGATATGAAAGAAGTAACACAATAATAGATGTAAGTGAAAAATTAAACGCAAATGAGATGAAGGAAAATCGATGCGGAGATCCATTTGAGAGCGAACGAAGGCGAAGACGAGGTGAAGCGATTTAATTAATCGCGTGCAAAGAGATCGTGCACAAGTGAGGAAAGTGTATGAGATAGCAGTGAAACAATGGGAAGATGGAGTGTATTATGTGCTCTGTGTGTGAAGTAGGTGTATGGAGGAAGATTGAAAATGGAGATGGTGTGCACAGTGCATTCCTGTGAGTAAAGATAAATGGAGGCGAACTGAGTGATGGTGATGATTTCTAATTTTGCCTTATTAGGGCTAAAGGTATATATATATATATATGTATAGTATATAGAGTATAATGGGTCCAGCCCAATGTGAGACCCAAATGTAAGGCCCAGAAAAGTATATCGTGGTTTTAACACCCCCTCACTTGAGGGGTCATCCTTAGCAACCTGAAAAAAATCAAGAAGGTGGTTAAGTTTGCACATATGAATAATAGATTTGCTTCCCAAAATTTTGGTTAACATATCAGCACGTTGATTTTCTGAAGAAATGAACTTAGTAGACACTACCCCTTTTTCAATAAAATCCCTAACTAAATGGCAGTCAACCTCAATATGTTTTGTACGTTCATGAAACACGGGGTTTGCATCAATTTGAAGAGCATATGTATTATCACAAAATAGGTCAGCAGGTGAGTCATGAGAAATATGTAAATCCTTTAAAATACCGATGATCCAAACTAGCCCAGCGCATGTAGTTGCCATTGCGCGATATTCGGCTTCGGCAGAAGACCGGCTCACTGTCGATTGCTTTTTACTCTTGTAAGACACCAGGGAATCCCCAAGAAACACATAATAACCTGTTACAGACTTTCTTGAAATAGGGCAAGATGCCCAATCAGAATTACAGGACGCAGATATATGCATTTTTTGATTTCTTGAAAACAACAGTCCTTGACTAGGGACCCCTTTAAGTATTTTAAGACCTTAAAAGCAGCAGCAAGATGAGATTGCTTAGGTGTATGCATGAACTAACTTAGCACTTGAACAGAAAATGCTATGTCAGGACGTGTCATAGTGAGATATATCAACTTTCCCACAAGTTGCTGATATACAACAGGGTCCGACAAAAGTGAGTCATTTTCTGTCACAACATTATCTAGTTTCAGATTTTGTTCCATTGGAACAAGTGTTGTTTTGCACCCAAGAATTCCATACTGAGCGAGTAATTCGAGCGTATATTTTCTTTAACAAAACACAAGACCTTTATTGCACTCAATTGCCTCTATTCCTAGGAAATATTGAACAATTCCAAGATCTTTAATCTTGAATTTGTCATGCAGGAACTGTTTAAAGCAAGGAATAACATTCACATCATCGTCAGTAATTAGAATGTCATCAACATAAACTAAGGCAACAGTGATCAAATTATTAACAGTCCTAACAAAAAGAGTGTAATCATGGAGAGATTGAGTAAAACCAAACTCTATCATGGTTGTTTTTAGCTTTTCATTCTATTGTCGAGGGGCTTGCTTTAAACCATAAAGAGATTTTTTTAAGAGGCAAACTTTGTTCTTAAAGAGGTCTGGATACCCCTCTGGTGGTATCATGTACACTGTCTCATTAAGATCTCCATGCAAAAAAGCATTGTTAACATCTAGTTGAAAGATTTTCCATCCTCGACTAAGGGCTAGAGACACAACACAGCGGACAGTAACCATTTTAACAACTGGAGAGAAAGTTTCATGAAAATCAAGCCCCTCTCTTTGACTGTACCCTTTAGCAACAAGGCGAGCTTTATATCGCTCAACACTCCCATCGGAGTTGTATTTTATTTTGAACACCCACTTACATCCAACAGGCTGTGTATTACTTGGTAAATCTGAATGTTGATGTATTTTTTCAACAAAAATAAAGTAAAATTTAAAGATATAGAAAATATCCTTAAACTTGATTAATTAGTGCCTGAGATTAGGAATCTCTAAACACTGTATGGTACAGAAAATAAACTGGAAAATAAAAGACTGAAATTTAAAGTGGTGATCCCCAAATCTGACTTTGCTTTGTTGAAGTTGATTGAAGATGCCTTGCCAAATGATGATCCAAATCCTTAAATATTCTCTGGGAAACTGTACTGAAAACCGTCGCCCGAACGGTTACAACGTCTCCTTCCCAACCGTCTTCCAATCCTTCTCCTGCTGACACGTGTCCTCAGCAGACCAAAATTATCCCTATATTTCACTCTTTGAGCCGACCACAGACCTTCCGCCCTTTTGGCCCGACTGCCAATCTACAACCGCATTGGTCCGACTGCCAATCCTCCCGACTTGCAAACCATCTGACTTATTTGGATTAGCTACAGACATCCCGACTAACAAACCATCCGACTTGTTGGTCCCGCCGCAGAGTTCCGACCTGAGAACTTCCCGACCTGAGGGCCTCCCGACCTGCGGACTTCCCGTCCTGATGACTTTCCGTCTTGAGGACCTCCCGACCTGAAGACCTCCCGACCTGAGGTCTTTCCGTCCTGGGGACTTTCCGTCTTGAGGGCCTCCCGACCTGAAAACCTTCCGACCTGAGGTCTTTCCGTCCTGAGGACTTTCCGTCTTGAGGACCTACCGACCTGAAGACCTTCCGACCTGAAGTCTTTCCGTCCTGAGGACTTTCCGTCTTGAGGACCTACCGACCTGAAGACCTTCCGACCTGAAGTCTTTTCGTCCTGAGGACTTTCCGTCTTGAGGACCTACCGACCTGAAGACCTTCCGACCTGAAGTCTTTCCGTCCTGAGGACTTTCCGTCTTGAGGACCTCCCGACCTGAAGACCTTCCGACCTGAGGTCTTTCCGTCCTGGGGACTTTCCGTCTTGAGGGCCTCCCGACCTGAAAACCTTCCGACCTGAGGTCTTTCCGTCCTGGGGACTTTCCGTCTTGTATTTTCCTTAGAAATAAACCTATTTTCCTTGATTTCCTCACGGTGTCCTTCAGCCAGTTCAATCAACTCTATTGCCAGGCCCATCGGAGTTGTATTTTATTTTGAACACCCACTTACATCCAACAGGCTGTGTATTACTTGGTAAATCTGAAAAAACCCAAGTATTATTTTCGAGAAGGGCTTGCATTTCAAGATCCATGGCTTTCTTCCATTTTGGATCTTGTAATGCTTCACTAACAGAGTGAGGCTCAACAGCCTTGTCAAGATTGGCAAGAAAACACCAGGCAGCATGAGGTATTTCCGTTGGTGTTTGACACACACTGCCTATTGGATATTTTACACTTGCATGTCCAAGAGACACTTCATAGTCTCTCAAATATGCTAGAAGTTTGGATGCTCTACTAGACTTACGCCTGTCTTCTATTGCCTCAGAGAAGGGAATCATTGTATCTGATATGAGAGTATTCTCACCAGAGACATCTGTGTTGCTGTCCAAAGTTGCAGACTGTTTTGAATCCAAGTAACAATCTTGGATATCAACTACAGGTGCCATCAAGGGACTGCCATCACAGCTTTGAAAGATATCATCATAGGCACTGGCAGGAGGTGCTAAATTGGTCTTTTGAAACTGCAAGGATGAGACTGGAGAGGTATCCTTAAAGGGAAGAATTGACTCATGAAATTTAACATCACAAGATACAAAAACTGTGTTGGATTCAAGATCCAACACCTTGTATCCTTTCGTATTTTCAGCATACCCAACAAAGCAGCACCTGGTGGCACGGGTCTGAAACTTGTCAGTTGGATTTACTACAGTGGCATAGCACAGACACCCAAACACTTTTAACCTAGATAAGTTGGGCTTACACTGATGAATCAGTTCAAAAGGTGTTTTACCACCTAAGAGATGAGAGGGAGTTCTGTTCATTAAATGAACAACTGTGAGGATGGCATCTCCCTACAGAAAAAGAGGACAGCTACAATAGAGCATAAGTGCACGAGCAACATTAAGGATATGACAGTGTTTTCTCTCAACAATTCCATTTTGTTGAGGAGTATACACGCATGACTTCTGGTGAACAATTCCCAATGAGGAGAATAGAGAAAACAGAGTGCTGTTTAAAAATTCAGTTCCATTATCAGACCGAAAACATTTAATTGTTCTTCCAAATTGATTTTTTTATGAGGGAGACAATCTGTGTCACACAGCTACTAACATCAGACTTAGTAGCCATCAAGTATACCCAGACAACACGAGAGAAGTCATCTACAAGGGTTAGAAAGTATTTGAACCCTCCTCTAGATTCAACTCGATAAGGGCCCCACACATCTCCATGTACAAGGTCAAATATAGAGTTGGACTTATGTTCGCTAGGAGGAAAAGGTGTTCTAGTTTGCTTGGCTAAGTGACAAATATCACATATTACATTTTTTTTGCAAGAAAAACCAAGGTCATATTCAAGCACACTTAAACTAGCATCTAATTGATGTCCTAAGCGAAGATGCCAGAGTTCATATTGATCTAGAGCAGTGGCACTACAGGACTTATAGGGAGATGAGACTTCTACAGGTAGCTTGTAGAGACCATTATTGAGTTTGGCAAAAGCAAGAACAGAACGATCAATTGTACTATAAACAGTACATCCATTCTTAAAAAATGACATAGAGAGAGTTCCTAAGGAAACAAGCTTTGCAACTGACAACAGATTCAGAGTAAACTCAGGGACAACTAGGGCATTTTCAAGAAGGATATTATGCCTAAACCGGAATTTTCCACTCTCAATTACTTTGACAGCTTTACCTGTAGGCAAAGTAATTTGCAGTGGCCCATTAGAAAGACCTTTTACATCAAAAAGAACATTTCTATCAGCTACCATATGGTCAGTGGCCCCAGAATCTAGAATCCATTCACAACAAACAGTGGAATTACAAGAAAATGTTGAAGAAATACCTGCCATGTTGAGCTGTGACCTCTCTTCACCCTTTTTTCATGAAGCAACCTGATCAATTGATCACATATATCTGGAGTTAGTGAGACTGTAGTTGAATCACATTCATTTGTAGCATTCAGAGGTTGAGCTCACAAAGTGTTTGCAGTGTTAGCCACATATTTGTTTTGTTTAAACATTTGTCTCTTATCAGGATATCCAATTAATTGATAGCACCTTTCCACTAAATGACCTGTTCTACCACAATGAGAGCACTTTAGATTTAGGTTCTTTGCATTTGATCTAAATGTTTTCTTGGCAACAAAGGCACCAATATGCTTAGGAGTTTCTGTGATTCCACATATTTTCTTATGTGACTCTTCTTGTGAAACAAGATTAAAAGCCTCAGCAACAGAAGGAGAAGGATCCATAGCGAGAATTGTGCTTATAACTACACTGTATTTATCATTTAAACCCATTAAAAACTGCACAAGTTGTTGAGTATGTTCATATTTATCTAAAGAAGACTTGGCAGTGCAAATGCACATGTCTACAGCTATGACAGAAGCTACATGATCCCACAAAACTCTCAAGTTTGAGTAATAGGTGCTTACAGTATCATTTCCTTGAGTACAATTATTTAATTCTTTCAACAGAGCATATACATTGGCTGCATTGCTCTTTCCATATGTTTTCTTAATTTCTGTCCACATATCAGAGGCTTTAGTGCGAAAGACAAGTGTCCTATAGATGGATTTATCTACAGAGTTTAAAATCCAGGACATGATCATAGCATTACACATGCTCCATTTTTTAAACAAGTCATGATCAGCAGGCATAGGCACATTTCCTTCAACAAAGTCAAGTTTATTTTTTCCTAATAAGGCTATAGTCATCGCTCTATCCCAGATTATATAGTTCTCATATCCAGTAAGAACACAGGACACCAAATAAGAGTTTGATGAATCTGAAGAATAAAGATACAAAGGATCGAAGTAACTGAACTCACCAGGAAAGGATTATTAGACAGACCTGAGTTTTGAGCAGAGCTTTCACCCATAATGAAATGATAAGAAATGAACTAAGATATACCTGTCACAGTGGTCAACTATTGGATCTCTTATAGAGAACATCCAGTTACTTGTAAGTCAGGCGTCAGATGAGCAATTTTAACAGAGAAATGAGGTTCATAGAGGCTTCAGAGATCACAGCAGAAACATCGAGGCAGTATCTGCGAAAATTCAAAGAGACAAGCTGTTAGATAGCTCTGATACCATGTTAAAATAACAAAAAAGTAATCTAATCCATGAATTGTGAGCAAGAGTGAAGAACACACTCTAATCTTATTGATTAAGAGCACAACGGTGTACATAGACAGCGAGATTAAAGCAGTATGTACTCGCTACAGTCGCAAAGGACCAGATCAACAGATCAAAAGCAGTTGTGTTCTCACACGAACACACAAACTAGTTCACAACTAATCACAAGCCAACAAATGATCAAAGGATTTAAAAGATAACAATACAACCATATTTAAGCCATTCCAGAGACAATCACTTTAGCTGCTTTCCAAAAGTCTAGTACACCGAACCTTAGATTCAATCACAGAAAATCACCAAATCAACCTTGTAACCTGCAGAGGGAAAAGATACGAAAGAAGTAACACAATAATAGATGTAAGTGAAAAATTAAACGCAAATGAGATGAAGGAAAATCGATGCGAAGATCGATTTGAGAGCGAACGAAAGCGAAGACGAGGTGAAGCGATTCAATTAATTGCGTGCAAAGAGATCGTGCACAAGTGAAGAAAGTGTATGAGATAGCAGTGAAACAATTGGAAGATGAAGTGTATTATGTGCTCTGTGTGTGAAGTAGGTGTATGGAGGAAGATTGAAAATGGAGATGGTATGCACATTGCATTCCTGTGAGTGAAGAGAGATGGAGGCGAAGTGAGTGATGGTGATGATTTCTAATTCTGCCTTATTAGGGCTAAAGGTATATATATATGTATAGTATATAGAATATAATGGGTCTAGCCGAATGTGAGACCCAAATGTAAGGTCCAGAAAAATGTATAATGGTTTTAACAAATAATAATAACAAAAAGACAAATTGAATACATTTATTGGATTGTAATTTAAAATTAATTTGAAATGAACTGTCAATTTGAATTTTTTTAAAAAATATTTTTATATAATATTTTATTTAAAAAATAATATATTTTTATTAAAAAATTTATCATTATTTTAATAATGTTAATTTCAATTTAAAATTAAATAGAAAGTACATCTTTAATTTACAAGTAGAAATCAAACTGCTCATAACTATATATATTAGCATTAATTTGTGTAGGAGAGTGGAAGTTGTTAAGAGGGCATTGGGAGTTTACCCGATAAAGATAGACACAGCAAGAAGCAAAGGAAAACAAAAACTCATTACTTTCTAAGTAATAAAATTGACACTTATTCACACTTTCTAATCTAATTTACTTATATATGGAATCGAGACATGATATAGAATTAATTACTACTCCATCCCGTGCAACATTTTTTTTTGCACGGCTTTTTTTTTTTTTTTTTTTTTACGGATTTTTAAGTGTGTAGTAAGAAATTATTTTATTAAATTAATACTTTTACTGTTTGTTTGATTGTAAATTTAGAAGTTATCTAGATTTTGAATAATAAAAATTATAATAAATATTTAATATAATATAAATAGGTGTTTATGTGATATTTAAACTCTATATTAAATTTTAATATAAAATAAAAACTTTGATTTTTGATTTGATATTTTATGATTGAAAATTAGTTAGCAGTGAGATTTGATTTTGAATTTTATTTCTATGTTTCACATAAATAAAAAAGTAAAATTTATTTATCACTATCACTAAGTAAAAGTGGAAAATATCAACTTGCTCAAATAATACATGTATTGTATGAAAAAATAAAAAAAAAAATCATTATATATCGTAAATTTTTTATATGGTATGACACTGTAACGAACTTTTTCAATAAGATATTTGTATATACTTTTAGCATTTTTGGTATTATATATTGAAAATAGCATATATATAATTTTGATATTTTAGTATTTGATATATCAATATATATCGATAATTCAGTATATTAATACTAAAATTATTAATTTTCTAATTATAAAAATATTTTTAATTTTGATATTTCAAAGTAAAACATTATATTCTGATACCATACATGCAATTCGATTAGAGATGACTCGATACGGTAGAACGGCAATATCGGACCATATTGTATATCATACCGAACTTTTTGATATATTAAAAAAAATATCGATACTGTACTGAAAAAATTTGGTGTGGTATCATATTGTACCAAAATTTTTGGTACACAGAAATTTGATATTTTTGGTACAATATGCACTATTTCGATAATTCGGTATGCCAAATTATTAGAACACTATCTCGGTATGCTAAATTAGCATACCAAAAATTTTGCTACGATATATATATAATATGCAGTATAAAATTTGATATGTAATAACCAATCATCCCTACTAACAAAAAAATTTGAAAATTTTGATATTTTTATGACTGTTAATTGTATTTAAATTATTAAAATTAACTTTCTTTATTTTGTATGTAACTGCATATATTGATTTAAAATTAATAAAATAATTTTTAAAAAAATATATTAAATATTAAAAATTTAGAATGGAAAATATTTAAATTTTTATTTTAATATTTCGTCAAATTAAAATATTTAAACTAATACTTACAAATATTACATCAATTAATCAAATTAAATAATTATATAAATTAAAATTTTTTTAAGGGGTAAAATATTAGACTAATATTTCACTTTATATATGAAAAGGTAAAATATTTATATTATTAGTTATCTGAAGTGAAAATATTATTAAAATATTTATTTTTAGATATTTTATACGATTAAATAATATATTTTTACTACAAATTATGTGAACTATAAATGATGTTAATTGAAAGCAAACACGTGTTTTAGAGTATTAATTAGTTTGTTCTGAATTGGTGTTTAAGTCACTATGTTGATTCTTTAATTATAGGTTTGCTTGACTAGCAATATAACATATAACATGAAATATAACTAGAAAATTGTACACTTCCTTATCAAGAAAATTGTACACATTCCTTATTAATTTTATTAAAAGACAATGGTTGTTATATAATTTACCATTTCATAAAAAATAGTTAAAATTTCAATTCCAAATAGTATTTACTAATTATTAATATATTAGGAAATGTGACTAATTTCTCAATATGACTAAGAAAGAAAAGATTGACCAATTTTGCGGGACAGAGGAAATACTTATTTATTTTGGTATACTTTTTTCAATGTGCAGGGTTTTCAAGAATGGGCCTGTTAAATTGGGTTAAAGATTGATATTGAGTCTAATGGGTCTATTAACAGTAGTAGGATCTTAAGAAAAAAGGGGGTCCAAGAATAAGTCCGAGCGCTATTAAGGAAAAAGGTTTACTCGGGAAATAACTGTGATTTCGAGGTCGGGCACAGAGACCAGACAAGATAAGGTCGGGCACAGAGATCGGACGTGATAAGGTCGGGCACAGAGGTCGGACCTGACAAGGTCGGGCACTGAGGTCGGACGTGATCAGGTTGGGCTCGGAGGTCGGACAGGATAAGGTCGGGCACGGAGGTCGGATGTGACAAGGTCGGGCACGGAGGTCGGACATGATAAGGTCGGGGACTGAGGTCGGACATGACAAGGTCGGGCGCGGAGGTTGGATAAGATAGGGTTGGACGTTATATAGGTCGGGCGAAATGAAGTCGGGCAAGGAGATGACAGACGAAAGAAATGATATGCATCCAGGTTGGACGTCATATAGGTCGAGCGAAATGAAGTCGGGCAAGGAGAGGACGGATGAAGGAGATGATATGCATCTAGGTCGAACGGCATATAGGTCGGGTGAGATGAAGTCGGGCAAAGAGATGATTGATGCGGAGGTCAGACAAGTGGAAGACGGGCAAGAGGAGACGGAACAACAGGTGTGCAGGTCGGGTGAAAAGTAGTTTTGGACGGTTGAGGGAAGTTACAACCGACGAGCGGATATGAAGGCACGACTTGGTTGTGGCGGTTGACATGGGTTTTAAATAGGTCTGTTCATGGCCTAAAGAAACCATCTTTAATCGACATCAAATTCAAGAGAATTGCTTTTGGGGATCACCACTTTACTTTTTCAGTGTGTAGTTTTAATTTTCCTAGTTTATTTATGTATCGTACGGTACTAAAGATTCTTAATCTCAGGCATTTATTTTATCAAATTCGAAGATAATTTCTATTTTCGGATTTTACTTTTTATTGTTGAAAAATTACATCAACAATTTAGTGACCACAGTGGGAAAAAGGCAAGATTGTTGATCCTACGTCAATAGAGAATTTCCTACGACTGAGGTCCGGCCGAATCATCGGAAGGATCCATATGGCGGGTTCACAACCTCAAGCATCTTCAGCACCGGTGGGAGAAGCCATTTCACCACCTGTCATGCCAAATGTAGGGGAAATCCCTCAGGCACCCGCCGATTGAGTGTCTTATGTTCAACATTTGAACAATTAGCAAACTCTGGCTATGCAAAACATGTTGCGAGATCAACAGACCTTCATGTTGCGTGAGCAACAAAACCTTATGCAAAATATGCTAGATCAAGCTTTATCAAGGGTTACTCTTCAACCCACTCAGCCTCCATCAGGGATGTCACTATCCAGATTACAGGCAAATTTTGCAGGTCCTTCATATGTAGATAGCACTTTTCCGAGTGCTACTGTGACTAGGGTTGATAGGGGAAAAACTCCTCTGACATACCCAAATAATGTTCCCCTGGGTGTTAGGGCCGAACCAACCGACCCCAGAGAAGAAAGATTGGGAGGTCAGACTCACAATCCCATTCCTGTATTCGACCCCGTTCCACCCAGGGTAAATCTGGAAGACATTGCTCAAGTCTTGAGGGTGCATTTCGGAATGAATCCTCAAACGGTGAACAGGCCGGCATATCAGAGGCCATTCCCAGAAAGAATCATCAATGAGCACCCTCTCCTGAGGAATTACAGGTCACCAGATTTCATTCATTTTCAGGAGAAGATGGAGCCTCAACCATTGAGCACGTAGGACGCTTCACGGCTCAGTTGGGGGAAGTGAGCAATAATCCATTTCCCAAATTGCAGGTGTTTGGATTATCGCTCATAAGAACCGGTTTTTCCTGGTTTTCCAGTCTCCCGCCAGGGCAGTTGCAAACTTGGGAAGGTCTGGAGGCCGCGTTTCATGCAAGATTCTTTAATCCTCTCCCGACGGTCTCGCTCACAGATCTTTTGGAGATCCGGCAGATGCCAGAAGATACTGCTTATCAATTTATAGAGCGGATACGTCCAATGAAGGGACGTTGCCCGACAATCATTGAAGAAAGCAAGATGACCAATTTAGTGGTCAGGAATATGCATACCAGACTACGGGAGGTGTTGACAGCCCACGATGTTCAAGATCTGGCCAGTTTGGCTTCCAAAGCAGGAAGGTTAGAATCTCTTTTTAGAGAAAAAGATCACAATTTCCGGCTGAACAGGGTCCAGCAGATGGCTAGTGTCCATACAGAAATGTATGCGCCAGATGATGAGCAGGGAAGTAGCATTGAAGAAATGGCGGCTGAAATTGTAAACGGCAAGCCTTATGTGTGTTCCAAACTAAAGCCCCTTCCAGGGGCAGAAGAGCGGGAACAACCGACTTTTAATACGTATAAAGCAGATGAAATCTTTGATATTTTTCTAGCAGATGGGCAAATTCAAAGGGCAATGGTTAGCAATGAAAGAGGAGATAAAAGGGAGGTTATACTGTAAGTGGCATAATTCTTTTACGCATTACACTAATCAATGTATGCATTTCCGAAAGGAAATACAGAAGGCTATCAAAGTAGGGAGATTCAAGTACGTAACAATGGGAGTGGAGCAGCAGTCTTTCCCAAAGGTAACTACAGCTGTGATCTCTGTGCGCTCTTCACAAGATACGCGAAGCGATGATGAAGAAGATACCAAGCGAAAGGAGCGTAAGCCCAAAGAGCGGAAGCGTGATCAGGAAGACAAGTTCAAGGTTTACGAAACCAGAGTGGTAGAGAAATTGGATAAAGAAGATGGATCCTTCGAAGTGGAATTGAAGGATAAAACTGTAATACGAGATCGACCAACGCGCAAACCACATCCAATCCATGACAAGTGGAACCGGAACAGAAAGCCTCTGCCAATAGACATAGAACCCCGATTTCCAGGTATGAATCATACACAAATCCGTAATGCTAAGCGCAGGTATGCGGCTCGGCATGGAAAGCGAGCAGATAAAGGGAAGGAGAAGAAGGAGTCGTCACCCAAAAGGAAAAGCTCGAGCGACCAACTACAGGAGCACTGGCAGATCGAAAAGCCTATCAAGAAGGCCAGGTGTTTTCGATATCAATTCTGCAGACGGATCAACATTGATCCTGAAGAGGCACCTGAGATAGTCTTTAGAACGTTCGCTCTAAGGGAAACAAGGGCTTTGCGCAGCAAGATACTGAAGATTGATAAAGCCGGGTTCGAAATCATGATGACGGGTATGCAATGGTTCGAGATGACAAGCTTCACTGGGCAACCAACGAAACCAGAAGGAATGATAGTGGCTCCCATTGAAGTTGGCCTGAAGGTGATCTCAACGGTATTCTTCGTGGTAGATGCCATTCGGTCTTGTTGGGGCGAGATTGGATTCACGCTTCCAAATGCGTGCCGTCTTCTCTCCATCAGCAAATCATGTTTTGGGAAGAAGATCAAGTATTCAGAATGGATGCCAGCACCAATCCGTTCGGTTCCACAGAGATTGTGGAAGAGTCGGTACTTTATTTAGAGTATGTACCTCCGATTTCACAGACAGTTATGGTAGACGAATACCCCTGGAAGGGCTGTAAGCTCACTGCGCAGGGTTACATGTTTCATTAGAAACATTCTTCTGTCTTATGGCTCTATTGTTAGCCAAAAAATTTACATTTATTAAAGTTTAATTATGGAAGAAATAAGTAAATGTGACGAGCTGATTAGGCAGTTTTATTTAAACCAATTAATGGTTAGATTACATAATAGAGAAGGTTCCAACAATAATGTTGACGAGGGTGAAGGTTTTCACTGGCCTGATCTCTTGGAAAAAAAGAGCCTTCCTTGTCAACTCAGGATCCTCTCATTGAATACAATGTAGGAACCGAACAGATACCTAAGATGGTTAGGGTAAGTGGTTTGTTGTCTAAAATCCAGCAGGAGCAAATGGTAACGCTAATTCGGGATCACATGGAGTGTCTGGCATGGGATTACTCCGAGATGCCCGGATTGGCACGCGATTTGATATAACATAGGTTGCCTATTAAGAAAGGGTTTAGACCGTATAAGCAACCACCAAAGAGAGTTAGTCCAGAGTTGCTGCCCCAAATCAAAGAAGTGATTGAGAAACTGTTGAAGGTGGGATTCATTCGACCTTGTCGGTATGCAGAATAGTTAGCCAATATATTTCCGGTAACCAAAAAGAATGGAAAGATTCGGATCTGCATTGATTTTAGAGATCTCAATCTAGCCACCCCGACAGATGAGTATGTGATGCCCATAGCCGATTTGTTGATCGACTCGGCAACTGGGCATCAAATTTTAAGCTTGATGGACGGGTATGCAGGGTATAATCAAATCTCAGTAGCGGAGGAAGATATACCCAAAACAACGTTCAGATGCCCAGGAGCTTGGGGAATCTACGAATGGACGGTTATGCCATTCGGTTTAAAGAATGCAGGAGCAACCTATCAACGAGCAATGAATACCATCTTTCATGATCTGATCGGGCAGTCAATGGAGGTATACATCGATGATATGATCATTAAGTCTACTGACATTGACATACATTTGGTTGATTTAAAAAATGCTTTTCTACGGATGAAGCAGTACAATCTAAAACTGAACCCAACGAAATGTGCCTTTGGAGTTTCGACAGGGAATTTTCTGGGGTTTTTAGTGCATGAAAATGGGATGGAAGTCGATGCAAACAAAGCCAAGGCTGTTTTGACAATGCGACCACCTCAGTCGGTCAAAGAAGTGCAAATTTTGTTGGGTAAGGTAAATTACCTAAGGCATTTCATATCAAATGCTGCAGGGAAGTTAAGACCCATCACAAAGTTGCTAAAGAATAAGGCAACCGATTTCTCTTGGGGATCGGAGCAGCAAGAAGCGTTAGAAGAAATCAAGCGGGCATTAACCAAACCACCCGTGTTGGTTCCCTCAAGAGGAGATCGACCCCTTCGACTGTATGTTGCGAACAGTTTCAATATGGTAAGTAGTCTGCTTGCGCAAGAATGGGAAGATGGTAAAGAGAGGGCTATCTATTATTTAAGCAAAAATTTGGCAGGACCAGAGTTGAATTATACTATGCCCGAAAAAAATATGCTATTCTTTAGTTTTTGCGTGTACTCGGTTGGAGCATTATATTCTGCCAAGAGAAACCGATGTGGTTTATAAAATGGATCTGATCAGATTAATTCTGCACAGACAAGCCATGCAGGGAAGATTAATGAAATGGACCATCAAATTGGCTCATTGTGTGCTGTAACATCGACCTATCAAAGCGGTGAAAGGGCAGGTTGTAGCCGATTTGTTGGCTGAATTTGCAGACGATGAACCAGTGGAAAACAAAATGATGCCGTATATAGGCACTAGTCCTTGGAAAATGCTTTTTGATGGTTCTCGTTCCAAAGGAAAGTCAGGAGCATGAGTGATATTAAAAGGACCAGGAGCCAGGAAAATTAGTTTGCAGCTTCAAATGGAAGAGATGACTCGTAACTCTGCGGAATACGAAGCACTGATTTTCGGTCTGGAGGCATTTATCGCTAAAAGAGCACAGTTAGTTCTAATTTGTGGAGATTCTCAATTGGTCATCAATCAAGTGTTAAAATGGTACGCTTGTAATTATCCTCATCTGCGTCAATACCGGGATTTGGTATATCACCTGTTATACAGAATTGCGGAGGTAGTTTTTGAGCATATACCGAGAACAGAAAATCGGCTGGCGAATAATCTGGCTCAGAATGCCTGCCAGAAAATGATCGATAGCATCGATACTGGTACTAATTAGAGAAAAAAAATTATGGTTTATTTGGAATCACCAAGTTCTGTGACTCCTCTGGGCATTCGATTGAAAGCATTATGTTTCCAGCTTACCGAAGGGGTTCTGTATAAAAGAACCTTTGAAGGAGTTTTATTGAGGTGTTTGGGGCCGGAAGAATCTATTAAAGTAATGGAAGGGGCCATGAGTCGGAACGTCGTGGGGGCACCATGGTGAGTTGTCGGGCCAACAACCGACTCGTCTCCCGATTGTAGATGGTGAGCGACGGCCAGTTCCATACCCTGAAAAGAGAAAGTTAGGCAAGGAAGAAGAGGTGAAACTTAGAAAATGGATGAAAAGGAATACTAACCGAACCCCTTGGGGCAAAATTGACTGAAGTTTCGCCCGACTTCGAGGAGGAGATCTCCTCTATATCGGGAGGCAGTGGGATCGGTTGGAGTGGTTGAGGAGCAATAGGAGGAACCTCGCCCGCGGGCTGAGCGGCTGGTTGTAAGGGCAACACAGCAGCAGCATGGTCGGGTGGTGCCACGACTGGATGGTTGGTGGATTGCTGGGGTTGGCCTATAGAAAGGAGAGTCTAAGTTAGTAGAAGATTGAGCGAATAGTTGCCTTAAAAGGTTTTAAGGAAATAACTTGCCTCGGCCAGTGCACCTTGTACGGTTGATCTCTCAGCCAAGGTCGGTGTTACGGCAATCGGTTAGTTGGCGATCGGGGTAGAGGTTGACAAGGACAGATGCCTCACCGTCGGGTCCTCTCCCCGACGGATCACAGGCGGCCCGGCGGGTGTAGCGACAGTCGGTTGGTATGCAATCGGGACCACAGCTGATGGAGAGGAAGTTAAAGTAATGGACGGTTGAGTTGTGGTCGGTTGAGGATCGGCTGGCTGAACTGCAGTCGGCGAAGGAGAGTCTGGGATGACGGTCGGGGTAATGGTCGGCCGAGTTCCAGTCGGTTGAGAGACAGTTGGGACCGTGGTTGGCGGCAATGAAGGATCCTCTGGAATAGAAGCTATTAAAGTTAAGAGGAACCTGCATGGAAAATGAAACATGGAAGGAAACATACGTACCAAATTGTTTCCTCAAGTATTTTGGCATCCCGCTTGTATCCACTGGCAGAGACGCCAGGTACTCCTTGATGGCCCGCCTATCAATGACAGGGGCGGCCTTCTGCTTTTGTTTCTTTGCTCCGGATCTGCCTATGGCAGGCGCCTATCTTTTTTCTTCTCGGAGCAGCGGTCAATCGAGGAGAACCCAGCGCCAAGATTGGGGGCGGGGCAAGTTTCCCAACCAATTGGTCGGTCGGTGGAGCAATCATAGGCCAAGTAGCCGACCACCAGGCGGGGAAGGCCTCGCCCGACGAAGGTTTTAGGCGGAAAGGTAACTAAGAATTAGAAGTGATGTAGTCAGTGAGTTGGGAAAGGTAGGTCGGGATGAGCTCCGGGATCACCAGCCCGTCTGGGCTTTAAGGTATAAGGTGAGGTCGGGCTAATGGTCTCGGCAGGCCTTGACAGTAGCCGAACTGTCGGGCCAAAAATTGGGGCTGATAATTGAAAGTATAAAATAATCTGTGGTTTTTCTTGTCCGACCTCTTACTGGAAAATAGAGATCGGGGTTTCATGGCGGAGTCCCAGGAGAAGGGGTAGGTCGTATGAGGAAGAGGATCGGGATGCGATTGGGAATAAAGTGTGTCGGGGTGAAGCCAAAAAAGATCAGTAGAATATTGTATAAGGGTTTCGTAAACATAAAAGCGGGAGTTGCTACGGTCTTCAGTCAAAATTTGGGTGATGACGGGATCAAATGGATGGAGATAAGAAGAATTAGGAGTTAACCTGGCCAAGGCATAACCTATAAACCTGTAGGCATTCGGGGTGATAGGAAGTCGGCCAAAAAAGGCATTTGGGAAATAAAGACAGAGCCACAGTTCCAGGAACCAGAATGGTCCCGAAGCTGCTGTGTCTGCCTTCTTGGTATCGGTCAGGCGGGTGCTCACTCGGGTTAATCCCTCAAAAAGGTTAGCCAAAAAGAGGGCTCCCAATGAGAAAAAATGACCGCTGGCCAGTTGAATGGCCAGATCGACCTGATTAGAAAGGACGAGTTTTGAGGGGGAAAGAATGATGTATCTGTAAAGAAATAGGAAGTTCAACCAAAACATCCAACTTTGAATTTACGTAACAGATTTCAAAAGAAAGAGGTTTCAAAGGGAAGAAAATGTAACTACAGAGCCAGAAAATAAGGAATGTTGTGTGTTCCAATTCAGAAACAAAGGTTCCTTCCTTACCCTGGTATTTGTTGACAAAACTGGTCCAGCTTCTCTCTTTTTCAGGAAGCTTGGCGAGGGTCCAACCGGCATGGTCGGGTGAAGGCCCTCGTCCCTCAAAAGAAACCAGAACAAGATCATCACCCACAATTGGCAAATGAGGAATGATGGCCACATCCATCAGGATCGGGCCGATAGGGCCAGAGGGGAGGAAAAAGACGCCCATCTGAGAATGCCAGAAGGCCGCCATCGCTAGTAGGGCCTTGTCGTGAAGATGAAGGGACTGAGTCGAGAGGAGGATGGCTTTGTCGATGCCTTGCTTTTTCCATTGTTCTTCAAAGTGGGGGAGGAGCCTCGCGAACCATTTACGGTAGGCGTCTTTTGGATCGGTGAGATGAGTCCTGATGCTGTCCAGAAGACATTTCGGCTTGAACGCATCATCATTGACAATTATTGGAGAAACCTGAGAGATGACGGATCTCATACGATCAGCATCTTCTGTGGTGGTGCAGTAGGGGCGAACGGTAAGGGAAAGGACCCTCGAAGCCACGAAGGAAACCGATGGGTTAGTCCCATCGAAAGGTAAAAGAGGAACATACTGATTGACCATTTTCAAAAGGAAGTGAAGAAAACGAAGCGGAAGAGGTTTTTGGAGGAGAAAGCTGGATGGAATAACAGAGAAGGATCTCGGAATTCTAAATGCATGAATTTGAAAAAGTGAGAGAAGGGTTTTACATAAACCCCATGATATGACGCGAAGCAGTATAATGATAGCGTTGTTCTGCAAACCCCTAAATGTCACGTCTCACACAGTTCGAGAAGTGACACTTAGGAATTGGGCGGGAGGAGGCAAGTTGTTGAGCAAGAAAAAACCAATGTGTAGGGTTTTCGAGAATGGGCCTGTTAAATTGGGATAAGGATTGGTATAAAGTCTAATGGACCTATTAACAGTAGTAGAACCTTAAGAAAAAAGGGGGTCCAAGAATAAGTCCGAGCGCTATTAAGGAAAAAGGTTTCCTCGGGAGATAACTGTGATTTCGAGGTCGGGCACAGAGATCAGACAAGATAAGGTCGGGCACAGAGATTGGACGTGATAAGGTCGGACACGGAGGTCGGGCACTGAGGTCGGACGTGATCAGGTCGGGCTCGGAGGTCGGACAGGATAAGGTCGGGCACGGAGGTCAGACGTGACAAGGTCGGGCACGGAGGTCGGACCTGATAAGGTCGGGCACTGAGGTCGGACATGACAAGGTCGGACGCGGAGGTTGGATAAGATAAGATCGGACACGGATGTTGGACAAGATAGGGTCGGACGTTATATGGGTCGGGCGAAATGAAGTCGGGCAAGGAGATGACAGACGAAAGAAATGATATGCATCCAGGTCGGACGTCATATAGGTCAGGCGAAATAAAGTCGGGCAAGGAGAGGACGGATGAAGGAGATGATATGCATCCAGGTTGGACGGCATATAGGTCGGGCGAGATGAAGTCGGACAAAGAGAAGATTGATGCGGAGGTCAGACAAGTGGAAGACGGGCAAGAGGAGATGGAACAACAGGTGTGCAGGTCGGGCGAAAAGTAGTTTTGGACGGTTGAGGGAAGTTACAACCGACAAGCGGATATGAAGGCACGACTTGGTTGTGGCGGTTGACATGGGTTTTAAATAGGTCTGTTCATGGCCTAAAGAAACCATCTTCAATCGACATCAAATTCAAGAGAATTGCTTTTGGGGATCACCACTTTACTTTTTCAGTATGCAGTTTTTATTTTCCTAGTTTATTTATGTATCGTACGGTGTCTAGAGATTTTTAATCTCAGACATTTATTTTATCAAATTTGAAGATAATTTCTATTTTCTATTTAAACAATGGTTGTTATATAATTTACCCTTTAATAAAATATAGTTAAAATTTTAATTCCAATTAGTATTTACTAATTATTAATATATTAGAAAATGTGACTAATTTTTCAAGACGACTAAGAAAGAAAAGATTGACCAATTTTACGGGACAGAGGAAATACTTATTTATTTTGGTATACTTTTTTGGGATTAAAAAAAAAAACTTGTATCTTGCAGGAGTGATAATCAATATTTTCAAATATATATATATATGAATGTACGTATATTTGTAATATTTTGGTCATCTAAATCATATCGTTTTATTTAAGTGTAATTATATATTTAATCTAAAATACACGATATATGTAATTGTGGATCTACGGAGGACAATGAGTTCGGGACGGAATCTTTAGGCTTCAGGACCCGCCTTGTTAGAACATATTAGATCCTAGGATTTGTCCCGTCCCACTTGAGTACAGCCTTAGGATCCGTCCCGCCCTGAATCCTCGGGGCAAATTCGATCAAATATCCAAACCATAACCAAACCGAAACTGAACCAAATATAATTATTAATATAGATTTTAAGATATAATAACATAAATATATAAATATATTCGGTTCGGTTAATCGAACCGAAAAAAATATGAAAAACCGAAATTGAACCAAACCGAACAAATATCAAATATGCAGTACTTGTAAATCAAATTTGCTCGGTTACCGAAAATTCGATTCAGTTCAGTTCAGTTTAGTGGTTCGGCGGTTCGATTCGATTTTTTGTCTACCCCTAAATACTAGGGATATTTTTGTCTTTTCCACTATAACTGTAGGATTTTTTTTGTCCTAATGGATCCACCCCAATTATAAATACAATCACACTTAATTAGCAGTCCAACAATCCATGGCTCTGGCCCACTTCTCAGATCCATGAGCCGAGCCCACACCTTGACCCGCACCACTTACCTTAACCCAGCACCGAACTGCTGCTCCGACCCAGCTCTTGGATCCACGTCTTTTGAGAGGCTTCATCTTCACCGTTGGATCTAGGGGTTGCATCTGAGCAATCCATCAGGTTACATCCTACATATATATTGAGTAAGTGAGAGAGAGAGGACTCATTCGATACATCCTACATATATATTGAGTGAGAGAGAGAGAGAGGACTCATTCGATACATCCACTTCATTTCTCTAGAATTGTTTCCCTCTCTAGCCCCTTCTCTCTCTCTCTCTCTCACACTCGTGACCTCTTTTCCAGCGACTTCTTCCGGTGGATCTACGGCGGTGCCTTCCTCCTATTTATGTGGGGTTCCTTAGTACAATACTCCCCCTGTTTGTGTTGTTCGTAGCCGAAAGAAGCTCGTCCAATGTGTTAGGCGTGTGGTTTTGTTCCTATTGCCTTGTATCTTTTTTGTGGGGGATATTTTTGGTCTGTGTGATTGGGTCTTGGGCCGGTGTCGTTGTGTTCGTCGCTGTTAAGTATGTTTGTGTTAATTTTTGAGTTTTCGAGTTGGTTTTGGGGCTGAGCCTACAAAACCAAAACTAATGGTATCAGAGCATTTTGGTGTATTTTTGCCTTTGAAATCGAGTAAACCTTTTTGTTTTTGAGGTTTTTCGGTTGTAAATATTTAGATCTACAAATGGATCTAGTTGCGTTGAATTATTTTAAGTGTTTTAGATTCTTTTCCTCGTAGATCTATCTAATATTGGTTGTAAATCGTTAGATCTATCAAGGATCTGGTTGAATCAAAATATTATAATGTGTTCCGATTCTTTTCCTTGTAGATCTGCTCAAAACTAGCCGAAATCTCACTCGATCGGTGCTTCTAGCCTCGGTCGAGTGCGATTTGTGTTAATCGTGACTTCATCACTAAAAATCTGTGTAGTTTTGGTTAAGTTTGTGTCAAGATTTGGTTAGTTTGATACAAAATCATTTTATTTTTTATAAACGATTTTTGTTTTCAAACTTTCTTTAAATAATAAGTGTAAATCGGATTAAGTTTGTTGGGATGGAGGTAAGTGCTACACCAATAAATCCTCATACACTTATCCAAATGAGCCAACTCCCGAAGCGTAGTTATATCACAGTTATAACACCGACTTGTCAATGAAATAAATGAAAGGATTTCAAAGCAATAAATGACAAGTTATTTGTTTACCCGGTTCGGATATAAACCATCCTACATCCGGGGGATACCAATCCAGAAGATGTCCATTAACCAGTGTTGATTAATAACGAAACACCCAAACCTCCACCAACCCAAACTACAAATTAATTACCTAGGAAATTTCCTCCACAGCCATAAGTTGTTACAAACGCGTACTAACAACTAACACATAGCTGGGCTGCTCGGAGTTCAAATGTTCCCCTGATCGAAACTCCGATCGTCCTTCGATCACTAAACTTCTCCGGCAGGATAATGAAGTAAATCACTCACTTAGTGCATGGGGGTGGGAAAGGAAGTGGTTGAGAGGATAAACACAATAATTCTCTTACTACACTCTCTCAACAATCACACTTCTACCTCTTCCCACAAATCTCAAGCAATGTTAAAAACACACATAACAGCCATGAAATGACATGCAATAAATTTCCGTTGCTCCAACCAAGGAATGATTTTGTATCAAATCAGTTCTGATCACAAAAGGACAAATTCAAGATGTCCATTTTGTCTTGAGCAGCCACCAAACTTGAAGGGACAAGGCTGCTTGATTGGACTCCACCAGCAAGTCCAGAGTTGCTGTTTTTCTAAACCAACAACCACAGCAGTAAAAAGCGGTTTTGTCACTATGCCAAAAATAGATGTTTAGGTTTGAGATTAACTTAACAATCTCTTCCTTTTTGGCATATGTGACCACACACACAATGCAAGAGATAATCTCCCACACAAGCAAATTAATCCATAATTAAAAGGAAAGTGAAGGTTAGGTTACAGGCCATCAATCCAAATAAGGCTACATGCAGCCTTTACAAAAACAAAATTAAGGTCCACCAGGGTTCCAACAACCAGAAGTCCAAAAGCAATCAACAACAGACAGTAACCAGTAAATTAGTCATGACAACATGCATGCAAAAACAAAACTCCCCCTTTCTTGGTGATCCCCTTCTCTCCGGTGGAGCAGCAGCATTCCCCCCTCTCTCTTGCATCTCTCCCCCTTGCGTGGACAGATGCCAAAAAAGGCTGGGAAGCTTAGAGAAAGTCAGGGATCTCCTCCTCCTCGTCAGGGCCAGAGGCAAATCTTGGGTGAAGGTGAAGAGGACGAATTATTTTCTTCCGACGTTCTCCTAAGGTTGAACAAATCGAAGCTTGTTCCTGCAATACTTCAAGAAGTAACCTTCGGGCTTCCAAAAGTTGTCCCGACGGATCAGCTGGAAGGGGTTCTTTGAAGTCGTTGAAGAGTTTCTGGAAATTAGACCTTGGCTTGAAGAAGGTGGTATGAATTACGTCTTCCGTGGGTTTCGGAAGAATGCCATTCTTTTTCAATAAAAGAGTAATAAGAGCTGGCTATAGGAGGTTGGTCTTGTCAAAAGATTTTCCCCGGGCATACTTAATCATCCTTGAGATAACAACAAAACCAAAGTTGATGTCAGCACAAAATTTGTCAATGCAAAGAAGTAATTTACCAATCTCATATCCAATGTTAGTCCCGTTGCTTGTGGGAAAAACATTCATTGCGCAGAAACGAAACGGGCATTGAAACTTCATGGTCAGTTCTGTTGCAGCCAAGCCCGATCGTCCAAAATCATCGGATTTCCATGCCGATAACCGTAGTGCAACCTCTCTTCTGGATTCTTTGATCAGGGTAGAAGGAAATACTTCTGGATTGTCAGTCGGAAGTTTCTGCAAATTGTTGATCACTTGGGGGCTAAGCTCAATCATTTTTCCTCGCACATACGCTCTATGGAACCAAGGAATTTCCTCATCCAAAACATCCCGTGTGAAATTTGCATAGAACTCCCTGACTAGCTTCGGACAGTAACGTTTGAGTGATACTGCCCAGTGTAGCAGACCTTTCATCCTCAGGAATGCAAGAAAACCAACGTCTTTGTGAAGTAGATCGGTAAAACGAGCCTCTAGTACCAGCTTCCGATTGGCCAAAATGTCGTACTCGAATAACTCCGCAGCATCGTCAAAATGGGTTACATCCATCGCTTCTTCAGCCGTGACTGGAGGGGGTGTAACTTTCCGCTTACGAGATTTTGATTTCTTTGGCTTGTTTTTCTTCTTCGAAATCACTTGCTTGCTTCTTTTCTTCGAAGGACCGGGAGAGTCAGCAGAGACCTTCCTTTTCTTACTTTGTTTCTCGGCATGACGTTTTCTCAGTTGGGCAAGAGGAGCATTGTCGTAATCATCAGACTTGGTTACCGCCTCAGATGATGCCGGCGTGACCACAACGTTTTCATGTTCCATTCGCTCATAGAAGAGTTTGTCAACAGTTCTATCAATGATCGTATTGAGACTTTCATCTGAGAAAGAGTGAGAATGGTCATCAGTCGCACCTTCATGTGTAATCGCGGGTTCCTCAAGGAGAATGTGAGGAGCAACCGCTTCGATCCTCTGTTCTTCAGATTCCAGGGCTCCTTCAGAATGTATCAAGGCTTCTTCCTCAACATTTATGGGTTCAGGTTCAACAACCTCTTGTTCCTTTCCCACGTCTTCTTCCTCAGCGTGATCAGTCTCTTGTTCTCCAGAAGTCCCATCCTCAGGGCCATCATCTTGCGTTTCTTCGAGGGTTTTTTGAACAATTTCCTCAGCGTCATATATGTGACCTCCAGGAGAGTGCGGAGTCACAATGTCAGTACCTGCAACCTGAACTTCCTCGATTGCTTCAGGTGGAGTTGGAATCTCACTGACTGGTTCACTGTGATCAGGGGAAGAACTGATTTTGCTACCACGATGCCCACGACCTCAGTTCCTCTGTCGTCCACGCCCACGAGCCACTTCTCTGCCAGTCCGTGTTTCCCCTCCGAATCGTGTTCGCACCATTGTTCTCTCAGAGAGAAAATCGTAAGGATGAAGAGTAGAGAGAACTTGAGAGGGAGAGAAATTATTCTCACCAATGCAAATAACGATATATGAATTCATAAGAGATGAGGGAGACGACTGAGCTGTTCGAATTCTATATTCAACTTCCCTCTGAAACACCAATTCCAACTCCCTTCGTAGCTTATCGAATCAATCGGCATCCAGCCCTTTCGTAAGAATATCAGCCTTTTGATCAGTAGTTCTAATATGCTTCAAATCGCATACTCCATTTTCCACCAAGTCTCCAATGAAATGGTACCGTATGTCGATGTACTTTGTTCTTCCATGTTGAACGGGATTCTTGGAGATATTGATGGCTCTTGTATTGTCACAAAACAGAGTGAATGAATCTTGACCAATCCTATAATCATGCAGCATTTGTCGAATCCATAGCAATTGAGCACAGCAACTTCCAGCAGCTATGTATTCAGCCTCGGCAGTGGACAACGCAATAGAATTTTGCTTCTTCGAACTCCAGCTCACAATATTATCTCTAATATAAAAGCATCCACCAGTTGTGATCTTCCTATCATCACAACAGCCAGCCCAATCCGAATCTGTGAACCCGATGATATCAACACCAGACCTGTTCGAATACCACAATCCAAGCTCTGCAGTTCTTTTAACATATCTGAGAATTCTCTTTGCAGCCTTCAGATGTGATTCCTTAGGTGTAGATTAAACTCTTGCACATACACCAACACTGAAAGAGATGTCTGGACGACTTGCAGTTAAGTAAAAGAGACTCCCAATTATGCTTCTATACAGTTTATGATCAACTGTCTTTCTATCATCATCTTTCGACAATTTTTATTGTTGTCCCAAAGGAGTTCTAACTCCTTTTGAATCTCGAAGTCCAAACTTCTCAACCATGTTCTGAGCATACTTTTTTTGACTCAGAAAGACACCATCTGCAAGTTGTTTAACCTGCAATCCCATAAAGTAATTAAGCTGACCTATCATGCTCATTTCGAATTCAGCTTCCATGAATTTCACAAATTCATTCTTCAAGGATTCAACGGTGGAACCGAACACAATACCATCAACATACACCTGTGCAATCATTAAATTTTTTCCTTTCAACTTGATAAACATCGTCTTATCAGTTGATCCTCGAACGTATTCATTCTTCAGCAGATAATTGGACAATCTTTTGTACCATGCTCTGGGTGCTTGCTTTAATCCATACAAAGCTTTCCGCAACCTGTAAACATGATCTGGATGGAAAGGATCCTCAAATCCCTTTGGTTGTTCCACATAGATCTTTTCTTTAATCCATCCATTCAAAAATGTTGTCTTGACGTCCATCTAGTAGAGAGTAAATCCCAAAGAACACGCAACAGACACCAGCAATCTCACTGCTTCAATACGAGCAACAGGGATGAATGTTTCATCGTAGTCAACACCTTGAATTTGTGTGTACCCTTGTGCAACTAACCTCACCTTATTTCTGGTAACGTTTCCTTTTTCATCAGATTTTTTCTTGAAGATCCACTTAGTTCCAATGACATTCACATCAGTTGGTCTTTCAACCATATACCATACTCAATTTCTTGTGAACTGGTTCAGCTCATCTTGCATTGCATTGATCCAGTATTCATCCTTGAGAGCATCATCTACTGTCTTTGGCTCAACTGTAGAAATAAAGCAATTCATACCAGATAGATTCTTGAAATCAATCTGTTTACCTCGAGTCAGTCGACCACCCATTGGATCACCAATAACTGCATCAATTGGATGATTGTGTGAAACTCTGGAACCGTATTTTCTCACTTCTGCATCAGATTCAGTTTCAGCAGGTTGTTGATTGGTTGTTGTTACATCCGTTGAACATTCTGGTTCTGACCAATCAAATCTCACAAAACTTTCTGTAGCAATATTGTCACCAGTCTGTGGCAGATCATTCTGAATATGAGGAATGATTTGATTCTGAGTCACCTTAACAGGTGCAGTTTCATCATCATCATCATTTGAGTGTATAGATTTCTTTTCTGAAATGGTATCATCTAATATCACATTCATGGATTCCGTCACCTTCTTGGTACGATTGTTGAATACTCTATAAGCTCCCGAGTTCAGAGAGTATCCCAAGAATATGCCTTCATCTGATCGAGTATCAAACTTATAATGTTGATCCCTGTCCTTCATTATATAACACTTACACCCAAAGGTATGAAAGTAAGAGACATTTGGTTTCTTCCCTGTCCAGATTTCATATGCTATTTTCTCTGTATGAGGTCTGAGGTAAACCCGATTAATCACATAGCAGTATGTGTTAATAGCTTCAGCCCACAGATATTTGGCAACTCCTTTGGCATGCATAATCGATCTAGCCATTTCTTGTAAAGTTCGATTCTTTCACTCCACTACTCTGTTTTGTTGTGGAGTCTTTGGGGCAGAGAATTCATGCTTGATTCCCAATCCATTGCAAAAACTAGCAAATCTCTGATTTTCAAATTCCTTTCCATGATCTGTTCTCAATCTGTCAATCTTTGACTTCTTCTCATTCATGAGTCTTGTACCCAGATTTTCAAAAGCATCAAATGCATCACTTTTCTCACGTAAGAAATCGACCCATGTATATCTTGAGAAATCATCCACACAGACCAAGATGTACTTATTTCCTCCAAGACTGTAGACATCAACTGGACCCATGAGATCCATATGCAGCAGCTCCAGACAGTTGCTGCTAAAACGTTGTTCCAATGAGGAATGTACAGCTCTCTTCTATTTTCCTCTTGCACAGTCACCGCAAGTAGTACTTGGAATCTTTGAAAATTTTGGTAATCCTCTGATAGCTTCAATTTTGTTGATCCTCAACAAATTCTGTGGATTGACATGACCCAATCTGGTGTGCCACAACATAGATTCATCATCATTCAATATCAATGCTTCCATTTGAGGATATTCCAGGAATTAATAATTGTTATTTGATCGAACTCCAGTCATCACACATTTCTGTGCAGTATCATAAACTTCATATGAATCCTTAGTGAACTTCACATGTAGATCATCATCGCATAGTTGACTTATACTGATCAAATTTGTACTCAATCTTTCTACGAAATAGACTTTTGATAGTCTTGGAATCCCTTCTTTTTCAAGAACACCATATCCACTGATCTTTCCTTTTGCTCCATCTCCAAACATGACTTCTCCACTTCGGTCTTCGACAAAATTCTTCAGAATTCCTTTTTGATTAGTCATGTGCCTTGACCAACCACTATCAAAGTACCATCGATCAGCTCTGGTAACTCTTGGCTTGACAAGATCATATTGCACTCCAACTGTTTCTGAGTTTCCTTAGGCATCCACACCAATTTGAATTTTATGTTTTGTTTGAAACCTTCAGTAGGCCATTGAATGTGTCTTCCATTGATAACGTCTTTTGCCAGCTTCAAGCATTTCTCAGCCGAATGACCAGGATACATGCAGTACTTACAGTCAGTAGGTTGTGACAGCTTCGACTTATCATTTTGAATTCCTCTGCGGTTTCTGTTCCTGTTTCTGCTTCTTCTCTTCCTTGGATTATGTTTCCAGACTTGTGTTGATTTCTTCTCTCGAAGTTTGACATCAGTAAGCAGACCACCTCACACAAATGTAGTTGGTTTACTTTGAGATGATTCACAAAAACCTAATCCTTTGTGATCACCAAATGATTTACCAATTGAAAGGACTTCATCTAATTTTTCCTTTCCTTTCCGAAGTCTATCATTTTCATCCTTCAACTTCAGATTCTCTGACTTCAACCTCTCTGTCTCAGCAAATTTATTATCAGTAATCTTAATCAACTTCTCAAGTTCATCTTCAAGTTTCTCCTTTTGATCCTCCAAACGATAAATGGTATCCAGAAGTTCTTTATTTTTCACAACAGCTTTCTTTTGTTCGACTACCATCTCCTCATAAGCCTCAATCAACTCATCGGCATCAAGTTCCCTTGACTCAACAGTATTTTTAGAACTAAATTCTTCTTTTTCATCACTGGATTCATCAGCATTTGCCATGAATGCAACAACTTCATGATTCTCAGTCTGCTCATCACCACCAGCAGATTCACCATCTTCATTGTCACTCCAGGTAGCTTGATATGCTCTTTTCTCATTTTTCTTTACCATTGGGCACTCAGATTTAATATGTCCAACACCACCACATCCATAACAGGTGGGTTCTTGAACTGTCTCTGGTTTTGCAGAACCACAAACTTCTTCTTAAATCCACCATCGAATCTTTCTTTTGTCTTACTGTATGTAGTTGGTTTCGGCTCAGGGTACTTTCGTTGAGAGCTGGATGTACCTCCTCCCTGATAGCTATTTCTGTTTTGAAACTTCCCAAACTTCAGCTTGGCAGCTCGTTTCTCACTGCTCATTCGAGAAAGTTTACGGCTCAGTAGTGCCATTTCTTCATTAGACTCTATCATCTCCAAGTCTTCAGCATTCAGAGCCACACTTTTGGGTGCTTCGTCTTCGAGATAGTTCATTTCATAGCCCACCAAAGTACTATACAATTCATCCAATGTCATATTTCTCAGTTTTGGTGGTTCATCGAGCATAATCACCTTGGGCCTAAAATTTTTTGTGAGACTTTTAAGCATCTTCCTCACCAGTCTCTTTTCTTCAAAGTGCATTCCAAGAGCTTCAGCTTGATTCACAACATCCATGAATCGGTTATGATAAACAACAATAGTTTCATCTTCATTCATCTTCAGTCCTTCAAACAAAGTTTCAACATGATCCAGCTTTGATTCTCGAACTTGTACAGAACCTTCGAATGCATTTTCCAGAATGTCACATGCTTCCTTAGCAACTTTGCAGTTGGATATTAGCTTCTCTTGAGATTCATCTACAGTGTTGAAGATCGAAAAAAGAGCTTTCGAGTTAGCGATTGCAGCAGCCTTTTCATTGAGAGTCAATTCTCTTTTTTGTTTCTTCACAAGAGAGATGATATTGTCTTCATCTTTGATGGTCTTTATGGGATGAGACCATGCAGATTCAACAGCTTCAGAAACATCTTCACCTTGTAACATCATAAAGGCTTCTATTTTGTTCTTCCAACTTCGATAACTTGTTCCATCAAATAGTGGAGGTCTCGACGTAGATCTACCTTTTTTACTCATCTTTGCAAACTGTGAAAGAATCTACTCAGCAACTTAGAGAACACTGCTATGATACCAAATGTTGGGATGGAGGTAAGTGCTACACCAATAAATCCTCGTACACTTATTCAAATGGGCCAACTCCCAAAGCGTAGTTATATCGCAGTTATAACACCGACTTGTCAATGAAATAAATGAAAGGATTTCAAAGCAATAAATGACAAGTTATTTGTTTACCCGGTTCGGATATAAACCATCCTACATCCGGGGGATACCAATCCAAGAGATGTCCATTAATCAGTATTGATTAATAACGAAACACCCAAACCTCCACCAACCCAAACTAAAAATTAATTACCTAGGAAATTCCCTCCACATCCATAAGTTGTTACAAACGCGTACTAACAACTAACACAGAGCTGGGCTGCTCGGAGTTCGAATGTTCCCCTGATCGGAACTCCGATCTTCCTTCGATCACTAAACCTCTCCGGCAGGATAATAAAGTAAATCACTCACTTAGTGCATGGGGGTGGGAAAAGAAGTGGTTGAGAGGATAAACACAATAATTCTCTTACTACACTCTCTCACCAATCACACTTCTACGTCTTCCCACAAATCTCAAGCAATGTTAAAAACACACACAACAGCCATGAAATAACATGCAATAAATTCCCTTTGCTCCAACCAAGGAATGATGTTGTATCAAATCAGTTCTGATTACAAAAGGACAAATTCAAGATGTCCATTTTGTCTTGAGCAGCCACCAAACTTGAAGGGACCAATGGACTGCTTGATTGGACTCCACCAGCAAGTCTAGAGTTGTTGTTTTTGTAAACTAACAACCACTTCAGTAAAAAGTGGTTTTGTCACTATGCCAAAAATAGATGCTTAGGTTTGAGATTAACTTAACAAAATTGCCTCTGTTTTTGTAAAATTTTGTTAAACATCCTTGCGGATTTAGAATTGTGGTGTCAAAATTTAAAAGATTTTTTAAATCTTAAAAAATTTGATAAATATTTTTTTTGAAGATCTTTGTATTTTTCAAACTAAATCTCGTTTGAAATCTTCAAAATCTTTAAGCCTTGTTTGTTTGTGTTCGTTTTTTTTTTGTTTGGTCAGCATTGTGTATCATTCGATCTGTTTCGGGGATTCTAACAATTTGTTGGAAGATAAACATATTTGTGTTTGTTTTCTATTTTTGTGAAACTATTTTGGCTAACCCCTATTTTCTACAAATGAGAATAGGTTTGTTTTTTGTGAATTTTCTACTATTTTGTAGGAATATAAATTTTTGTTGCTGTGCTACAAGGGTAACCCCTTAACTCACATTATTTATTGTTTTGTGTTTGTTTTAATTTCTGCATTTAAATTTTACTCCCAAAAATAAATCGTAAAGGCTATTGTGAAACCAATGTTACTAAACTCCGAACCTCACTTTGTGAGTGATTCTCGAGTACCTCGGTTGAATAGTCACGAATGTATGTTGTAATACTTAGGTGATATATTTTCTTTGATTGTCTACTTGCTTGTTGTGATAATTTGTGTTTGTTTATTTTCGTGTGATTTGCTTGCCATATATAGTCTGTTTTTGTGAAAATTAAAATAAATAATTTTCTGAAATTTAAAAACAGAATTGGTTTTTAAATTAAATTATATTTTTATTAAAACAACAAAATGGCTGGTAATTCTAGCTTTAATATTCTACCTTTTGATGGGAAAATGGACTTTGCAATTTGGAAACAAAAAATGAGAAACATTTTAGTCACTCAAAGAATAATTAGAGCAGTTGAGCCGGATCATGTAGCTCAAGTTCCTTTAAAGGGGAGGACTGAGTTAGATGAAATGACTTACTCTATTATAATACTTAATTTAGCAGATCATGTAATTAGAAAAGTAGGAAAACAAGAATCTGCTTTAGAATTATGGAACAAATTGGATAAACTATATACTCAAACTTCACTTCATAGTAGGTTGTATTTGTTAGAAAAAAAATTTAGTTTTAAACTTGATTAGTCAAAATCAATTGATGAAAATCTGGATAATTTTTCAAAACTAATACAAGATATAAAACTTATTGGTGATAAAAATTGATGATTATAGTGCTATAGTTTTGTTAAATGCAATACATAACTCATACATGGATATGAAATCTGCTATCAAATATGGGTGTGATTTTGTGACATTAGATGTAGTCATTAATGGGTTAAAATCTAAAGAACTATAATTACAAATTCATAAGTCTAATAAGGGTGAAGTCATGTATAATAGAGGAAGGTCTCCTTTTAGATCAAATAAAAAGGGTAATTCTGGATATAGTAATAATAGTAATAAAAACCAATATAATAGAAATAAATATAGATCTAAAAGTAGAAGAAACAATAGATCTAGAACTCCAAATAAAAGGGGTGGAAGATGCTATAATTGTGGTGATCCTAACCATGTTATACGTGAGTGTACTAAAAGGAAGAACAATAACACTACAACCAGTAATAACAATGGTAGCCAACAACATGTTAATAAGTTAGCCAATATGACATTACTTGATCGAAATTGTGGTGATGTATTTACTATTATTGTCGACTGTTTGAATGTGAACAATGTATGTATGAATGAATGGCTTATTGATTCTGGATGCACTTACCATATGACTCCATTAAAATCGATTTTTTGTGAATACAAAATTTTAGAAAATTGCACTGTTTCCATGGATGATAATAGTGTTTCTAATGTGCTTGGAATTGGTAGTGTAAATTTAAAATTTAACACTGGTTTTGTGTTAAAATTAAACAATGTGAGGCATGTTCCTGGTTTATCAAATAATTTGCTATCTTGTGCTGCTTTATCATATTTAGAATTATAAGGAAAATGGGGAAATGATTGTATGAAAAACGTGAATTATCTAAATCTGTATTGGATTATTTACATGTTGATGTATGGGGCCCAGCTAGTAAGCCCACACATGGTGGGTCTAGATATTTTTTATCCATTATTGATGATTTTTCTAGAAAAACATGGGTATTTCTTATGAACAATAAATCGGATGTGTTTGATATTTTCAAAAATTGGAAAAGTAAAATTGAAAATCAAACTGGAAAGAAAATTAAATATCTAAGAACTGATAATGGTTTAGAATTTTGCAACTCCTGGTTTGATGATTTTTGTCAAGAAAATAATATAAATAGAAATAGGACTGTCCTCTATACACCCCAGCAGAATGGGGTGGCTGAGAGGATGAACCGGACTCTCTTGGAGAGAGTTCGAACCCTTTTGGCTTCATCCGGTTTCTCTAAAATATTCTGGGGGGAAGCTGTTATGACAACAGCTTATATAGTCAATAGAACACCCTCAATTCCTTTGAATGGTGCTTGTCCTGAATTTAAGTGGACTGGTAGAAAAATTAATTTTTCAAATATTCGGGTATTTGGGTGTTCTGCTTTTATACGTGTTAATAATAACAAATTAGACCCTAGAGCTGAAAAATGTGTTTTCTTGGGTTATCCGGAAGGAGTTAAGGGTTATAGATTATGGTTAAGATCTAGGCCTGGTTTTAAAACTATTATTAGTAGAGATGTTGTTTTCAATGAAAATGAGATTCCATGTTTAAATATTGATAAATCTATTTTGGATAAATCTGAGATTAATATTGAAAATCTAGATTCAGTAATATTCCAAATGAGGTGGAGTATAATATTGTTAGTATAGGTGAGTAGAAAATATGGAAAATGATGCTGAAATTCGTGTAGATACTGTTGTGAGAGAGGAAACTGTTATTGAAAATGATAATAGCATTTCTGAAAATCAAAAGGAATCTGATTTTGATAATAATAGTCAAAATGAATTTGATTTTGATAATATTAATCAAAATGAGATAGAAAATTATCAATTGACTAGAGATAGGGGTAGGAGAATCCCTAGGTTGCCTACTAGGTTTGGTGATTTTGATTTGTCTTATTTGGCTTTTAGTGTATTTGAGAATTTAGATAGTAATGAACCTAAGACATTTAGTGTATTTGGTTCATAAACCTCTTAATTGTTCTCTTGTTGATTGTAAATAGATTTATAAAGTTAAACAAGAAGATAGTGGAATTAGGTTTAAAGCTAGATTAGTAGCTAAGGATTTTACCCAGAATGAAGGAATAGATTATAATGAAATTTTTGTCCTTGTTGTCAAATTTACCGCTGTTAGAGTCATGTTAGCTCTAGTTGCATTTTATGATTGGGAGCTAAAACAATTGGATGTTAAAACAGCTTTTTTTGCATGGTGAATTAAATGAGAAGATTTATATGAAACAACCTGAAGGTTTTGGTGATAAAAACAAAATAAATCATGTTTATTTGTTAAATAAATCTTTGCATGGGTTAAAACAGTCACCTAGACAATGGAATATCAAATTTGATAATTGTATGAAAAATCTTGATTTTATTAAAAGCAAATTTGATTATTGTTTGTATTTTAAGACTGTTAAAAACCAACCTATTTTTCTTCTCATTTATGTTGATGATACGTTGGTTATTAGTCAATCTTTAAAGCTTATTGATCACGTGACTAAGTGTTTATGTGATAATTTTGACATGAAACTATTGGGTGATGCCAAAGTACTTTTGGGCCTGTATATCACTAGGGATAGAAAAAATTCAAGACTGTTTTTGAATCAGTCTACTTATATTTCAAAAATTCTTAAGAAGTTTTCTATGAGTGATGCTAAATCTGTTTCTGTTCCTATGGCTTCTAATTTTGTGTTAAGTAGGGATCAATGTCCTAAGTCGGAATCTGATTTTGAATACATGAAACATGCACCATATTCTAATGCAATAGGTTATAGAATGTACTTAATGGTTAGCACTAGGCCAGATTTAGCTTATGCTATTAGTCTTTTAAGTAGGTATATGTCGAACCCTAGTTTAGAACATTGGCATGCATTGAAATGGATTTTTAGATACTTAGTTGGTACAATAAATGTTGGTCTTGTGTTTGGAAAACATACTGAAAATGTTAAATTAGAGGGTTTTGTGGATTCGAATTATACAAATGATAGAGATAGTAGGAAAAGTACAACTTCTTATGTTTTTACTTTGTGTGGAACTTGTATATAGGAAATCTCAATCGCAAAACATTGTAGCACTATCCACCACAGAATCTGAATATGTTACAATAACTGAAGCTTTGAAAGAAGCATTGTGGTTAAAAGGATTAATCAGTGAATTAGGTTATTTACAACATGTTGTTACTATTTTTTCGGATAGTCAGTCGGGAATCCAGTTATGCAAAAACTCTGTATTTCATGATAGAACCAAACATATTGACGTGTGTTTTCATTTCATACATGATATTTTATCTAAATGAATTTTAAAATTAGAAAAGATTCCTTCTGAGTATAACAAATCTGATATAGGTACTAAAGTTTTGTCTGTAAACAAATTTGTATCTTGTATGAAATACATACATTGTGATACCTTTGATTAGCCTTATACTACTTGAAGTAGTAGGTATGCTAAGTTAATGTTTTTTACTAACACTATGTCTTTTCTCTTTGCACGTAAATATATGGGCGATGATGTACCCCCATCCACTCGAACAAAAAATCAGGTGAAAGATTCATAGGACTTTTTGTCTTAATGGAACCACCACAATTATAAATACAATCATACTTAATTAGCAGCCGAACAATCCATGGCCCTGGCCCACTTCTCAGATCCATGACCCGAGCCCACACCTTGACCCGCACCGCCTTGACCCGCATCACTTACCTTAACCCGGGCCTCGAACTGCTGCTCCAACCCGGCTCTTGGATCCGCGTCTTTTGAGAGGCTTTAGGGGTGGGCACGTTTCAGATATTTGCAAATATGCAAGTATTTGATATCCAAACCGAACCGAATAAATACCCGAAACCGCGAACCGTATTCGAACCGAAAATTTCGGTTAACCGAATTTTCGATTAATCGAAAATATTTGCAATATTTGCAAATAATTCGAACCGAACTGAACTTAAAAATTAATTAAAATTCTAATTAGATCAAAATATTTGCAAATATTTCAAATATCCGAACCAAAACCGAACCGAATATAATTATTAATATAAATTTTAAAATATAATAACATAAATATATAAATATATTCGGTTCGGTTAACCAAACCGAAAAAATATCAAAAACCGAAAACCGAACCAAACCGAGCAAATATCAAATATGCAGTATTTGTATTCGAACTGCATTTGCTCAGTTAATCAAAAATTCGGTTCGGTTCTGTTCGATTCAACGGGTCGACAGTTCGGTTCGATTTTTTTGCCCACCCCTAAGAGACTTCATCTCCTCCATTGGATCTAGGGGTTGCATCTGAGCCGTCCATCCTGTTACATCCTACATATATATTAAGTGAGTAAGAGAGAGAGGACTCATCCAATACATCCACTTCCTCTCTCTAGAATTGTTTCCCTCTCTAGCCTCATCTCTCTCTCTCTCACTTGTTACCTCTTTTCCAGCGACTTCTTCCGGTGGATCTACGGCGGTGCCTTCCTTCTGTTTATGTGGGGTTCCTTGGTACAATACTCCCCTTGTTTGTGTTGTTCGTAGCCGAAAGAAGCTCGTCCAACGTGTTAGGCGCGTGGTTTTATTCCTATTGCCTTGTATCTTTTTTGTGGGGATATTTTTGGTCTGTATGAGTGGGTCTTGGGCTGGTGTCGTTGTGTTCGTCGCTGTTAAGTGTGTTTGTTCGATTTTTGAGTTTTCGAGTTGGTTTTGGGGTTGAGCCTACAAAACAAAAACTAGTTCAAGTTTTTTTTTTTGTTTGTTTACTTGATTTCGTTAATAAAATCTTTCGACCCTTTCATATATTTTATAACAATAACCCAATATAATACTAATATTAAAAAATTTATGTGCAAAATATAAACGGTAACCCTTTTACAATATGGGATAAGTAATTGAATACAAAATTGTTGGAATATATGGGTATTGCGAGAATAAACGTGAAACCGGGTCGAGGATGGATCCTCTTTCCGAAAATTAGATACGCCTCGGTAGTGCCTCCGGTGGATGGCGTTCTAACCCAAAGATAAAACGGTTTCTGTCTCCAATGAGAGTGGCACCTCTAATCGTTGGAGCTCTGGCGAACAAAAATGAGAGAGGAACTGAGCTAGGGAGGCTTCCGGAAAGCTAGAAGAGATGAGAGAAGAACGAGAGGATTATTTTTTGTTGGTTGATTAGAATGAAGGGGGAGGCCCTTTATATAGGCGTCTCCACTCCGCCAAAATGGCAGGGGATTAATTATGATCATAATTACGACCTTAATTATCGATATAATTAATTATAAATTCAAACCTTCTGTTTGAAGCAGCCGCAATTGATTCTAATTACAAACCTTTCGTTTGTGACGATCGTAATTTATTCTAATTTCAAAGCTTCCGTTTGAAACGATTGTAATTTATTCTAATTTTAAACCTTCCGTTTGAGATTATAATAAATTTATCCAATGGATAATATTTTATCCAAATAATATTGCGACTTAGGCCATATACCCGGGTTTAATTTGGGGTTGCATAATTTGGTTTGTCTCGAGACAGGCAAAATAGCCAAAATATTAACCAAACCCCATACATAGTAAATAAATAATATTTATTTATTTCTTCCAAATTAATTATATTAATTTGGTACACCGGCCCGTCGCATTTTTACTCACAAATAATCGATTGCAAAATAATCGATTATCCACAATCCCCTACATGAGTGGAAATGTCCATAAAGGACAGAAACCTAGCTCAATCCCTGTGAGACATTGACACATCAGGACATGTAGTTTTTGGCTTTGAACCTTCCATAGTCAACATTACAGAGTGTACTGGTGGCCCAGTTGACGTGATGCATTGAACTATTCCGCCTATGCGTGCACTCAGTCAATAATATTGACGTGTCGCTGTCTCAATCTCAACTTTGTTCTCACGTTTTGATCCATTTCGGCCATGGATCTCGTCTTTGGATTCATATGTGTTTCATTTGAAGCGGCCCACACTTCACACTTATGTAGGTAATCCTATGTCAAGGTATATAACTCACATCTTTAGAATCATTAAGAGTCATTGACTCAACCTCACCACTTTTGCACATTATAACACTCATTGCTTTTTAGGGAATTCTATTGAGTGTTCGTGCCGGACTCTTACAGTTTAGTTTTTCCATTGAACCAAGGCTTGGGATTTCCAAGTGATTTGGTTGGGTTACCACTGTAATTGTCTCTATCTTGTGGATTTCAAACTCATTCTCTTTAGCAGTTTGTATATTTTATCTCTCTGCAACCCTTTGGTTAGTGGATCCGCTAGGTTTTCTATTGATTTTACATATTCAATAGTCAAAACCCCACTGGTGATCAAATGTCTTACACTGTTATGTCTACGTCGGATATGTCGGGATTTACCGTTGTAAATTCCATTATTAGCCCTTGCTATTGCAGCTTGGCTATCGCAGTGAATCATTACGGGAGGTACTGGTTTAGTCCAGTATAGAATATCATCCATAAAGTTCTTCAGCCATTCGGCTTCTTCGCCAGCTTTGTCCAAGGCAATGAACTCCGGTTCCATTGTGGACCGTGCAATGCACATCTATTTTGTGGATTTCCACGAGACAGCTCCTCCTTCAATTGTAAATACATATCCACTTGTAAACAGTGAGTCTTTTGCATCGGATATCCAATTGGCATCACAGTACCCTTCAAGTACCGGTGGATATTTCGCGTAGTGTATGCCAAAATTCAGAGTAAATTTAAGATAACTTAATACTCTTACTAACGCTTTCCAATGTTCATGACTGGGGTTGCTAGTGTATCGACTCAGCTTTTTTATAGAGCAAGTCAGATCAGGCCTTGTACAATTTGTTAAGTACATTAGGCTTCCAATAATTTTGGCATAGTCTTCTTGAGCTACGGGGTCTCCCCTATTCTTGCTCAAGTGTACGCTAAGGTCCATTGGGGTTTTCACTTGAGTGTTTTCGTAGGCATTGAATTTTCTCAGTATCTTTTCTACATAGTGAGACTGAGTTAGAACAATACCTTCGTCTTGTCTTAGAATCTTCATTCCAAGGATGACGTCGACAACCCCCAAATCTTTCATGTCGAAGTTACGACTCAACGTGCATTTGACCTCATTGATCAGACTGACCTCTTTGGCCATGATTAGTAGGTCGTTTACTTATAGACATATTATGATAAAACCGGAAGTTGTTTCTTTGATGTAGACACACTTGTCACACTCGTTTATTTTGAAACCATTTGATAGCATAACGTTATCAAATCTCAAGTGCCATTGTAAAGGTACTTGTTTCAGCCCGTACAAAGACTTTATCAGTCTGCACACCTTTTTCTCTTGGCCAGGAACGGCATATTCTTCCAGTTGTTCCATATATATTTCTTCTTCTAATTCACCATTTAAAAAAGCAGTCTTCACATCCATTTGGTGAATCGCAAGATTGTTCAAAGACGCAATCGAAAGAAGTATTCGAATGGATGTATCCTGGTTACCGATGAATATATGTCGACGAAGTCAAACCCTTCGGTTTGTCTGTAGCCTTTTACTACAAGACAGGCTTTGTATTTGTCAATAGACCCATCAGCCTTGAGTTTCTTTTTCAAAACCCATGTACACCCTAGTGGTTTGCAACCTTCGGGTAGGTCAGATAGCACCCAAGTGTTATTATGCATTATAGAGTCTATTTCACTATCTATTGTTTCCTTCCAAAAATGAGCATCAGGACTGGATAGTGCTTCCTTGATCGTTGTTGGATCATTGTCTAACATATACGTAACAAAATCCGGACCAAAGGTTTTCTCGACCCTTGTTCTTTTGCTACGGCTAGGCTCTGAAGCCTCTTGATCATGGCTATTAGTCATTTGTCTTTTTACGACCCATAGTTCTTCAACTACGGATTTTGGATTTGACTGCATCCGTTCCTTACAAGGGTAGATATTTTCAAAGAATGTGGCATTCCTTGATTCTATCGTATTTTCCTCGGTCATCCTAGGGATTTCCGATTTGTGAACTATGAAACGATAGGCACTACTGTTTAGTGCGTATCCAATAAATATGCAGTCTACCATTTTTGGGCCGATAGCGACTTGCTTTGTAAGCGGAACTTCCACTTTTGCTAGGCACCCCCACACTTTGAAGTATTTGTATGTGGGTTTCTTGCCTTTCCATAGTTCGTAAGGGGTGGCATCTTTACCCTTAAGTGGAATCTTGTTCAGGATATAATTTGCAATCAGTACCGCCTCCCCCCATAGGTTTTGGGGAAGTCCTGAACTTATCAGCAAGGCATTCATCATTTCCTTAAGTGTTCGATTTTTGCATTCTGCAACGCCGTTCAATTGAGGTGAATATGGAGCCGTTGTCTGATGAATTATGCCACTTTAATTACATAATTCTTCGAACGGGGCCACATATTTGCCACCTCTATCACTTCGAACTGTCTTGATTTTACAGTCAAGTTGATTTTTTGCCTCGATTTTGAAGTTCTTGAAGGCCTCGATTGCTTCGCTCTTTTCCATTAATAGGTAAAGATAGCAATACGTTGTGCAGTCATCGATAAAGGTGATGAAATATTTCTTTCCACCTCTAGTTTGCACAAATTTTAAATCACATACATCAGTGTGAATTAACTCTAATGGTTTAGTCTTCCTTTCGACAGACGGGAAAGGTAATTTTGCCATTTTGGCCTCCACGCAAACTTCACATTTGTTTTGAGTGTTCACCTCTTTTATATTTAGTAAATTTATATTTACTAATTTTTTTATAGCATTTAGGTTTACATGACCTAGTCTGCAATGCCATAAATCAGAACACTCAATCAAGTACGAAGAAGAAACAACATTTTTATTATCAGTAGGTGGTGCTCGGCGCATGGCCATTACATTCAATTTGAACAACCTATTTGTAAGATAACCCCTAGTTAGGAACATCTCGTTTTTCGATAGTATAAATTTATTTGCTACAAAGACAAGTTTAAAACCATGCCTAACTAGTAGCGATCCTGAGACAAGATTTTTCCGAATGTCTGAGACATGCAGGACATCTTTCAGGTTAGTTTTTTGCCAGAGGTCATCTTCAGCACCACGTTCCCTACGCCTTGGACCTCAGAAGTTGCATGATTTCCCGTGTGCAGCTTCCTCCCTTCGGTCTCCTTGTAGGTCGAGAAGTTTGTTTTTTCGGAGCAAACATGGCAGGTTGCTCCGGTGTCAATATACCAAGCTCTCGGACTTTCCACATTATTATTTTTGTACATAACAGCAACAAGGTTGTCATTATTGAGATCACGATCAGTCCGGTGGCTCGTCTCGACCAATTGGGAACTTGGCTTCTTCTTTTTCGGTGTCTTGCAGTCCTTAACCTGGTGTCCTTTTTACCACAGTTAAAACAGTTACCTGTAAACTTGGACTGTTTGGCTTTGCCCTTGTCCGTTTGAGTTGGGCGTGCACGTTTTTTAGCGGGATCTCCGACCAAGTTGGCTTTAGCATTATCTCCACTTTTAGCCTTGTGCTGTTTTCTGTTGTCTTCCTCTATCTGGATTCGGACAATCAGATCTTCAAGCCCCACTTGCTTTAGCTCATCCTTCAGCCTGTGCTTGAAGTTGCTCCAACTCGGGGGCAATTTCTCAATCATCACACTCGTGATGAACTTTTCTGGCAGTGACATCTCCTCGTCGATAACAGAGTGAACAATATGTTGAAATTTTTTCACTTGTTCGACAACAGACTTGTCATCTACCCTCTTATAATCCATAAACCGGGCCACAACAAACATTTTAGACCCGGCATTCTCGGACTTATATTTTTTCTCAAGGGCATCCCACAACCCTTTCGCACTCTTTATTTTGCAATATACATTATAAAGAGAGTTAGAGAGACTACCTAATATAGTATTTCTTGTCATGTAGTCTCCGTGTGCCCACAATGCATAATTCACATGCGTCTGTTGATCCGCACTGGGCTCTGGGGTGATTGAGCCATTGTGCAACACGAACATGGCAAACTCAATCCCAGTCAGGTAGAAGAGCATCTTCTCCTGCCATCTCTTAAAGTCCACTCCCGTGGATGGTTGTGGAACTTGTACGTGGGGCATCATTCGTGGGCCAAGCCCAAAACCAACAGTTTGGGCCGCGAATGAAGCAGAGGGTGTGGCCACAAACCCAGGAAATCTCCCATATCCCCCAAGGGCAAATCCAGAAAACAAAGGGTTGCCCATAAAGGGAACTGGCCCAAGTGAAGGAGCGACTACCTTGTTTGCGGTTCCGGCGACTCCTCCGACTATTCCTCCGGCGACTCCTCCGGCGACATCTCCAGTTGCGGCTCCGGCGAAAGCTCCGGTGACATCTCCAGTTGCGGCTCCGGCGACAGCTCCGGCGGAAGTTCCGGCAACTTTTCCAGCCACGGCTCCGGCGACTTCTCCAGCGGTGGCTCCGGCAGGGGTTGACATTCTCGCAAAGTATTATCTAATTTTCGATTGTTGTAATATATGGGTATTGCGAAAATAAACGTGAAACCGAATCAATGATGGATCCTCTTTCCGAAAATTAGATACGCCTCGGTAGTGCCTCCGGTGGATGGCGTTCTAACCCAAAAATAAAACGGTTTCCGTCTCCAATGAGAGTGGCACCTCTAATCGTTGGAGCTCCGGCGAACAAAAACGAGAGAGGAACTGAGCTGGGGAGGCTGCCGAAAAGCTAGAAGAGATGAGAGAAAGACGAGAGGATTTTTTTTTGTTGGTTGATTAGAATGAAAGGGAGGCCCTTTATATAGGCGTCTCCACTCGCCAAAATGGCAGAGGATTAATTACGATCATAATTACGACCTTAATTATCGAAGTAATTAATTATAAATTTAAACCTTCCGTTTGAAGCAGTCGTAATTGATTCTAATTACAAACCTTTCATTTGTGACGATCGTAATTTATTCTAATTCTAAACCTTTCGTTTGAAACGATTGTAATTTATTCTAATTTCAAACATTTCGTTTGAGATTATTATAAATTTATCCAACGGATAATATTTTATCCAAATAATATTGCGACTTAGGCCATATACCCGGGTTTAATTTGGGGTTGCACAATTTAGTTTGTCTCAAGACAGGCAAAATAGCCAAAATATTAACCAAAACTCATACATAATAAATAAATAATATTTATTTATTTCTTCCAAATTAATTAATTATATTAATTTGGTACACCAGCCCGTCGTATTTTCACTCACAAATAATTGATTTTAAAATAACCGATTATCCAACAAAAATATTATTTGTGATATTAGTAACACGATTTTCCATACCAATATATAAAATAAATTTATGTGAAAACGGTAAGTGAACAAACTCTTAGTTTGCTATTTGTTCAATTATTGGTATACCATTCAATTTGGTGGATGCATTAAATGTGAAAGTGTAAAGTTATTTTATGGGTCCCAATTTATATTTTTATATATTGATGAAATCAAGAATATAGAATGCTTTATTTTCTTCATTATATATATATATATATATAACTAGCGGAAATACCATGCTCTGCACGGTCCAATTAATAAAAAAATAAAAAAAATTAACCTACTATAGAATAAATGACAATTAAAATATTTACAAAATTTAATAAAAAATAAAATAAATTAATCATTTTTTAATTAATTTGTAAAACACATGACAATTGAAGTATTTATTATAACAATGACATCTAAAAAATCACACGTATTTAATATTTGGATCTTCATACTAAAAATAATATTTTCATCTTCATCTTTACTAAAAATAAAGTAACAGGTGAAAAAAATATTAAAAAATTAACACAAAAAACAACACACATCTAAAACTAAAATAAATAAAAATTAAGTTGTTATTATTTGATATTTTTTTTTGTTTCATCCCTGCATTTTTATCTTGTCCTGTATGCTTAAAAATTGTAAAAAAAATATTATAAAATTACCATAGTATCAATATTTTAAGAAAAATATTCGAACATTAACACTAACAAAATAATACACATAAATAATAAAATAAATACGCAAATATATGTATACAAATAAAAAATAATTCAAAAATATTCAATTAATATATATAATCTTTCTAACTAAGACAAAATATCTTAATATTATAGAAAGTTATCCAAATAATTAAGCATTTAAAATCAAAAATAAAATTTAATCTAATAATTTCTCCATATTTATATATATTTAACAACATTTATCCAAATATTATAAAATAATTATAATTACAAAATCAAAATAAATATAAAAATTAAAAAAACTTATCGAATTTGATGATTGATGATATCTTCAATGTCAAACGCAACAACTCACTGTTTGTGAACATCTCAAAACGTCTCCAAAACGTTAAACCTTGTGAATAGAATAAAGAAAAAGAAAATAGAATGAAAGATAAATTACAGTAGCAATCGATTGTTCGATTAATATATCTCAATAAATAAATAGAATAAATCAAAAATGAAAAAACAAAAAATAGAATGAAAGATAAATTACATTAGCAATTGATTGGTCAATTAAGCGGGGAAGACTATTCAAGTAGCAGCACATTCCTCTTCAAACGCTTTGCTTTTGCAAAATAATAGAAAAAAAAAACAAAATTTAGTAAACAAAAAATAGAGAAAATATGAAGAATAAGAATAACCAAAATTAGTGAAATAACCCGTAAAAAAAAACTCAATTGACATTGATCTCAAATACATCAAATATATATATATTTATATAAATATATAGAATATAGATCATGAAACTATATCATCCCCTACCCATTTTCTCTAACCGCATCATCCCTCTATCACTTTTATTATATAACTGTATTTTTTTTATTAAATTAATTTATAAATATATTTTATTTTTCATTAATATAACCATACAAATATAAATATAAATATAATTATTAATAAAAAAATGAATTGAATTAAGAAGTAAATTAAATAAACAAAATGAAAAACACCGATGTACATATAAAATTAATCTAAAATTCATTAGATCTCAAATACATCAAATATATATATATATAGAATATAGATCATGAAACTATATCATCCCCCTACCTATTTTCTCTAACCGCATCATCCCTCTATCACTTTTATTATATAACTGTATTTTTTTTTATTAAATTAATTTATAAATATATTTTATTTTTCATTAATATAACCATACAAATATAAATATAAATATAATTATTAATAAAAAATGAATTGAATTAAGAAGTAAATTAAATAAACAAAATTAAAAACACCGATGTACATATAAAATTAATCTAAAATTCATTAGATTTTATAAAATTTTAAATTTAAATAAAATAATTTAAAAAATAGATATAAAATATCACATGTTTGTTACTAAAATATTATTTATTTATTTATGGATTATAATCTAATAAGCAAATAAAGTAATTAAATATAAAAAAATTATGAAAAATTTATATTATAAAAATAGTTAATTATAATATTAATAAGAGAAAATAATGGAATAGTAAACTTTAATTTTAAAAAACTGTAAAAAAATCAAAATAAAAAAAGGAAAAAAATTTCAAAATAATGAGATTTCAGGATTTCAAAACTTTAAAAAAAAGTGGGTCCACACCCTTTATAATTATATTTATAGGATTATGTTTTTTTTTAATTTAATTAAATGTAAAACTGAAATTATCTTACGAAATTAGTGTCTAATTTTTACATATATTTTTACCATTTAAAAAATTTCCACGTCTAATCTAATACTCCCTCCATCCCACTAGAATTGAACTCTTTGATTAGGGACACCGTGGAGATGTTTAATTAGTTAATAATAATTAGTTATGATATTATTATATTATTTTTTATATTATTTTTTGTGTAATTAATAATATTCATAGTTTTAAAGTAAATTTAATATATATGATTAAAAAAATAAAATATATGTTTAAATATTTAAAAATTATATAACAATTAAAAAATATATGCAATATGAATATCATTTTGTAGAGAATAAAATTTTCTATAATACAAAGTAAAAAAAAAATATTTTTGTTTATTTATAATTAATATAAATTAATTTTATAAAAGATGTTTAGTTTTAAATCTAGATAAAAATATTTATTTTTTTAAGAGAGAGGTAGAAATAAAAGGGTTTTGAGTGGGTCCTACGTCATTTATGATATTGTATGTTACGTAATTAATTAAATTGATTTATATTTATTAAATATATTTTGTTTTAATAATTTTTACCAAAAATAGAAATGGATCAATCGTTACAGAATAGACAAAAATAGAAATAATGTCAATTGTGATCGAACAGAGAAAATATATATTATATATATAAATATTTTTCATTGAAAACGTTACATAAGTAAAAAGAGAGGCAAAGGATAGGCTACTTTGATGGAATGAGAGCAACGGTGGTGGAGTGAATATGAATCCGCGATTGATGCGATGCATTAATTATAAACTCAAAAAGTGGCGGGACACAAAATTTATTGGTGAAAGAACATTCTACCAAAATATAATAACAATATGTGTGTTTACTTGTCAGGTTTTACACTTGATTTTATTATTCTAATTTTTTTTCCTTAAAAAAATATCAAATTAAACACTCAATTTTTATTTATTTTATTACATTAAAATCTAATTTTACATTCAAAATATCACATCAAAACATATTTATATCACATCAAACAACTATTTTCAATTTAAAATTTTACTATTCAAAATCAAAACTCAAAATTAAAACCTCACGAGTAAACACACCTATATGTTTGCATATCATGTGCCTAATTGTGTTTTTATTTGAATTTTGAATTTTGAATAATATTTTTTAGGAATTTTTATGCCACATTGTTTGGATACAAAAACTAAAAAATAATACTAGTAGTAATTTAATGTAAAAATTAAGGTAGATAAAAAGTAAAATGGGAGTATGGTAGAAAATTTATTAAATAGTTAATAAAAAAGTATTCGGTTAAATAGAAAATGTACTGTCAAATTGATTATTATTTGTTAAAATAAAGGCTTTGGATCAAATACTGAAGTGATAAACAATTCAGCATAAGCTGAAATTGATCCAAACCCTTCATTTTAATTTAATTATTTTAATTAAGTAAATAATTTAATTAATTAATGGTGTAGATCAAATTCAGCATGGCTAAATTCCTTAATTCAGCATCTAATCCACTCTGATAAATAAATATAATAAAATTGTGAATGGATAAAGTTGTTTACTTATGCATAAATTTGGTGGACAACGAACAAAACGTGGCAATTAGCATAAGTATTCGGAGCGGAGGAAGTAAATTTTTTAATTTAAATAATTATTTTATATGATATATATATAGTTACATAATGTTTAGAATATAAAATTATTTCTTAATATAATATAACAACTCAAATTAGATATTTGATTTGATATTTTTTATAAATATATATTAATATAGATATTTAGTAAAATCTTCTGGACCAAACACATATATACAAAAAGTGTTTATATACATGCTATTTGTTTTTTCAAAATTTTACTCCCTCCATCCTATTTTAAAGTATTATTTTTATAATTTTAAAGTATTATACAGTAATACTAAAATATCTTTAACTTTCACTTAAATTACGAATATACTATTACACGTATAATTACTTTATACATAAAAGTCAGAAATAAAAAATGTCAAAACTTCTTACATATTTCTACTAACTAATAAAATATTATTATTTTTTAATTTACTATAAAATACTCCATCTGTCTCAAACATCCTGCAACATTTCATTTTTTGTTTGTCCCAAACTCACTGCAACATTTCCAAATTTAAAAATAATTACTAATATTTTTATACAGATATTAATATACACTTCACTTTATTCAATCACATCACTCAAATAAAAAAAAATAATCATTTCTCTCTCAAATCACATCACTTAATATTCAAATTATCTTAAATTATCATACTTAATACCCCCACCTAAATTCTTTTGTCAAACACAAATATTGCACGGTATTTGAAACGGTGGGAGTACCAAATAACCACTTTAAAATAGAGCATGAGGGACAAAATTTGAAATAAAATACAGTTAAATAAAGTCGTAAGTTTGGTAAAAGGGACAAAGCAAATGTGCATTTAGGGATTGTTTCTACAAGCCCGGTTTGGCAAATCCACTGTGCAAAGTGATTTGGGTGTCAAACCGGGCCGCTTTGTAAACCGCTGGAGCTTGAAGCAAAAGCTGCACGTTGATTTTTTTTTTAATTTAAAATATAAATACAATTCAAATATTTTATTTATTTAATATGTATAATAATTATAGGTTAAAAAAATTATACAATATATATTTTATTTTATAAAAAATAATTTTTTTTATAATACAAATAAATAAAAATTTAAAAATATTTATGTTGGATATAATATAAATTTATAATCAAATCATACAACTATTAATTTTATCAATTAAATTTAATATACATTTATATTATTATATTCATTATCTATCAAATCAATACATATTAAAATTTCCTAAACCCATATCAGACTTAAACACAAAAGAAATACAAAAATTTAAGCCTAAATTAAAATTCAAATAAAAGAAATATACATTTATCTTTGAAGAATTGGTAAAAGAAATATATATATATAATTGTTATTATTCATTATTTTTTTTAAAAAAATATTAAATCAAATATTTATTTTTTATATTATACTAAAAATTAAATTTATATTCAAAATATTACATCGACTTTATTTATATCACATTATACGATTATTCAAATTCAAAATTTTTATTATTTAAATCTCAATTCAAAATCAAAACATGAGGCAAACATACTAAAAAAACAATTGTAAGATTAGACCTTTTAACTTTTGTCTTGTGCCTTGATTTGATGTATGCATCAGTAATCAAAACAATTCAATGATTAATTAATATTTTTATTGTAATTTATAAAGTAATGTCCATCTTAAGTGGCTGTACAGTGCTGAGTATATATTAAATTCAGCATCATGCTGAATTAATTTTTACTATTAGATTACTTTATTTTATAATCTTATCTTCACAATGATCGAGAATATTTTAAATATTGTATTATAATTGTTATTATGATTTTTTAATTAAAAAAATTAATAACATTAATTGTGTAAGTTATATTTGGAAATAAGAATCTTACTAAATTATGAAAATATGATACATTATTTTTTAACTGAAATATTTACAATCAAAGTAATATGATATTTACAACACAAACATATGCTCACGACAAGACAATAATATGATATATTATTTAAAATTACATATGAATGATATGATATGACGAATATAAAAAAATTGATATACATAGTACGACAAGATAATGATAAATTTTTTAGAAGTATTTACAATTAATCATTTATTAAAATATTAAAATTGACTACAAAAATCTAGCTTCAATTTAAGAATTTATTTTTAGAAAAATAAATCATAACTATTTACAAAATATTTGTTATATAACACACCTACAATAATATTTATTACAATATTTTGTTAAAATATTTTATAGTATGATTTTATCAATTGATATTCTTTATATATAACACAATTGATTTACAAATTATTGGTACATGCAACAATTAAAAAATAAAACAAAATTAAAATATAAAAAAATTATACAAAACTTAAATTAATTCAATTCTTTCTCACTCGCCGCCGACTCACACTCCTCAAATTTTCTCGATCGCCTCTTACTTGAAAACCATTCGTCAACCCATCGGCAATGAGTCGCCGGAGTTCATATGCCCCCACACCGTCGTCGTTGATTCCAACACCATCCGATGAGTGATTTTATTTTCGCCCTTTACCTTACATTTCCTCTGTTCATGACATTTGTTTATAATTTCTGCAACATATATCAATGGTAGAGAAGATGGTAGATCATGAGGTGTCAAATTACACCCAATTCTCATGTGTGCCGAGGAGGGTTGTTAACATCAACTACGAGAAATTTTTTCGCCTCAATAGTATTTCTTTGTGGTACTTTATTAGACAAACATGTTTTAAAGGCTTTTTATATGTAAAATTCATGACGATGAGGAACGATTGCGGACTGGGGATCACATTTTTATCAAAAAAAGAAAAGAAAAGTGTAGAACCGATCCTAAACAATCAAAGAAGGTGTCATGCGATGTCGAGATAAGGGGAGAGGAAAGGCTCGTTGATAGATATGACTCTTGGATTGTTGTTTCTAAGGTACAGATGCATGATAATGTTAAAAAATTTTAAACATAGATAGTTGTTGTTCGATTAAATTGTGGTTAAAAAATATTTGAGACACTTTAATTTCAAAATATGATAAATTTATTGTTATTTTACTCGGCAATATATGTTGCATACTTTAGATATGCTAATTTTCTTATGCGGAAACGATGGTTGTAATATATATATTTTTAATTGTAATAGTTCTATTGTCGCACCTGTCAGCAATATATGCTACATATAAATAATTGATATGCTAATTGTTTGATGCAATGATGATGTCTGAATTTTTTTTCTTTTTTTTTTAAAAAATATAATAGTTCTGTTGCTCTACTAACCATCAATATATATTATACACCATAGATGAATATGCTAATTATTTTACGCAAAGATGGTGTTTGGAACAATTCTTTTACATGTATAATTAGTTTTTTATGAGTGTAAATTTGTATTCATCACCGGCAGCTTAAAAAGTTGCCGCCGTTCAATCACGATAGTCTATAAGTGTAGATTTGTAGCATTGATTGTCCAATTACATTAGTTACATAAGTAAATGGAGTAGATTGTTATACAATATGATGTAGTCCACAATGTAATATGTTTTTTATAATATTATAATATGATATATTTATTGCAGGATAATGATGTTATTCGTCAGGATTGTGTTACAATTTATCAACTTTATTTTTAACTAATATTTTAAAAGAATAAAATTATTCGATTTATTGAACTTAATTTTTTTGGAAATAAAAACTATATGTATAAATTAGATTGATAATTAATGTCCTATATTTTAGGTGGATAGATAAAGTATATTACAATTATCTAAATTATAGGTAAATTTTATGGTATTATAACCAAAAAAATTTTAATATTTTCCATATGGATATATATTAATTTTCTGTTAATTTATTTAATTAAGTTTGATTAAATTTTAAATCTATACAATTATCAAAACAGATTTTTATATGATTTCTGTAAATTCAATTTAGTATGCAAAATTTATGAAAATTTTAAAAATGATATAAAATAATTTTTTTATTTTTTTTTAAGATGACATATGAGAATTGAGAAGTTTATAATATTTAAAAAATAAAAAACTATTATGTATATATTTTGAAAATAGTCATGACTAAAATATAATATATTTGTTCGTAAAAAATACAAATGATGAAATGATGTCCACCTATTATATAAATGCTTTCTTACGCCTTCAAAGATGATGTTTATAAAATAAATATATGATGTGATAAAAACAAAAATATAAAAATTTACACTCAGACACGAAAAACTTATTATGATTCAAAGTTCAATGAATGTAATCTTCATTTTTGATATTTTGAAATATCGGTATTTTTTTTTTAAAATTAATTCATATTGTTGCACAATTTTATTTTATTTGTTGGATGATTTTATATTTCGAATAAGTAATATTGAAAGAAAAATTAATTATTTTTCGTATGAAATAATTTCTTTAACCACCAAATAAAAAGTAATTTATATAATTATATATTTTTCATATTTGCAATGCTTAAATCAAATTCATAAATGATGAAATTAATATCATAATTAATATTAGTGATAAATTGACAATTTTACCCATTAAATTAATCTACACTATTGATCAATTTTAAAATTTAACGATTATGATTTGTTCAGTACACCATACCCCCGAAACGTTTAATTTATTATACCTCAATAATCCTTTTTATTCAATTCAATTATGATTAACAAATATTGATGTTAGATTATATATTAAAAAAATCTATAATTAAATATGGTATATTATTTATACTTGGAGCGTTTGAAATATGTTTTGAAGTTATGAATTATTTTGGAAATTATCGTATTTTGAATAGAGAATAGACTCCATGTAAAAAAGTTTTACACGCGGGATTTTGTATAAAATTCTTACCATTCAAATAAAAAAATAAAATAAAATCACAATCAAACACAAAATATTATATATATATATATATAAAATTTGATATTATACTAAAAATTAATTTTACATTCAAATCATCGTATCAATATTTATTTATATTATATCAAACAATTTTTTTGATTTAAAATTTTATTATTTAAAATACAACTTAAAATTCAAATTTCCAAACAAACACCGTGAAGTTTTAAAAATAATAAATACTCCATTGAATAAAATATACCTATTTAATGTCATGTAAATACATCAAATTTTAGAGAAAAAAAAAATGTGTGTAGATGTAACATGTTAAACAAATAATATACTTATCATGTTTCAAACACCTTGCAATATATATATATATATATATATTTTATTGTGTCTCAAACATTCTGCAATATTTTAAAATAAAAAATAATTAACTATACTTAATTCTTGTACCACATTTAATTTCATCAAGTCACACAAATATAAAAAATATATATATAATTTTTTCTTTCTCATCAATCACCTAATCATCATATTATTCTATTTAATACTATTCACCTAAATTTTCGTAATGATATCAAATATTGCATATATTTTTTACGGAGAGGGTATATTATATGTAATATATTAAATAGACAATTGGTTTTAAATATAATATTATATATATAATTAAAAATATGGAGAAAATCGCAATAAATATCTCGTACCTATAATCCATTATCACGTTTGCCTTTTAATTGTCATTTTAGCAAAATATATCATACATGTATCATTTTTTTGCGATTTTTGTCCTCCGTAGTACTATTCCACTCGCAACGACACTGTTTTAAACTTGACGCGGTTAGAGAACAAAAATCGCAAAAAAGTGACACATGTAAAATATATTTTGCCATGATGACAATTAAAATATATCCGTCGTGAATTTGATGTGCGGCTAGAGGACGAAAATCGCAAAAAAAGTGACACAGATAAAATATATTTTGTTAAAATAACAATTAAAAGATAAAGTTCATAGATACATAATATTTATTGTAATTTTCTCTAAAAATAAGTAAAAAAAAAAAATGAAAAAAAAGGGAGTAGAGGAATGGGTCAATATTTTATAATTAGGAAAGTAAAATCTTTTATGATTAATACAATATTTTAGTTAAAAATTACAAGTAAATGGAATAAATCATTATGTTTACTGTACTTACATTTAAATATATGTAGTATTTCATAAAAAGAAAATAAATTATTGTACATATATTACTCAAAACAATGTATAAGATCGCTATAATTTTGCACAGCCTCTTAAACTAATAGAGACATAGTGCATATGTTGAATCTTCAATATTATAATAAAATTGATGCGATTTTTTCAAGAAAATTTATGAAATTTTTCGATTAAAAATAAAAAAAACAAAGTGAATTTCCCTAATTAATTATACATTAAGAAAAAGAACAAATTTGAGTTCCACATAAATAATAAATAAATAAATAATCAATGATTATAAAGTTAATATTTAACTCCACATAGTATCAAGTCTTTAAGAAAAATTAAAAATAAATTTATACGAACATGGGATCAACCACCATATATTTAAAACATTTGAGTCGGACTATAATTACAAGTGTGCATAGTTTTCTATTTTTTATTATTACTCCCTCCCTCTCATATAATTTGTTCTTATTTTCTATTTTTGTCCGTCCCATATAATTTGTCATTTTTTTTGGAAAGATAATATATACTTTAATCATATTTTAAATATCATAATTTATAATTTTCTTAATATTAATTAAATTATTTAGTTATCTTAATCTTAATCTATAATTATTTTTATTAAATAATGATTATTTTTACTAATATACTTTTTAATTATTTACTAATCATATTTTATCTAAATTATCGTATATACAATAACGCGTCCAAAATATGTGGGACGGAGAAAGTATTATTTTTTAGTTAGCTTGTTAACTCGAAGGTGCAATGCCAATTATTGTGGTTGTGAATCTGATGACAAATAAATAAGGGCATGGAAAATAAAATTTTTCTCTCTCCGTTCTGCAAAATTAGTCGCATTTTTTTTGTGCGAAATTTAAAAAAAATTGATTTATATAATTAATTAGTGTTATTAGTTAATGTAATATATATAATAAAATATTATTTTTAACTATTTGTATTTGATAAAATATTGAAATAGAAATAGAAATATATATATTTTTTAATTTAATTTAATTTAATTTTTATTTAATGTTCTATTGGTTGAAATTGTTTTATTTTAAAAAAATATTATTATATTGATTGTAAATTATGGAATTAGATATAAAAAATAATAATTGTAATAATTTAAATACAAAAATAATAGCGGTAATATTAAAATTTTTAATATAAACAAAACATTAAATCTTTCGAATTTGATTGTTGATAGGGATAGTTCGATATTACATACCAAAATTTACAACGTATCGTACCAAAATTTTTAGTATGCTATTTTATCGTAATGAGATATTGTTCAAATAATTTGGTATACCGAATTTATAGATGAAAAAATACTGAATTACAGAAATAACACATACCGTACTAAAAAATATCGAAAATGTCACATTTCAGTATACCGAACTTTTTTTTGTATGGTATCGATATTTTTTTTAATATACCAAAAAATTTGGCGTAGTATACAATATGGTTCGGTATTATCTCAATACAGTATCGAGTTATTTTTAATCGAATTACATGTATGGTATCAGAATATAATATTTTACGCTAAAATATAAAAATTAAAAATAATTTTACAATTTTAAGAATATATTAGAAAATTAATTATTTTAATATCAATATACTAAATTATTGATATAGACCGATATATCAAATACTAAAATATCAAACTGTATTGATATTTTCGGTATATATATTATACCAAGAATGCTAAAAATATATGTAATTGTCGTACTGAAAATGTTTGGTACGGTATCATACCATATAAAAATTTACGATATACAATAATTTTGACACTTTAGTATTTTTTCATACGAGTACCTGCATTATTTGAACAAATTGATATTTTTCACTCCTAATAATAATGATAAATTAATTTTTTTAATGAAATATAAAAATCAAATTCTAAATCAAATCTCATTATTAACTAATTTTCAATCATAAAATAGCAAATCAAATATATTTTATATTATATTAAAAATTAATTAAAAAATTTAGACAACATATAAACACTTATTTTATCATATTGAATATTTATTAATTTTTATTATTCAAAATTCTAGTCTTACTTTTTTAAATTTACAATAAAACAAACAATAAAAGTTAGAGGTATTAGTAATTGAATAAAATATAGTAGTTAAATTTGTAATTGTAATTAGTACTTACTAATTATTACTATATTAGCAAATGTAACTAATTTCGCAGGATGGTCAAAAGAGAAAAGGTGGACTAATTTTACGGAACGGAGGGAGTATGATAGTGTCACTAATTAATTATATAAAGAGGACAACACTGATGCGATATTTGTCTGTGATCTTAATCAGTGCAAAATTGAATAATACTTCATCCGTTCCATAACTATGCATCTGTTTGCTTTTTGCACGGAGTTTTAGAAATATTAGTATTATATTGAGATATAATATAAATAAAGTATAAATGACTAAAATAACCTTATTAATATTGTGTGATATAAAGATAATGACATTTGTGTAATATATTGTAAGTTGTAAGAGTATTTTTTATGTTAGGTAGATAGTACAATTACTAAAAGAAAATAAATACTTTGTTATGAAATATACTAAAATAAAAAAAAATGGATAATTTATTATGAGATGGAGAGAGTAATATATTATAATGGTGATAGATAATACATAATTAATAAATTAATGAAGAGGGGTATCTATGTAAATATATGTATGTAATATTTGTATCATTATTATTATTATTATTATTATTATTATTATTTGGTATGGATTGGATTAACTTTCATTACTAATTTTCTATTTGCTAGTCAGTCCGTCCTAATTCAAATACTACTTATACTATTTTTATCCATCTTATTTTAAATTATTTTTTTCTTATTTTTAAAAAAATAATTATATATTAATATCAAAATACCTTTAATTTTTACTTAAATTACAAACATATAATTAAAAAATATATAATTATTTTTTTACATAAAATCAAATAGCAAAAATATTAAAAACTCTTGCACACTTTCACTAATTAGTAAAATACTATTATTTCTTAATCTATCACAAAACCCTAAATGACCCTTTGATTGAGGATTTCTTATTACTATATTGATTGTCTTAATAAACATATAAAATATTGTAAATAGCTTATGAAAATATAATGAATAATATATATTATATAAAGTATTTGTATTTTACTGTTAATTAATATTATATATATACTGTAAATTTATATTTAATTTATTATTTGACATATATTATTGTGTTAATAGGATAATGCTGATTATATTTAATTAGCATGGTAACCGTTGCCGTGTGGATAAAGTTCAAGGTATGACATATTTATAGGAGCTTTTGAATCATATAATTTAATAATAGGAACTCACAACGAATGTCTAATTGAAATGAGAAAAAGAAATGAAGATTATGACATTTATATTTTAAAATATTATAGTACTGTCTCCGTTCTAAACAAGGTGCTACATTTAAGTTGGACATAGGATTTTAGGTGAGAAATATTAAGTAGAATAATGAGTAATTATTTGATGTGATGGATAAAGACGTGTATATTTTATTTTTTTATTAGAGTGCTGTGATGGGATAAAGTGTGGAGATATGAATTAAATATAATTAATTATTTCATAATTTAGAAATGTTGCAAAGTGTTTGGGACATATTAAAATGAAAATGTTGCACGGTGTTTGGGATGAAGGGAGTATTATATTATATAGAGGTTTAAAATACCCAAGTGTTATTTCATTGTTGTTAGACTATTTTGAAATTTTCTGAGTTTTTCTTAAGGTGTGTTTGTTTAGGGGGTTAGATTTTAAATACACTATTCATCTCATTTTTTCTCGCAAAAAACATCAAATCAAACACCTATTTTTTATTTTTTATATTATACTAAAAATCAATTTTACATTCAAAACATCACATCAACACCTCTTTATATCACATCATACAACTATTCAAATTCAAAATTTTTACTATTTTAAATCTCAACTCAAAATTCAAACCCTACCCTGATAATTTTTATATTAAAATACTATTGTTAAAATTCTTTGTTTTGAGCAAACTAAAAATTTAATTTTCTAAAGTTGAATAATGGAAAGCAAATTTACAGTTTGGGGGATAAGTAATTATTTTCTCAAAAATCGAATCTAAGTAAAAAAAAAAAGACAAAATTGTCCATAACTCTTTTGTGGTTTCGAAACTCAGCGTAAATACCCAATCTACTTTAAAAATTGCATAACGTCCCCTTATACTTAAAAAAATGTTGCATAAAACCACCTTGTGGTTTCAAAACTCAGTATAAATCCTCATTTTACTTTAAAAAATTGCATGACACTCACTTATACTTTCAAAAATATTGCATAAAATCTCCCTATCATGCAAAAACATATAGATAGGAAATCACTTCTTATCACACGAGGAAAGTTTCATGGTAGTGGGGTTTCATGCAACGTTTTTTAAAGTATAAGGGAGTACCATGCAATTTTTAAAGTATAAGGAGATTTCACACTGAATTTCGAAACCACATGGGAGTTATAAGCAATTTTTTACTAAAAAAAAAAAGAAGAAGATAAATTTAATACTCCTTCCGTCCCAAACACCCTGCAACATTTTATTTTTTATTTGTCCTAAACTCACTGCAACATTTTCAAATTTAGAAATAATTAATAATATTTTTATACATATATTAATATATACTTCACTTTATCCCATCACATCACTCAAATAAAAAAAAAACAAATAATCATTTATCTCTCTAATTACATAACTTAATATCCAGATTATCATACTTAATACTCTCCACCTAAATTCTCGTGTCAAATACAAATATTGCACAGTGTTTAGGACGGGGAGGGAGAAATACATTATGATTATCTTATATATATATGTACGATTTGAAACGAGTCATGTCGCATTACGACATCCCGAGCCAAACTAACCGAGACATATTATGTCTTGTCTCGTCTTGAATCAAAATTAGGATTGAACCCTAAAAGCATCTACAACGAAGGATCCCCACATATAATATTTTTAATATTTCCTCCACGTCATTATGAAAAAAAAAAAAGAAAATATCTATTGGATATTATTGTTTTGTAGAAAAATTTAAAAGATCTTCAATTTTTTAATATATTTATTATAATTATATTTGATTATATATATTGTTTATTATATATAACATTTTATTTTTATATGGTGATATAAATATTAATATAATTTTATTTATGCTTATTTGAAACCAAATATTTTTAATATAAATATATATTTATTTTTTATTAAGGTGGGAAAAAAATATTTGACGAAGAGATGAAGAAATTTTTGTTACAGAGACTATCTTTGATGTAAATAGGTTTAAGTTTGTTATTTGGACTTTTGGTTTGAACAGTGGATAAGAGCTATGAACTATTAAAACTCATATACTGAAATTGATTAAAATTTTATTTGTATTGACTAATAATTATTGTCTTATTCTTAAATTCACTCGTTACTTTAATTACGATTATTTCTTTTTATTGAACTTTAAATTATGATCATTTTCTTTTTATGAATTTAAAAGTATGAATATTTTAAAATTTTATTTTCTTAATGATTATGGATGTTTCTTTTTAAAAAATAAAAAATAAAAATTTATTAATAAGTTATTCTAGTTTGCATTTTCAAGATTAGAAGATTTACGATACGCTGATAACATAACGGAATATAGAAATTTATGATAGATTGAAATGAATTAGATCTTGACACCATTGTAAATGGTCATATATGAATTTGATGAAAATGATGTTGTTGTAGATCCTATATTTATGTATCATAATTATTTTTATATTCTTTATACTTGTGAGTTTTTAGGTCGAATATAGAAAATTTAAATCATGAGATCAAAATCAATGAAAATACTTAACCGAGCCTTGCTGATCGGAAAACAGGTAAGTGGCACGCTGGCGAGCGAGCCGAAAGCAGTAACCATATAGAAATATAAGGAAATCAGTAATGTGACTGGGTAATGGTAGTGAGCGGAGTGATGGATGGTGAGCGAAGTGGAAGGGATGGTTAGTGAGCGTTATATGTATATTGGCGTTGGTGAGCGAGTGGCGGTTGATAGTGATAGTGAATGAAGTGAGTGGTCTTATATTAGCGATAGGGATTTTTAGAAGTGCTTATGTTTGATCTGTGCGTTACTTAATGACAAGATTTTCCTAGATGAAATGAGCAAATGATGTATGTGAAATAGCAGAACGTATATTTATAATATGAAATGGCATAAGAAATGTGTGTGATCATACTTGTTCATTTACATGAGATTCTTGACTCGCTAGTGCTTAACCCTAAGAGATTTACAACAAAATTTTAATGACACCTATATTCAGAACATTACAAGTACGAAAAACTATTGTCACTAGATATTTCTGAGACCCGATAGACAAGCCTCCATGTCCAATTAATCATTCTAAAATCTATTTCATTAGTTGTTTCACTTTTAGGATACTTTTCTTTAATTAAGATTGAATTCAGTATAGTAATTAAACAGGTCGACAAGGCTCTCGCGTACTTAATTACATTGAACTACCTACAATCTGTTATTGCGGCGCAAAAATAGGCTTAGTGTAATACCTCAGGAATTGAACCGATGCTAGGCCAACTCCTGTGGATGAGCCGGTGTCAGGCCATCCGAGATTGAATAGTAATTAAATGGATTGAATAAACTACTCATATCAACAATGTGCACATTGTGCTTCGGAAGCCCTACTGAAAGAATTCTAGAGTCAATCGTGCTTGTCCTATAGTAATTTGAGGATAGGTGACCCCTTGGGAAATCTCCTAGGGTGCGCGTGAGTGAGGACATAAGTGAACTGTAAGGACTTGTATTGATATGTGGGGCCAGTCTACGATCCTGACTTGCCCGGTCTTGCTGGCATGCGGGTCAGGGGAGGAGAGAATCTCCACTCCCCCAACCATCACTAACTAGAAGGTCTTCCTTACATGATTGGATTGTAGTGTATAATACAAATAAAATCTGGCTCTATTTATAGATTTTCTAGATCGACAGTTGGCAGTAGTTGAGCGGTTGCAGACCAGCAGTTGAGAGTGGTTGAAATGCTATCGCAACTGCTGGGTGGTTAGGCAATTGAACGGTTGATTGGTTGGAACGGCCCTAACTCCTAGCTTGCTCGCTTCGTTGGTCTGGGTGGTTGGGATACATATTTTCCTCGCTTGGCTAGCTTGGCTGGAGGGTATCGACACAACTCAAGTGGTGCTATTGTTGTTGGCCAGTATCTGAATGGCTTGACCACTAGAATATCAACACTTAGATAAATTTTGGATAGCTTCAGGATCTCACTGGTCAACGGTGGATATTTTGCTACTTGGCTCGGGTATAAGCGGAAAGAGCATTGCTTGCTACAATTGGGCGCACCCTCGCTGGTCTTCCATACTTAGTCAATTTTTTAGCAAGACCATCGCTTAGAAAAGCTAAAACCATCAATAATCTCAACAAACAAGCATTGGGTCATACCAAGTGAAACAAATCAATAAAATTATGCCATAAATCATATATTATAATGGTTCTTTTTTTTTTTTTTTAAAAAAAAAGCAATGCACAGTTCTATTAAATGGTAAATATGCTATTATTTGGAGTTATCAAACCGTCTCACATTAAACCTTTGTTCGTCTTCGAACAATCTTAATTACATTAATAGAGAGTTAACTTGTTGATCGAAGATTTTTGGGAGATTTAAAAATATCTTTTAAGATACAAAAAATTATATATGTATAAAATGAAATTTGTATCGTGCGTGTGCGTGTTCGTGTAGTAACTCCAAAAACTTCGTTAAAAATAAAAAAAATCTCTTTAACCGGTGAGTGTCCGGTTCAAACTCAGAGAATATGCAAATATCCTATATTTAATTAGAAAAAGTGCAAAGAGTTAATGCAATCGAAGAACGGAAAAGATAAATTGCAGAAATTAAATCTAACTAAAAAAAATAAAATATACGTATCTCGAAAATGATGGAGTGAGACATTTGTGTGTGACTTATGCGTTCCTTAATAGCTAAATTTTCATGGATGAAATGAGCGGGATGACGATTATGTGATAGTGGAAAATTTTTGAATAATTGCGGGGCGGCTCAGAGGAAGAAATGTGATCGCATTAACTCGCTTAAGCCCGATTCTCAACTCGGTTGATACTTGACCTTAGGGGATTTACAACGAGGCTTCAGCGACACCCGGTGAAGAACATTATTTGAAAGAAAAGCCGCTATCACCTGACATTTCTGTGACCCAATAGACAAGCTCCTATGCCGCATGAATTATTCTTCCAACCGTTCCGCTAGTGGCTCTACCCTTCTGATACATCTCTTTAATCAAAATTGAATTCAAAACAGCAACTAAGCAAGTCGAAAAGGCTCCCGCGTACTTAGCTACGTTGAACTATCTAGAATCTGTTAATGAATACGATGCAAAATTAGGCTGAAATTGTCGATTCTTCTATCGCCATTCCGCAATCTTGTCGAAATCTAACTTAAACAATTCAAATCGAACATGAAATTTTTTGGGTGAAGGTGAGGTGGAGAAATGTGATAGGAAATTTACTAGCTAAAATAATATGCTGAAATTAAAAGAAAAAGAGGAGAAAATAAATTTGCTAGCGACACAAAATCGAAAATCCCGTATTATTAAACTAGATAAAAATATAGAGGAGAAGAAATGAAGAAAATGAAGTGTATGAAATGATGGATTGTGTGTGGTATGTATATTATTGTGTATATATATATGAGTGTATATAATATATAATTAGAGTGGATATTTATAGGGGGAAAAGCTTCTATAAGCTTGACGGTTATAACTGCCCATAAATAACTACCTTTAAAAATAGCTATAAATAACTACTTATTAACTTACTAATAACTAATTGTTTTATATAATATTTTAGAATAAAAAAATAGCCAAAAATTGACTAAGAAATAATGCAGGAATTAAATGGGTGACTAGGGAAAATGCAGAAATAAATGCAGGAGCTGAGGGTGCAGTATAGTAGATGCAGACAGTAATTGCAGCGAGAACTTCTGTGCAAAATTAATGTTGGTTGGCGCAATAAATGCGGCCACTTCGATGGTTTCCGGTCTCGCTTACTTTCCGTGATGCCGCCGCTGGAATTCCGCAAAACCGCCGCTTCGCTCAATTTCATACATGGATTCCACTTCGCTCACAAATTTCTGTGCAGCCGCCGCTTTGTTCACTTTGATGCCGCCGCTTATTTTCCGCACAGCCGCTGCTTCGCTTACTTTCATGCAGAGATTTCTGCTACGCTCATAATTTCCGTGCAGCCACCGCTCGTTTTCCGCGCGGCCGTCTTTTGTAGTCCGTGCAGCCGCCAACGCTTTTCTGCAATTGTTGACTTTTATGCAGCCGTCGCTGGAATTCCGTACCAGGGTTGACCGTTGACTATTGACTTTGACTTTTGCGCATTAACTTTTGTTGACTTTCATGCTGGTGGTTGTTTCTCGCTTCTGAAGCCATTTTTTCGCTTTTTAAGGCCAGTTTTGGACTCCCAAACCAGTTTTCAAGCATTATTTCACCTGCATAAATAATAAACACTTTATAAATATTTATTTAAATAAATAATACTTTTTAAATAAATTAATTTAGCCAAAATTAAATAGTTAAATAGCACATAAATAATGCCTAAATATATAATTAAAAAATACATCAATTAATTTAATATATACACCATAATAATTATAAATTACACCTAAAAACTAATAACTTAATATTTTACACACAAAATGAAATAAATACAATTATTAAAATAAATTAATATAAATAATACCAAAACTCGATATAAATAATTAATTAAATAAATATAAGCTATAAAATATGACAAAATCAAGAGTTATTACATGTTCAAGGCAGTCAAGTATTGTACAAGATCAGTGTCATGGTTATGGATAAAGTGAATCTCAAATACAAACAATTGAACCTTAAGCATTCAAAACTTGTCAATCTTATTTAACACGATTTAAGCTATCCAAGTATAATCAACTATGCTCAGTGGAGGGGATTATTTTTTTATAAGGTCCGTAAAAGAAATTTTTATTAATTAAATCACTTTGAAATTTAGATATACGAAGGACAATATTTAGGATTTCTTTTTAGTTTATAGTAGAGTATATTTTTTTTTGTGTATCATTCTAGTGAGCATGTGTAAATTGAATAATGACTTCCCTATTATTTTGTACTTTTATTTTAGGATTCCTCCTTAGGCAATATCAAAAGCATATGTTTTTACTATTTTTGGCAGATTTAGGTAAGCAAGATGAAGACATATAATTTCAGTAATTCTTTTCTTAATATCTTGTATTAGAATTGTATGTATATCTTTTCAGGGTGTAGGATTCTTTTTCAATCTATCATGAAGTAGGATTCTTTTTCAATCTATCATGAAGTGGTTTAATTCTTCTGTTTATGTTTGGGTAGAAACCTAAGACATGATTTAGGCTTTCTAAAAATTGTTGGAGTTGGATTTTGTCAAGAATTTTATCAAGGAATTAACTGAAAAATTGAAGAGATCTTTAAATTGTTGTAATAGTTCTTTGTGTTATATAGTGTCCTAAAAATCTTATTTTTGTTTGAAAAAAAAAAACTTATTTTTGATTAAAAAATTACTAAACCATTTTACTTTGTAAGTGATAGAAAGATATAAAGGTGTTTAAAATGCTCTTCTACGGATTTTGAAAAAATTAGGACATTATCAATATAAATGATACATAAATTTATGAGAATCGTTAAGTATATCATTCATAATTTTTTGGAATTCAAAAGATGCATTTTTTAATCGAAAAGGTATTATATTTCATTCATACTATCCAAATGGGATAGTGAATGTACTTTTATATCTATCTTGTAGGGAAATTTGTATTTATAAAAAAAACCAGATTTCATATGAAATTTGAGAGTATATAGGCGTCGTATAGTTTCTGTAATAAATCTCTTTAATTAGGATGATGGTATCTAATTTATTTTAAAGCTTTGTGTAATAGTGTGTATAGTTTATTACTAATCTTGGGGGTCCCTCTTTCAATTTAGAGGCTTTGTTGACATAGAAGGCGACACAACTCCATGACGATCTAGATTATGATATTAGTGTATTATTTTCTAAATCTTGTAAATCTTTTCTACAAAATTCTTCTAGTTTTCGGTTCATTTGGTTGGGTTTGACTTTAGTTGGAATATTATTTTCGTTGAAAGTTTGTTCATAATGAAGTGTAATAACATGTTTCTTTCGTTCCTAAAAGGCATCAGGAAGATCAGAACATGTTTTATTAGTTCAAGTAGATGAAGAATTTTTTCTTTTTTTTTTTGATTTCTGGATTTTGTAATTGAGTTTCAATTCTTTTAGAGTCAAGATCATTTTTAATTCATTGAGGGCAAATATATTTTGCTGTACAATATTATTATGTATTAAAGTTTTATAAATAGAATTGGCTTATAATAAATTGATTTATATTGTTTTGGATTTTTCTATATAAGTAAAGTATAGTTCTCATGGTTTATTTTAAATGAAATAGATTCTGGACCAATTGTATACGGTGTAATTAAATTTAAAAAAGAGATTCATAGTATGACCATATTGTGTATATCTTTTACTATGACAAATGAGGTTCGTAAAAAAATTTCTTCATTTTTTACGGAAGCTTCAATTCGAGAGGAGACATTTAATACACTACAAAAAAATATCAATTTTGTAACAAGATTTTTTCGTTGTTAAATCCAGTTTTTTCGTTACTAATGATATTAGAGATGGAATTAGAGATGGAATTACGTTAGCTACGTGAACTTTAGGACGAAATTCCGTTACAAATATACTATTTTTTGGTAGTGATATTGAATTATTTGATGCTTTTTATTTTTGCATGAGTTTTTTGAAGGAATTTGGTATGGACAAATCTATCTTTTGTATAATTTGATCAATCAGCTCTAGTATCGAAGAGTGTTAAAGTATTTAGGAAGAATTCTTTAGAGAATTCAAGTTGTATTTCTATAATATATTTTCTAGAAGTGATAGTTTTTAGAACAAAAAAAATCTTGTGGTATATTTTGAACATATTGTATTTGATCTTATATCTCTTCATTATTTGCTTAAGTCACATAAGTGGTATTAATAATTTTTATAATTTTTTTTTAAATTTTTTGTGAGTCTTGAGTTTGTTGTTCTTTTAGTATATTAATTTCAATTTTTAACTCTTTCATCTCTTTTTGAAAATTATGGATTGTAGAACTTTTGAATATATTTTTAGTATTTCCTAATCTTTTGGTTAGATCATAAGTGTGTGGATTAGAGTTATCTTGGTGTGTAGTTTTTTCTAGACGTTGGAGTAATTTTAAAGCATATTTTTGGGACATCTAGATTATCTATATGTTTAATGATATCTATTAAGTTTTATTTTTCCTGTGTAATCATGTTGTTAGAGAAGTCAGAGTTAGAGGAATCTAGTGAGATTTCATCATTTTTTATATTAAATATTATGTTCTTAGTTTTCCAAGAATTTGATTTCTGTAACGAAACTATCATGTTTGGGTTTTTTTTTTTTTTTTTCACTTCGTGGATTCTAGTTTTATTTTGGATTTTGAATCTAGAACCGTTAGTTGTGGTAAAATAAATGATGGTCTTTATTCAATTAAATTGAAAAACGACAGTACTTATAATCCAATGGTATGAAACAATGCGTTATGAATGAAACCCCTAAATGTTGTGGCATTGTCGATTGAGACATATCTCAATTGACTGAATTAAGAGATTAGTGAATGAATGGATACTTATTACCCTGGATTTCATTAATTTTGAGGCTTGTATAAATTGCATTAAAAACAAGCAAACTAACAAGTCCATAAATGGTGCACAAAGGAGTTCGAATCTTTTGAAAATTATTCATACAAACATTTGTTGTTCAAACATGGATACAAGTGATCTGAAATACTTCATTACCTTTATCGATTATTATTCACGACATATATATCTCTACTTACTTCATTATAAGAATGAAGCTTTAGAAGCCTTTAAAGCTTTTCAGGTTGAAGTGGAGGCACAATACGAAAAACAAATTAAGATCATGAGATCTGATAGAGGTGGTAAGTATTACGGCAGATACACAAAAAATGGACAAGCTGTCGGTTTATTTGCAAGGTTTCTTCAAGAAAATAGGATTACTGCCAATACACTATACCTGGTTCTCCAGACCATAATTGTGTTTCAGAATGAAGAAACTGAACATTAGTGGACATAGTAAGAAACATGAGGAGTAATGTGAAACTTCTTCAACTCTTATGAACTGAAGCACTAAAGACGGTTGCATATATATATAATCGAGTATCAACCAAATCTATCTCAAAGACACCTTTTGAATTATTCAAGGGTTGGAAATCGAGTTTGCGACATATATGTGTTTGGAGACGCCCGTCTGAGGTGAGAATTTACAATCTACAAGAAAAGAACCTAGATCCAAGGACTATTAGTGGATATTTTCATTGGATATGCCAAAAAATCCAAAGGATATAGATTCTATTGTACATCTCATAGAACTAGAATTTTGGAATTGAGAAATGCTAAATTTCTCGAGAATGACTTGGTTAGTGGGAGTGATCATTTTCAAGATACTCATTCTGAAAGAGATCACTATAAACTTCAAGCTACTGAATCGAGTGATAGATTGGTTTTGTTCACAATTCTCAAGTTTCAACGGGTGTTAGATGATTAACTAATGAAGTTCCACAAGCTGTTGGAAATAATCATGTAGATTGAGTTGTTAATGAAGAACATCAAGAAAATATTAAACAACCTAATGATGAATCAGTTAGTCAGCAAGTTCTTCATGATGATGATGAAACAACGTTGAGAAGATTTACACGAGCCAGAAAACCAACAATTTCTTGTGACTTTATGGTGTATCTACAAGAATTGGACTACAATGTAGAAGTCGCAAATGATCCTGAAATTTTTCTCAACCCATGAATTCTATAGAATCCAATTTGTAGCACAATGCTATGAGAGACGAGATGGATTATATGGCATAAAAAAAAAGTTTGGGATCTTGTTGAATTGTTTGATAGTGTAAAAAGCCATCAGATGGGTCTTCAAAACCAAAAGGGACTCTACTGGCAACATGAAAGACATAAAGCAAAACTTGTCGCCAAAGGATTCACTCAAAGGGAATGAATCGATTACATTGAGACATTTTCTTCGGTATCTAAGAATTATTCCCTCCGTGTGATCATGGCATTAGTAGCTCAATTTGATTTTGATTTACATTAAATGGACATGAAAACAACCTTCCTAAATGACGATCTAGAGGAAATGGTTTACATGAAACAACCTGAAGGATTTACCTCTAGTAGTGGAGGAAATTTACTCTGTAAGCCTTATAAATCCATATATGCAAGCAAGCCTCCCACCAATGGTATTTGAAATTTCATGATGTTATCTCTTCATTCGGCTTTGAAGAAAACATCATGGATCACTGTATATATAAGAAGGCTAGTGGATGATATTTTGCTTGCAACTAATGATAAAAGAATTTTATATGAGGTGAAACAATTTCTTTCAAAAAACTTTGATATGAAAATATAGGAGAGACATCTTATGTCATTGACATTAAGATCCATAAAGATAGAAATTGAGGCATATTGGGCTTGTCTCAAGAAGCCTACATCAAGAAAGTTCTAGAAAATTGTTCACCGAGTGTAGCTTATATTGTGAAGGGTGACAAATTTGATTTGAATCAGTGCCCAAAAAATGATTTTGAAAGGGAATACATGAGAAATATCTTTTATGCTTCAGCAGTCGGAAGTTTTTTATATGCTCAGGTTTGCACTAGACCTGACATAGCATATGCTGTTAGAGTATTAGGGAGATATCAGAGTAAACCGGGTGTTGACCATTGGAAAGTTGTAAAGAAAGTGATGAGGTACTTTCAAGGTATGAAGATGTCATGTTCATGTATAGACAAACTGATGTCTTGGAAGTAATTGGCTACTCCGATTTGGATTACACTAGCTGCATTGACACTCGGAAATCCACATCATGTTATGTGTTCACGTTGGCTGGTAGAGCTATCTCTTGGAGAAGTGCGAAGCAGTCTAACATTGCTATTTCCACCATGGAGGTTGAGTTTGTTTCATGTTTCGAGGCTAGCTCGCATGGTGTATGGTTGAAAAGTTTCATATCCTGACTTAGAGTGGTTGACTCTATTTTTAGACCAAACAATTTGTATTGTGACAATTCTGCTATAGTGTTTATGGCTAAAAATAATTATAGTGGGAATCGAAGTAAACACATCGACATCAAGTATTTAGCCTTAATAGAACGTGTCAAAAAAGAAAATAAAGTGGTCATTGAACACATTAGTACAGAGTTGATGGTTGTTGATCCCTTGACTAAAGGCATGCCACTAAAGAATTTCAAAGATCACGTAGCATTTATGAGTCTTGGTTCCATAATGTAATTTTTTTGTGCATATTGTTATTGAGACTCTTATTCAATTTAGTGTTTTCTTGCGTTATTGTACACATTTGTTTTTTCTTGAAAAAACTCATTTCAGTTTAACCCGGAATAAATATAGGATTTATTCATTAAGTTGTGAACTTAGTTTGAGATGCTTGACATATCGTGATATATAGAAGTTAATATTCGTTTATAGAAGACCTACCTTCATGATTCGTATGTAAAGTTTATGACACGGCTCCGAATAACCCGAACCCGATCTTAGATCGACCGATTGCAACTCCAACCCAGCCGAAGTTACTTGTTTGCTTGAAAGTTGTGATCTCTTGATATTAATTAAAATGTGTGGCTTAGATGCATCGGCAACCTCGGACAGTCCGCAGATTCTCAAAAGTGCTTGCTCAAGATGAGTGATTGCTTTTGGAATTTTATTTATCTTATTTTTCTTTCGATTCTTCATTTATAAGTTTGATTTACCATTTTCCCGAATATATTATATATTTTCTTTTGAGTTTGATTCATGAATATGATCCTAATCCATGCCAATTTCTCATTATATTTGTGATGGTTGGAGTGGACCAAGTGGGTAAAGGTTAATATAATTAATTAATGGGTAAATTATATAACATTCTCTTGTGTTTTAGTAAAAATGCAAAAAACCCAATGTGTTTTATTTATTACGTGAAACTTCCTTGTATTAATGTAAAGTTTTCACGAAACACCCTGTTCGGGATTTTAACTTCGACTGTACTAGAACAAGTGCTTGACTGCCTGGGTTTTGATCGGGGGTCTATCTGTTGGATCCAGATATAACCCGTTGCTCAGGGAGTTTACCAACCTCAGTAATGCGCTCGCCAATTTGGCTTGGTCCAAGGGATTCCTTTGTTCGGCTTTCTTCTACAACCTCCTCTTAGTTCGGGCCAGAAGCTGGGGTCGGCCCTTGTCGATGCTTGGCGCATCTACATTCGTGAATTGGAAGACCTTCCGCATTCGTCTTATCCCCCCGATCCAAGTACTTTGCCTTCCTTTGATGGATGGTGGACCGACTTCCTAGCTCATGCGGACGTGGCTGCTTTACGGCTGTCTCTAGTTAAGTTGGTTGACGAGAATTCGAGCGATGAAGGATCGCCTGACGCTGTCTCTGAATGGGTGGAGAAAGTACCCGTTCCTTTGGCCACATGTATTCTTTTACTGAACGCATATTTTGGAGACGTATGTATATGTATATATCTAACTAATTTTCCTTTATATCGCAGACACACCTTTTTTGTCAAATGTTCGACCCGTATCATTTTCCGTGGTCCGATGTTCCCGACGGTTGATCTTGAAACCTTCTGTCCCTAGGTCACGACCGAAACGGCCGGTTCCGTCACCGCCCTCTCCCCAGGTAGCTCCTGAACGAGTTTCCCTTAGAATGATAGATTCTTATTCCGTTATAATTGTGCAGGCTCCTCCGAAAAAGGTTACCCATTTGTCCACTATTGCCCCGGCAGCGGAATCGCCTTCATGGTCCTTGCTTCCTCAGGTATACTTTATTGCCCCTCTCCCTTCGTACTTAATCACGGGGAGTCTCCTAAGAGTACTGTTTTACAGACTTTCCGCGTAGAGACAGGCTCTGAAATTGCCTCTAAATCGATGGAGCGATCCGTTTCCGCGCCATCCTCTTTTCACGTATGTACTTGAAGATTGCTATGGACTCATCTTCGCGAGTCGTTTTAATTGGTGGAAATGTGTAGGTTTATCATGAGGTTACAACTCCAGAGGCAATGATCGATTCGGACCAAACTCATTTCCCTATTTTGGTCGGGCCTGATAATATGCGGGAGTCCACATCTCGGGCTACCCTTCCGGTTCCAGAGGTGATTCCTGCTGACGTCGAGGCATATTTCACTCAGGGTCTTGCCAGTGACGCCTCTGCTCCTTTGGCCCCCAGGGATTTGGATCAGGATCCATTTGATGCTTATCAATCTTATTTACCGGAAAACTCGGTTATTCTGGACACCTTATGACACGGCTTCGGATCACCCGAACCCGAACTTAGACGGACCAATTGCAACCCGAATCCGGTCAAAGCTACTTGTTTGCTTGGAGGTTGTGATCCTTTGATCTTAATCAAAATGTGTGGTTTAGATTAGCTTGCCACTTAAGATGTGTGGCTTAGATTAATTTGTCATTTAGTATATATAGCCTTGTTTATTTTCTTGATGGACACACAACTTAGATGAGAACATTTGAGAGACGGTTTACCTAGCTTTGGAGAGATTCCTTAGAGTTGGAGTGATTCCATCCGCCGAGAGAGCAATTTGATTGTTGAGCTTCGGGTGCAGTTGCGTGAGAGATGGAAGATGCATCAGCAGCCTCGGACAGTCCCCGGATTCTCGAAAGTGCTTGCTCGAGAGGAGTGATTGCTTTTGGAATTCAACTTTTCCTATTTCTATTTCGATTTTTGATTCAGCATTTGTAAGTTCCCGAATACATATTAGATACTTGTCTTCGAGTTTGATTCATAGAGATGATCCTAATCCATGTCATAAATTGGATGCATCAGCAGCCTCGGACAGTCCCCGGATTCTCGAAAGTGCTTGCTTGAGAGGAGTGATTGCTTTTGGAATTCAACTTATCCTATTTCTATTTCGATTTTTGATTCAACATTTGTAAGTTCCCGACTACATATTAGATACTTGTCTTCGAGTTTGATTCATGGAGATGATCCTAATCCATGTCACTTTACAGGCATCTGTTTTGACCACAGCCGCATCTCTGCCTCCGGACTTACATCACCGAAAATAGCTTGAGGATCTTGTTGACCGTTTAGGTGAGGCCTCCCGGTCCTTGAAGATATTGTAGGGCGTCCACAATGTGAACGATAGCAACTCAAAGAGTTGGCGGCTCTAGAAGCGGAAAAGGCAACCCGTGGTCAGAGCTTCTTAGATGAGAAATAGCGTACGGAGGACGAGACGGCATATATGGAGGGCCTTCGTACTTAAGCTCTACGGGCTGAGCTGAGCAAGATTCAAGAGCGACTGGGAGAGATTCCCCCGGAATTGGATCGGGTGGCTGCGAGTCTTGCCTCCAAGACTGCTCGGAGGATGGAATTATACGATCGGGCAAGAGTTTTGGATAAGCCCTTGTCGAGACTTCGTGGGCAAAAACTCAGCTTTGAAAAGAAATTCTAACAGGCTGAGAGAGGGTTAGAAGAACTGCGTCTGGCCTGGCCCGGTATGATATCCCAGTGGATCTCTTTGCGTCCCGAATGGCTGAAATGGACCGAAATGCATTCCTCGACGTTGGTTACCGCTGTTAGGAGACCAAGCACCGTGGGTGCAGGGCTGTGACGCCAGTTGAGGGCCTCGTTGTTGACACCGGCGGGCTTGTGGACATTGATATCAGCCGTGATGTAGGTCTGGATGGTCCTACTATCGGCTAACTTATCGTTTCATTGTTTTGTCTATCCTTCGCGCAACTGTTTTTGTTTCGTCTTTTGGTATCTTATGCGATAACCTGTGCATACACAAGATAAACTGCTCCCGTGGTTATTAAACAGCATGATGTATGTCTTTTGATGGTGGTAACTCGCGTGTTGTGTATCTTCCTATTTATTTGACTGCTCCTTTAAATTCTGATTATTTTTACTGCATTGGTGGCCCTGGGATTCCTAATTACATGGGTCCTCTTTTCCAAATTCCCAAAGAGATGGATAAAATCTCTTCAGATACTTCCCATTGATGAATGTACCAAACTCTTTCCCTTCGGGCTCTATCAGCCTATACGCACCGCTAGTAGTTCTAGCCGACACAACAAATGGTCCTTCCCATGTGGGTGATCATTTCCCGAGTCTTGCATCCTTTGGACCTTTCGGGAGGACAACCTTCCAGACCAAGTCACATTCCTGGAAGATCTGGGACTTGATATGCTTCTGGAAGGTAGACTCTGCCTTCTTCTTTTAATGTCGTGTGCGTTCAAGTGCTTGTAATATTTCCTTGGGTAAGGTGTCGAGTTCCTAGAATAAGGCTTAATCATGTTCTTCCATCAATAGTCCATTCATTTTCAAGAGCCAGAGCGAAGGTACTGTAATCTTCAATGGGAGTACGGCATCATGACCGTAAGTTAGCCGGTAAGGGGTGCTAACGGTCATGGAGGATTTAGCATTCCTATATGCCCATAGTGCTTCCTCCAACTTATCGTGCCAACCTCTTGGATTGTCCTCCAATGCTTTCTTGATAATCGTAATAAACACCTTATTCATCATCTCGGCCTGTCCGTTAGCCCGAGGATAGTAAGGAGCAGAATGGAGCAGTTGGATCCCATATTGGGCTGTGAACGCCTTGACCTTCGCGCTCGTAAATGCGGTGCCTTGGTCGGTAGTTATCGTCTCTGGGATGCCAAATCTATGAATAATATTTGTCTTAATGAAACATACAATATGATTATATTGTACCTTGGCTAGCGGTACAGCTTCCACCCATTTCGTGAAGTAGTCGGTTGCTACGAGAATAAGTTAGTGCCCCATGAAAAATGGAGGGTAGATCTTTCCAATTACATCTATTGCCTATCCATGGAAGGGCCAGAGCTTAATGATTGAATGAAGCTCCTCCACGGGGACTCATCGAAGTAGTCCATGGCGTTGACACGTTCGGCATCCCCGTGCGTAATCCACGCAGTCCTGCGAGATTTGTGGCAAAAAATAGCCGTAACGGAGTATCATCCATTTCATTGCGGGTCCAGCCCTATGTGCACCTCCAATACTTTTGTGGACCTCGGTCATAACCTTCATAACATCCCTGCAGCCCAGACAACATGCCAATGTCCCATCGGACCTCCGTCGATATAGCTCCCCATCGATTTGGGTGTATTTCAAGATCTGGTGTAGCATTGATTTTGAGGCGACCTTCCTGGGATCTGTTAATCCTTATAGCAGAGGGTTTCGCCAATCTGGATCTAATGCAGCCTGTAAGCATTCGAATCTTTGCGGTATTTCCCTTCTTTTAAATCCGGAAGCCCACTGCGCCAAGTCGTTTGCCTTTGAATTCTCTTCCCGGGGTATATATTCTAATGTTACATCTGTGAGCTGCTGAAGGAGGTCGTGAGCTTCTCGGAGAAGGCCCTGGAGCCGCGGGTCTCTACACTTGAATTCCTTGAGAGCTTGTCAAATAACCAACAGGGAATCCCCTCGGATGACGACCTTCCTGACCTCCCTAGTGACCAGGAACCGCAACGCCAATAGCAGCACTTCGTATTCAGCTTGGTTATTCGTTACAACTTGTGGAAGTTTATGAGCGAAGTGCCACACTTCCCCCTCTAGACTAGAGATTATTACGCCTGCCCCGGCTGCTCCCGCGGTGCTAGATTCATCAAAAGCTACCAGCCAAAGTCTGTTCCACACCGAGCTCACTTCTGCGACCGTATTTTTGGGAGAAAGTCTGTCCCACACCGAGCTCTTTCTTGGGAGTTTGATCGACCTTCCAAGCCGTTCGAACACTGGTTTTTTAGGGCCTGTTCCCCTACGATCCGTTCTAGAACCTGCATTTGACTTTCCAGATCTAGTTGGGCGCACTCCGATGATGTTTATCGGTGCAGGGAATGGCTCCATATCTACCTTCATATCAGGTTTTTCAGCCAGCTTGAGGCGGCCTTCTTTGATGGCTTTCTGGACTGCGTTTTGGAAGGCGATTCAGTTACCAATCTGATGACCATATACTCCATGCCACTTACAAAACAATTTTCCATTCATTTCCTCTTCGGTCGGCATTTTGTGGCCTTCCTTAAGGCGGAGCTGATTGTCTTTTAACAGGTGCTCAAAAATTTGCTCCGTATTCACGATGTCGAACGAATAAGATATCTTTGGGTTCACGTCCTTCCGTTGGGGCGGCTTAAGAGCTGGGCATGTGTATGCCTTCCCCTGTGATATTTCAGTCAAGAAGGTCTCTTCTTGCTCCTCGTCCTTGGGCAAAGACGTAGTGATTTCTACTTCGGCAGCCTCTTCTTGGGCAAAGACGTAGTGATTTCTACTTCGAAACTTTTGGTTTCGAGCCATCTGAGCCTCTCTCACGAGCTACTCGGCCTTCACAGCCTTGGATGTCAGCTGCCGAAAGTCATGGTACTCTTGGAGGGCAAGTTTATCACGAAACTAATATGTCATGTTGTCAATTTCTATGTTCACCACCTGGTTTTCAGGTATACGAACTTGGCACCTACTTTCCGACCTCCTGAAGCGTTCCCAAAATTGCTCCACAGATTCATCACCATGTTGATGTAAGTTGGTTAAATACGAGACGGTCACCTCTAGAAGAGGGTTGTAAAAGTGCTCGTGGAAGACCCTCTCCATGTCTGCCCATGTGTTGATAGAATTCTGGGGCAATGACGTATACCAAGAAAAAACAGGACTTGTCAGGGATAAAGAGAAGGGTTTGAGTTTGCACCAATCGTTATTCCCATACTCTCCTCCGAATTAAGCTGTAAATCGGCTAACATGTTCGATGGTGGAGCGGGAATCTTCCTCCGAGAATAGTGTGAACTCAGGCATTCGAAAGTTGCGAGGCAACGGGTGATCCAAATGAATGTACCCCGGAAAAGGCCGTTGGTAGTGAGGCTTGGCCGGTGAACGGATAGGATCACCGTAAATTCTCTGTATTGTATCCTCAATCGCCTAAGGATTTAGGAATGGCGGCGGGAGCATTTCTGCCTGCCCCCTAGACTGCTTGAGTGGGCGGCGGATTGCAGACTGCCAGCTGCGGGGGGACTTGAAGAATAGGCTCCCGTGGTGGAAAACGAACTCTAGGGCCTTCAACAGCTTTCCTGACTGCTGGGACCTGCTGCACTAGAGGATTGTTGGGGGTTTCTTGGGCTGAGAACTCAAAATTCCATTGTATCCCGGAACCAGCAGCAGGTTGACCTTCCGTAGCGGCTGCCTGCTACCCCAGTGTACTGGGATGCCATCGGAACAGTTTCTCCTGGTCCCCACAACGTCCCAGAAGGGCCTGGAGCGAATGAGGATGCTGGAATTGCCGCAAGCCTTGTCTCCCAAACATTGGCAGTTCCTTGTCCGGCCATTGGATGTCCCTGAAGGCCTGGACCAGGAGGTGGGGCGTTGAGGGAGGCTTCGGTCGATGACGAGCTCGAGTGCCAATACGGAGCTGATGGTACTGATCCGAGTCATGCCAAATCCATCTGTTTGAGGCAGCCCAAACGAGGCCTGCCCGGCTGTCGCGCTAGAATCTCCGAGCTTTTAGACATTGACCGGAGGTTCTCCAGATCCGTTCTTGCCGAAAATCGTAACTTGGCCATAGTTTAGCGGTTGGGAATTCAGACCTGCCCTGGAGTTGGCTGAGAAGGTGGAGGTTGGCCAGATCTCTGGCGGATTGGAGCTGGTTATGGGGGCTTTGCATTTTCAAACTTCTTCCTCCCGAAGCAGCGCGAATTCGGTTCGGATGGCAGGTTTGAGCACGTCGGTGATGTACTTGGACAGTTCCAGGGCAGATTCGTGGAGAGAAACTGAATTTTTCCGCAAATTTTCTCCCGGAGCACGCTGGCCGGAAGGCTGACGATCGGATCCGACCTCCCAGCCGCTGCGGAGGCTTCGTCTCGTGGGGCAGCTTCCTGCGTAGGATGCAATGACAAGTCGCCAACAATTTCTTTGTTTTTTGTCATCTCCATCGTTGTCGGCAGTGTCAGTTTTTGCTTCCGAAGTTGCATACAAAACTCGCGAAACATCAGTGTCCCACTGGGTGTGCCAATTTTGTTATCGTAAAATATCGCCGCCGAAGGCTTAATCGGAAAAGCCTGTCAGAATTGATTTGTTCGAAGGGTTCCCCGGCCTCCTCAAGAAAGGATCCGGATTATCTCGCGATAACCAAAAAAATTGACGAAGAAATAGGAAGGTAAAACATGAACGAAAGCTGAAAAATAAATTGGAATTAATGGAAGAAAACTGTAAAGATCTGGAAAAATTACAGAGATGGAAAAGTTGCAAAGAAAAATAATTTGTAGAGAAAATTTGTAGAATAAAGATCTTCTGATTTGTAGGAAGTCTTCTGATTTGTCCCTCTTAATTGTTTATTTTGAATTTATTTTGAATAAAGATCTCATCCCTAAATTTTCTCAACTACATCAACCTTTATCCCAACCATCTTTGACCGAGCTTTCTGGCTTCCATTGGGTTCCCGCTCACTGATTTGGGCTTTCCGTTGGGTTGCCAACCTCTCTAGACTTGGATTGCGCTCGTACCGGACCGGCCCAATCAAATTTAGGTATGTACAACTATTTGTCATTTGTCCGATGTTTGTTTAATGTCTGCGATCAGTTCTATAATTTGTCTGGTGTCTGCGATTTGTTCTGTGATCTTTCCCATTTTTGCGATGTGATATGTCTATTGTCTGCGATATGTTCTGTGATCTATCCAATGTTTTCCATATGTTTTGCAATCTGTTCGATGTCTCCGATCTGTTTGTTGTTTGTGATTTGTCTTATGCGTGCAAATTTTTTTTGCATGCTATCTATCTGCGTTTGACTCTTATTCCATTCAGAGTCCTGTTGTTTTTGGCTTCGGTGGAGAGTCGTGTTATTTTGGCTCCGGTGGAGAGTCAACTGTTTTCGGCTCCGGTGAAGAGTCATGTCGTTTTCAGCTATGGTAAAGAGTCATGTCGTTTTCGGCTCTAGTGGAGAATCATGTTGTTTTCGGCTCCGGTGGGGAGTCAATTGTTCTTTTTATTTGCAGTTTATGTTATACCACCTGAGTTTGAGGGGATGTTGATATATTTTAGATATTCAGTTTTAGATATAATAGATTTATATTTAAGTTTGATTTTATCCATAAATTAGATTACCTAGATTTGAAACTACGAAACGATTTTGTATTACCTTTATATAGATCTCTTATTTTGATGATTAATAACATAATTTCATTATTTTCCTCCAAAATTTATAACACTATTCAAATTTAAAATTTTACTACAAAAATCAAAACAAAAAATTAAATCTCCAAACAAACACAACCAATACTAATAATAATAAAACAACCAAAACAGTATTCCATTCAATCCTCCCTATTTATATGTATATTTAGTTATTATTTATCTATAACGTGTTGACCCCATCCATTGACTTTGTCCTTTTTATGTCATCAATCACTCCAAATATTATTATATCAAATATATATTATCAATATTTTAATTGCATATTAATTAATAAATTATGCACATTTAGATATGTGATCAAACATTTATTAGTGATATATTCGAATGCTTTGGCAGTGCTGCAAACAAATTTGTTATAATTTTAATATTAATAAGTTAAACTGAAGATAATTTGCAAGTAAATTTTATTCATATTCTAATTATTGATGTTTAAAACCCAATCAAGTAACACTTACTATATATATATATATATATATATTAACATAATTACAAATATATCCCATGTAAAGTGATGTATGTTCATTAGGGATCACCTAATCCTCTCCCATATAATATAAATTGATAGTAAAAGGCATATGTTAAATAATACAAAATACATATATTACAACTAACTTTAGCAAGTATACTAATATAATACACATATGAAGTAAAACAAACAATAAATGACAATAGTTCATACAATATGTCTCGTCTAGTAGAATATCCATGCGATATACAATTTTTTTATATTTTATTTATTTTGTTTGTTAATTTTTTCTTTTTATATATTTAACTATTATATTTATTTTTTACTATAATTATCACTACCAATATAATATATTATTTTTTTTAATCACTAACTTGCGTCGTATACATAATTATATATATTTAATTTTTTTTAGGGTAAATTGTTTTTTTAGTCCCATAACTGGATTCCCTTATCGTTTTAGTCTTGTAAGTGCAGCCTGTCGCAAACTAGTCCCATAAGTGAAAAATTTAAGCTGTTTTAGTCCTCCGGCGCCGGAGATGCCCGTGTGGCTCGCCGGAGGTGACGTGTCCGCCAGGTGTCGCTGACTTGGCGGACATGTGAATTTTTTTATTTTTTTTCCATTTTTTTAAATTTTTTTTAAAAACTTGTTTAATTTATTTAAAATTATATTTGTATTTTTTTATTTTTTTTATTTGGTCCAATTAAAAAAAATTAAAAAAATGAAAATAAATAAATAAATCCACGTGTCCATCAGGTATCGCTGACCTGGCGGGACACCTGGCGGACACGTTACCTCCAGCGAGCCACGCGGGCGTCTCCGACGCCAGAGGACGAAAATAGCGAAAATTTTTCACTTATGGGACTAGTTTGCGACAGGCTCTACTTACATGACTAAAATGATAAAGAGGTCCAGTTACGGGACTAAAAAAACAGTTTACCCTTCTTTTTATATTTTTCTTAATTTTTTTAAAAAAATAAATTAATTTTTGTAATCTTGTTTGTCGATGGAATATATTTTATAAATATTATAAATATTTATTATTTTAGTTTTCTTTACTCCAATATATATATATAATAATAAATAGGGTAAACTGTTTTTTAGTCCCGTAACTGGACCCCCTTATCATTTTAGTCCCGTAAGTAGAGTATGTCGCAAACTCGTCCAATAAGTGAAAAATTTTCGCTGTTTTAGTCCTCCGACGCCAGAGACGCCCACGTGGCTCGCCGGAGGTGACGTGTCCGCCAGGTCAGCGACACCTGGCCCGCTGACCTGATGGACACATGGATTTTTTTATTTTTTTAAAACTTATTTTTAATTTATTTTTAATTTTATTTACATTTTTTTACTTTTTTAATTTGGTCCAATTTTAAAAAAAAATTTAAAAATTTAAAAAAATGAAAAAAAAAATAAAATAAATCAACGTGTCCGCCAGGTGTCGCTGACCTGGCGGGACACCTGGCGGACACGTCACCTCCGGCGAGCCACGTGGGCGTCTCCGGCGCCGGAGAACTAAAACAACGAAAATTTCACTTATGAGACTAGTTTGCGACATGCTCCACTTACAGGACTAAAATGATAAGGGGTCCAGTTACTGGACTAAAAAAACAGTTTACCCTAATAAATATCATATTTAATAATTATTTTTATAACAAATTTAACAATTACTTTTACAATTTATTAATATTATTTATAGATAAATTTTACATTATTTTTATTTTTATATAATAATTAAAATTTAAGTAACATAAGGTTATATATATAATAATAAAATTAATAATAGATCATAACAAATAGTAGTATAAGATATATTTTTATATTTTTATTTTTAGATTTATATTTATATTTTTTAATTAAATTCTGGTACTACAATTTAATTCTCTTTATTATAAAATAATTTAAGTGTATAGCTAATACAAAATAATATTTATATTGATTTTTTTTTAATTATATTTTTTAACATTATTGTGCAGAAAATGTGTAAAAGAAAAAGTAATGAATAAACATAAATTAAATCATAAATTATGCTCATTAGAAAAATAATTATCATAAAATAATGTCATAAATATGTTTAAAATTTATTTATGGTGCTTTTGGCAATTAGCTGATAGTTTTTAGCTGTTAGCTGTTAGCTGATTTGACTAGTTGATTTAATTAGCGGTTTGTATTAAAGTGTTTGGTAAAACAATTGTTCGACATTAGTTGTTTATACATAAAATGACTATTAAAGACATTGGTATGTTATTTTTTAAAATATTTAATTTTGTTCATTTTGATTTGAAATTTATAAGAATTTTTTGTCATTAATTATTGAAAATTATAAAAATATTATAAAATATTTATTTTTATTTTTATTATTTAGATTTGAAAAAATTATTTTTACTAAAAAATAATAATTTTTTATTGAAATTATGTAAAATATAAAATAATAAATCTCTCGTATATATATTTTTATTATGTTAATTATTGTTTTAACATATATAAATAAATTAATAACTTTTATTTTTTCTATTTGATTTAGTTTAAAAATTTATATATTTTATGAATAAAATAATTTATATGTAAAGATTTAATAATAGTAATTATTTTAAATTTACAAAAATAAAAATATAATTTAATAAATTAAATATATTAAAAATAATTAATAAATACTGCTATAAAAATATTTTTATATGTATAAAATAAATAATTAAGTTTTAAGTGTAAATAAGGAATAACCAAAATTAAAATGAAAAAACTCTTTCAAAACGTTGGGTAGATGAACATTTCAGAAATTAGCGTTTTGGGTTCAAAAAGCTCTTTCAAAAAGCTAATTTACCATACACCTAAATTAACTTTTTTGACTGATCAAACCGCTAAAAGCTGTTCAATAAGCTAAAAGTTCGTAAAAAAGGTGTTTCCAAGCACCCTCTAAACTCCACAGTTATACTATAATAAATATACATTGAAATCAATATATAATTATAAATAAAATAGAAAAAACATAATTATGGTAACAGAAGAAAAAAGAAAAAACAAAAAAAAAAAGAGAGAATTGAATATATATTATAATACTCTCTCCGTCGCATAATTAAATATTCATTTGTTTTTTACACGTAATTTTAGAAATATTAGTATTATATTGAGATGTAGTAGAATAAAGTAAAAATGACTAAAATAACTTTATTAGTATGTGTGATATAAAAGTAATGATATTTGTATAATATATTGTAAGTTGTAAGGGTATTTGTAATGTTAGATAGATAGTACAGTTACTAAAAAAAGGAAATAGATACTTTCTTATAGGACTGACTAAAATGAAAAAATAGATATTTGTTATGAGACAAAGGAAGTATATTTTTTTAACTAAAATAAATGAATGACACTTTTTTTTTCTTTTTGTCCTTCTTATAAAAGATAATTTTTCTATTATTAGTAAATTATTCATTTTAACATATTTAACAAATATAAATTAATTTAATTAAAATTTTTAATCTTTTAGAGAGTTTGACTTCTATATATCGTAGATAATAAAAATCTACATTTAAAATCCACCTCTTTTATATAATTAGTTTATGCTAATTATAAATAAAAATTATATTGTTTAATCACTTGTATTATATATAATTTTATTTTTTACAAAATGATATTAATATTGCATATGTTTTATCGAGATATAATACTACAAATATTTAAAATATCTAATACTACTTATATAAATAATAATAAAATAATATTATAATTTATTAATAAATTATTAATCTATATTACATAAATGACTGTGTCCTAGCTAAAGAGTCCCTATATAAAGACAGAGAGAGTATTATACAATAGTTTAAATAATTTTATCAATTATTTTTAATTTTCAAAATATTTTTTTATTGTATGAATTAAAATATTATTAAGTATGTTAATTATAAATTTATTAATTGTGAGTATTTAATTTAAATTTATTTTATTATAAAAATAAAAACAATGAGAAAAAATAGATGGTTATCCAGGACATAATAATGTGTTTTTATATAATAATAATAATAATAATGAATAAATTTTATTAATTATATCAATTATAAGTCTATAATATTTATGGTAAATTATTAACTATATTTTAGCATATTTTTTTTTATTAAAAAAAATAATTTGTGTGGGACTCACAGACGTCAAATATATAATATATAGACAATATATGAAATATAAATTGATAGGAAAAAATATCTCGTCTAATTAATTTTTTTATTTGCTAGTTAGAAACTAATCAACAAGTTGATTAGTATTGATCACTCTAACTGTTTCCTTAATATATATATATATATATTTCATGTATAACTTTTATAGCATATATATATATACCATCTTTAAAAGTTATCTTTCTATGATTCAATAAATTAAAAAATATATATAATGCTTAAGGTATAATTTTAAATCAAATTCAACGTATACTATTCTTCCAATTTTATATATATACTTATTATTCTGTGAAATCAAATTGATGCCAAATAATTAAATTATTGGATGGGATATATGTGTGTGTATGATATGAATGCATTGCAGCTGACCGACCAATGTCGTTTTCAGTATGAAAACCTCATGAAACGACATCCAAACCTGTCTTCCGCGCGTGTACCCCACGGCCGAGATTGTCGGCAGCCCGCAGTTTTTTCTCTACACAGCGGTTGTAATATCGGAGAGCCGCTCAGGGGTAAAACTGTCTTTTTACAGCTCTCTTCAAGCCAATTATCGACAGTAGCGGCGCTGTAAGAGTATGAACAACTTTTGTTGATAATAATAATATGTTTAAAAAAATAATAATTTTAATATATATATATATATGTGTGTCGATCGACAGACACAGACAAGATCAAATTTATATATTTTTTTTGGAATGGATACAAGAAAATTATTTATTAACCATGAAGATTGTCCATCTTGCCGTCAAATAAAAGACTTCAGTATCTTGTCCCCTTAAAGGATGGCTTGGTAGTGTAGAAGTTGGACTTGTGACCGTAAGGTCATGGGTTTAAACCTTGCCACACATGGTTGGATTTACCCAATGCACACTTTCGGGTAGCGACTGCAGTTCCCGCGTCATAAAAAAAAAAATAAAAATTATAAAGTATATTTTATCCATAGAGTCCTACGAGAAAGTTGTTAGGATGCGAAATTAATTTAGGATTAGAGTGGGACGTTTTATACTAAAAAAATTTACATTTTGATTGGTATATTATAATCTCATTGGTCCAACCTTGCCAAATAATTGTCCTTTGTCATCATACACTATTGAATGAAGTTGTCAATTATGGACCAAAAAAATTAGAATTTTTAATTTGACCATAGAAATCAACATTACACTCCAAAAAATATCCTAGTGAAATGTTTTGGATAAGTGATCAATAAACAAATATATGCGTGATAGTAACGAAAGCCAAAGTAACAATCCATATATGAAAATACAAATAGTATATAGTCCCGAAAAGTGTTGAAAATGGACTCGTAACCGAGAGATCATATGATCAAACCTCTTGACATTTTTGCCAAACATACTCATCAAACATATAAAGCAATTTGTCCAGATCTTATAAATAGTTAACCTATATTAATCCCAAAACAAAAACTTGATGACATAATAAAATTGAGATTACTGACAGATATATGGCATGTATATTTTAACATAAATACATAAAATGCTGCACTTAAACTTTCGTTGCATAATTCATCATAAAATGTGCACAATCTATGTACATCAAAATTTTATGTATATTTATTGAGAGTTTGCTTTATTTTTTTTATAACGATATAGAGTCTGCTTTATTGGACTAGTACAATGTAAATAATCTAATAACATTTATATCCAATATTTAATAAATACACTAACACACATAGTCATTGGAGTCTGTTTATCTGTTTTTATTTCAAACCTAAATCTATATTATTCAATTTAACTAATTTTCAGTAAAAATACATTATTTACTTTTGTAGAATATCATATTAAAATAATATTAAACTAAATTTTAAATCAAAAATTCAAATTCAAATAAAAACCAAACACATTCCTGATTAAGCCTAAAAGGGAAAATTGATTCCTGATTAAGCATAAAAGGGAAAATTGTTAAGAAACAAATTGTAAAGGTGAGATGCAATGAGAAAGTGGGAAGCTGTTACTTTAGAACTGTGCCCATTTGCAAAGGGCATCCCATACCATACCATACCATACCCATAGGCAACCCCCAAAACCCCCCCCCCCCCCCCCCCCCAACAATTCCCTTAATATCATATCAGTCCAGTCCACACAAGATTAAGATCATTTGATTGAGTGAGACTTCATTTAATGGGGAAGGACCCCACTCACATGCAGAGAGAGAGAGAGAGAGAGACCCTTTTTTATGCACCCTACTACCCTACCCACGCCCAAACTTTAATATATTTCTCCTTTTCCAATGTCACATTCTTCTTCCATTCTCCTAACTCTATCCCATAGCCTAGCGTATGGGGTGTGTGCAAGTGTTTTAAGGGAATTGGGGAGCACATGCCCTACACTCAATGCCCACAGAAATAACAATAATCAACAACAAATTTGGTGTGTTTTATGCCATCAATCAAATTATGCATATTAATTATAAAGTGATGCTGATGATGATGTTCTCAACATGTGCATGTGCATGTGCATGTGCTTTACCTCCTCCTATCAATTCATATTTTCAAACCATAACCATCACTGTGCTTGCAAGTGCTCCTCACCTCATAACACAAATACTTGAGTACAAATTGAGTGACAGAAAATATATCTACATGTATCAGAGGGGGTGGGGGTACCTGATGGAGGAGGAGATACCAACATACTTAAATCTTCAATGCTACCAAAGTCCAGATTATCTCAGTCAACATTTATTTCTGCACAGAAACCTCATGGAATGTCACTTTGCCAGAAAAATGAGGTCAAAAGAATAGAATAGCAGATTTGATAAAAAGGGATGCAGCAAGAAATTACCAATATTATTAACTTTAACTCTACTCTCTTTTCATGAAAGAAAAAATGTAACTGTCTTATGTACAGGAATATCTTCTGGACAAGCATTTCACATTGATAGATAACAACGGGACATTATCGGAACATTGAAATGTTGTAACAAACATTTCATACATCACAGACAGACAATCCTGCTAGACTGTGTCCATCAAGCCGCAATGCAATCAATCCATACTATTAACATCAAGTAACAAGCTGATGTCAGTCAGAATACTTTTAGCGTCACACTGTAATACTCTACAAAAATTGTCAGCCTCTTAACAGATTTGATTTACATATTCAGGACTGAAGTTTTAATAAATGCCCGATAACCTCATAGGCCCTGGACTGGAGTACTGGAATAGACATGTAAAACATGGGTAACAGAAAGATGCTGCCATACATGTGTTCTAAAATCCTACAAAAGCACTGGTAAAGCAAAGTTATAACAAAGATACCAGAATATCACTTGAACTTGGATAAGGATTTTGATTGGCTAGAAGCCAAGAACAGTTAGATCCCACAAGTCAAAGAAGGGTTATTCAATTACTCCAGCTCTGTCAGAGATTCCACATCTCTAAGCAGCTTAATAAATTACAGGCATGCAATTTCAAGGTTGATTCCTAAACAGTAGAATCAGTTCAATCAAAGAAACAAGCATGAAACAATGTGTGAAATTGAAGTTCAATAACAAAGTAACTAGGAACATTTGTTTCGATCTAACTCATGTTATCTACAAAAGGCTAAATTAACCAAGGTTAAGGTAAATGATACAGTCAAGACATTCCAGGAACTAAGTAGTGGATAGCAGTCCGGGAAATATAATTCGAGGAACATATGAGATCAGCATAAGAAAGCCATAGCATTTTCTCCAACAAAATACTGCAAGTGGTTCATTGCTCTGGCATCACAAATCAGAATGCTTTATATGATCACTAATTAAGACAGAAGAATATCTAAAAGTTGTTCATTATCTCAAAGTTGTTCATTATATGTTCCTAAGAATTCTAAAGAACCTTCCCACAAATGTAAATTTCACCTAAAGTTGATGAACTCGCTTCTTAAGTTTTCTACCAAGCTTATTTGATTGGCTTAAAGCCAAGAACAGTTAGATCCCCCATGTGGTTGACACCAATGCATTATCTTTCAAAACCTTAGCAGCATCAGTAGCAATTGCCACACCTACCTATGCACGTACCCATCAACCTATAAACCATTAAGATTTAAGATGTATAAAAAACAACAGCTAATAAAAATTTTAGCACACACCATCTGATAAGCAGTATGCTTGAGATTGAGAATACTGCATGGATATTTGTGAATGAAAAATGCGAAACACAAACAACAGTATTGTCGTTGCACATCTTCAGAACTGCACCTTTCAGAGGTACAATGCGTTAAATGTTGGAAAGGATTCCTTGTCTTAAATTCGCAAAACCTGCTTAAATCACCCACTTTAACAGGGTGATAAAATGTAAAAAACTAATTAAATGAACCGAGAATAGCATAAATTTTCAGGAAAAAGTGATTCATGGATATTATTTGTTGCCTTTATATCTCTCTTATATTTCATTTACATTAGCTTTTGATAGTTTAGCTTGAGATTAAATTTGTATACTTAAAAATACATCAACATCATAAAATATTATCATACAATAAAGTATAAGGGATTTGTTAAAATTCTATGAATTTGGAGCTTTCAATCCAAATGTGCTCAAATAAACAACAAAGTTACTGGTGGTTGGAAAGTCATGTCTAGCAGCAAACACTCTTATAACATGGTTTCTCACTATCATAGAGAATTTCAAATTAGTAAATGTATCTTTAATATGATAAGTACTTGATGGTTGAGAACTTAATCAACAGATATCTTCTGGAGAACACAACTGAAAAACATGAGCATGAATTAGCAGAAATAATGATTTTGAATCATTCACGAGTTGCGGCAATTTGCTCACTGTTGGTTTCAGCAGGATCTGGAAATGTTTTCAGCACCTGGTATAGGAAACTGGCTCAGTAAAAAAATTCAGCAAAGCCACAAGAAATTGATAACATCCAATTCTGAGAGGTTATAGTTGTTATTTACCTGATACAGGTACCAAGACACATATGCATCAGTTGCTGCATAGTCTAGCTGTTCCTTTGATAGAGATGCCACTTCCCAATTTCCTAGTCTAATTTTATTTGGCTTGCGAAGCTACAAAATTCAATTTTCTGTATAAGGATTTATTGCAGTTAAACTTCATGGAACCACTTTTCCCACAGCAGGGTTCAAAAGTCAATACTAATACAAAATATAATCAGCAGGTGTTAAGGACTTTCAAGTAGATGCAACAAGAGATGCCCATCATTGCTCACTATTGCTGATTTCCCCTATCATGAAAGAAAAGAACTTTTCTTCCAAGAATATCAACCTGGATAAATATTTCACAAGAAGCAGTGATAGAAACAACAACAATAACAAAAACAACAAAAATTTGGAATTGTCAAAACTCAGGAGTTAGCAACCTATGACCTGCATGTTTTAAAAAGACTATCCTGCAGCCGTGGCATGTATCCACCAAGCTGGATACAAAATAATTGTTGAACTCAGGCATCTCACTCATGTTAGCTGCAACTAGGTACCAGCATCAGGAAGCAGCTGCAGCACACAATCAACACTTAAAAAATTCCTGTATGTAAAAGCTCAAGCTCCATGATTCCTAATGCATTATTCTTTTAGAGGTTCATACTTAGATTATGTCAACCAGATAGGCAAATAGCCTCAGTAGCTTGGGGTAGACAGACCAACAAACAGAGATGTAAGGCATTATCAACTATTACATATGCCACCATGCATCTTTGTTTCAAAATCTTGGAACCTGGTGTGCAAGTGGTCAAACTCCTTTTAGATAAGAAAAGTATTGAGACAGTTCCCTAGATACAGGAAATATCATCAGAAAATATATTAATCAACATGCATGCATTCTAGATACCACATTATCTATCACGAATGAGATGAGTAGAAGACAGCAAAAATTGGTTTGACAAAATGGTCCAAGTGGTCCACTGCTTAGCATCTCAGTGTTTCATCAATGTATCATTATGGCATTGGAATATTTTTAAAATAATTATATTCCTGACAAGTTCAAATACCTTTCGACAGATGATCATTTCAGTTAAAGATGATAAACTCCACTTTCTGGCTTCTCCACCAAGCTTTCGACAGGCTAGATCACTGAGATCCTCCAAGTTGCTGATTGATACATTATGATCAAAGAAAACCTTAGAAGCATCATTAGCAATGCCCACACCCACCTATGCAAGTACAATAAAATAACTTAACCACAAATATTTTATGGGAAAAAAATAATAATACTAATTAGAGTTCTAATAAAAGACCACAGAATTCTAAGCAGGCCACCTTCTGACAAGTGGGATCTTCCAAAAGATACTGCAAACTTCTGGTTATTTGAGCATGAAAAATGTGAAAGACAAAGCAACATTTACTGTCCCCGCATATCTGCATAACTGCAGCCTTCCCAGGGGCAACACCTGCATATATTTGCAATTATAGCTTCACTTAATTTGGCAAAATTTTCTGTATCCATACCCTTTATTAGGGTGCTAAAAGTAGTACATCATCCCAGCAAACAGAACATTGTTGTTTAGGTCGAAGTGATTCCTTGGAATCGAGTCCTACCATCATTTCTCTTATAAAAGACAAGATTTATGGGTCATTTCTTCTCTTTTTTTTTTCCCAATCTCAAGCATGTATCTAAAGCTTCTATTCTAAATTTGGAAATGAACTGTTTGTAACATATCTCGATGTGTGAACAAATAAAGTGGAACATATTTAGCATCTACTTAGAAGCTTGATTCAACAATTTTTCTCAAGTTCACCAGTTTTCAAGTTGCAGAATTCCACTACTTCCACCTCCATCACTTTGTTGTACTTTTTGGTAAAACTTCCCAGGAAAAAAAAAAAAAAAAAAAAGAGGAAATAAAAAACAAGAGAAAAACGACTACATCATTGTTTCCGCATTATATTTTTTTACTTTGTGAGGATACTTAGAATTGTCAGTAAAGAAGTAAACTCCACCTGTCAAGGTATACTGGTCCAAGCTGGGCAGAAGTCAAGTGTATTTTTCTCGGTATTGGTTTTATCTTCTCGGGATTTTCAAGTTTATTCTAGAATTATCGTAATTATATAATTGGCACAACCACATCAACAGAAATAACAGCTCAAGCGGAGCCTGTCATGTTGCCTTTGTCATTACCAACCACTAGAAATCCACAGTTACCAATTGTTGAAGTAGAATTCTAATCAATAGAAGGAGAAAATTTATCATAAACTGTGGCAGTGTGGCAACAAAAGATACAATACCCTAAAAGAAAGCATCGAAATGTCACTAGTGAGGAAGTGATGTAGATTAAACATATAGAAGATTAAAATCCAACCAAAAATTTAGCATTGTAGCAATTAAAAGCTCCTCTTGTTAAAACTTCTGAGCATAAATATTACAGCTCAACATTTATAAAACACCAGAAATTTAACAGCAGCAAATAATAAGGGACAAAACACCCATCTTGTTTCAATGAGGACACCAAGGGTGTGTTTGTTTGGGGGATTGGATTTTAAATCCACTATTCATCCCATTTTTTTCTCCCAAAAACATCAAATCAAATACATATTTTTCACTTTTTATATTATACTAAAAATCAATTTTACATTCAAAACATCACATAACACCTATTTATATTACATCATACAACTATTCAAATTCAAAATTTTTACTATTCAAACCCCAACTCAAAATCCAAACCCCCAAACAAACACACCCCAAATACATTCATACAGCTTACAGACATGGGATAGTAAATTCCCACCACAGCAATTTTAGCAAACATCAATAGCATGACTTTGGCACTCTCAGGTTACTTAAAAGCCCAATAATAACAGCAAAAGAGTGTCTCCATAACAGATTGACCATGTATCCTATTTAGATTAAGACTTGAGCAATCATGTAAAACTCGAGACCACAGAAGGATAATTTTCACAAATTACATAACCTATTTCCAATAACAATTTTTTTTATCACATGACATGAAAAAGCTAATTGAGAAAAAAAAAGTCTTGTTGCCAGTTATCTGTCAGTTTCAACTCATGATTATAGTCACAAAAGAAATTATTTCATGATTTCCAGCTACTTATCATTCTTGTCAAACCATATTTTTATACAACAGATTTACCTCTTTTGAAGGTTGGCCTCCACTCAATATCCAGACCAAGGACACACTGGCCATCTTCTCTTTTCTTAGTTTCCACAAAAGCTAGAAGCTCCATTGCAGCTCTTTCCATCTCTTCCATAGTTCTCTTGTATATAATGTGACCGCAGAATTTTATATCTTAACCACATAAAAAGAAAATTTAATAATTAGGAACGGTAAGAATATATGACTGAGCATGTGGTATCTTTTAACAATATAAAAAAAGAATAGAACAATTAAAAGAATGTTAGGGAATTTTTATTTATAGGTGAAAATAATAGTTAAGTCGATACACCGCCTCTCTACCTAAAACGCCCATAAAATTGCGGCTCTAACTTATGTAAAGTGTAAGCCGGCGCACATGGAACTTTCCAATTGTTAAGAGTATTGGAATGTGTAGCATAGTAGATTTATGGGAATGCACAACATAATTACAGTTCTAGGAAATAGGTGCGGCTGGGAGCAGATTTTGCTCCGGTGGGTGTGATTCTCTTTTTAGTGGGGAACCCAGATTTGTTTACTGGTTCAGCGTACTAGCAACAATTCCAGACTGTCAATTTTTAGATTGGTGCTGTAGCTTCCAAGTTGTTCTGCTATTAATCGATAATGAGTGAGGACAAATCTATTTTTGTCTCTGAAGTTGCTCCAGTTACGTCCAAACTTACCGATTATAAACTTAATGGGTCGAATTATTTGGAGTGGAGCAAAACTGTGAAGTTATACCTACTAAGTATTGAGAAGGATGATCATTTGGAGGAGGACCCACCTACTGGTGAAAAAGAGAGGAGGGCATGGCTTCGGGATGATGCAAGGTTATTCCTGCAGATTAGAAATTCGATCGATGTAGAGGTCTATGGTTTGGTGAGCCACTACAATACTGTCAAGGACTTGATTCAATATTTGGAGTTATTATACTCGAGCAAAGGGAATGTTACCCGAATATACGATGTGTGCAAGGCATTTTATCGGGCTGAGATGACAGACAAATCTCTTTGAATTATTTTATGGACTTCAAAAAGAAATTAACTCATGCCTTTTTATGCCGATGTTAGAGAACAACAAAAGCAACGAGAACAAATGGCCATTATGAGTTTCTTGGCGGGTCTGCGAAGTGAGTATGAACTAGCGAAATCTCAAATACTGAGTAGCTCTGAAATGACTTCTCTACAGGATATATTCTCTAGAGTCCTCCGAACCGACCCCTATCCAGTCTTTTCCAGTGGAGCCTTGGTGAGAAGAAAAAGTACAAGCCATTCAAAGGTGAAAATCGACAAGGAACATATAAGAGTAACCCGGACATCATATGTCACTCCTGCAAGAAGTTAGGGCATGTTAAGAAATATTGTAGAAAGTTGCAGCTTGCTATACAGAAGGATCAATTCGCCCAGCCTCTTCGGAAGGTCAGAACTCTAAGTTATCCATGTCTCAAGAGAACCAAGCGCATTCATCTACTATTATCCCAACTATGACCACCGCAGGTAACTCCAGTACATGTCTCGTCACATACTCCGGCTCTTGGGTCATTGATTCAAGAGCCACAGACCATATGACAGGTAATCCTAACCTTTTCTCGACTTATCAATCACATTATTCTCAATCCCCAGTTACCCTTGGAGATGGATCCACTACCCAAGTTGTTGGGTTAGGAACAATAGATATTAGACCAGCCATTTCATTATCCACTGTCTTGAACCTACCTAACTTTTCCTTTAATTTAATTTATGTTAGTAAAATCACCCGTGCCCTAAACTGTAGTGTGAAATTCTTTCTTGGTTATTGTGTTTTCCAAAATTTGGAGACGAATAAGATGATTGGCAAGGGATATGAGTCAGGCGGATTGTATACCCTTGACACTTCAATCCGCAAGCCCATCACCTGCCTATGTACTGGAACCTCCTTTGAAGCTCATTGTCGGTTAGGTCACCCTTCCCTTCAGAAAATGAAAGTAATGTGTCTTAGTTTCCGAAATTTTCTTTCGTTCAATTGTGAATCATGTCAGTTTGCTAAAAATCATCGTGTCAATTTGCGTCCTAGGGAGATTAGTGGTGTCCAGGCTCCTTTGACTGTGATCATTCGGATGTTTGGGGTCCATATCCCGTTTCGTCTAAACAAGGGTTTAAATATTTTGTTACATTTGTTGATGATTATTCTCGAATGACTTGGATTTTCTTCATGCGACATCGGTCAAAATTGTTCACATTTTCAAAATTTGTGTGTTGAGATTCGTACCCAGTTTGATCTCCAAGTCAAAATCCTACAGAGTGACATTGCTAAAGAATATCTATATGAGTCATTCAAGTCTTTTATGAAACAAAATGAAATTATACACCAAACTTCGTGCATTGACGCTCCAGCCCAGAATGGTGTAGCCGAAAAGAAAAATAAATTCTTACTTGAAACAGCTAGAGCTCTTCTGTTTCAAATGAGTGTCCCCAAACATTTCTGGGCCGATGCTATCTCCACCGCTTTGCTTCCTCATTAACCGGATGCTGTCCTCTGTTCTTAACGGTCAGTCACCCTGTCACATTATCTTTCCCAACAAACCTATTTATCCATTGTCCCTAAAAAAATTTGGTTGTCCATGTTTTGTCCGAGATATCTGTCCACATGTTACTAAATTTGACCCAAAATCATTAAAATGCGTCTTCTTGGGTTACTCTGGCGTCCAAAAGGGATATAGGTGTTTTTGTCCAAACCTTGGGAAATATATAGTGTCAGTAGATGTCACATTCCATGAAGATTCCCCTTTCACCCAGTCTTCTGATCTTCGAGATCCTACAATACTAGATGACCTTCCGATTGCTCTTCGTAAAAGTACTCGCTCTTGCACTTACCCTATCTCTAACTTCATTTCCTATGATCAGTTGTTTCCTCCGGCCTATTTCTTCGTCACATCACTTGATTATATTTCCCTTCCTAAAGCTCTTACTCATCCTGGATGGTGTCAAGCCATGATAGACGAGATGAATGCGTTGGATCTGAATAAGACATGGGATTTGGTGGATCTACCTTCTGGGAAGAAGCCGCTCGATTGTAAGTGGGTGTTTGCCATTAAAATGATTCCAGATGGTTCCGTTGCAAGATTGAAAGCCCGTCTGGTTGCTAAAGGATATGCACAGGTATATGGCATTGACTACTTTGACACATTCTCGCCGGTGGCTAAACTCACTTCAGTTCGCCTATTTTTATCTTTGGCTGCTACACATGGTTGGCAGCTTCATCAACTAGATGTCAAGAATGCCTTTTTGCATGGCAATTTTACTGAAGAGGTTTACATGGAGCAACCTCCAGGGTTTGTTGCTCAGGGGGAGAATAAGCGGTCACAAGTTTGTCGCTTGCGAAAATCTCTTTATGGCCTAAAACAGAGCCCTCGTGCATGGTTTGGCAAATTTAGCCAAGCTCTCGAACAATATAGTATGGTGAAGGGAAAATCAGATTACTCCATTTTTTACAAATGGTCCAATTCACGTGTTATTCTTTTGGTAGTATATGCGGATGATATAATTATAACTGGAAATGACTCAATGGGTATTGCATTACTAAAAGGTTATTTGTAGAGTCAGTTTCAAACAAAGGATTTGGCAAAGTTGAAGTATTTCTTCGGAGTGGAAGTCCTTAGGAGTAAGAAAGGAATCTATCTCTCTAAACGAAAATATGTATTAGACCTGCTGGCTGAGACAGGAAAGTTGGGTGCAAAACCCTGCAACACTCCCATGGTTCCAAACACTCACTTGACAAAGGAGGGAAAACCATTCAAAGATCCTGAACGGTACAGGAGGATAGTTGGGAAGCTAAACTATCTTAGAGTCACTCGGCCAGACATTGCATACCCTGTAAGTGTTGACAGTAAGTTTATGTCCTCTCCTACTAACGTTAATTGGGTGGCTGTGGAGCACATTCTATGCTACCTAAAACGGGCTCCAGGTCGTGGGATTTTATACCAAAATCATGGACTTATGAGGATAGAGTGTTCAACAGATGCTGACTGGGCAGGCTCTAAAGAAGATCAAAGGTCCACATGCGGTTACTGTGTATTTGTTGGAGGAAATCTAATTTTCTGGAAAAGCAAAAAGCAAAATGTGGTTTCCCGTTCCAGCGCAGAATCTGAATATTGAGCTATGGCCCAAGGTACATGCGAAATAATGTGGATTATCCAACTTCTAAAAGAAGTCGGAGTCGAAGTTGCAAGTCCTGCTAAGCTCTATTGTGATAATCAGGCCGCCATGCACATTGCCTTTAATCCGGTTTTCCATGAGCGTACTAAACACATTGAAGTCGACTGTCACTTTGTGCGAGAAAAGATACAAAAAAATATAATTACTACAGAGTTTGTTCGGACAAATGACCAAGTTGCTGATTTTTTCACCAAACCACTACACTGGTCTCGAGTTAATCACTTTTGTAGCAAGTTGGGCATGATTAACATTTATGCACCAACTTGAGGGGAGTGTTAAGTGTATTGGAATGTGTAGCATAGTAGGTTTATGGGAATGCACAACATAACTACAGTTCTAGGAAATAGGTGGTTAGGTGGTCATAGAAACTTGTAGAAGTGTTAAATAGAGAACCTAGATATTCCTAACCTATTGTCTATATATATGTAATTTGTCCACATTAATAAACAGAATATAAGAAACAATATCAGTTCACACCAATGTCAACGGATCTTCAAAACTACTTTATTGCCACCTTAAACTTGACATTGCGATGGTGTTTATCCATTTGTTTTGCCATTCGCTATCGTGCTCGAGTTAAATGGAACCTAAGCACCTCCAAAAAGGTATATTGTCTCCTCAAAGAGTCAACTGCGTGCACTTTGGTATACAATATTATAGTGAAACTTGCCACACAACCAACATCCCATCCCAGTCCATTAAAATATCCTCCCACACAACCATCGGAGTGGGCAACGGATGAATCAATTTTGTAACACCCGGTTGGCTCAAGCCGGAGTATCACCGCTACACCACACCAGATGGCTCATTCATTAATCAATAAGCCTCACATTGTAGCACTAAGGCTAAAATATTCAACACAAGCAACTAAATAGAAATTTAAAAACAAAGCGCACAAGCTCGTCATATAAACAAATAAGATTTGAATCAAAAGCATAAGGCGGGAATTAATTCATAAAACATTAGTAATGATTTCAAAAGTTTCCTAAGAGGATGCATCAATTAGACTTAGCGGGAGAAAGATGATCAAAATGACAGTTGGGTAAATACAATGAATCAAAGGTAAATTAGAACGGTATATGTCAAAACTCACATACAAATACCACAAAATCATTTAGAAATGATAAATTAAATGAAATTACACATATCACATAATTACAACCCACACACATAAGTCTTTTAGTGTCTCATTTATATTTCTCTTTTATTCTCAAATATTTGTGATGAACACATCACGAAGAAAACTCCACTAGACTTTAATTAGGGCAGGCTCCACCCGATTTTCCAATCTTATTATTTCACTTAAAACACAACATAAGTAAACATAGCAAATATAGGGTCCCAGTCCTCAAAGAACTCCACAATTGGTACATAAGGGTTCAAGGCAAAGCGTACACATAAGACAACTTATTAATTATTTTTCGAGGGTTTGTACAATAACCTATTCCTCTAGTCTCATACATAACATGCCAAGAGGGGATCGTACACAATCCATCCCTCCGTCATGGATGACGGTCTAAAAGACCATTCTATCGTGGATGACATGCACCTTGGAATCACCCTAGAGGAATCATCTCGATGACAAGACCTAGCCCATTTGGTTCGAGATTAACTAGTTATCCTAAAATATCGGTATATCCCGCATGTGTTTGCAAGGAACATAAGTGGAAGGCTACGCCTTATCATCCTATACGATCGACTAATTGATCGGACTTGACGAGTAGTTCCTACCGATTTGACTCAATACCCAACAAGCGATTAGGCAAATCTTAAAAATATTCCAACTAAATACACCCCATTTACAAGTATCTAACTAACTAGTCAAATAAAAGATTGGCCAAGAAATCATATTTTGCAATATAAGGGAAAGCTAAACAAAAATTCCCACGTTTACTTATAAAATTTACCTGAACCACATATTCTTTGCCAATTTTTTCAATCTTTGTCAAAATGCATCATTCAACTAAAAAGATATATACCTTCTGGGCTATTGACGGGGAAATGAATCAAATGCCGCCCTCTTTTATCCGTCCACCAGTCAACTATAAGGGAACAATTGTATTGCTTCCAAGCAATAACATGTTTTTCCTTTAGTTTTGTGTTTTTTTCACCGCCATCTCCAAAAGACTAACCCATTATTCATGATAATTTGGACCTTTTACATCCGGTACCATCTACCCTGCCAACTTAATCAAAATCTCAAAACTTCGAGATTTTGCCACATTAAATGGTATGCCATTTTCATAAAAAAAAACAGCAATGTATTAGTGAAATTTTTTGATTTTTTTTTGCTCCTCGTACACGCTTCCAACGTTCTTTGAGTGCCACTACTTTCTTTGATGTGCCTTTTCTCTATAACTTCTTCTGAGGTTTTACTAAGCATTGAGGCAACTGGCTTGTTTCTTTTCACACCTTGTGATGACAATAATGGAAAATTTAAAACAAATTGCAAATGCTTCCTCTTGCTCAAGGTTCCCGAAGTGGGATAAGAAATAGATTCGTAAGATAATTCTTGCCTGGTTCCCTGCACATTCACATCATAACCAATGTCGTTGTCAACGTCGGCATCATCTAACTCAATATGACTGGACTGCTTTCCCACCATCTTTTTCTTTACATCTCTGTTCAGATTTCTTTGATAGTATTTGGACATTTTTCTACATCTCCAAAATTACCTAACAAGTATTGTTTCAATCGTTTTATTCCCAATCGTATTTGCTTGTGACAGAGCGAGCATTATACCAAATTTCTATTTTCCAAAATCCGGCCAAAAGATATATTTTCAACCCGGATCATTTGATGTGGCTAGATAATATATTATAGAAAACTAATAAAAAATTGCTTTATAAAATAAAAAGAATATGAAACAAAATAAAATAAATAATATTATAAAATATATGTAGATAAGTATCACTAACTAATAATAGTACATTATACACTTGATACTAATAATAAGATAATAACGAAAAAAAAAATAAAATAAAGCAACGCAAATGCCTATCTAATTGATTTTGTGAAAAAAATCAGAATAAATTCGTGAGAAAACTCACCGTGAATATAGACACGAAGAAGACGGACGGTTGGAGCAAATTGACAAGTAGTAGCGGCGAAAGAGAGACATAGAGGCAATGGTTCGTTTGAACCTATTTAAGTGAAGGATTTTAAATTTTAGACCGAACACTCAATTTGATCCGTTGTCAGACAAATATGAGCTTAATTTGGGTTAGGGCTTAGGCTAATTGAATTGGGCTCGAGAGATTTTGGACTGATTTGGACACGCCACGGCATCACCGTGCCACCATATTTCGTAAGGCGAGGGCGGTAAAGCCTGGCGCTCCCCAAAAAGTGCCATGATGCCATGGCGACACCTTGACAACAATACAATATGCTCAAAGTGTTGAATTTAACCTCAAAAATCATAATATTTAAAGGTGCTTACCTTTCTTCTCCAAAAGTCATAAACGAGGTTAGGGCAAAAGTTAGAATTTTTAAACCATTTAAAAGATCCTTCATCATTCAACTTAAAACTCCATAATAATCTTCATATAAGCCCTAAAGAACATTTTAATCGACTTTCTAAAGAGAATAGAAGAATCTAACACTTCTAGGACAAACCCACTTTGAAACAACTTGAAGAACTATCACATGGAACTAACAAATAGGTCTAGAACATATCACATTATTTAACTAACAAATGGGTCTACAACATATCATTGCCTTGATCTTATGAAGGAAGATATCGGGAAATTGTTTGTTTTCCGGGCAAAGATTGACAATGCAAGAAGAGTTACTACCTATATCTATAAGCACGTAAGGCTCCTTAATGCGATGCGGGTGAAAACGGACGGCAGCGATCTTGTGAGAGCTGGGCCTGCCCGGTTTGCTACTTCATTTTCGAATTTGCAGAGCTTATATAAGCATAGGGATGCTTTGAAAAGCTTATTTTTGAGCGAAGATTGGACTGCATCGAAATTGGCTAATACAAATGCCGGGAGATTAGTAGCAAACACGGTATTGTCTTCTCCTTTTTGGACGGGTGTGGAGTATTGTATAAAAGCATCGCATCCACTTCTAATTGTTTTGAAGATCGTTGACGGGGATGCGAAGCCAGCGATGCCGGAACTTGCAGTAGCGATGAATGAAGCTAAAAGGAAAATCAAAGAAGATTTTGAGAAAAAACCAAATTTGTTGAAAGAAGTTATGCATATTATCGATTGTCAGTGAGAGGATCAAATAGAAGTCGAGTTGTATGGAGTTGCATTGTTTCTTAATCCTTCCAAATACTTTGATCTCAAGGTGAGTGATAATGCATATGCTCGTAAGGCACGAGCTATGTTTAACGATGTTCTTGAAAAAATTGTCACTGATGATAAATTGCAAACAAAGATTTGTGATCAAGTCGATGATTATGATAATATGCGGGGAAGCTTCGGAAAAAAATTGGCGATTAAGCAACAAAAGGCAAAAAGTCCTCGTAAGTGCTTAATTTTTATAATTTCTATTTTATTTATTTATTTTTCAAATTTTCTTTAAAGTTCGAACTAAATATATTTTTTTAATGTTTTACAATTTTAGTTGATTGGTGGAATGCTTTTGGAGGCCTTCATTTCAAGCTTCAATCATTTTCCTTCCGTATAATTAGTCTTTGTTGTTCGTCCTCCGGATGTAAACGCAATTGGAGCTCATTTGAATTTATAAGTATTTAATTACTTATATAAATAATATATTTAATATTATTGCTATCGTAGTCATATACTAATATATTATAATTTATTTTTTTTAGATTCACACGAAAAAACGAAATAGATTGGAACATAAGAGATTGAACGATTTAGTTTTCGTTTAATACAATCGAAAAATTGCGAATAGATTTCAAAAGAGGCGCGAGGAAGAAAAGAACTTTAATCCTTTGGTGTTGGAGGAATTTGAATGGGGTAATGAGTGGGTTCTCGACACCAATGATGTAGTTCATTTGGGAGAGTATCTTACATGGAGTCATGTTGATGAAGCTATGGGTGCATCAGCCAATCTTGAACGCTGCAATATTCCTAGAAGGGGAAATATCGGAGATACATAGGGTTCATCAATACAATTATACTCTAGACGTCCTAAGAAAGCGTCAACTTCGGCATTGATGGAGCAAGAATTAGACGATGAAGATCTATCATTAGATGATGACATTGATGATGATGATTTGAAAGATATTCCTAGTGGTAGTGGTGGACTTGAGCTCTTTGATTGTTGAAATTTGAGATGATAAAATTGGTTGTTTAGAGATTCATGGATAGTATTTTGTTTTGTTTGATGATTGAAATTATATTTTTTATGGTATTATATTTCCTTTTATGATTCAAGGCATATGAAGCTTTGAAAATTAATAGGAAGTTGATAATGTATGATTTTTACGGATTTATGATATTTATAATTATATATATATATCTATTTAATTTTATAAATAGTACGCCGCGTTCGCCATTTTGTCGCCATGGCGGGCGCCACATCGCCATGGTGGTATGGCGGTGCCCTAGCGCCGCACCGCAAAAAGGCGCCGTGACAACCATGTTAAAAACAATTTGGACGTACCAATCATCCTTTTGCAAAATGTTGGGATAAGTTTGGAAAGCTTAAATGGGCTGCAGCCTAGCATCCAACCTAGCCCTACACTTTCTAATGTTGTGTCTATTCCCCATGCTGAGTATGAACAGTTAGCATGCTCTGCTATGACCCCCAGTACCTCTTCCTTTGCTACTTCTTCAATAGTTGTCGTCCCTCCCGCTATTGCCTCTGTTACTACCTCTTTTCAGGTGCTTTTAATATGTTTTATAATTCACCTTGGATGTTAGATTCTAGTGTTATTCATCATATTACACGTTTTAAATTCCAATTTTCCTCATTTACTCCTACTTTGTTTCTTGCCCAGTTGGTTGATGGTACGTTTTCTTTTGTTTTAGGTATACGCAGACGTTTTGGTGGTGCTGGGGTTAGCATTCAGTGGTATTCAGAACTTCCTTCTTGTATCATCAAACCATCACCCATTAATACAACACCAACATTACGTCCTGCCACAGAACTTTCTTTAGATAACGTCTTATTTGTTCCACGGTTAGTCTATTTGTTGTTTGGTGCTAAATCAGTTGACACCCCAATGGAGAATGGTTCTAACCTATGGGATATATATTAACGTATACAAGACTTGTTAGGAAGCTAATCTACCTCATCATCACTAGGCCTGACATCTCCTATGATGCTTGAATAGTAAGTCAATTTATGGAGGCACCTCGTGAAGCTCATTAGGAAGCTATTCTTCGAATATTGAAGTACATAAAAAGGGCACCTAACAAATATGATGTTGACTATGTTCGAGATAAGATGATTGGAAATCTAGCATTGGCTATTACAATTATTTGGAGGAAACCTTATGACACAGAGAAGCAAGAAACAACTAACAATAGCTCGATTTAGTGCTGAGGCATAGTATAAAGCAACCGCTCATACGGTAAGTAAATTGATTTGATTGAAAATTTTCCTGGGGGAGCTATGGTTTGATTGCCATGAGCCTTTTATAATGCATTCTCACAATAAAGTTGCAGTTCACATTACAAGTAATCGAGTCTTTCACGAACGAACAAAACATATGAAAGTTGATTGTCACTTTGTTCTTGAGGCAGTTGTAGGCACTAAAAATATGTCTAAAATCAATTAAATATCATGTATTTTGGAAGAAAATAAAATTCCAATAAAATAAATATATGGTATTTAATTATGCACACATGTTAATTTTTGTACAATAAATATCAACCATTAATGCAAAAATCTGCTTAAAATGGAAGATATCGTACAAATATTACGTGCATAAATAGAGCCATAATAAATTTGGCAGCAAAATAAATTAATCTTGTCAATAAATGAAGTATATAAATTAATATCTTCCAAAAAGGGCAATAATATAAAGATTTTGGCGAGAAAGGAAGGTGCACAATCAAATCCGTCAAGAATGGAAAACGGCATCCGATGGAAAATGAAAGATTATAAAATCTTTCCATCCACGTAGCACCATCCGAAAAGGAAGCCAAGGCCGCCCTCTCCTATAAATAAGAGTCATGGCCAGTTCATTTGACACACCGAAGTTGCATCGAGGATTCAAGCAAAGGGGTAAGTCTCTAGACTCTCTCTGTATTGTTCTTCATGTTCTTCGTGTCCTTCGAAGCGTTTTTCGTCGAAAGTTACTAATTTGGATAAATGATCCAATATTGGCTGACGAATTGATGAAGTTAACGTTATTCGTCGTATGTCCAAGCCGAGGGAAGGATCAAAGCTCTCAAAGCCGTCGAGGAATTCGTCAAAACCAAGGGAAGGTCTTCAAAGTTTCTCTCAAAGCTTCGAGGTGTTCATCGCGTTCTTCATAAAAGGCGCAAACTCGGCCTTCTTCGATCCAAAAGTCAAAGGGACACGCCGCCAAAAGCGTTACGGAGCACCAAATCTACCTCCTCAAAGATCAAAGTCCGGATCGTCGAAATAAGATAACAAATCCAAAGACGATGATCAAATCGCCAACGCGGAGACCAAAGTCCTCCAAAAGCGGCAAAGCCAAAGCACAGGTTAAAGTCGCGGATCGTCTAAAGAAGACAACAAATCCAAAGACGATGATCAAATCGCCAACGCGGAGACCAAAGTCCTCCAAAAGCGGCAAAGCCAAAGCACAGGTTAAAGTCGCGGATCGTCTAAAGAAGACAACAAATCCAAAGACGATGATCAAATCGCCAACGCGGAGACCAAAGTCCTTCAAAAGCGGCAAAGCCAAAGCAAAGGTCAAAGTCGCGGATCGTCTACAGAAGACAACAAATCCAAAGACGATGATCAAATCGCTAATGCGGAGACCAAAGTCCTCCAAAAGCGACAAAGCCAAAACAAATGTCAAAGTCGCGGATCGTCCAAAAAAGACAACAAATCCAAAGACGATGATCAAATCGCTAATGCGGAGACCAAAATCCTCCAAAAGCGACAAAACCAAAACAAATGTCAAAGTCGCGGATCGTCCAAAGAAGACAACAAATCCAAAGACGATGATCAAATCGCCAACACGGAGACCAAAGTCCTCCAAAAGCGGCAAAGCCAAATCAAAGATCAAAGCCTCGGATTGTCTAAAAAAAAAGACATCAAATCCAAAGCTGACGATCAAATCGACCGCACGGAGACCAGAACCCTCCAAAAGCCGGCAAAGTCAAACTGAAGACCAAACCTCTTCGGATCAAAGAAGCCATCGAAAACCAAGTTGGAAAATAAATCGACCCGGAAGGAGAATCAAAGGACCCATTTAGAGAATAGGATCCGCTTTAAATTCAAATCAAATATAATTTATACAAATTTTGTGTTTATTAAAAATAACACAATGTTTTGTCCACAGATTTTTGGCACGCCCAGTGGGACCTCTCTACCTTTCATCTCTCTTTCCGACGAACTCTCAACAACCAATGGCTTCCTACAAGATCAAGACTTCCAACGTTGCGTCAAAAGTTGCTGCTCAAGCCGCCGTCGCCGCCAAAGAAGTTGACGCATCCATCGCGTCCAAAACCTCAAGCGCTTCGACAAATACTGGAATGACAACACGAAGCATGACCAAAAGAGCATTGTCGTTATCTGAAGACACTTCTCTAAAAATCACAGATCAAAGTCCACTATATGAAGAAGACGACAACTTTAAGAGTACTGCCGCACTGTTCACCCCTCAACAAACTGCAAGTCATTCAACCGCATCAAGCTCTGCTCCGGTGATGACTACCAACGCTTCAAATATTGAGGACCCAAAGCTTGTGGATCAAAGTCTGCTTTGCCAGGAAGATCAAAGCTTCAAAGGCACTCTCATGCCACCTACTCATCGGCCAAGTTCAAGTCATTCGACTACATTAGCTTTCGCTCCGGTGATGACTATCAATGCTTCAAATATAGAAGAACAACTTGCAGCATTGGCCAAAATCATTGAAGGGATGTCTCAACACATACAACAACAAGACGCCCTCATTGAAAAACTTATCACAAAGCTGGACAAGCCTGAAGAAGCTGGCCATGCAACCGAAAAGCAACCATCTTCCCCAACGGTCCAAAATAAAACGGCAACATTTGTGGAGCAACATCATGGAAAAGAAAAGGTGGCGGAATCAAATCTATTCAAGGATTATCCAACTCTTTCATCCATATATCCCAACTTGACAAATACATCAAGGGGGCAATCAAAAGAGAATTCGAAGGGAGTTCAAGGCCGACGCACACTTACGCAAGCCTTACACTGCAAGGATTGACGCCCTCAAAATGCCAACGGGCTATCAACCACCAAAGTTTCAACAATTTGACGGCAAAGGCAACCCAAAGCAACATATAGCGCACTTTGTCGAGACATGCAACGATGCTGGAACATATGAAGACCTCCTAGTCAAACAATTTGTGCGGTCACTAAACGGCAACGCCTTCGATTGGTACATTGACTTAGAGGCTGGTTCTATCGACAATTGGGAACAGTTAAAGCACGAGTTCTTGAATCGGTTCTACAACACAAGGAAAACCGTCAGCATGACTGAACTCATCAACAGCCGCCAATGGAAAGACGAACCAGTAATTGACTACATCAACCGCCGGAGAAATCTAAGTCTCAACTGCAAAAACCGTATGTCCGAGGCTTCCGGCATAGAAATGTGCATTCAAGGGATGCAATGGGGCTTGAAATACATCCTAGAAGGGATCCGACCCCATACTTTTGAAGAACTCGCCACTCGCGCTCATGATATGGAATTGAGCATGATGTCTAGTGGAATGTATGAGGACCGCCTACTGAAGATTTCTCAGATGACGAGAAATACAACACTTCAAATAGTGGGGGCAATCATACCTACAACACTCCTGGAAACGAGGATAAACTTTCTACAATCTCCTGAAAACGAGGATAAACTTTCTACAATCTCCTAGAAATGAGGATAAACTTTCTTCAATCTCCTGGGAATGAGGATAAACTTTCTAGCAAGACTCCTTAACACGAGAATAAACTGTTTAACAAAAACAAACAAATTCAATTTGTTTTGAACTACATTATGACTTGATTCCTTAACCGGATACGTAGGCAACTTGGAATATAACTCCAAGTCCAGTCAATTATGCCAAAAAAAAAAAAGAAAAGAAAAACCCTAAAAAATAAATTGGGCAAAAAAAAAAAACAAAAAGGAAAAGAAAAGCCCTAAAAAATAAATTAGGCAAAAGAAAAAAAGTCCAAAAAATCGGGCTTAAAAAAAACCAATTGGAAAAAAAAATCTCGTCAAAAAAAAAGGAAAAAAGAAAAAACCCTTTGAAAAAAAAATATTGGCTAAAAAAAAAATCAAAAAATGATAGCCATAAAAAAAATCAGTCAAAAAATAAATTGACTTATGTTTCGAGACTCGTTCACGCCATAAACGCTTTGCGTCGGCTTAAACAAGTCTCGATGGGGCATTTTGTAGACACTAAAAATATATGTCTAAAATCAATTAAATATCATGTATTTTGGAAGAAAATAAAATTCCAATAAAATAAATATATGGTATTTAATTATGCACACATGTTAATTTTTGTACAATAAATATCACTTATTAATGCAAAAATCTGCTTAAAATGGAAGATATCGTACAAATATTACGTGCATAAATAGAGCCATAATAAATTTGGCAGCAAAATAAATTAATCTTGTCAATAAATAAAATATATAAGTTAATATCTTCCAAAAAGGGCAATATATAAATATTTTGGCGAGAAAGGAAGGTGCACAATCAAATCCGTCAAGAATGGAAAACGGCATCCGATGGAAAATAAAAGATTATAAAATCTTTCCATCCACGTAGCACTATCCGAAAAGGAAGCCAAGGCCGCCCTCCCCTATAAATAGGAATCATGGCCAGTTCATTTGACACACCGAAGTTGCATCGAGGATTTAAGCAAAGGGGTAAGTCTCTAGACTCTCTCTGTATTGTTCTTCATGTTCTTCGTGTCCTTCGAAGCGTTTTTCGTCGAAAGTCACTAATTTGGATAAATGATCCAATATTGGCTGACGAATCGATGAAGTTAACGTTATTCGTCGTATGTCCAAGCCAAAAGAAGGATCAAAGCTCTCAAAGCCGTCGAGGAATTCGTCAAAGCCAAGGGAAGGTCTTCAAAGTTTCTCTCAAAGCTTCGAGGTGTTCATCGCGTTCTTTATAAAAGGCGCAAACTCGGCCCTCTTCGATCCAAAAGTCAAAGGGACACGCCACCAAAAGCGTTACGGAGCACCAAATCTACCTCCTCAAAGATCAAAGTCCGGATCGTCGAAAGAAGACAACAAATCTAAAGAGGATGATCAAATCGCCAACGCGGAGACCAAAGTCCTCCAAAAGTGGCAAAGCCAAAGCACAGGTCAAAGTCGCGGATCGTCTAAAGAAGACAACAAATCCAAAGACGATGATCAAATCGCCAACGCGGAGACCAAAGTCCTCCAAAAGCGGCAAAGCCAAAGCAAATGTCAAAGTGCGGATCGTCTAAAGAAGACAATAAATCCAAAGACGATGATCAAATCGCTAATGCGGAGACCAAAGTCCTCCAAAAGCGACAAAGCCAAAACAAATGTCAAAGTCGCAGATCGTCCAAAGAAGACAACAAATCCAAAGACGATGATCAAATCGCCAACACGGAGACCAAAGTCCTCCAAAAGCGGCAAAGCTAAATCAAAGATCAAAGCCTCGGATCGTCTAAAAAAAAGACATCAAATCCAAAGCTGACGATGAAATCGCCCGCACGGAGACCAAAACCCTCCAAAAGCCGGCAAAGTCAAACTGAAGACCAAACCTCTTCGGATCAAAGAAGCCATCGAAAACCAAGTTGGAAAATAAATCGACCCGGAAGGAGAATCAAAGGACCCATTTAGACAATAGGACCCGCTTTAAATTCAAATCAAATATAATTTGTACAAATTTTGTATTTATTAAAAATAACACAATGTTTTGTCCACAGTAGTCTTAAGTGGACAAGTTATCACTCTATTTACTCCGATACAAGTGGATGATATCCTTACTAAAGAACTAAATGTAAGCGGTTTCAAGAGTTATGTAGCAAGTTGGGAACGAGTGTATATTTACACTCCACGTGAGGGGAGTGTAAGAATATATTCTAGCATTAAATAGAATATATTCTAGTATTAAAAAATTTATATACTCGTATTTAAATTTGATATTTCAATTATAATTTTAAATTTTAATTCAAGTATAACATAAAAAGAATGATATAATTATATTTTTAAATTTTTATTAAAATATAATATATAAATTAATCATTTTTATATTATATTATAGTATTGTATTTATTATTATTATTATTGTTATTAAAGATAAATTGGTAATTTTAATTGATAAAATACTTCTGCTTATTTTAGAAGTTACCCTCAATTTGGTTAAAAAACACTTTTAAGTCGACATAAATCAATGCAAATAGGTACAAAGTGTTTTTTTTAGAAGCAAAAGCCAAAAACACCAGCCAAAAGCCAATTCAAACGGGGCCAAGTTCTTAATTTGTTTTCCTTAAATGTGCATATAGTAGTTATAAGTATTGTACTCAATTTGATTGTAAATGAAATATAGAAATACACCTTTCTTTCTTCCTCTCTTTGACGAATATAATGCTTTAAATGGAGAATAAAAGTACGAGATTATTTTTAGAGATTTTTTTTCTGCAAAAAATGGTAGATTTAATAATAAAAATGAAAAAGTAAGAGAAAACACACATACAAATGAACACAGCCTAGCTTATGTAAATATCATCAAGGTATATTAATTGGCATCGATATCGATAATCACTTTAAATTTCTGTGTTCCAAACATTTTTCAAAATTTTTTCTCATTATCTCTAACAAATTTGGAACATTCAAAATCAGAAATACCTATTGCAAGTATCCACCCATATTTTAACTTTTATCTTCCTCGAAAGACAAGTTACACAGCTTCTAATCAATTTACATCAATAAAGTACAAACAGCAGTACATTAAAAATTTAATAATTCCCAACATTACATGCAATTGTATCTGCACCATCAATTATAAGCATTACATTTTCTTCATTTATGCAACCAAAGCCAAAACCAAATGTACAAATTAAAATACCAACAAAAGTACTACGTGCAAAGAAAAATGTCTTGCAGTGGAATCCAGCAATACTGCTTAAACAGTCAGTAAAGATTTTGCTCAGAACATTGAAATGAAGCCATATAAATTGCTAGAATGGCCAAAACTATGTGGTTGTATTCAATAAGATATACTAAAACACATCATCTTATATTTCATATCCCTTCAATTTCGCAAAGGAGAGGCAGAATGCAAAAAGCATGCTATTGGCGAGAACAGCAGCTTTTCAACTAAAGTCCATAGGATCCAACACACGCTAAAATTCAACTTACTAGATAAAAAAGGTCAATCTACTAAGACCTAAAATTCGAAATGCATTAAGAATATAAAAATAAAAGGAAAAAAAAAAAACTTGCATATTACCTGGAAAAGCAGAAGAAGTATCATTGCGAGTGTAAAAGCGATTCCTGTTACACGCCGCTAACGAGGATGATGGATTGTTATTGTTAAGCCGTTGCTGGAAAACGAAGAGTGAATAGGGCAATCGGCGGCGCATTATGGGAGGGGAATCAACGGAGGCGCTATCCCCGTCGAAATCAGTGCGAGCGCGATGTTTCATAGAATGAGGCGGAACACCGGCGGCGGCATCGATTGCTCGGAGATCTTCTTCGGTGAGGAGATGATCCCAGTCAGCATCTGAATCGTTGAATTGGCTCCCCATTCTCGAATTTGGGGTTTCTTTTCGAATTTGGCATTTTGATTTTTAATCTTTTAATAATGAAGCTGTCAAGTGGGCCTGCCCGACTCCGGATTGGATTGACCCGTTTTAATCCGCGACTCAAACCAGTTAAAGAAAATGAGGTCACAAGCCTGAAAAAGTTTGATTTATGGTGCCTTTAGCATGTACAATGGAAAACAAATAAAAAGCTCCCGGAGTACTCATTTCAGTACAAATTATTACTGAAGTTGCACAATGATTTTTACCGAGAAAGCTGTTTTCTTTATATACAAAATAAAATAGAACAGATAAATTGTTTCAGATCCGTCTGGCCTTGGCTTCCACTTGGCCGCAGAAGAATATAATATATGATTCATTGTGTAGTAAAATTACAATCCTAGCCTTCAAATCAAATGGGATGACTTCCAAAATACATCAATTGTATATGCTCTTAGTACATAATGAAATTGCTGGATTCATTGTTTGTCTTTTCAAATTAGATCAATATATCATCCTTACAATTCGCACAATGATATAAGAAAAAAAAAATTGTAAAAAATTGTTAGAGCAAAAAATAAGAATTGATTATTTGATTAATAAATTAGTCATAAGTAAAATAGAGGTATTTACTAACATAATGCTCACGGAATTTTATTCATAGATTTTTTAATCCGTCTTTTTTTTTTTTAGTGAAACCGATTGATCAATATTTTTCAACTCTTCTTGCATAATAAAATTGATAATATGACAACAACAACGAATATGTAAAAATTAACCACAACCTATAAGCTTGCATTTCAAAGAAAGTTTGTCCCAAAAAAATTTAGTTAACACATCATTGCATAGGCATTATCTAATATAATGGAGAAGATTTTTTTAATTATTAATATTATTATAATTCTCCAACAAGCCACAAATCTTATCATATAAAACAATACTAGAATGAGCCGGTGGCATATAAGAGAAATCGATGATTTTCTTTTATAGCACCCAGTCATTGTCAATATAATACGATGTCAAGCAAATATAACTATCTATGGAATATAAGTCCACAAATCATATATGAAACAAATTCTACCAAAATATGCATGCATTTATTCCTTGAGATGTGATTAAATTATGGCTCTAAGTAGGTGAAAAGAGACCAAAATGCTTCATATTCTATATATTGGAAAGATAACTCATGCTTGATACATCATCTTAAGACAATAAGCTTCCTAAATCGTTCTTCATTAAATTTCCGTATCCTAACACCAAGAATTGTACTGTCAAAGTCTAATAAAGCTTGATCAATATCTTTAAATTCCTTTGGCATTATATTTATCAATGTGGCATTGTAATTTACCTATGTCATGTCTTGAATTGGCCCCAAATAAATGTCTACATGCTTTGCGGATAGATATAATAGTGTAAAGACCAAATTATCTTTAATTTTAGATATAAATGTATAATAAAATGAGGGTAAGATGATCTATAAGTGTAAAAAAAAAAAATATTAGTAGTTAGTGGTAAGTCCAGCGTTACTAAAAAGAGAAATAAAAATCTTTAAATTGAACGGATGAAAATAGAAATATGTAAACGTTAGAAATTGACGGAGGAAGTAACTTGTATCGTTGGTTTTTTAATCAATTTAGTTAGCTTAAAGCACAAATTTTTCATGCACTTTGGAAACAATCACCTTGAAAGTTTGCAAATTTCTCTATGATATTATAAACTTTCATTTTTTCTTTTTTTTTTAAAAAAAATTTTCTTCACTTCTTATCCTTTAACAAATGTGATTGTTCTCCATAATTTCTTTGTAGTTTTTGGGTTCTACGCCAAAATTTTGCCGGAGAAAATTTTTCTGGAAAGTTAAAGTGAAAATTTGCAGTAGCACCACACTCTTGGGTATTCTTCACTGTTGGAAGCAAGATTGTTTTCTTTTTTCTTTTCATTTTTTGTTTTATTTATACCCTTTTTTTTATTATAATAACTTTATAGTTTTCATGATTATTTAGTTTCAATTAAAAGTTTTGAGGTTGAACCTTCCATTTGAGTTCCTCCATCTTAACACGTGGGCATTTTGTGATTAAAAATTTTGATATTTCGAAGGTAATTGTGGTATATACGATGAATAAATATTGCATTCTTTTTATCTCTCTTTTTTATTTATTTATTTATTTTTTTATCTTAATATATTTATATTTTTCATTACATATGGTTAAACATATTTTATAAGTTTTGAAATTCTGAGATTGAATACTCTCTCCCCCTTTGGCCAACACCATTTAAGTATATGGGTATTTTGTAACTAAAGTTTTGATTTTTTGAATGTAAAATTGCAGTTGAAGATAGGTTACGTTCTTTTTATCTTTATTTTATTTTATCGTTTTATTTTAATATTTTATTTCATGTTTATTTATGGTTAAGTAAATTTTACAGATTGTTTTGAAAATTTGAAGTCGAACACTTCCTCCCCCACTTAGTTATCCCAGAAAGTTCTGATTTTGCGAAAGTAAGATTGTGTTTTTTTTTTTTTTTCGATTTTGTTTTATTTTTATTTGTTTATCTTAATCTAATCGTATTTTTGTGATTATTACTCATTAATTAATTTTTACAGAGTGCGAACTACAGTTTAGTGTTTGTTAATATTTCTTTCACTACTAAAAAAATGTAATATTCTCATAAACTTTTGGCGCGTAAAGTATATGGTTCCGTGACAAATTTAATAAATTTTTGCAAAAATATTGCAGAATGAAGTCCGCACTAGATTCTTCATGACTATTGGTATTGTTGCGGAAGACCGCAACAAATTGTTGCAACATTCCGCGACAATATTGAGTACCTATTTGTTGTATCCTTCCGTAACAAAACATCAAACCAAATTATCAAAATTTTCCCAGTATTTTGCTATAAAACATCAAACATTTATTTAATTTTAAATTTAAAATAATAAAATTAAATATTCATATAAATATTTTTTAAATAGTAAAATAAAAAATTATATTAAATTACTTTAATGTCAAGATAAATAGATTACAATGAAAAAAATATTATACAAAAATTTTAATAATACTGATGAGTAGTCAGAATAGTTTCAGCATTATTTTTTGTTTTTATATTCATCATCCTTTGTTGCGACAATATTGTCCACTTCTACTCGCTTTATCGGTCCGACTCTCACTCCCGCTTTCCTCTTGACGTATTTGATAGGGATCAAATGGACTAGCCATTTGGGGATAATATAGCTCTGGTTCGTGAGGAATAAGATTATTGAAAATTTCAAAGTGCGTATGAAAAATTTTGTTACCTACAAGAAAAAAAAAACATTTACAATCTAAATATTAAAAAAAAATCAATAATATTAAAAAAAGAATAAGACAATAATAATACGATTCTGGAAAAAAAAATGATGTTCAGGTGAATCCTTTTGTTTGTTGTTAAATATAGTTGATGTGAAACAAGTCAACCAACTTATGCTCAACTTGATTAAACTCAACTCAAAGTAGTGAACACTTTTATGTAAACCCCGTACCAAAAATACATAGACCTATAGTTTATCAAATAGAACTAAGATCAAGTAATTTCAAAGATGTTTTAGAACTTAGAATTCAAGTATTAAATTAAGCTTTAAAACAAGCAATAAGGCTAGGCTATGCCCATACTTTAGCGCGAGTCAGTTACATAATTGTTAATAAGATACATCATCAAAACTCAAAATATTGCTAGCCATCCTAGTTTATTAGTTTTAGAAATGGCCACAAATCAATTTTTATTCAAGCAAAATTCATCAAACAAATGTTAATGGGAAGCTTAAGTTTTCGACTTGAATGCGTACTAGCTAAGGTATTTTGTATTGAAGAAGTCTAGAAACGTTCCTGCAAGACTAAGGCAACATATCCATCTGTTTCCTGCAAGACTAAGACAATACTATCAAAATCTCAAACACTAATAATCATTATAATAATATGATTCTGAAAAAAAAAAGAAAAAAAATTAAAAAAAAATGAAATTTAAACATGATTGATAGAGTGAAAGAACTTTAAATCAAAGATTAAGCATATGCACAAAATTGATTTAGAAATTTGAATTTTTTTTAATAACATGGAAAATTGATTATTTTTAAATATACTGAAAGAGGATCGAAGTTGCGGCTGAAGAGGAAGAGGAAGGCGGTGGTTGAGGGTGTCGGTTGGCGGGAATGAAGAAGAGTGAGAAGTGACGAGGACGTCCAATCTTCAAGCATTCAAATGCCCGTGGGACCCATCACTCGAAGCCGAGCTCGACAGTTTCAAAAATCCATCACTGCATTGATCATACAATTTTTCATGGAGAATCAATTTAAGGATGATGCTTGGAGACCACTTAGCCTTGACCTGACGCTTCTTCAATGGGATCCGCAAGAATTCCAATTGAAAGATCACGAGAATCGCTAATCATGGAATATTATCAGGGGAATCATCACTTATGGAGAGAATCACTAATCATGGAAGATTATCAAGGGAATCATCATTAATCATGGAAGTATATCAAGGGAATCATCAGTTATGTAGAGAATCGCTAATCATGGAAGATTATTAAGGGAATCATCACTTATTATGGAGGCTTCTAGAAGTACCTTAATATATATTTCCTTTTATTATAAGTTTCCATATAATATAATTCCATATCTAAAACTTCCCTAATTATTTATTTCCTTATAGTTAGACTTACCTTTTAGTTTGTTTCGTTTATTATTTGTTGCATTTTATTTTCCTCAAGGACTTCTATATAAGGTCTTTGCCTATCATTGTAATGACGACCTTTTTTTTACATCTTGAATTGAATTTCACTTTTATAATTTTCTAGTGTTAGGGAGTGATTTCCTCGCATTTAGAATCTCAAATCGGGTCGAGTGATTTCATCGGTTCGTGGCTTCCAATCATTTGCAGTGGGATTTAGCCTATTGTTTGTGTTTTACCTATGGATTGATTTCAAGTCCGAGTCTTATTCTCGTGGTTGGTTATCATCTATATTAATTCACATTCTCTGCACTATCTTTTCTCCTCCATTCTCTTTCTTTTATTCTTATTCTTAATCCATTTATTCTATTAAACTTTGTGGGTAAGAAAATTATATATGGTCATAATTATACGCGGTCGGGCCGTGTCATCTGGTATCTGAGCTAGTTGATACAATCTCTTGATTGATATCACGGTTCTTATTTGAAAAAAAAAGCCAAATAAAAAAAGTCGAAAAAAAAGAGGCAAAAAAATGAAGAAAAAGGCAAAAAAAAAAAAAAAAACGAAAAAAAATTATATCAAAATATTAAGGTATTTGTTATTTACTTCTAGTTCTTGAATCACCTTTTCTTTTATCAAAAAACCAAAAAAAAAAAATCTATTTAGATTATTTGTTTTCTACCTTCATTTTGAACTTATATGTCTTTTGTTTTCACTATTGTTTTGGATTTTTTGGCTATCGTCTTTGGGAGAATTCCATCGATTTGATTTGAGTCCTTTTTGCGAGACGGAGAGGTACATAAGGTGTGGAGTGATACACGAGAGTTCTAGTGAGGTTTTTTTCTTTTTTTCTTTATTCTCTTTCTAATGGTAGGGGGTGAAGTATCCAATTCTCAACAAGTTGATGTACAAGGTCTTCTCAATACCATTCTACAAGAGTTCAAAACTCTTCACCATTCTGGATTGGAGTTGATGAATAATAGGAAAGAGAATCAACAAAAGTTACAAGAGAATCTGACCGTTACCTGAAGCTCAGAGGCGAAATGATGTTCAACCGCATTTGAGGCCAAGACGCAACATCCGGCCCCCACCACCACACAACATTGACGAACCCGATGACGAGGAGTTTGAAGGAAATTGGGAACGACCTAGGCATCATAATAACCATCACCGATGGGATGGAGATGAGGCTATCAACTCGATCAAGTTTCAAGTGCCACCGTTCCAAGGAAAATCCGACCTGAAGCATTTTTGCAATGGGAACGAAGGTTAGAACTAATCTTTGATGTTTAACAATTAACTGACCAACTCCGTGTGGCCGTAATGGAGTTTTCATATTATGCACTTGCATGGTGGGACCAATTAAGCATCAATCGCCGCAGAAATAGGGAGGCTCCAGTGCGTACTTGGACAGAACTTCGTACACTCATGCGAAAGAGGTTTGTTCCCCCTCATTACCATCGTGAAGTATTGCGGAGATTGCAGAGTATACAACAAGGGTCGCGGTCAGTGGAGGAGTACTATAAAGAGGTTGAAACACTTCTTCTACAAGCCGATATCCATGAAGATCAGGAGCAAACGATGTCTAGATTCTCGAATGGGCTTCAAAGGGATATTGCTGATGCGGTAGAGATGTACCAATACGTGGACCTCAAGAAGATGGTACACTTGGCCATAAAGGTGGAGAAGCAACTAAAATCAAAGCGGATACAAGGTAATCCGTTTAAACTTTCTCCAATTGTAGGATTGCCTAAAGCGCCGGTTCCACAACATATCAACAAAGGAAAAGAGGTAGCGGGAGTTGATTCGATGTGCCCTAAGCCGCCAACATACGCCCCAAAGAACACCACCCGTAGCCGAGATGTGTTATGTTTCAAATGCCAAGGCCGAGGACATTTTGCGAATCAATGTCCAAACAAGCGTACTATGGTTCTTACGACCTCAGGTGAGTACGAATCCGAATCAAAAACTGAAGAGGTCAATGAGGCAAATTCCTACAACCAGGAAGCTATAGAATCCATACCGGAGTCCAATATGATGTTAGTCACTCTCCGAGCTCTTAGCACTTTTCCAAATAAGGTTGAAGATACCGAACAACGCGAAAATTTATTCCATGGAAGGTGTAAGATCGCGACTAAGGTATGTAGTCTTAACATTGACGGTGGTAGTTGTACTAATGTCATTAGTGACCTCGCGGTGAAGAGACTTAATTTGAGGATGAATTTGCACCCGAGGCCTTACAAACTACAGTGGCTCAATAACTGTGGGGAAATCAACGTCACCAAACAAGTGTTGGTGGAAATTGAGCTACAAGGTTACAAGGATGAGGTAAAATGCGATGTAGTTCCAATGCAAGCATGTCATATTTTGCTTGGGAGACCATGGCAATTTGACAAAGAAGTTGTACATGATGGCCGCCGTAATCGATGTACTTTCACACATGCCGGACGGACCATAGTTCTAAAGCCGTTGAGTCCTCGAGAAGTAAATGAAGATAAAAAATACTTGTACAAACAGTTTGCCGCTAAAGCAAGAAAGAAAAGGAACCAAAAGAAAGACAACAAGTTGGTGGGCTATGTTGCTGAATCAACTTAATGTGAGGAATCTAATTTGAAGTCCTCCTTAGAATCAACCGCAACAAAAGGTACTCCGCATACAAGTGCATCTACTCTTTCATATAGCCTAACTACCTCACAACCTCTCAAATCTTCATCCTCACCCATAAATACATCTGCCCCGAGCCACTCTCAAATACTCTACCCTTCTACTCAAAAATCAAACACGAGTGTAGTGATTCTGGGTGAAACCAGCTGGAATCTTAAACACGAGAGTGAGAGGTCTAATCTTTTTATGTGTAGGAAGGAAGCTTTACGCTTAGAACATGGAGTTCATTGTTTGCTATTACTTTCTAAACCTACTTATTTTTCCATGAATGACTCTAACAAACTTCCATCTAGTTTTTCTAACTTATTGCAGGCGTATGATGATGTTTTTCCTGATAAAGTACCCCACGGTTTACCACCCAGTTGTGGAATTGAGCACCAAATTGATTTTGTCCCTGTAGCATCAATTCCTAATCGGCCAGGCTATCGAGCCAACCCGGATGAGGTAAAAGAAATACGAAGGCAAGTGGAGGATCTAGTGAGCAAAGGTTGGATTCGTGAAAGCCTAAGTCCTTGTAATGTACATGTCCTATTGGTACAAAAAAAAGATGGAGGTCGGCGCATGTGTGTGGATTGCCTAGCCGTCAATACTATAACAGTTAAGTATCGTCATCCAATTCCTAGATTAGATGACATGCTTAATAATTTGTGTGGTTCTGTAATTTTTTGAAAAATTGATTTAAAAAGTGGCTATCACCAAATTTGGATGAATCAAGGTGATGAATGGAAAACTGCCTTCAAGACTTCTTTTGGTCTATATGAGTGGTTAGTTATGCCATTTGGACTTACCAATGCCCCAAGCACATTCATGCGATTGATAAATCATGTTTTAAGGAATTTTATAAATAAGTTTGTTGTAGTATACTTTGATGACATACTTGTTTATAGTACTTCTATTGAAACACATGTTGAACATTTGCAAGCAGTTTTAGATGTTTTACGGGCTGAGAAGTTATATGCTAACTTGAAAAAATGCGACTTTTGTGTTGACAAGTGCAACTTTTTGGGTTTTATTGTAGGAAAAGATGGAGTATATGTAGATCCTGCGAAGGTTGCAGCCATCCAAGAGTGGCCTACACCTACTAGCGTACGTGATGTCTGCAGTTTCCATGGCTTTGCAAGTTTCTACCATCGATTTGTGCGGAACTTCAGCACTATTGCAGCACCCTAACTGCAATTACCAAAAAAGAGGATAAGTTTGAGTGGGGAAGTGAACAACAAAATGCTTTTGATACTTTGAAATCGAAACTTACATGTGCACTCGTACTTGCTTTACCTGATTGTTTGAACTTGATTGTGATGCCTCTGGTGTAGGTATTGGCGCCGTCCTCTCGCAAGAAAAGAAACCCGTTGCATTTTTCAGTGAAAAGCTACATGGCGCTGCGTTGAATTACTCAACCTACGATAAGGAATTGTACTCCTTAGTGCGGGCGCTGCAAACATGGCAACATTACTTACGTCCTCGTGAGTTTGTTGTGTACATTGATCATGAATCCCTCAAGCATATCAAATCCTAAAGTAAGTTGAGTACGAGAAACATCTGATGGATCTCCTTCATTGACACCTTCCCCTATGTTGTTAAATACAAAAAAGGTAAGGAAAACATCGTTGCGGATGCATTGTCACGCAGGTATGCACTTGTTACCACACTTGAGTCTAAGCTATTAGGTTTTTCGTATTTGAAAGAATTATATGCAACTGACCCTGATTTCTCCGATTTATTTGCTAAGTGTAATTTTCATGCATTTGAAAGGTATCATGTACATGAGGGGTATTTGCTGCGAGAAAATAAATTGTGTGTACCTAAATGCTCTTTGAGAGAACTGTTGATTTGGGAAAGTCATTCGGGGGGTTTGATGGGACACTTTGGTAGGAACAAGACACTTAACTTGCTGCAGGAACATTTTTTTTAGCCACGAATAAAAGCCGAAGTTGAAGCCGTAATTCGTCGGTGTACAACGTGTCTCTCGTCGAAGTCTACTGTTCACCCACACGGTTTTTATACTCCGCTACCTATTCCTGAATCACCTTGGGTTGATATTTCTATGGATTTCATATTAGGTTTGCCTAGGAGTAGGTCTGGTAAAGATTCAATAGTTGTTGTGGTTGATCGATTTTAAAAAATGACACATTTTATTCCATGCACAAAAACCACTGATGCTTCGCATGTTGCTTTATTATTTTTCAAAGAGGTTCTTAGATTGCATGGTGTTCCAAGATCCATTGTTTCTGATAGGGATTCTCGATTTTTAAGTTATTTTTGGAAAACACTTTGGGCTAAATTAGGTACAAAATTAATGTTTTCCGCATCACACCACCCACAAACTGATGGTCAAACAGAAGTTGTTAATCGAACTAGTGGGTAGCTTGTTACTTGCCTTAGTTAATGGAATTTGAAGAGTTGGGAAGAATGTTTAGCTCATGCTGAATTTGCATATAACCATACGATTCATAGCTCTACGAATTGTTCTCCATTTGAGGTTGTTTACAGTTTTAACACATTAACTCCTCTTGATCTTATGCCATTGCCACGCAATGAGCACGTTAGTTTTGATGGCAGAAAAATGGCTGAATTTGTACAACAACTTCATTCTCAAGTTCGGGATAACCTACGAAAGGTAGCTGATAATCACGCAAAACAAGCTAACCGTGGGCGCATGAAAGTTGTATTTGAGATAGGAGATTGGGTATGGCTACACTTAAGGAAGGAAAGATTTCCAGAATTGCGAAAGTCAAAACTTACTCCCCGTGGCGATGGGCCTTTTCGAGTGTTGGAATGCATTAATGATAATGCCTACAAACTTGAACTCCCATGTGAGTACCAAGTTCATGCTACTTTTAATGTTTCTGACTTAAGCCTTTTTTATGCAGCGGATGAATATCTTGTTCGGGAGAACAAGAAAGCTTTTCAAGAAGGAGGGAATGACGAGGACGTCCAATCTTCAAGCATTCAAATGCCCGTGGGACCCATCACTCGAAGCCGAGCTCGTCAGTTTCAAAAATCCGTCACTGCATTGATCAGATAATTTTTCATGGAGAATCAATTTAAGGATGATGCTTGGAGACCACTTAGCCCTGACCTGACACTCCTTCAATGGGACCCGCAAGAATCCCAATTGAAAGATCATGAGAATCGCTAATCATGGAAGATTATCAGGGGAATCATCACTTATGGAGAGAATCACTAATCATGGAAGATTATCAAGGGAATCATCATTAATCATGGAAGTATATCAAGGGAATTATCACTTATGGAGAGAATCGCTAATAATGGAAGATTATCAAGGGAATCATCACTTATTATGGAGCCTTCTAGAAGTATCTTAATATATATTTCCTTTTATTATAAGTTTCCACATAGTATAATTTCATATCTAAAACTTCCCTAATTATTTAGTTCCTTATAGTTAGACTTACCTTTTGGTTTGTTTTCTTTATTATTTGTTGCCTTTTATTTTCCTCAAGGACCTCTATATAAGGTCCTTGCCTATCATTGTAATGACGACCTTTTTTTTACATCTTGAATTAAATTTTTCACTTTTATATTTTTCTAGTGTTAGAGAGTGATTTCCTCGCATTTAGAATCTCAAATTGGGTCTTTGGAGTGATTCCATCGGTTCGTGGCTTCCAATCCTTTGCAGTGGGATTTAGCCTATTGTTTGTGTTTTACCTATGGATTGATTTCAGGTCCGAGACTTATTCTCGTGGTTGGTTATCATCTATACTAATTCACATTCTCTGCACTATCTTTTCTCCTCCCTTCCCTTTCTTTTATTCTTATTCTTAATCCATTTGTTCTATTGAACTTTGTGGGTAAGAAAATAATATATGGTCATAATTATATGCAGCCGGGCCGTGTCAAGAAGCGTCTATGTTTATGGGTAAAGGCGAAGAGGAGAAATGATTGTGGCATAAGGATGAATTTTGCAAGGTGCAAGGATGAATTTTTCTATTGAGATTTGCAAGGTGCAAGGGATGAATTTTTCTATTGAGATTTGAGGGGCTAGGATTGGAATGGCGCTGTAATCAATTAGGCTTAACTAATTTAGATTAATAATAATAATAATAATAATAATAATAATAATAATAATAATATAAAAAATAAGAAAAAAAAGGCAAAAAAAAAATATTGAAAAAACGGTGTAAATTATGGGTAAATATTTTAACAAAGAAAATACTTATTAATTAATAGTAGTATGTAAGTATGTTTGTATTTTTATAATTAATAAAATGTATTTTCTATTATGTAAAATTTTTGATAGGGATATTTTTAATTAAATAATATATCAATATTTATAAATTTCGATTTATTGTAAAATTTCAAAGACACAATTAAAATAAAAAATAATTGATTGAAGTCACCATATCAAAAATAAATTACCCGTAAATAAATCATTGGAGTGATAATTTTCTATTTGATACATTAGTCTACTATTCATCTGAGTTTATGTCATCGTAAACATTATCATTTACAAAAATCGTCTGACTATCTGCTAGTTTGAATCGCTCATTCATATTGGTCCAAAATGACATTCCTCCAACTTGGTCAGACTGAAAAATAGATTCATTTCATTGTATTTCAACAATATTTTATGGTCGAATACACATAACAACTTGCCAACAAAACCACTTGTTGCATTCGGATAATTCACATACTAATATTTTCAATGATTAAGTTCATACACACGACTATTACTAATTAAATTTTTTTTTTATTAAAAAATACTAATATTTATTTTTAAAGGTTATATTAGGAAAAATAAGGTTATATATATTTTTTATTTTGAAAGTTAATATTTAAATGATAATACTTAAAAACTATCAAATAATAAGACTCCATTTGGATTGGTTTCTGGCAGAAGCTTTTGGCTTCATTTTTACCGTCGAACTGTTTCCTGCTTTTGGCATGTGCTTATGCTTTTGCTTTTGGGTTCTATTTATTTTTTTAAGTTAATTCAGACGGACCCCTAAGTCCGTCACAAATCTTATAAATTATTAATAATATTATTTAAAAACAATAAAAAAATATATTTTTTTCTTCATATATAATTTTCAGAATAATGTCTTATTAAAAAAATTTATGATCAAAAAATAAAAAATAAAATATTGTTACGAAATGCCGCAACACAATTAAAAGTATAAATAAAACATTGTTGCAGAAAACCACAACAATATTTAAGAAATATTTTATTAAAATTATTGTCACGGACAACCACAACAAATTTAAAAGATTAATTATAAAAAATTAAAATTAAAAAACAAAAGCATTATAGGGTACGGAAACAAAATTTTTATTTAAAACTATTGTCGCGGAAAGTTGCAACAAATTTCACTATAAGAAAAAATGATTTTTGTAACAAAACTTTTTTGTCTCTAAATCTACTTTTTCCGTTACTAATGACATTAGAGACGGAAATAGAAATGGAATTACGTTAGCTACGTAAACTTTAGAGACAGAATTTCGTTACAAATATATTATTTTTTTGTAGTGTTTAGAGACAATAAATTAATTCTTGTTTATTACAAACTTTCCTGACAAATAAAACAATAATTATTATAACAAATATTATTGCAGAAGTCCGCAACAATTAAATTATATATAATTTTACTAAATTTTTGATAAAAATTATGACAATACATTAACCCGTGACAATATCATATTTTTGGTATTATTTGGTCTTTTTTTTTTTTTTAAAAAAAAAAATATGTAAAGATCTCACCCTTACTGACTGTTTATTGGTCCATTGTGATCTTTATTATATGTTGTCATTATTTGATGTCCACCCATAACTTCGACGGCGCACTTATGGTGAGTGTGGACAATGAAGAAGGAAGAGGATGGGAAAACAAACAAGAAAAAAAAAGAATTAATAGAGAAGTGTGAGACTATTGTAGGATTTGACAAAGGAGATTGCATTTATGTTTCAGGTATGTTTAAGGTTCTTATGTATTAAAAGAACGGTTAATTGAAAATAAATACCTAAACTATCAAAACTTTCCTAAAACTCCTCCATCTTATTTTCTTTCCCTGAAATTCTCTCTACATGTATTTATATTTCTTTTATATCCAAATGTCCATTTTTACTCTCCTACAAAACACTAATTCACAAAATTATCTAATCCATTCAAAATATTTAACATGCGCAATACTCTTCTGCCCCAACAGTGTCTATTCGACCACAACTGCCACCGCTGTCGCCACCTCACCGTCGTCTGCTTACCCCACCATCTGCCCACCCTGCCCGAAATAGCTCCCCGTAAAAAATAAATGTATGTTTTAAATTTTGTGTTATTCTCTAATTTTAATTTCATTTTGTAGTATTATTTACTTCTCTATTGTATTTTATATGTTCATATTTATTTATGTAATTATTTTGTTAGGTTATTTATGTTGAAAATATTCAAAATATTATCATAATGTGTTTGCTTGTTTGTTTGTTTTGTTTTTTGTCTTGATTGTATTTTCTTGTCTTAATAATAATTTTGTGTGTTTGTTGAATATAATATATTGGTTTTTTTTATGTCAAAACTTTTTAATTTGTTGAATACATATTGTCTTGTGTTTATAGAAAATTTATGGAGAAAGAAGACAGTAATCGAAGAAAAATACAAAAAATGATTGTTGATGATTATCGCACAATCATTATGAAATGTATTCTGAATGCGGTCAAGTCTTGTTAGTAGGGTCAAATTGTGTGTGGTAATATAGTGTTCATCATTGTATATCTTGTCAATAGTTTATTCTCGTTGATTAAATATTAAACCTGATTTTTCTGTGGTCTTCACTTGTCTTTCAATTTATTTTAGCAGTGCATCTAAAAATTATCTTGAAAAACTGAGAAATTTGTCACCGAATCCACTAAAAAGTATGATATTACCTCTTAAAAAAATATGATGTTACCATCTAAAAGTCACAAAAATATATAGTTTCAAAACTTACTGTGTCATGAGGAAACACAATATGTTTCCTTTAGCTCACGGAAAACAACAAATTTTAGCCAAGAAAATGCCTGTTTATGACAGAAACACAACATGTTTCCGTGGTTTCGCCAAAAACATACATTTTTCAAGTACAAGTACAAGATTTTGAAGGTCAAGTGCAACTTGATTCCTATGTAGGTACAATTTTGAGTTTGTGTAGGTATAATTGCCTTTTATTGTAGATGCAATCTTCCCCGTACTATTTTTTGAAGTGATATCATTGCCTTATCATGTTCGACCAATATTACATGTTCAAATAGTTTCTTCTTGTGTCCTACATGAAAGGTGGAAATGGAAGTAGGTTTTGGGATTGTGAACGTTCATTTGATATGAAAATGACATTATATTATCTTGGATTTTTCTTGAACTTAAGTATATATTAATATATATTATTATATATACAATACTTATAAATAATTTTTATGGATATATATTTATTTACGTATACAATTACATTTATACTTGACTAATATTTATAAACAACACATATATACATTTATATATACAATTACAACTTTTATATCTACATACAATTTAATTATATTGTCTGAGTTTATTATTATTATTATTATTATTATTATTATTATTATTATTATTATTTGTAATTTATGGTATATGTGCTCCTTGTTAAAGTATAGGTACAGTTGTATCCGAATACGGTGAAAAAAAGCCCAAAAATATCGACTTTGATCTCGAAGTACAAGTTTCTTCTAGTATAGGTACAGATGTATGAAGGATCAAGTGCACCCTGATACCAATGTAGGTACAACTTTGGGCTTGTGTAGATACAACTATTTTCTATTGTAGACACAATCTTCCGCGTACTATTTATTTTGAGATGGTTACAACACACACACATATATACATTTATGTATACGTTCATATATATAATTGTATATACAATATTTAAAAATAATTTTTACGAATAGATATTTATTTACATATATATTTACATTTATACTTGACTAATATTTATAAACAACATTTCAATACAATTATAATTTTTACATTTACATATACATTTTACACTTGCCATGATAAAATGATGTTGTATTGTCGGGAATTTTTCTTGTACTTTGTGAGATATGTGCTATTTGTTAAAGTATATGCACGGTTGCATCCTCTGAATATGTATAAAAGTAGCTTTTAAGCCGTTAAAATTAAGATATGTTCGATTATGTGCTACTTAAGATATGTTCAATTTTGTGTTTAGATGAATTTGTATGAAAGTAGCTTTTATAAAAAAATTGTTTGGATGTAATAGAGTTGAAAGTTTTTTTAAACTGTTAAAATTACTCAAAAGGACACGATGTTAATATAATAGTTTTTTTCTCTAAAATATTTATAATTTATTTTTAAATTTTATTAATTATATTAAAAGATTTTAAATTATAGTATAAAAAATATATTTTTAAATTTTAGTTACTTATATTTTAAAATTTTAATCCAAGGATAATATACAAATTAAAAATAAAATTTACAATCCAATATTAAATTATTTGTATTTTAAAATTTTATAAATTATAATAATTTTAGTATAATTAAAAAATTTATATACTCCTATTTACATTTGGTATCTTAATTATAATTTTAAATTTTAATTAAAGTATAACATATAAATTAAAAATAATAATTTAATTTTTTACAAGGTTGCAATTTATATTATATTTTGATAAAACAATAATTTTTATATTATATTATAAATTGTATTTATTATCAATTTTTTGATTCCAAAAGGCTACAGGAACATATTGATTCGCCATGGAAATGGAGTATTGAGAGAGAAGTGAGTTATGCGTTGTGGAAGACGAATAAAGTTTCGTGAGGTGAAGGAGAAGTAACCTTTGGTGGTGGAAAAAAGGTTTTTAAAACTCTTGTGATTTGACTGAAATAGCGTAATGATTATACTGTTGTTGTTGCAAACTTCCAACCGTCACTTCTTGCGCCAATCGAGGGTGACATTTGGAAGTCAGAGGAGGATGGGGCAAGTTGTTGAGTACAAAAGTAAGATTAGGTTTCAACCTAGGAATGATGAATGGGTGGGCCCAGTGGTGGCCTAGTGGTGGGCCTAATCCATTCGGTTGGGTTGGTTGTTAGGGCCCAACTGATTGGACTGTTGGTCTTGCAAACAGTAAACTCATCCGAGCTTATTCCTTGGGGCGATTGGTTACAAAGGTCACCGACGTGGAAGTGGTTGTGGACGGTTCAGATTGGTAACTAACGTGTAAGCAGTTTTAGACGGTTCAACTTGGTAACCGACGTGGAAGCGGTTTTGGACGGTTCAAATTGATAACTAACGTGGAAGTGGTTCTGGACAGTTTAAATTGATACGTATATTAGCAACTCAACTGAGAAAGAGCGGGCATCTTGAATCAGACAAAAATTTCTAGAATCTCATTGGGGGTCATCTTTATTTACTGTTATTTTATATTTTCTTCAACTCTTTGTTTATTGTTTGAGAATTTATAGTTCCAAGCTTTACTGTTCAAGTTTGAAATATATTTATTGTTGAAATTACCATCAACAAATTGACGACCACAGTGGGGGTACAAGGCAAACTTGTTGATCCTACATCCAACGAGCATTTTGTAGAACTCTGTTCTGGTCAAATAGTCACTAGGAACCTCATGGCAGGTTTCTAGTCTCAAAGCCTCAGTACAATTGTTAGGGCCACTTTGACAACACCAACGACTATCCCCAACATGGGGGTCTCCTAAGTACCATTTGAATGGTTAAATGATGTTCACCAAATGAAAAATCAACAAACAACAACCATGCAGATAATGTTGCACGAGCAAGAAAACTTGATATATAATATGCTAGATCAAGCCTTGTCGAGAGTTACACTTCACTCCGCGTCTTCACCTCCAAGAATGTCTTCTTCGTGCCTTTATGCAAACTGCGCAGGGCCGTCATTCGTGGACAACACCATTCCAAGTGCTACAGCCCTTAGTAGGACAGAGAGCGGAAAAACTCCCCTCAATTTTCCAAACAATATCCCTTTGGGGACTCGGTCTAAGCTTTTTCAGACAGGTTTATAGAGGGATGACCGACTTGGAGGTCATCCTCATGATCCCATTCCAGTTCTGGATCATCATCTGTTCATACTGGACCCGTACGATGTCGACACGTTCTGAGGGTCCATTTCGATATAACTCCACAGGTTACCAATCGGCCAGCATATCAATGATTGTTCCCTGAGAGAATCATCAACGAACATCCTCTTCCCAGGAATTATCGACCACTTGACTTTTATGTATTCTCGGGAGAGGATGGCTCTTCTACTATTGAGCATATGAGATGCTTCACGGTTCAGTTGGGGAAAATCGGTAACAATCCATTTCATAAGTTGTAGTTGTTCAGTCTATCCTTGACCAAGACGGTTTTCTCTTGGTTTTTCAACCTTCCACCTAGGCAAATACACACATGGGAAGGATTGAAGACAACCTTTCATGCCAGGTTCTTCAATCTTGTTCCAACAGTGTCTTTAACTGAATTGTTGGAAATGAGACAGATGCCAGAAGAATCTTCTGTGTAGTTTACAGAAATGATCTGATTTATGAAGGACATATGCTCGACTGTAGAGAAATAGATGACCAATTTCGTGGTCCGAAACATGCATGTACGGCTACAAGAGGGACTAACCGCCCATGTGATGTAGAAGATCTAAGTAGTCTAACTTCTAAAGCTGGGCATTTGGAGTCATTATTTAGGGAAAATGATCAGAATTTTCAATGCCATAAGGTTCAACAAACGCCTAGCATGGAAGTAGAAGCATACATCCCAGAGGCCGATCCAATGTTCAAAGCAGAAGAAAGGGCGGCATAGATAGTCAGTGGGAAACTATATGTTTGCCCAAAATTGAAGCTTATCCCGGGAACATAAGGGAAATATCAACTAACTTTTGACAGTTCCAAAGCATATGAGATCTTTGACATCCTCTTGGCAGACGGGAAAATTCGAATTCCTAAAGCATAACGATTGGAAACTAAAGAGAAAATTAAGGGAAGACCTTATTGCGAGTGACATAATTCCTTCACCCACAGTACAAATCAATGTACAGATTTCAGAAAGGAGATTCAAATGGCTATCAAAGTTGTACACTTTAAATATGTCACCTTGAGGGTAGAACAACAACCGTTCCCCAAAGTGACAATGGCTACAATTGGAATTGCTCTAAATAGAGGATTACAAAGGAAGGCAAGTCCAGAGGAAAGCTAGAAGGAAAAATTCAAGTTGTGTAAAAACCGAGTTGCAGAGAAATGGGATTGCCCCGATGAAACTTATGAGGTGGAACTCAAAGATTAGGTTTTCGTACGAGACCGGTCAACAAGGAAACCCTATCCGATCAATGATAAATTGAGTCAAAATAAGAAGTCATTTCCATTCAATATTGATCCTCGATTTTCAGGTATGAATCGTACTTAGATTTGTAATGCTAAACATAGATATGCTGCTAGACATGGTCTTTGTACCAATGGGAAAAGACCTCTTACTTCGGATACTCTTACAAAACATAGAACTATCCAAAAAAAGGATCAAGAGAGGCCTATCAAGAACGCGAGGTGTTACAGGTGTCAAAACTGTAATAGAATCAATATTGATCCAGTCATAAGGAAGGCCGTCGAGAAAGACCGGCGTGAAATACGGTTCGGTTCCTTCTCGCCAAAGGAGATTCAGTCACTTATGGAAGAATGGACGAACATAGTCATCAGGAACCCCCTTTTAAGGTTGGAATGTCAGGATTGTATTGACAACAAGAGAAACCGACATGGGAGGAACCGATTTGGGCTAGTTTGTTTCATAAGTATGTCGCAGAAACCGAGTGGGTAGAGATAACAGATTCAGATCTATCAATGAAAACTCCCCCACCAATGATTTTTTCTCCTATGCGGGAAGGGACGGTTCCCCAACTGAAGCCCTTGTATATCAATGCTCATATATGTGGTAAGCCGGTCGGTAAAGTATTTAGCGACAATAGGGCAGTCTTTAATGGTATGCCTTTAAAGACACTCAAAAGATTGGGCAAAGAAGTTTCCGATTTAGCACCGGTCGACATTGAAATGACAATTTTTACGGGTGAATCGACTAAACCAGAAGGTATGATGGTCGCTCCACTAGAAGTGAGACCAAAAATAATATCCACTGTCTTTTTCATGGTAGATGCAAATACCACATATTCAGTACTTTTGGGAAGGGATTGGATTCATGCGTCCCAATGTGTGCTGTCATCCTTGCACCAACATCTGATGTTTTGGGAGGGTAACCAGGTTTCTAAAATGGAAGCCAGTGACAACCTGTTTGGTGTTTCAGAAGCCGTGCAGGAATCTGTACTTTATTCAGGGTATATTCCACCAATCTCGCAAATTGCTTTAGTTAGTGAGTACCCATGGCGAGCTGCAGATTCACCAGCCAAGGGTATGTGTTTTTCTGATAGAAAAATTCTCTTATCTATATAATGGCTTTCCGATAGCCAAGGCACTGTATTTATTTCAATTTTATTATCGAAGGTACTAACATAAATGAGTTCAATATGATAATTAATCAGTATTATCTAGGGCAACTATTAGATAGGTTGCAAGGTGTACGTGGTATGGTAAAGGTCGAGCAATTTCGATGGCCAGACTTGTTCAAGAAGACAAAATCATTGTTTACAACTCAGGATCCCTTTATTGAGCATAATATAGGAACCAATTAGGTTCTAAAAATGGTCAGAGTAAATGGTTTGTTGTCCGGACAACAACATGATTGGATGTTCGATCTGATTCGAAGTAATACAAATTGCTTAGCATGGGATTATTATAAAATGCCCGGTTCGGAGAAAAGTTTGGTGGAGCATAGGTTACCCATTGAAGCGGGGTTCAAGATATTCAAACAGCCGCCTCGACATATTAGTCTTGAAGAAGAGATTGAGAAGTTCTTGAAAGTTGGGTTTATTCGGCCATGTAGATATGCCGAATGGCTGGAAAATATTGGAAAAATGGAAAAAATTGGATCTGGATTGATTTTCGTGATCTCAATTTAGTGACTCACAAGGATGAGTATGTCATGCCTATGGCCGACGTGTTGATTGATTCAGCCATGGGACATCCGATTTTTACTCTAATGGATGGATATGCTGGTTATAATCACATTTTTCTGGAAGAGGAAGACATTCCCAAAACAGCCTTCAGATGCCCAAGGGAGTTAGGGATATATGAATAGACGGTCATGCCTTTCGGGTTGAAAAATGCAAGGGCAACATACCAACGGGCGATGAATGCTATTTTTCACAGTCTCATTGGCGAATCAATGGAAGTCTATATTGATGACGTGATTGTCCAGTCGACTGATTTCGAAAGTCATTTGGAAGATTTAAATATGGCTTTTTAGTGAATGAAGAGGTATAACTTAAAGATGAACCCAACTAAGTGCGCTTTTGGAGTGTCGGAAAGGAATTTTTTAGGTTTTCTTGTACATGAAAGAGGTATTGACATTGATGCAAACAAGACCGAAGAACTCTTAGAAATACAACCCCTCAGGTCGGTCAAGGAGGTTCAAAATTTACTGGGCAAGGTAAATTATTTAAGAAGGTTTATTACCAATGTTGCAGGAAAAATGAAGCCTATCACGAAATTACTATGGGAAAAGACTCCTGAAATTATTTGGGGGACCGAATAGCAAAAGGCCTTGGAAGCCATCAAGACAACTTTAGCTGAACCGCCCGTACTGATGCCCCTACGGGGAGACCGATCTCTCAGATAATATTTATCAAATACTTATGAGGAGGTGAGTTGTTTTTTGGCACAAGAGTGGGAAGATGGTAAAGAAAGAGCTATTTATTACTTGACCAAAACGCTTATTGGGCCTGAGTTAAATTATATCATGCCTGAGAAGATATGTTACTCATTGGTGTTCGCCTGCACTAAACTGGAGCATTATTTACTCCCCATGGAGGTTGAAGTCATTTCCAATGTAGATTTGATCAAGTTGATTATACAGAGACCAACCATGCAAGGAAGATTAATGAAATGGGTAATCAATTTAGCTCTATTTTGATTAACATACAAGCCATTAAAGGTTGTCAAAGGATATGTGGTCGCTGATCTCTTAGTAGAATTCATGAGGGAACAATAAGAAAACACGAGGCTCATATCATATGTGAGTACACGAACATGGTCTATGCTCTTTGATGGGTCTAGTTCAAGGGAAGGATTGGGAGCCAGTGTGATTCTGGAAAGGCCTGATGGTCATACGATTAAACTGCAACTGCAATTGGAAGCAATGACTCATAATTATGCCGAATATGAGACTTTGATTTTGGGACTAGAAGCTTTGGTTGCTAAGAAAGTCCAGTCGATGGTAATACATGGGGATACACAGCTGGTGATCAATCAGGTGATAAAAAGGTATGCTTGCAATTTACCTCATTTACGACGATATAGAGCTTTGGTGTATCGTTTGTTATTAAGAATTTCAGAAGTGGTTATTGAGCATATTCTAAGAGATGAGAATCGATATGTCGATGATCTGGCTCAAAATGCTTGCAAACGGATGTCATGTGTGGCTATGTAACATCAGCAAAAAAGTAGACGAGGTGACCGATTGGAGGGTAGGTATCATTGCATAAATGGAAGAGCCGAGTTCGACTGCACCTGTAAGTATTCGATTAAAAGCATTACAATTCCAGCTTGTCGAAGGAATTTTATACAAGAGAACATTTGAGGGTTTGTTGTTGAGGTTTCTGGGACCAGAAGAATCATTGGAGATTATGTGATAAGTATATAGTGGGGTATGCGGGGCCCATCGGGCAGGTTTAAATATGAGGTGGGCTATACATCGTATGGGATTTTTTTGGCCAAGAATATTCGAGGATTGTATTAAGTTTGCTAAAGGCTGCCAGGAGTGTCAGAGATATGGGCCATTGAATGTCTGCCAGCTGTTGATCTGCAGACATCGACCAAACCATGGCCATTCAAAGCGTAGGCGATGAATCTTATTGGTAAAATTCATCTAGTTTCTTCAAAGCATCATTGTTTTATTTTGGTTACAACTGATTATTTTACCAAGTGGGTTGAAGTTGTCCCTCTGAAGAACGTGACATAAAAAGAGGTGATTGAGTTTGTGGAAAACTAAATTATTTATTGATTCGGAATTCCACATACTATTATCACGGATCAGGGTCTAGCTTTTACTGGAGAGAAATTCACTTCATTCTTGGTTGGCTTCAATATTCGGTTGTAACATTCATATCCTTATTATCCGCAAGCTAACGACCAAGCGAAAGTAGTGAACAAGATTGTCATTGGCATTATAAAGAAGATGATTGGTGAAAATCCAAGAAAATGGCAGAATTTGCTGCCCCAAGCTTTGTGGGCACATCATAATAGTAGAAATTCAGCTACGGATTTTTCACCTTATCATCTTACCTTCGAGTGAGATGTTGTCTTACTAATTGAGTTTCAAGTGCCATCGGTCTGTATTGCTAATACTATGTCAGAATTTGACGAAGAGTACCAAAAAATTATGATGCAATAGTTGGAAGACTTAGATATTATCCGGATAAAGGCAATTGATCGAATGGTGAGGAAAAGTGAAATGCAGGCCATACATTATGGTAAAAAAGTGCTCTATAGGACTTTCAAGGAATGTGATTTTGTTTGGAAAACTATACTGCCGACTTACAAAAATGTAGATCAGTTGGGGAAGTCGTCTCCCAATTGGGAAGAACCTTACATAGTTTACAAAGAAATTGGAAATGCAGCATTCATTATTATGGACCAGGAAGGGAAAGTGGTACATGATAGCATTAGACGCAAAATATCTGAAAAGGTATTTTTCTGCCTTTTCAGGTTACAATGCATGAATGGCTAGCAAGTTATTTTGAACCTGTCAAGGGTTCAAACCCTCTAAGGGTTTATTCGTCATTTAAACCCTTCAAGGTTATTCGTCATATGAGAGGGTGATGCACGAGTGCTTTTCCTTCTCCAATCTAGAATCTTCATCCCAACCTGAGGATACCAGTTCTAGTTCTTCATCCAGGAGATCTTTAAGGTTAGATCTATATCGATCCTATTGTTCCTGCATCTCTTCCAAGTCTTGTTCAGTACGAACTTTCATATCTTGTAAAGATTGGTGTTCCCGATCTACCAAAACACATAATCGAGCAAATGATGATCTATGTTGGGAGAATATGTTGTTCTAGCTCATATCAAGTAGGATTGCAATGACGTGATGTTTTATCAAGTCCGTATGATAATCAAGATCAGAAAAATGAATAAGGATATCACTCAGTGGTTCATATGCAATGGAGATACGTTCCATTGGATGAATTACACGATGCATTGTTTTCCTGGCTCTTGGAGAAAATTTAAATTTGAAATCCAATTGTTTGAGTACTTGAATTAGGTCATTAGCATAGCCACCAACAGGGTGTGGACCTACAAAGAATGATTGCAAGGAACTTTCCCAGTTACTGGATGGAACATGGATACGAGGAGAAGTCATTCTAGCTAGGAGATGAAAGAGGCTTGGTGAACCATTGTTAGACAAGTGTGGTTTATTTATTGATGAAAAGTTAGGAGTCCGGATTTGGTTTGTGGTGATTAATTGTGCAAGGTGCTTTGATCCATGAACAGAGGCATGTTTGTTGGGTCAAAACAAAAATTTTATTACTTAAAATCAATTTATATGTGTGACAATAACAAAGTATCTAGGACAGTTTGGAGGTTGGTCCTTTTTTTTTTTGACCGAGTTGCCCGACGTTGTCGGTAGACTATTTGATGCTCATGGATTAGCCTTGAACGAATGGACGCTTGCAGTTTTTCATACAAGGTCGTTCGGCTCTGTCGATAATCGGAAATCAAACGTCTCTCTTCTTTGATGCAGCCGTCCAGAGTGGTTTGTTCTCTCTGAATATTCTCCAGATCTTTTTGTAGACACTCTAGTTCTATCTGTCTCATGTTTATATATTCGTTTAAGACGCTTTGAGCTTACAAGAGACCGTTCAGCCTCGTGTCCGCTTGATTGAGGTTCTCATTGGTTTTTAACAAGGATGCCTCGATGGCAGCGGAATCACCCTAAGACAGAGGCTGAGATGGGCCGACTACTGGACTTTGGATCACTGGAAGGTCGGCTTGGAGTTCGGTGATCCGTTCCATCAGCCGGTGCAAAACTAGAGCGGCTGCCGACTTGGTAGGATGCTGAATCAACAAGTCGATCATGACTTGAGCCAAAGCTTGAAGATCTTCAGGCTTCAAGTCAGCAAAGGACAATGTTGCATATCAGGCCATGACTGGTCGGGCGGTTTCTGGAACTGGCACTCGGGAGATGAAGGATAGATCGAGATTATACTGCCAAATAGAAATATTGGTTAGAGTTCAGAATATCATCGAGAAATTTGAGAGGTATGTTGAGATATCTATCTGACCCTGGACGGCGGTCACCTCGGAAAGAGCCAACACTGAGGGGGTCCATGGGGGAACCAATGGAGGCAGCCCCCAAGGTACCCACATCCCAATGCCAGACTCTTCCCCAGCGGGAAGTTGGTTGGGATCGGCAGCGACTGCCTCGGAACCCTATTTTTGTCATTGAAAGGTTAGTAGTCTGGGGACTAAAATTTTAAAGTAGAGGTTAACTCACTACTTCTTCCAAATTATGGTTAATGGAAGTTTCCCCCAAGGTGGAAGACGATAGCTCTTCGATAACAACCCGGGGCCGGTCGGCTTCAGGAGAGTCTGTGAGTGGAAGGTCGGCCGCTGGTTGACCGGTCTCGGAGACAGGGGCCCAACTGTCATAAGGTCTATAGTCGGAGGGTCGGCTTTAGAAGAGTCTACGGCTGGACTGGTTGACTAGCCTTGGAGGGGCAGGCCGCAGGGGGACCCAAAGACGGGGGCCCAACCGTCGGAAGGTTTACAATTGGAGGGTTGACTTCAGGAGAGTCTGCGGCTGGAGGGTCGGCCGCTAGTTGACCGGCCTCAGAGGGGCCAGCCACAGGGGAACCCAAAGACGGGGGCCCAACCGCCGGAAGGGCCTCGGCTGGAGGGTCGGCTGTTTGTGGCTGGTCGGTTAGTGGCTGTTCGAGATAAGCTAGCAGTGTTGGTCGGATAATCATAATGTTTTGAATCTGAAAAATCATCAATTGATTGATTAGGTAAATTTTAATACAATTAAAGATTGTGGGTAAGACAATTTTTACTGGGTTCGGCGGCAACACGGTTGTATATCGGGGTTCGTCGTCTGTGAGGGTTTTTGCCTCCTGGTCAATTCCTCTCTCCGACCAATCATTGGAAGTTCGCCATGGGGTTGGGTAGGAAGTGGTTCCGGCCTCGATACCTGCAATGAAACTTATGGTGATTGGAATACCCAAGCGATCGAGATTTTATAATGAGAAGAAAAACAAGTGTTACCAAGGTTTCTTGGTTGGTTGGTTGGCTGAACTGCAAAAATAGTCGGTTGAGCTGCGGCGGCGGTTGGTTGGTGTTGTTGTGGTGGTAATGGTTGGCCAAGTGCAAAGATAAGAATGGTTAGAAAAAATAAATAGTGCTTGATATAAATTTTGAACTTACTAAAGCCGCTGCATATATGAGGTGGCATCCAGTGACTATCAACTGGAAGAAAAGCAAGGTATTCTTCTACTGCTTGGCGGTCTACAAGGGTGGTCTGTGTTGGTGTAGGTTGGGTTGTTGTTGTCTTCTTCTTCTTCTTTAGGATTTGGGCAATGAAATGAACAAGAGCAATGCTTCCTCTTCGTCTTTAATTCTCTCTCCTGCATTCAACAATCAATATATTAGCTCATTAAACATGTTAGTAAAGTCAATTATATTACCTCCTTCCTCCATCTTCAAAGAGTGTAGATCCATCTTCATAATCAGGCGGTTAGTCAATATCTTCATAGTAAATTTACTCTCCAAAGTATCTCACAACCTCTTCGGCGATGTTTCCTTCAACAGGGTAACTTTATCTATGAGGTGAGTGCCAATCGAATCATGTTAATAGCCTTTTTCCGGATCAAACTCCAATCACCTTTTTTTATACCTTCTGACTTTACATCTTCCAAGGCAATATCAAGACCTTGTTGCACCAAATAGTCTTGAATTGTGCTTTGTCATATAGTAAAATCACTCTTTCCATCAAAGAGCGGAACCTCATATTTCAAAGTAATAGACATAGTGCTTAATAACTCTCTAATAAACAAGCACTTCCAACAACCAAATAAACTGAGGCTCAAAAATAAAACCAAGAAGTCAAATCAGGTAGAACTGACCTTTCTGGCAGAAATCTGGTGTGTTGCCAGAACCCGCTGCGGAACTGCAACTTGGTCTGCTGGTGTGCCGTCAACTTCTCTTGAAACACCTCTTCTTCTTTATCTTCTCCCTTCACCAAGACCTCGCTAAAAATGACCTCGCTCTGATACCACTTGTTGGGAACACACACAAGGAAAGAGAGAGAAAGCCAAATAGCAAGACACAAGAATTTAATGTGGTTTGGTCTCACAACAGACCTACATCCACGATCCTAAAACGGGATAATCCACTAAAATATTTATTATAGTTTTTGCACAGACAAAATTATAAAACCCTCATCATAACAACTCACCAAATTTCAATTTCACTCTCTCTGATTTCTAAAGAAAAAAGGTTTGTTGTCGTCTCTTAAAGCAAGACCCAAATGGGTCAATTTATAGGAGCCAATGCCCCCACATTTTTATCACACTTCCGATGTGGGACATGGAAAGTTACACAACGGGTCAGTCCGATGTTTATGTTTTTGTTTTTGTTTTTAACATTGCTATATGCTTATTTAGGATATGGTCCTACAACAAGTTGATGGATATTTTTGTTGTTATATATTTCAGGATATGTTATTTACTTTCGTATGTCGTTACAATTTTGCAACTAATATGTATTCATAAATGTGTTTATGAAAGTCATTTTTCGTCATACTAGCATAGGTTTTTTGTGTTTATATAGGTCATACCCTAGTCATTGTTAAAGTGTTTTTCACGGTTGTTACGGTGCCGAATACCCCACTTATACTCCGAAAGAATGTCGGAGCGAAGATCCTCGGTGAGGTACTCGAAGAAGATAACAAGAATGTACATATTTTTTTATTAGTTGTATTCTTTTGAGAATTAAACGATTCAATTGCAATAATATATTCTTGTTCATCTTGGAAATTCATTGCAATTGGTTCGCCGCCTCTTATTGCCTCATTTTTTATTCCACAATCAATGTGCTTGGTCGTCCGTCATTTTCGTTCAGAGTTGGTTTTACTATTGTACTGTGGTATGGTACTGGATTGATTGGTGTAGGGCATGATGGCCGTAGTTACTTAGGTAATTACTTTTTGAATTTGGGAATAGTATATTAGGTGGATGTTAGATTGGTGTAGGGTATGATGGCTGTAGTGGAGATGCTTTAAAGTACTTTTGACGATTAATTTTTTTCTTTTGGAATGTCTATGAACATTGTTGGATTGACGTCATTTTGTCGTGTTCATCAATAATTTTGGATTAATTATTATAAAATTATGCATTAAGTTATTTTTTCATGCAATTGCTTATGTATGAAATACCAATTTTCATTTGTGGTGATGGAAATTTTATTTGACGCTGAGACGGTTTTGTACAATAGTTTTTGTTATGGAAATTTTTTGTAAAAAAAGGTTTCTGGCATGATTTTACTTTAGTTTCGTTTTGTTTTTTTTTTGTTTTAGGAATATATGTCGTAACAAAACGTTTTCTGACAGGATTTATATTTGTTTTGCATTTTTTGTTACAGACATATCTCGTAACAAAAAGATCTCTGACAGAATTTCACTTTTGTTCCGCATTTTTGTTACGGACATATGCCTTCGCAAAAACATGATTGATTCTTTTTGTGTTACGAATTTTTGACCGCTACAAAAAGTCAATTTTTTTGTAGTGAGTTTACGGGAAAAAAAAAAAACTATTGGTATGTAATAGAATTGAAAATATTTTTAAACTATTAAAATTACTCAAAATGACGTTAATATAATTGTATATATTTTTTAAAAATAATAATTTATTTTTAAAATTTATTAATTATATTTATTTTAAATTATCTAGTATAGAAAATATATTCTAAAATTTGATTATTTATAGTTTAAAATTTTAATTTAAGCATAATATATAAATTAAAAAATTTAAAATCTAATATTAAATTATTTTTATTTATAAATTATTTAAAAATTTTATAAATTATATTTAATAATTTTAGTATAATTAAAAATTATATGTTTAAATATGGTATCTCAATCATAATTTTAAATTATAATTTAAGCATAACATATAAATTAAAAATAATAATATAAGTATATTTTTAAATTTTTCTTTAAATATAAAAAATATATAAATTAATTTGTTTTATATTATATTATAATATTCTTATTATTAAAGATAAAACAATAATTTTACTATTAAATGCTTCTATTTATTTCAAAAGCTACTCCTAAGGTACCTATGTGAATATCACTTTTCACTTTTAAAAACTGCTTTCACTTTTGTACAGAAGTTAATTAAAATAGGTACAAAATAGTTTTTTAAAAGTAAAAACCAAAAGCTTCCGCAAAAAATCAATTCAAACGGGCCTTAAAACAACCCAAATAAGTCTCCAATACCTGGTTCAAGACTTCCGTTTGACAATCTGTTTCTGGATGGTACAAAGAACAAAACTTCAATTGTTTCCCAGACAATACAAACAACTCCTTCCAGAATGCATTAACAAACAAGGACTCATGATCGCTGATACTAGACCGCGGAATCCCATATAGACGCATCACTTTCTTAGATATTTTAGCCAATGAACGCGCCGCAATAGGTGGCTTAAGTGCTATATTATGTACGTGCTTACACAAGCTATCCACCATTACAAAAAATAACGTATACACCTTCAATTTGGATTGACAAGTAATGAAATCCCTTGAAATGTCCTCCCAGATCAGGTCTAGAATGGGCAAGGGCTGCAATAGTCCAACCGGAGACATTGTTTCATACCTGGTCTTTTGGAAAACAGAGCACTAGATGACATAATTCTGCACTTGGTGGAACATCCCCCTCCAATAAACATTCAATGTCAATCTTTTATAGGTGCGATACATGCACATGTGTGCACTCTAACGGTGTATCATGGAATTCTACCAACAAGCGAGAAATCCATAGGATTAGAAGCCAACATCAAGTTTCTTATAAGAAACAACTGGCTCAACAAAAACTCAAAACCTGACTTACTAGCAGGGTCTCTTTCCAAAGCTTACACAGCAGCCCGCACAAAAGCATCTTGTTGTTGCTCTTCTCCTACTTTGGTCAATCCTAACCACTCTGGTTCACTTATTACAACTAATGAGGTCTCTTCTTCCCTTCTAGAAAGGACGACTACCGCAACTTTTGAGATACCCATCTTATATTCAATCAAAAAGTCATTATGGGGGTGTGACGGATGCCCCCATCCCTCCTTGTGTGCCTCCATGGTGTCATAATCATATTCGATAGCACATCCAAAGAAGCCGCAATCTAAACAAATTGCATATCGAACAACCCTAAGAATATATTTCCAAAGACAAAGTAGAACACTAGACGTGAAATCACATGCAGGAAAGGTTTTCTTACCATTCATCGAACCCAAAACCTATGCAGTTCGAATCATCAAGGGAAAAGAATGATCGAACCTTAACCTCACAAAAATGGAAGAAAGCCTATGCCAATGATGAAGAAGTGACAGAGAGAGAACTACGATCAAGAGGGGTGAAAGAACAAGTAGAGAAGAGAATAGAGAGAGGAGATTTCGAGAGAGTACATTTTATACTCGGGTTTGACAAAATCTACTTAAAAAACTAATCGCATAAGCTAAGTCCGACCTAGTGCTAACAATCAAGTACATTATGTAACCTATTGAATTAGAATAAGACACATGTTTCATATATTCACTATCCAAATCAGATTTTGGACATTAATCCCAACTTAACAAAAAATTAAAAGCAATGAGAACATATACAGATTTGCATCATTCATAGAAATTCTTTTAATAATTTTTTCTATCTCCAGTGATAATCATGTTAATAATTAATTTACTATCATCCGATATTTTCATGTCAAAATTATCCACAAATACTTAGTGACTTAATCAATCAACTTTAAATATGGGCTAATGATGAACATATCATCAATATATATAAGAAGAAAAATAGATTGATTTTTAACAGTTTTAAAATACAAACAATAATAAACTCTTAGTGAATTCCAAAATTTCATAAAATTATCAAATTTGATATTCCATGGCTAGGGGACTTTTTTAAACCACATAATAATTTATTTAGCAAAGAAACATGGTTGATTTTATTTTATCAATAAAACTTTTAGGTTGATTTATATATATCTTTTCATTTAACTCACAATATAAATAAGTTTTTTTAACATCTAATTATTCCAATCCCCAATTATAAAAAGCGACAAATGATAATATAATATGAATGGTGGTAAATTTGAGAACGAGGCCAAAGATAATTATAATTTATTCTCTTTTTTTTTCAGTAAAACTATTAGTTACTGATTTCGCCTTAAACCTAATTCTACTATCCTCTTGTTTAACTTTATAAATCCACTAACAATCCACAATAGAGCAATTAGGAGGTTTAGAAAATAAAAACCAAGTTAATTATCAACTAAAGAATCCATTTTATTTTTCATAAATTTTAATCATTGAAATTTATTTTCAAATTTATGGTCTCCCTGAAAATTTTAGGTTCATTACCATCTAAATTCTCAAATACAATAAAAGTTAAATATGACATATCAAAATCACCAAGTCTAGAAGGTAAGCTAGGGACTCTCCTAGCCCCATATATAGACAATTGGTAATTTTTTTAACTTATTTTGATTACTATTATCAAATTCAAATTCATTTTCAATCTAAAAAATAATATTTTCATTTTTAGAATTATTTTCCTCACTCTTAGCAAGTTGCACATGGAAATCAACAACATTTTCTAAATTTTCCAGCTTTCCTACACTTACTAAATTGTGTTGCACCTCATTTGAATTATCACTAGGTTCTGAATTTTCATTATTAATATCATCACTACAAGAAAAAATCATATTTGTAACAAAATTTTTTTGTCTCTAAATCTATTTTTTCCGTTACTAATGACATTAGAGACGGAATTAGGAATGGAATTACGTTAGCTACGTGAACTTTAGGGACGAAATTCCGTTACAAATAGATTATTTTTTTTGTAGTGCATATTTCTCCAAAGTAGATTTTTCATCTTTTAAACATGGCATCTCATTTAATTAAATGTCAAATCTCTATTAATAACAATTTTGAAATTGGGTTTAGATCTAAGTCATAATCTATAACTCTTAACAGTTTCCCAATAACCAAAAAGACACATTTTTCAATTCTTCGTTCTATTTTATTATTATTAACATGTATAAAGGCAGAACACTCAAACACACAAATATTAGATATATTGACTTTCCTACCCAATCACTTATTTTCTAGACAAGACAGTGATCTATTAACTAAATAAGCTACTGTAATAACATATTTGCTCCAAAATTTCTTGGATAAACCGGACAATACCAAAAGACTTCTAACGCTCTCCAAGAGGATCTAGTTCAACCTCTTAGCCACCCTATTTTGTTGGGTATATAGATGACTGTTTTATGTCTTTTAATACTATTTTCTATACAAAACTTATCAAACCGAGAGTTACAAAATTCTAAACCATTATAACTTTTTAAACACTTAAGTTTTCTACTAGTTTGATTTCCAACTTAAATTTCCAATATTTCAAAATATTAAACAAATTACACTACAAGAAAAAATTATTTTTGTAACAAAACTTTTTTGTCTCTAAATCTACTTTTTCCGTTACTAATGACATTAGAGACGGAATTAGGAACGGAATTACGTTAGCTACGTGAACTTTAGGGACGGAATTCCGTTACAAAATTTCATATTTTTCTTGAAAAATTATCAAAAAAATTTCAATTATTTTTCTTAAAAATAATCAAGCACTTAGACAAATCTCATTTTTCATTAGGGATACGAGGGAAGTGAACCCTATGTTGTTTCCCATAAATACAACTATCACTGAAAGCACAACATTGAATTTTACATTGCAAAATAACTTTTTTTTTTATGCAAAATTTCTAAACCTTTATTTCTTAAGTATTATAATGTCTTATGCCACAATTAACAATTATAAATAACAAAATTTTCAGAATTTTCAGGCATGTTTATGAGTTCAGCACAAGTAACACACACATTGTTAAGAATTTCAACTTTAAAAACAACATGAGATCCCTTAGTTATTTTCATAAAATCAAATCTCTATTTTTCCTCTAATCCAAAATCACCTGGGCAGTATAAGATAACAAATTATTAGACAAATATAAAACATGCCTCACATTGTTCAAATTTAATACAAAACCAATATGAAATTTGAAATTTATACTACTAATTCCAATCACATTAGAAATACTATTACCAGTCATGGAAACATTACTATTGTCTAAGGTTTTGTATTTATAAGTAAAGGAATCATATGATATGTACAACCAGAATCTATAAGTCATTCATTCATAGAAACATTACTTACATTCAAACAATTAGTTCTGACAGTAAATACATCACCCACCTTATGGTCAAGTAAAGTCATGTTGGTTAACTCATTAACATGTTGTATCTTATTGTTGTTATTATTATTATTATTATTATTATTATTATTATATTATTGCTATTCTTCTTATATTTTTTCTTGGGACAGTCACAAACAAAATAAGTAGGATCATTACAATTAAAACATTTTTTACCCCACCTCGCCCGACTTATTAGATTTTTGGACTTATAAATCTAATTTTTTACTTTTTAAACCATTAATAACTACATGTAATGTCACATGATCACGCTCATATTTTATAGCAGATTTTACATTAGAATATGTATTAGATATGACATTTAATAGCACTATGCACTGTAATAATGTGTGCTCAATCACTTAAAAGTTTTATATCTTGTATTAGTTTTGAAAAAATATCTAAATTTTTATCTATTGATTTAGACATATCAAGTTTAAAACTAAAAAAAATTCTGACAAATATAGTCTACTTGGAAGAGATATTTGAGTGTATAGTTTTCTAGTTTATTTCATAATGTCAATGAAGATTATGACAATCAACCTTATGAATTATATGTCATCTAAGTTCAAGATTATGCTAGATGAGGCCATTTAATCTAACTCAGCTCTCCTTTCAAGAGAGACTTGAGCTGCATGATCCGGCTCCACCGCACTAATTAATCTTTGAATTGCTAAAATACTACTTTTTTTTTTCTTTCCAAATAGCAAATTCATTTTATCAGCAAAAAATTGAATACTGCAAATACACTCACTAACCATTTTATTTTTTAAAAACAAATTTATATTTAAAAATATATTCGATTTTAATTATGAAAAAAATGTATTGGTTTTTCAAAAAATAGTGAGTTTAATAAGCAAAACACATAATAAAAAATAGAACAATATGTCACAGAAATAATTTTAAAATATATTCTATTTTAATTATGAAAAAAATTATCACCTAACTAACATTCACAATTAGCTCTTAAATCAAAGGCACCATTGAATCACTCACAAAAGTACGAGGACGTGGGACTTTTATAACCTTAGTTTCATACTAATCTTTACAACCGATTTGGGTGAGAATATTAAATGCAGATATTACTTTAACAAAAAAATAATAATAGGAGAGTACAAGTTCATAGAGATTACCCTCATAGAACATTAACAATTAATTTTTCTACAAAATCTTAGGGAAAAATACAAATAAGCCTATTCTCTCTCGTGATAATAGATGTTAGCCAACAATAAATATCAACACAGAAATGAAGAAACTTTGTTTCTCTTCTAACAAAATGTTAGAATCACGGAAACAATACCCGGGGATGTTTAATGCAGAAATGACTAGAGCATAATACTACATAGACGAACAACTTACAAATTCCAACATATTTTACAATAACATATTAGCTTTTTGAAAATTTTAAAGAATTTAACAAGAACTTAAAGGATTTTGAAAAAAAAAAAAAGAAAAAGAAAAAACACCTTAGATTTTAACTCTTGAAAACACGGATCTATACAAAATATAGGCAAATGAATTATAGCTTTAGAGTTTATTTTCAAATAAAAGTTTAAACAAATCTAGTTTATCAAAATAGAATTGGTTTTGTAACAAACTAATCGGAAATAGACTTAAACTCAACTAAATACCCACAAAACCAGCTCAATCGTGACTTAAAAAAATACAAATTGAGTTAGATCAGACTAATTTTGACATAGGTCTAAAGGAAAAAAAATGAATACTTCATAAATAGTTCAATTCAACCATATCTTTTAGATCTCTCAACTTTCGAGTAAAATCCTACAAAATCGAAAGTGAAAAATATGATTTTGTAAGATAAATACTTGACCAAAGCTCTGATACCACTTGTATTAAAATATAGGATCAAATCTTAGTTTTATTCTCAAAAAATAACTAGTTCTTACAAATAACACATATTCAACCAAGAAAATCAATACACAAAGGAGAAATTGGAGCATTTTATGGCTCAACACCCCAACCACAAAATCAACACACAAACAAACCCAAAACACAACTAAGACAAGAAAACCGGCCCAATATCCACTAACAAGGTAAAGGACAACCCTATGAACAGATTTCCAAGGACAAAGTAGAATACCAAACAAGAAATCACATGCGGGGAAGGTTGCTTACCGTTCAATGAGTCCGAATTGTGCAGTTCAAATCGTCAAGGGAAAACAAGCATTGAACATTAACTTCACAAAAATAAAAGCAAGACCCCAACAGAGATGAAAAAATGAGGCCCGGAGAGGTGCAATCAAGAGGACTGAAATAACCGAACCCACCTAGGATTGGCCATGGTTTGGGTATTTGCAAATATGCTGTTATTTGATATCCGAACTGAACCTCACAAATACCCGAATAGCGAATCGTATATGAATAAAAAATTTCAGTTAACCGAAAATATTTGCAATATTTGCAAATAATTCGAACCGAACCGAAATTTTAAAAATATATATTAAAAATAATTAAAATTCTAATTAAATAAAAATATTTGCAAATATTTCAAATATTCGAACCGAAATCGAATCGAATATAATTATTAATATTAAATTTATAATATAATAATATAAATATATTCGGTTCGGTGAAAAATAATATAAAAAACTGAAACTAAATTGAACAAATATCAAATATGCAGCATTTGTATTTGAACCGAATTTGTTCGATTAACCGAAAATTAGGTTCGGTTCAATTTAGTTCAATGGTTCGACAGTTCGATTTGATTTTCTGGCCCACTCCTAAACCCACCTACACCCATATATATATATATATATAAATATATATTTATATCTATATATGAATGAGATAAACATAGTGGGGTGGACCGCAATGGCCACACAATTGGGTTTTATTTGTGTTAGTATTAATTGGAATCAAACCACTTACCAAAATTCAGCATAATATTTATTTTTTCATAAAAAATATTATTTCAACTCAAAATTTTGAAAATAAAAAGAAAAATAAAATATAAAACACTATGGCTGTGCTTATCCGCGATTTAAAGGATTTTTTTATTATTTTATTTTATTTAAAAAATATCAAATTAAATATTTATTTTTTGTATTATAATAAATATAATTTTCATATTCAAAATATTAAATAATATCTATTTATATCAAATCAAACAAATATGAAAATTTAAAATTTTAATATCAAAATCTAAAATCCAATCAATATCAAAACCTAAAATCCAACCCCGAGATACACACATTTATTTTTAGGAGAATGATTGTATGTGTTTAATATCAATTAACATAATTTCGACTATACACAATTTTCAATAAAATATATTACTTACTCTAATACAATGAATTTGTTCGCTATATTTTTAAATAAATGTATTTTTATGTTATGTATAAAAAATTATATTAATAATATAAAAAATAATATTTTGTGTTAAATTGTTATTTTTATGAATAAATAAAATATGTATTATATATATTGTATTAATTGTATATATATAATATTTTTAATAATAATTACAAAAATCCTTCCGTTCAAAAATGCATGTGAATAAATCTATTATATTTTAAAAATAAAAAATAACATTTTTATAACAAATTTATTAATTTTTGACCATTAATAACAAAAAACTTAAATATTAAATTAAACAAAACAACAAATATGTTGGTAGCCGTGTTGGTAGGGTTTGTTAACATTTTACCTTACATTATTTTTAATATATATTATTTGAAAAAAAAAAAAAACCTCAAATATAATATCCTATTTCAAATAAATTTTAAACCACAATCAAATATATAAATATTTAATGAAAGTGAAGAAACCAACGGTGCATTTGGTAGGGGGTTGGGTTATAAATAATAAAATTTTAAATTAAAATATTTATTTATGTAATGTAAATAAATATTTATTTAATATTTTAAATATAAAATTAATTTTTAGTATAAAATAAACATAAATATCTAATTTGATATTTTTTAGGAAAAATCTTTGATAAATAATAAAAAATTTCAAAAATCTTAAACGAAAAAAGTCCTTATGATGTATTTGGTACATAGAAATAGAAATATCTCAATTTTCTTTGTTTTTTTGTGAAATATCCCAAATTTCTTTGTTTGCTTGTGTATGAGAATTTAACTTTGAGAAAAAATTATTATTATTATTTTTTATTTCTCTATCATAAACAAAGAAATATGAAAAAATAAAAGATAGAAATAACATAATATGTTTATTTAGAATATTTTTTACTATTTAATTTTTATGATTATTTATGGATCCTTATGGCCTTTTGCTGAGGATAGCCTTCCAAATCAAATCTTTTTTCTTTGGAGATTTGTGGCCACACATGTTTATGGAATGCTCATCTAATCTTTCTGTTTTAAAGTCGAATGTGCTCAAGAGCTTGTAATCGAGTAGCCGTTCATAAACAAGATAATCTTGTACTGTGGAATCAACGAGTATATCTACTATTGGCATTACATACTCGTCCTCCGGTGTCACCAAATTGAGATTCCGAAAATTAATACAATCCTAATCTTCCCATTTTTCTTGACCACGGCTATGATGTTGGATATCCACTCCGATGATATTTGAAAATTGGCTTTTGGTCTGAAATTATTTTGAAAGTGTGGAGATTATGCATTAGAGTATGCATATTATAGCCCAAAAGCTTTCCATCAAATAATAAATTTTCTTATATTTATTGGTGAGTGTGGAGTCGAACTCGAGACATTCGTATGAAGGAAATTTTGATAAGAAATAAATGTGGGTCTATAAATCCAAAAGATTGAATATGATTGAAAGTAAATCTAAACTACTGAATTGAAATTGGAGTGCAAAACTGAAAGATGAAATGAATTGAAGAGGTGGAAGACTTTTGAAGTGTGCTATGATATCATATGTCAAGACGGATGCGATGAGTTTTGATGTAGATTTAGAGATGAGCGGATGCATGCAAATTAATACAAAATATTATGATACTTTAGTATACATGCGACAAGAGAAAAGGGATGCCCGCCAAGTGAGGGAAATGAGATGCAATATATGTATATACTTTCTATGTTAGAATGTTGCGTTAGGGTGATTACATAGATATTAACTTGCTATTGTGCCTCGCGATTCTAAGACTTTTTCTAGCCTCTATGTATTGTAGAAAGATAAACTAATCCCTTATTATTGAGTTGATGTTCCATTAGCTAGAATTATACTTCCCTGCCTTACGATTTGTTCTCATCGACACTCGCGACTGATGAATCAAGCGATTAGTCCAATACCTACATTTTTACTATATTTTCTAAGTCTAACTAAGTGTAAGGAGTCGCTTTCGCGAGAGGTCCTGGGTCTATCTAGAAGCATGATTTCATTTCAGATTCATCTAACTAGATTATTTAGGTGATTTATATTCACGTTCTGATCCAAATTATCGTAAGGTACTTCGCAAAGTAATTATCTTATGTATGCATCAAATATAATTGATAATACAATGGATAAATTAAGATATTTCATTACTTAAAAATAATTGAATGTTGCAATTATACTAAGAAGTTAATATTGCGATTACACTACAAGGCTGTAAATTTATCTAAGTGCGAAAATAAAGTAAAATGGTTGGCGAGCATGTGACTCCTGTCACGAGTGCTATTGACCACCTGTTCTAAGCGTCCAAAGCTCCTTATGGTTTGAGCTTCTCTCAATAAATATGCAATTTTCAACTTATGTAATTGCTACAAATTAGTTTGAGTTAGGTCCTATTTATAGACGTCGGCCAAACTTCTAGAAGGTTGGCGGTTAGATTCAACAACTGGCGAATTGATTCTCCATCGTCCAATCCATCATATGAAAGTTATTAATCAACAATCAGAATCACTTTGACACGGATTGAAATACGGATCCTCATCAACTCAGCCTTGCATTACTTGCCGATCACTCTATATTGAATCGCACCATTTCTTATAAAGCATCACCATTTCTCTGTTTCTCTCCTTAAACTGCATAGGAAGTGCTTATAAAATACCAAGGCTCATCAAATAGTACAAAAAGGACTTAGACACAATTACGAAGACATTTTAACATGATTAAAGGAAAATTCAGTTTAAAATCATGGCATGCAATTATAGAAATTACTAGAAAAATATGCTCAAAATTAGTATTATCATCTCCTTATCTGCAAGTGAGGATAAAATTTGCTTTGAGGAGCTTTTTGACTTCTTATTTCACTTTTGGCAACAACTCTAGATTGAAACGCCTTAAGGGCTGCTTGTGCAGCCGAAATGATGGTTTTGTGGGCAAATGATGTTCCACGAGGCTCCTGGATAGATCAAGCATCTCGTGATAATCCTATGCAAAACAATCACTAAATTCTTAAATCAATTCGACCATACACTTATTCTTTTCTGGATCCAACAGGGAGCTGATACGGATTGTTCTCGAAATGGATTCATCCCCCAAATTTACTTCTTCTAGATGGTCTTGTGCTTTGAATTGAGGGGTGACTTTCCAGATTGGGGAGTAGGGTTCTTTCTTGGTTTGATCGTCCCTAAGAGGTGGTTGTGAATCATCACATGCATGCCTATCTTGGACACAGACGACATCAATTCCGACGTAGGTAGATGAACCGCTGAACATGTTGATCCTTGCCTTCAGATCCTTAAGGATCAGATTATCATTCATCATGACCCGATGAGTTATCGGGCCGTGGATCGGCCTCCATTTGGATCTCAAAGCCCTTCATCTTCAAGCTACAATCTTTCCATGCCTCTACGCCCTGAAACATCATGGATAAAGGATAAATATTAGGTGAATCATATACGGCTTCGGCCAATTGTACCTCCATCATCGGATTGGCCTCCTTCTCGATGGTCTCCATGTGATTCCATTCCAAAATATCACTTTTTGATGTAATGTATCGCATTGGATGGTGTGGATCCAGTCCTTTCCAAGGATAGCCAAGCATATTGGCTTCCCTTCTTGCACCATATCCGGTTCTTGCTTGATTGATTCGCTCAATTGTAAACTTGAAGCCTTCTCAAATTCTAGTCTTTTCTTCCTTCTGCAATGTCCTCACTAACTTTTCAATTTCCGTTTAGTAAATCAAATTTCCTGTGCATGAAGAGCAGTGTATAAATAATTGAAATATATAATAAATAATAATAAAATAAAAAAATAGAAAATAAATCAAATGTCAGTCCCCAACAACGATGCCAAAAATTGGTAGTCTCGGTGCTTCTAATAAAAAAATTTAACACCACAATACCGCGTAGCAAGTGGTGCCGAGGTCGATCCACAGGAACTGTGGGGTTTAATTCCTGTTTTGTCACAATTTCAAGTATTGGAGGAAAAGAGATTAGTAAAATAACTAAGGTAATTAAACTAAGCGACGAAAATATAAATTAGATTCTAAAAAGATAAAATTTCTAGCCCAATGAGTGAATAAGAAACCGAATTAAAGATTCGATCATCAATTTTAGTTAATCTTGTTATTCAATTGATAAATTGGTTATAGAAATTATATACAATCATAAAGCTCAAATTTTCCTTACTTTATTGGCGGAAATGGTACGACAGATTGATTGCATCCCTAATCAAAAAAATAATTTAGATACGACCATAAATTTATTTCCCCAAATGAAAATAACACCAGAAAATCCCAATTCAAATATTCAAGTGCACCTATTTGATCATGCAATTCATAGGCTAAGTTTATCCACCTATTTACCACTTTATCAAACAAGTGCACAATTATGGATGCAAAAGTTTAATTGGCACTCAATTTCTAAACCAATATAAAATGGCCGCAATAAAAGATTAAATAAAATAATTGTAGACATGCATCATAGAAATTACATAGGTATCAATTTAATAAACAAGATTCAACTTAAATCAAAACATAATCTCATAAATCTGAATCCGAAATCTACATCAATCCTTGGACTAGAACAAAAGAAACTAGCTACTCATACTAAATCAATAATTTTAAATAATGATAATGACGATATTCCAGCACCTCTTCTTCTTCCATTCCTTCCAAATCCTCATGATATGAAATGTATATGGAAATCGTGATCTCCCATCCAAGACCATGATCCCACTTTTATAGACGATCAAACTTTCAATTGGCTCATTAATCGCTCATCGATTACTCTTTTCCATCTTTATGCCCAAAATTCATTCAATCTTTGACCAAAAAAATTTGGCAATGATGCACATCATTCCACGAATCACTCTATCCTGCCACTAATAACAATTATACCAAAATTAGTTGAAATTATATCCAATATATTAATTATAATTTATAATTTTCTTTCCAAAATATATAACAATAAATACTTTATCAGTCCCACATCGACTTTTTTTTTTATTGACCTCTCAAACCTTTCAAACACCGTCTTTCAATGGGCAGTCTCTTTGTTGTTTGATCGAATATTTTTGGGAGATTTAAAAAATATCTTTAAGATACAAAAAAAATGTTATATGTATAAAATGAAAATAGTGTCGTGCGTGTTCATGTATAACTGCAAAAACTTCGTCAAAAATAAAAAATCTCTTTAACCGGTGAGTGTCCGAGTCGAACTCAGGGAATATGCAAATATCCTATATTTAATTAGAAAAAGTGCAATGAGTTAATGCAATCGAAGAAACTGAAAAGATAAATTACAGAAATTAAATCTAAATAAAAAGCGATAAAGTATACGTATCTCGAAAAGGATGGAGCGAGGCGTTTTGTGTGACTTTTGCATTCCTTAATGGCTAGGTTTCCATTGATGAAGTGAGCGGGATGACGATGGTGTGATAGCAAAAAATATATGTATAATTGTGGGGTGGCTCGGAGGAAGGAGCGTGATCGCATTTGCTCGCTTAAGCCGATTCTCGACTCGGTTGGTATTTGACCTTAGGGGATTTACAACGAGGCTTCAGCGACACCCGAAGAAGAACATTATTTGAAAGAAAAGCCACTGTTACCGGACATTTCTGTGACCCAATAGACCAACGCCTATGCGCCCAATTAATTATTATTCTCACCGTCTCGCTAGTGGCTCTACCCCTCTGATACCTCTTTAATCAGGTTTAAATTCAGAACAACAACTAAGCAAGTCGACAAGGCTCCCGCATACTTAGTCGCTACGAACCGCCTAATCTCTGTTAATGAATACAACGCGATCACAGGCATGGATAGTTAACCCTTCTGTCGCCCTTCCGCAACCTTGTCGAAATCTATCTTGAATAATTCAAATCAAACATGGAATTTTTGGGTGAAAATGAGGTGGAAAAATATGATAGGAATTTTATTAGCTAAAATAATATGCTGGAATTAAAAGAAAAGAAGGAGAAAATCAGTTTGCTCGCAACACAAAACCGAAAATCTCGTAGTATTAAATTAGATTTAAATATGAAAGAGAAAAAATGAAGAAAATAGAGTGTATGAAATAATGGAATGTGTATGGTTATGTATATTATTGTGTATATATGGGTGTTTATAATATACAATTAGAGGGAATATTTATAGGGGGAAAAGCTTCTAGAAGCTTGGCAGTTACAATTGCCCATAAATAACTACTTCTAAAAATAGCTATTAACTTATTAACTTAATAATAACTACATATTTTCTAAAATGTTCTAGAATAATAAAAAATACACAAAACAGCTCAAAAATTGGCTAAATAATGCTGCAGGAATTAAATGGAGGAGTTAGGAGATTACAGGAATAAATGCAGAAGCTAAGGTTCAGTGGAGTAAATGCAGGCAGACAGTACTTGCAGCAAGAAATTTTGTGCAGAATTAATGTTGGCTGGAGCAATAAATGCGGTCGCTTCGCTCGTTTCCGGTCTCGTTTGCTTTCTGTGATGTCGCCGCTGGAATTTTGCATAACCGCCGCTTCGCTCAATTTCATACATGGATTTTCGCTTTGCTCAGAAATTTCGTGCAACCACCGCTCGATTTCTGCACAGCCGTCGCTTGAATTTCACGCACGCTTAAATATCCGTGCAACCGCTGCTTCACTCACTTCCATGCATGGCCTTCTGCGCTGAGTAAATGCACCCGTGACGAGCCGCCCCTCAAATTCCGCGCTCGCTCGGTTTTCGCTTCAGCCACGAATTCCGCGCTCATAAATACAGTTTTTGCTCACGGATTCTGCACTCACTGTCTTCCGCACAGCCGCCGCTCGCTTTCCGTGCAGCCGCCGCTTGAATTCCGTACTGTCGTCGCTTGCTTTCCGCATTGCAGCCGTCGCTTGGCTCACTTCCACACAAGAGTTTCCGTGCTAGCGATGACCGTTGACCGTTGACTTCCGCACATTGACTTTTTGCGATGACCGTTGTCTTTTGCGCTGGCGGCTGTTTTCGGTCCTGAACCTATTTTTTCGCTTTTTAAGGCTAGTTTTGGACTCTCAGACCAATTTTCAAGTTTTATTTCACCTACATAAATAATAAATACCTTATAAATATTTATTTAAATAAATAATATTAATTTATCCAAAATTAAATACTTAAATAGCACATAAATAATGCCTAAAAAATATAATTCAAGGAACATATCAATTAATTTAATTTATACACCAAATAAATAATAAATTACACCTAAAAACTAATAAATTAATATTTTACTACAAGATGAAATAAATACAATTATTCGAATAAATTACTATAAATAATACCAAAATTCGACATAAATAAATATAAGCTATAAGGACTCAATATTGTCGGTGATATCAAAGGTAGTGTGCAAGTGAATCTTAGCTAAAATTCATATCCTTAACTCATTTAAGCGTTATTGCTCATCTACAAAGATTCCAAATCATGTCTCTCGAAATATTTCAAACTTAAGTATTCGGAGTAGCTTCTAAAGATGTTGCGACGACTCAAAGCTTTAAATATACCGCCATAATAAATTACATGGTACAAAAAATTAAGAAGCAAGGTGGCCCGGTAGACTTTGCTACATATAATAAATTAATTTTGACATTTTTTTTCGTCGATCATTTTTTTTTCTGCCAAGTCAAGTCGCATATAAAGATAATCGGCTTTCTCCTCACACTATTTGTTCGTCAATCCCTTTTTTAAGGAAACTTAATTCATCCTATCCGCTAACAAGCGCAGCTAAATAGACGAAAGTTCTAAAAATTAGACTAAGTATGGAACAAATGAAACGAATGAGATATCAACCAACTTTATCAAAATTCCGATATATACTTATACTCAAAAGAATTTCATTTATTGAATAGATTCTAATTCAAACTCAAATTAAGCATAATAGAAGTCGATTGACTCGAAAAATAATATATTTCACAGATAATTTTATTTTAAATAAAAATAAATATAATAAATATAATAATATAAAATAATTACTCAGCATAAATTAAAAATAAATATGATTAATTTAAGCCAAAATAAATTAATCCCACGTAATTAATCAGCACGCTTTATTTATTGTGGCTTAATAAACAAATAAAATGCAAACAAATGGATAGATTAAATATAGCTAATTAATTAAACAAGCGTCTGAATATTTATCTAAACTAAAAAATTAAACATAAATTAAAATCAAACAAAAAACTATGTTAACTAAGCTATCAAGATCTGCGACCACTAAGAATTAAATTAAACAAACTAATTTACACACAGCAGCAATATTAATCTACAAATCCAGACTAAACACAGTCCAATAAAATAAAGGGGGAACAACAACTAATAATCCGATGAAAATTGAAATGCAGCCTACTAAACTATACTAACTACAGTACCTACTTAATGATGCATCTAAACAAAATTGATAAAAAAAATCATATTGTCTAAGGCTAAAAATCACAGCAGAAACCTAACTCTAAACCTACAGCAATGGAAGAATCTAAATGGCATAATACCAACATAGCCACTACCCCTACATTAACAGCCTACATATATATAATATTCTAACTACCACGTATGTCAAACTGAATATGCGCAAACTCAATAAACTCAAACAGCGTAAGGGTTTCACATAGCTAGCTTGAAGACAAGGAAGGACTTTAGACATAACTCACCTAATAAAAAAAATATGGACCATAAGGCAAACGAGGGCAAAAACATAGATAGCTCACATAGCCATAACAACCTACCATACAAACACATATACGACATGTAATCCGTAAGGCAAACAGGAGCAAAACATTAAGGAATCGGTTGATATGCTTCAGGGGTGGTGTATGAGCTGCAACTGCCAACAAAAAGACGTTTAATTTAACTTATATTAAGTTGGAAGTCAATACATTAAAGGTATGAAAGTAGATCTGTACGTCCTTGTAGTTCCATTCAATATGATCTTCACCGACAACATCGCGAATGGTAGTTGCCCCAGAAATGGTCGGAAAAATAAGGGGTGTGTCTGGGACTGAGGCGAATGTCACGAAGACCTTGACAAGGGAAAATGTGTCACCTACAACATTCAAGAGTGCAATTTGTGAGTATGTAGTTCACCGTATATATCAACACACATTCAAACTGTATACATAAAATGCCATAACACAATTGAAGTGTAAACTTCCCAACTCATACACCTCGAGTATGTACATTCGGACATGTACTGCAATAAATGGTATTCGACCCATGAATTAGGCACCAAAACACACTACATTCTAATCCCCTATGTGATTGCAAATCGAACTATAAACCAGTCATCCACCCATAAAACCTAAGCAAAGCAGCATATCATGTACAACATTAAAATAATAATTTCAATAAGTAATAAATTCATACGATTACAAATATGCATTATCCATCAATTACATTATTGGTATTGTCCACCAATTCAGGCTTATAATAACATACAAATAACAGTAGCACATATATGTATATCCTTAAAATACGGTATACACAAAATTTTACTCACACATTTATGAAGAATACAACAAACCAAATTAAAACTAAGATCTTCAAAGAAATATTCTTATCTAAGAAGCAAATTAATCAAATATCTAGTCAATACATATTATTTAATCTTCAACCGGGGATTATTAATGAATCTTGAGTCTCTATTAATGAATCTTGAATTTTTTAGTAGAAAAATAAAAAAAGAAGATCAGTTGAGTTAGGTTTGATTAAGTAAAGAAGATCTCACCTCTTGGACAGAAACATAAAATAGTTACAGTGAGTTTCTTCTACGATGGCTGCTGCAAAAAATTTACAATCTACACTGTCTCTTTATGGGATTGAATTATATATATATATATATACTAATATTATGCAGGTCTATCAGAATTAGTATGATGATTATGTTCAATTAACAACGAAGAGTAGTATGAGTTAATCTGGCCATATACACAGACCATCACTTATACATTTAAGGAGAATACAAAGAACCGATTCTCTTCATTTTCTTATATTGTTAGCAATGTCAAAGTTTCCTACAAAATGCATTTAATTGATGAAAAGAACAATTATCATATTTTGCAACAACTATTTGCGAACTATGAATAATTGTTCTTTTCTTCTTCTGCTAACTTTTCTTCTTCTGCTAACTTTTCTTCTTCTTCTAATATAAGCATTAGAGGCATCTAAAAATTCCTCGGTTAGCTATAATTAATTAAAATAATATAAATATATTAACACCAAGAGAATAAATGATAGACAAGGGATAGGAGTTATCCGTGGAGTATTGTAATTCGAACCGGGACTTTATTTCAAAATGTCTGCAGATTTCTCCATCTCAATCTGCTATAGCAACTATAGTACCGACAAAATATTTTATGTACAAATGATAGAGAACAAGAAGTAAATGGGTCTACAAGGAGGAGAACCCCTTCGTTTGCTGGTGTACCGCCGATGCCAATGAACTTAATTTAGGAGCTGAATAATCCTGAAACCTTAATTGTTTTCTTTATTAAAGAGATTTAAGGGCTTAAATAAGTTTAAAGGAATCAATAAGCATTGATGATGAAATAATTAGGAGATTAGATTATGAATAATATTGACGTGGGAAGATTGGGAAGGGAAGATATGATATTAATATATATATATATAGATATGATATTAATATATATATATATGTATGTATGTATTCGGATGGAGGAGAAAATGAGGGATTGAGATAAGATCTGAGCCATGGGCTGGAATAAAGCAGTAATTTTCAGATTCCTTAAAAAGTTAATCTACCAACAAAGGTGTTTGTTTTGCATTCAGTTTGGTACATATAACAAAACACACAATTCCAAATAGTCGAATAATAATGTCAAGTGTGTGAATGTGGCATGTCTAATATATACCTTTTTATTTTTTTTAATAAATGTAAAAGAACAAGTAAAAATTTGAAACAACAACAATGTAACTAATACACACAAACAATTACGTATTTGAATTGTGTTTCTTGAATCCTTGAAAATACACACATACACACAAAACACCTTCCTCCATACAAACAAGTAAAGACCAGGTGCAGGTTGCATTCATACTCTTAATTAATTCACAAAAAGAAGGTTTTGTCAATTGTTGAATTCCATTGTTTAACCTTTTTTTTTTTTTTCCAATATATGCTTGTACCCTGCTGTTGCATATTATTATTATTATTATTATAAATATTTGTATATCCTGTAAACATTAAAACTAAAATTATCAAGAAAAGCCAAACACAAATTTCTGAAATTTGATTAATCAAACAAGCAACAATCCAAAATCGTCCTCCGACGACTACCAAGAAAAGCCAAACACGGATATCTGAAATTGGATTTTCGCTTCTACGAACTTGAATGGCATGGCTTCGTTATGAATCTCCACATCAAATTAGTATGCTACCTATTTCCCAATTGAGCATCTCTCAAATCAAAGCCAATAAGTCAACCATTCTTATACTATATGTCATACTTCCCCAAATATAGAATAACCTATGTAAAGAGAAATATTGCATATATTTTCTTCATCTCATAGTCTAGTGTCGTCTACTGTTCTTATATAAGAAGAATTGATGAAACTGATAGGAAGAATAATTTTAACGATAGTCTCAACTAAAGTTTAGAATTAAAAAAAAAAGAAAATTGCAAATCATAGGGCAGCCCATCATATAGATTTCAGATATGAAAACTCGTAGTAATTAGAGATTGTTCAAATCGCCATAAGAAGTTTTGAAATATGAGAGTTTCACAAGATATCACGAAGGAACGATATTTACCCAAGCGAAATTTTGAAATCGAGCTCAATAGCTTGCCCTACACAGAAACCCTAACAATGAAGAAACAATTGTACCATACCCAAAGGTACTCACCAATGCGGATTCTCCCTGAGGAAGAAGTTGAATACTAATAGTGCCCAAATCGATTTCTTCGTTCAGACAAAGAGATGAAAAACCGTGGATGGACACCAAATCCTACTAAGGAAAACTTAAAATCCTTACCTGGACGCCGGTGCCAAAGTAGACGCTTGATCCCACCATCGATCAATTGGGAGAGGGGGGAATGATGTGCCCTAAGTTGGAAAGTGTTGAACTTATAACTGTTGTTAAAAATGTAAGTCCCCTTTTTTCTTTTTTTTTCTTTTTTTTTTTTTGTGAAAGTGTGATAGCTCTTTTACTAGTTTTTTTAATTTGTAATTTTTTTAAAAATTTTATTTATCATTTACTTATTCGATTAAATTCAAAAAAAAAATTAAATGGAAATAGTTACGAAAAGTATCGTAACTAATGTTATTTTTATCAAAGTTTACCATATTTGAAATTGTTACAGAAAAAATTGTGGAATTAGTGAACCTGAAACGTTGACGGGGTTGAAAAGATTTTGTTACGTATTATATCGTAACTAAAACAACCATTTGTTACGATGTTATTGTTACGAACCTTGAACCCGTGGTGAATAGTCGTTTTTTTGGTAGTGGCTACCTCAACTAGTGCTAACCGAACTAACCGGAAGCGACTAAGACTAACTAACAACAAACTAACTATGCTAATTGTCTAACCATAACTAAGGATTAAACTAATACAACTAACCGCAGCAAACTAATATACTACACAGATTCTACACCATCAATCTGAAAATTATCCGAACCAACTAGATTACAACTATACTAATTGCACAATTCTACTTCTACAAGTTAACCATCAATAAATAAACCAGTGTAATCGAAAAGTGAATCAAGAAGACTTCCCTAATTCATGTCTTACAACCAGATTTTATTTTATTTTTTCAAATTTCTTTTGTGGTGCCGATGACTTTCTTTCACATTTGAATTGTTGTTCGTGCTCGAACAACCTTGATTATTCTCGAGAGGGACTGCAATCAAACCAAATAACAATTCAAAAATAGCATGGTTCATATAGATGTAATCAATTAAAACATGATGCTATAGAACTCCCTTCCCGACTTCTTTGTGGCTCGAAAACTTTCAAAACATTCCCCTCTTCACAGTCATTGTAAAATAAGCGTCAAATCTATTTAGGAACATTCTGAAAATTTCAGAATACGCGCGCACAGCAGCTTGTTTACAAAGTATTCATCGAATTCCCTCAGTTATAAATTCTCAAAATCGACTAAATTTCAAACATTCAACAACTAGTCCTTGCAGGCTGTTCATGCTTCCACAATGTATCGGCTAATCCTAAAATCAACATAAGAAGTTCATTATCAATGATTCACACTTTCTCTAACTTAATCTCTACAATTCACCAACTAAAACTAATGCATTCAAGTTCATCGACTAATTCTAATTTAAATTATACCCATATTGAATATACTTTAATTCCGAACATAATTACAATTCTAAAATAAAAATCAATAAGAGAATAATTAACATAGTTAAAAGAGGTACTCCAATCCCACGCAGCCCTGCAAATTTCACAATATTAGTAATGCGTTCGAAGTGGAAGAAATTCGGTAAAAATAACAATAGAAGGTGGAGTGGAGTGATACAATCTTTTTTCCATGTTTACTGGTGGATTCGTAGGCAGTTGGAATTTGAGCAAATGGTGCGGTTGGTTTCATAGTCGCCTGTGGGAGAAAATAGGTTACAGTAAAGAAATTGAGGTAATTTACAGTAAAGAAAAGGAGTAAAGAAAAGGGGGAATTGAATAAGGGTCGGACGAAATTGGAAAAAAATCATATTTGAAATTCAGATTTTTCTTGAGACGAAGATGACGGAAGGAAGAGATTGAAGGCCCAAAAAAAAAAAAAGGAATTGGGTGCACCGTGGAGATGAGAGAAAGAAGAGGGAAAGAAAAAAAAAGAAAAAAGGAAAACAAATAAATATATAAATAAATTGATTTCTTTACCTGAACTTACCCATAGTCGCTTCGCTTCTGTCTCCTTAAAAAATTTCGCCCTGATCCATTACCGCTGCGCCCTCTCACTTTCGGAGAGCTTCTCCGCTTCGTTCGCACATTGATAGATCCTAGAGGTATTCATCGCTGCCAATCTTAGAGGCATCGGTGGGCTGAATGTTTCCCCTCACTTTCGTCGCTGAGAAAATTTGGAGCAGTTGGTTCAGGCAGACCGGTCAGCTCGTTTCAAACGCCGCTTCACCGCTTACGGGAGAAAGACAGCTTCACCGCTCTGCTTAGAATATCAGCTATCTACTTGCAAGCGGGATATCAGCGATTGGTTCAAATCTTCCACTTTAATCCTATTTCAATTTTCGGATGAATGACCCCGCTGAATGTACTGAATGAACAAGAAAACAAAATTAATTATTAATATTATTATTATAAATATAAAAATATAATAATAATTTCTAAAAATATATATAATAATAAATAAATAAATTGACGCTCAGGCTGTTGCCCTCTTTCTTTTATATAGATAATAACAATAGTAATAATAATAATGATAATAAAAAATATATATTAAAAATAATGATAATAAATATAATTTTGTTCTAAATTGGATGAAGAAGATACCCCTGAAGAGCGTAGGAAGGATTTCTTTTCTTTTGCTTGAGATTGCCTGGCACCGCTCGCTAATAGAGATACATGTTGATTGCTTGCAGTTCTTGCTGTTTCGAGCACTTCAGAATTTCAGAAATTTCTTAGCACGCAGGGGAGAAGATCTTGATCGGAAGGGATCTTGATATCTTCAAAAAATCGTCATTCAATCCGCACAAGAGACGCCCCATCGTGTCAGTAGTGGAATCTGGGCATCTTCATCGGGATTAGTCACTGCTCCGAATACAGAATTCAGTTGCCAAATTCCTTGCCGCTCTGCTTGCCGATGTCTTTCATTTTGTAGGGCTTCTCTGCCTAGCCGCACAGGGATAGACGCCATCAAGCACTTCACCCCTCGGTTAAGAAAGATTGACGCCGCCGGAGCAGACCTCTTGGACGACCCTGCTCCGCGTAGGCGCTGATCCATTGGCTGCGCTGTGCTTAGGGCTTGAAACCGCCTTGATTTCATCTCGGTTTTCAGCCCCCACTCGGAAGGCAGTTGCCGCCGCTGGGACTTGGCTGGATATCTTCAATGAAGCGGATCACCATTTGCGAGCGATACAACTCGTTCACAAGGATATACGCCGATTTTATTTGGATTTAGCTTTCAATATGAATGAACCAGTAGATGAAAATCCTGAATAAACAATATATAGAAATAGAAACAGAGTAGACACTCTGCAGCGATTTTTTTTATTTTTGTTTTTTTAAAATTTTCTGATTTTCTTCGAAAGATAAATGCAGTGCAAGTTTGATCTTGGAAGGATATCGCACTCTCGAAACCTACAAAGCATACCGCTGATGGATTAGATGTTCACAATAAAATAAAATTCAATATTAAAATTAAATTAACATTAAACTCAATATTTTTCAATTAAAACAAATATACTAAGCGTATTCCCCGGCAACGGCGTCAAAATTTGATCGAAAAAAAAATATTTTTTAGATACAAAAAATGATATATGTATAAAATGAAAATAGTGTCGTGCGTTTTTGTGTAGTAACTCCAAAAACTTTGTCAAAAATAAAAAAATCTCTTTAACCGGTGAGTGTCTGGGTCGAACTCAAGGAATATGTGAATATCCTATATTTAATTAGAAAAAATGCAATGAGTTAATGCAATCGAAAAAACTGAAATTTTGTGTTCAGTTTATCTAAACACAAATTTAGAGGATGCGAATATAGTTTTGTGACATATGCGAATATCCTATATGTATGTTCAATGAATTAGATATGTTCGAATATGCGAATATCCTATATTTTGTGTTCAACTCGTACGTAGTTACTCAGACTTCACTAGAACGTTGTTGAATCTAGCTCAGACTTCACTAGAATGTAGAATACTTCCTAGACCTTCAATGCTTCTGGAATTAAAAAAGGAATAAAGACTCTTTTGCTCGCTCCCCTTTTCTTGATGAAGTGAAGGCCCTTATATAGGATGAGGCAGGGGTTTTTCGGCAAATAAGGAGGGACTGAAGTGCAAATGTCAGGAGGGTTTTGTCCATACGTGGAAGGTGGTGGTAGTCTGGTTGGCCATCATTCCTTATTTGGTAAGTTGAACCTGTGATCTTTGTCGGCCACACTTCTTTTTATGCCTGGTCGAATCTGTCAGGGTATATTATATATATATGTATATAAATTATATAGTATTTGTGTATATAGATAGTAGAGTATTTGTACGTATATATATATGTATTTTTAATAGTAGGGATATATAAATCATTTTTTTAAGTCATTTTTCCCTGGTATGTTAAAATTTTGTCACAATTGGTCTTCGGATGGTCTGTTTCATATGATGTGGAATGTCCTCAGCATCATTTTTTTTTTTCACATTCCACTATTACCGAACCATGTGTCGTTGGACTGGCTTATTGAATTGTCTGAGCCTAGCTGCTCTTGAAGAATTTTAGGGATAGATCCAAGGTATTCCCACCAAATAGACCACCAAATGGGGAAGGAATTTATGTTAACTGTTAGATCAAAGTAAATGAGCCATGTGTGGGTTTTTTATTTGTTGGTGAGCCAGAAGGAGTTAAACCAGGCTTGTTGGTATTCAAAGTAGTTGTAGTGTTTTGGCGCAAAAGATAGGTCTACCACTTACTGAACCTATTCCATTCTCAGAAAGATTCTCTAACCTACCTTTTGCGTCAAAACACTACAACTACTTTGAATACCAACAACCCTAGTTTAACTCTTTTTGGCTCACCAAAAAATCAAAAACCCACACATGGTTCATTTACTTTGATCGAACAGTTAACATAAATTCCTTCCCCATTTGGTGGTCTAATGGGTGGGAATACCTTGGATCTATCCCTGAAATGCTTCCACCCATCATCCAACAGTCCTTTGATATATTCTCCAACAAATATTGTCCAACCGAGCATGAAAAGAACTATTTCACCCCATTAGCAAACTTCTGTACAAAATTTTATGCCCCTTGGATTTTTTCTTGGACCCTTGAGATTCATAATGATACACACAAAATGTTGCAACGAAGGTTTAACGTAAAATGGTGGGGAAAATGTTCGATTGTCAAAAGCATACAGCCAAACCAAATCGAGTATTGGATTGCCCAAGATACAAGTGCAAAACAGATTGCAGCAAAGCCAACTAATCCAAAATAAAATTTCAAGAACAACGGTCCCATATTGCTTCTCTCATCGCAGCCGTAAAAACACCGGAGGAAGCCATTCGAATCATACAAGAGCAGCTAGGCTAAGACGATTCAACAAGCCAGCCCAACGACACATCATTCGGTAATAGTGGAATGTGAAAAAAAATGATGCTGAGGACATTCCACATCATATGAAACAGACCATCCGAAGACCAATTGTGACAAAATTTTAACATACCAGGGAAAAAAGACTTAAAAAAATTATTTATATATCCCTACTATTAAAAATACATATATATATACGTACAAATACTCTACTATCTATATACACAAATACTATATAATTTATATACATATATATATAATATACCCTGACAGATTCCACCAGGCATAAAAAGAAGTGTGGCCGACAAAGATCACAGGTTCAACTTACCAAATAAGGAATGATGGCCAACCAGACTACCACCACCTTCCACGTATGGACAAAACCCTCCTGACATTTGCACTTCAGTTCCTCCTTATTTGCCGAAAAACCCCTGCCTCATCCTATATAAGGGCCTTCACTTCATCAAGAAAAGGGGAGCGAGCAAAAGAGTCCTTATTCCTTTTTGAATTCCAGAAGCATTGAAGGTCTAGGAAGTATTCTACATTCTAGTGAAGTCTGAGTAACTAGATTCAACAACGTTCTAGTGAAGTCTGAGTAACTACGTACAAGTTGGCAATTAATCTTTTAGAGTGTTCCAAAGTTCTTACTTCTTAATCTTTGTGAGTTTATATGTCTTAATCAATTTAGTTATGTATAAACCATAAGTTTGTCCAAGTTGTGTCAAGTCTAAGTCTGTTCATTTAAGAATGTCATTATGATAAATTATCAATTTATTCAAAAGATGTCAACCCGAGTATATTAAAAATACTACTGGAAAGCTGAAATCAAGACTGTAATGTTCTCCACAAAACATTGATTCAAGATTGTAATGCTTACATATTAATACCTTAATTTTAATAATCTAACATCACTTCTCCTTCGGACTGGCAATGCCAGACCACTAACTAAATTTTAATAACCTAACATCCCTTTCCCATTTATATTTATATTTAATTTTCAAAATAAATCATTTTGATATGAACTTTCTTTTTTTGAAAGTATCTATGTTGTTGTTCCTCTTAACATTACACGAAATGTGTCGTGACAAAATTAATAGAAATGGATAGATCTGACAGTGACAACACAGTAAATTCTATTGTCACAACTTAGTCATACTTGTATATGATACTCTCTATGTTTCAACTATTGTGTCTATATTGCCGTTTTTTTCTATTTTACATTACATATCACTTTTTCTTTTTAAGAAAAAAATTACACATTTTAATTTTTTTTTAATTTATAATTTTTTTGTAATTATTTTTTAATTTATAATTTTTTAATTAGATTACTTAGTGATCTTAATTTTAATCTATAATTATTTATATTTTAGGATAATTATTTTTACTAATATATTCTTAATTATTTATGAATTATATTTTTTCTTAATTTTTGTGTCTACCGTAAGTCGGTCACAATATCCTTCGGAGGGAATAATGCTTTATTTTTAAAAATGTAGATGAAATGGTAGACATTATATGTTTCTTTTGAGGAAAATATAATTTTTTCCTCTCACTCAGTAAACGGTAGTTTGCGAAACCACGATTCTTCCCTCTTCTTTTCATTACAACGCGACCCTTGTTATTATATTTTGAATTTAATATATATGTTAAATTATATTTATATTACTTTCTCCGTCTGTCTCTGATAGTCATATTTACCTTTTGCATCATTATACTTAACATTAAAAATATTTTTATATTTGTATAATTTTTTGTATAAATGTCTTTCTATTAGTATTATAAGACACTCATGAAAGTATTTTTGTAACTTTTTCTTAATTTATACTATGTTTTGATATAATAACTAATATTCAAATATCAACACGCAACAATTTCATGAGATCCTTAGAGCCACACTCGGGGGTAGTATTATAATCTATTATATGTATTTTTTTTCAAAATATTAGATATAAATTTCATTAATGAAATTTTATTCAATATTTATATTTTTTATTAAAATAATTATTTTAATAATTATAATTTCAAATATATTATTTTATATTTTCAATAATTTTTTAATGAATATTTTTGTAAAATATTTAATTAGATATCTATCAATTCAATTATAAAATTTATTTAATTAAAATTACACACAATATAAGTAATAATTAAAAAGACAAGTAGAAATTTTAAAATTTTCTTTGATGTGAATGCAAAATTTAATTGAAGTTTTTCGTGACTTTGGAGAAAAAAGAAGCTGACGTGACACGGAAAAAAATATAAAAAAATATAATTACGTTGTGGATGGCCTTAGAGAACAACTAGGGTATGAACCCTTCGGCATCGAAGTCTTCTCGGCCCCATCCACCATCATTAATGGGAGAGCGACATGTCACTTTCAATAATGATTAATTTTAATAAATAAAATTACAAATTTTATATTTTTGCAAATCAGTCCCTCTTCCACCCTAAACCTATTGCGATTAAAAATAACGCCCTTTCTCTCTCTACATTCGTTCTCTCTAGTCGAGCCTTTGTCATCTCTGCCCGCCGCACACGTAGTTGTCGTCATCGTCGTCCAACCCCTCCTCCACCCTAGCTCACGCAGCAGCCCCGTGGTTTTCAGCTTTTTTCATTTTAGCAAGACCTACATTTTTTTTTAACTAGAGGAGTGTCAAATACACATATTCTTTGTCGTCGGCTAGCCAAAATATAGCTCTTCAAATCGGACAGAGAAGAAGGCCGATCAGCTGCATCACTCTCACATTTGATTGGACTTCTTATAGAAGCTCATCTGTTTGTCCGAGAAGCTTATTAAAGAAGGGACTCAATAGGTTCATTGAGCAATGTAGAAACTTGTCTCTGCATAGAAACATTTACTGTTGAGCACCATGTTTTAAGTTTTAATAAAACGACATTAGTAAAGAAACAAGACAATAGAACGATGGTGACAGAGAGGTAGACAACACCGTTAAGGTTTCCGATGACGGACCGGAATGTGAAGAGTGGTGGCACATCCAGAAGTTCTGATTTGCATCTATTCTGCAGATTGTATGCCTCGCCACAGAGAATGATGTCGGTGGCAGCGGCGGAGGCGGAGGCGGAGGCGGAGAAGCTGCGAAGCTGCCGCAAGAGGATGCAGATGAGGAGGTAAATGGAGGGGGAGACGATGACGAAGGATGCGATGATAATAACAATAATAATGGTGAAGTGTACGCCGCCGACGAGGACGGCGCCGTCGGTAGCATTTGCGCCTTGAAGATGAATTCGCTGTCAACGGCCGTCACCAGCTGTGTGAATACGAGCGGAGCTCAAAATTAAGGATTCGAATTCGAGAAAAAAGAAGGTGTATGAAGGACTTAAATGCAAATTACGATATTTTTGTTGGATAATTGGTTAATTGATTATTTATTTAATCGATAAAATTTAATTTATAAATTAAATTCATAATTTTCGAACCCCATTATTCACTGAGTTGAAATGCAGATGGACTATATAATGGTTATTAGACATTTGAATCCCGGTAGACATAGGCGCGCGCCGCCTGCCCGAACCAAATAATATGGTTGTGGGTTTGTGCTTGGACTTGGGTTTGGTAAATAAATGGATTAATATAGTCCATTGTGCTTCGGAGCTTAATTGAAATGACAAATATTTTTTTCAAATCTAAAACCCAAGAAATTAAATTTATATACCAATAAATAGCCCCAAATTAAATGCATGCATGAATATATAATGCATTTCAAATATAATTGCATGCATAATGCAAAATAAAACTTATGTTGAGTTCATACACACATGCATGCGCGGAGGTTTTTGAAATACATGTATGGAAATCACCATTATATGTAAGGGTTAATAATACATTATGGTTATGCAATTCAAATTTTAAATTGCATAATGGTGATGAATGCATGATATATTATGCAAATTAAATTGCATAAAAATGTTTGCTAGGTGTGTAGGTTTTCAAAATTGCAATTTATTGGCATGGAATTAATCTTTGACCGTTACATCCGTGGAAGTGCCTAAAAAAAGGGTATTGTGCATCTCATTTGGATATACTAATACCAAGGGAATCATCTCCCTCTCTCTAATCCTCTCCTCGCCGGAAATATTTTCTGTCAGAGTTTTCGAGGAGTTGTCCGGTACAAATCCGGAAATTATTTCTTAAATATTAAGCCTCCCGACATAGCTCTAGTCCCCTTATTTTAGTTCTCCAGAACTCCGATATATTGGGGTGCCACCTAATTCCGAGACGAACGTCGTCTTATCTTTGGGAACGTTGTGCCACGAACCAGAGGCTCTACCGGGGGGTATTCGTTTTTACGGAGAGAGGTTCTACCTCGAATTGACGTGATTATCGAATCTATTTCGATGAAATTACTGACATTATCGAATTTATTTTGATAAAATTATCGAGATTATTGAACTTATTTCGGTAAATTATCGTGATTATCGAATTCATTTCGATAAATTAATATTGATTATCGAATTTATTTCAATTAATTATTTTGATATCGAATTTTATTTGTTGATAATTACTTTGATATTCTTGCAATGTAATAATTTTCTACAATCGTAAAAACAAATATTTTAATATAGTGCGAGAATATTATCGCTCGATCAAATTGCCAACATCATGGATATTACTAGCAATTCAAGTGCAGGCACATCCGGTGTCAATGTTTCTATTGTGTCGACAGATGCCAATTGGACGGAACAAAATGTTGTTTCGAGTGTGCCAATTTATGGCATTGTAGATTGGGTAATACTAATCTAAATGCTATAAAAATATTAGTAAATTCTAATTTACTAAATATTTAAAATTTAATACTCAAACTAAGTGTGAAGTTTGGGTGGAGACAAAAATGGCTAATACTGTAAAAAAAAAAAAAGAAAAGAACGTGAAGCCATTGGATTTAATTCACATTGATATGTGTGATTTAAAATGTGTGCAAATTTGAGGTGAAAAAAATACATTAATCACCTTAATAAATGATTGTACGAGATATTGCTACCTTTACCTGTTAAGGGGAAATAGAGAAGCAATAATGCCTTAGAAAAATAATAATAAGGCAGCGAATCAGCTGAGCTATAATTTCAAGGCAGTTTGAAATGATTGAAGACACAAATGTGTAGCTCTGTATGAAGAATTATGTTGCATAATTCATCATACTACAACATCATACTCACCATAATTCAATGGCGTTACGGAACACATTAATGCCTTGTTGATTTATTCAAAATTACCCAAAAATTTGGGGGGACAATTCTTACTGCGAATTATATTCTGAATAAAAATTCACTCGAATGTAAGGATAAGATTCCTTTAAATTGTGCAAAGGAAACAAACCTTCATACAAATATTTGATGTATGGGGGTGTGTCTGGTTAAAATGTAAGTACTGCCTCACAAGAAAATCGTGGAGAAAGTGGTGGGTTATGTAAAGCTAGTAAAATTCTTGAGATATTTAAAATATATTTTCAAATTTTGGCATACACTACACACGATATTCTCCAGTACTTGAAGGGTACTATGATGCTAACAAAATATCTGACACGGAATATTCGTTGTCTACAAGCGGGTATGTCTTTATGACCAGAGGTGGAGCAATTTTGTGAAAATCCACGAAATAAACTTGTAAAGCTCGATCCATTTTGGAAGAAAACTAGTACCTCCGGTAATGGTATATTGTGATAGCCAAACTGTAAAAGCAAAGGCTAAGAATGTAATTTACAATGGCAAATCCCGACATATCTGATACAGACACAATACTGTGAGACAATTGATCACTAGCATGGTTATAAATATGGACTATAGGTCAATAGAAAACTTTACGGATCCGCTAACCAAAACATTAAATCGTGATTAAATGTATAAATTGCTAAAGGGAATGGATCTGAAATCTACAAAATTAAGAGACAATTGCAGTGGTAATCCAACCCAATCACTTGGAGATCCCAAGTCCTGGTTCAATGGGAAAACTAAGATGTAATAGTTCGACACGAACACTCGATCACCATTCCCTAAAAAACTACGAGTATTGTGCAAAGTAGTGAGGTCGAGTCACTGACTCTTAATAATCCTAAAAGTAGAGTTTGATACTTTAAGATAGGATTACTTATATAAGTGTGAAGTGATGGCCGTTTCAAATTATTGAGATATTTTAGATATTCGGTTTTAGATTTAGTAGATTTATATTTAGATTTGGTCTTCTCTATAGATTAGATTACTTAGATTTGAGTATATCGTGTCTGTTTTGTATTGCCTGTATATAGGCCCCTTATTTTCATGATCAAGACAATCTCATTATTTTCTCCCAAAATTTCTAACATGGTATCATAGCACAGTTTTCCAAAACCAAAACCCTAGTCGTCACCGTCCATCGTCCGCCCTTCTCCGGCCGTCATTTTTCGGTCACCGCCTCCTGCTTTGGTTCCCTACGTCGTGATGTGGTTGGCTTTTTCATCGGAGTTGATTTCGTTTTGCAACAAGTACCGATTGAATTGTTCGATCTACTTTCTTGATTTGGGCTTTGATTTTGTGATTCACATATGTTTATATGTTTTTTTTGTTATGGAGCGTATGGACGTTCATTTACCTATTACTACTATCTTGTTCGACGATAATTATGATATTTGGATGCAGTCCATGAAAATTTTCTTGATTGGTAGGAAGTTATGGCGAATTGTCACTGGCGATATCCAGCCACCTGTCTCTCCATCTCATTTTGTGAATGTTGATCCCACCTCTCGGGAGCATGAATATTATGTTGCCAAATTGGAAGATTAAGATAGCAAGAATCATCATATTCTTACTTGGCTGCGCAATACTTCTGTACCTGCGATTCCGGTACAATTGACTCCTTTTGATACTGCAAATGGGGCATGGGATTTCCTCGGTGCTCATTTTTAGACTACAGGCCTTGCTCATTATTATCAGCTTTGGACCACACTAAGCTCCGCCCAGCAGCAACTTGGTCAGTCTGTTAATGAGTTTCTTGCTCAGGTTTAACCTATTTGTTATCCTCTCCGGCAGTCACAGATCAGTCAGGACCATCTTGACCTTATTCAGATCTTGATGGCCCTTCGACCTGAATATAAGGCTGTTTGTGCCTCACTCCTACATCGACATCCATTGCCTACTCTTGATGCTGCCATTCAGAAGATTACTTTTGAGGAGACCCGTCACCAATTGGCTAAGACACCGAGTTCTGATTCTGCTTTAGTTGTGTCTCGCCGGTCCCGATCTGCTCATACTGGATGTCGAGTTTGCAAGTCTCCTTATCACACTTGGTCCACCAGTCCGAAGATTGAGTGCCACTTCTGTCGTCTGCGTGGCCATATTGCTCCAGCCTGTCTCACCAGATCTCAATGTTCAGGTAGTTTTGCTCCTAGACATTATGGTAGCTCTGCTCCCAAACCTCAGGACCCCAATGGGTCTTCTTCGACTGCTTCTTCTACAATTATAGCTGCTACTACTGATGAGACTCAACATTTGTCTTACAATCCTCACGACATAGAAGCTATCATCAAATAGGTTATGCAAACCAATTATGCTATGTCTACCACTCCAGGTACATCTACTTGGTATTTTGATTATGGTTGTTGTCACCACATGACCTCTAACCCTCGTAACTTGACCTCTATGTCTCATGTCTCCCATTTACCAACTATGCATATTGTCAATGGTACTACCATGCATATTACTCACACCGGTCTTGCGTCCTCCCATTCCCTATATCTTCCTGATACATATTGCATCTCTAACTTAGCCTTAAATCTTATCTTTGTTGGTCAATTAATTGAACAAGGTCTTACCGTTACATTCTCTTCTGGTGGCTTGCAGGTTCAGGATTCTCAGACGGGTCAACTTCTCGGGACGGGACGCAAAACGGGTCAGTTATTTGAGCTTGAGTCTCTCCATACCTCCTGCACATATCCCCGCTATGCAGCTCTTACCTCTGATTTCTTTAGTCTTCATTGGCATCTTCGCCTAGGTCATGCGTCTTCCAGTAAGCACCAGTCACTTCATACTAAAGGTCTTTTAGGTCCAGGTCATTTTGAGTCTTTTAATTGTGTTGATTGTAAACTTGGCAAACAAACTGCTCTTAGTTTTACAGAAAGTTCATCTATTGCTACTGAACCTTTTTCTTTAGTCCATCCTGACATTTGGGGTCTTTCTCATGTTGCGTCCGTCAGTGGTTTTCAGTATTATGTTATATTTATTGATGATTTTTCACGATTTACTTGGATTTATTTTTTGAAAAATCATTATGAATTACCCATTATATATGCTCAGTTTGCTCAGATGATTCACACTCAATTCTCCCGTCCTATTAAAGTCCTTCGTACTGATAATGCTTGTGAGTACAATACGTCATCATTTTTGCAGTTTTATCTAATCAAGGTACCTTGGTACAACATTCCTGTCCTTATAGATCCTGACAGAATGGGCAGGCAAAAACGCAAACATCGTCACATTCTCGATATTATTCGTGCCCTCCTTCTTTCTGCTAAGTGTCCTTATCGTTTTTGTGGGGGAAACAGCCTTAACTGCTATTTACAACATTAATCGGTTACCCTCGTCAGTCCTCCATGATGTCAGCCCCTTCGAGCGTCTATTTGGTCAGTCTCCTAATTATAGTTTGTTCTATCCATTTGGTTGTGTGTGCTTTTTCCTCCTCCCTCCCCATGAGCGGACAAAGCTTCAACCTCGAGCTCATTATGTTGTTTCTTGGGTTATGGCGATGAACACAAGGGTTATAGATGTTGGGATTCTATTTGTAATCGGTTGCGCATATCTCATCATGTCACCTTTGGGACCGCACCTATTTCTCCACCTTATTCAAGTTTAGCACATCATTTCACTCATCTTCTCCCTTCTTTTCGTATTCTCTCTCCGATCTCTTCGCAGACACCTCTTCCTCTTCTTCACCACAGCTCATTGATCAATCTGTCTTGTCACCGTCTCCTGGAGTTGATCCGCCTGTGCCTCCTAAGCCGACGTCTACTTCTACGCCTCTCCCTACTTGTCGTCGCTCCACTCGTGTAAGTAAACCTCCTTCTCACCTTAATGATTACCATTGTTACTCTGCCATCTTATCTCAACATGAACCTAGGTCCTTTCGTGAGGTGAATGCTGATCCGCTATGGCAACAAGCTATGACTGAGGAATTGCAGGCTCTGGAAAAGACTCACACTTGGGATTTAGTGGATTTGCCCTCATGAAAAACCTCGTTTGGGTGCAAGTGGATTTTTAAAATTAAGACACACTCTTATGGTTCCATTGAACGCTACAAGGCTCATCTGGCGGCCTAAGGTTATTTCCAAGAGTATGGAACTGACTATAAGAAGACCTTTGCTCTCGTTGCTCGTCTCACTACTGTTTGTTGTCTTCTTGCCGTTGCGGCTATATATCAGTGGTCCCTTCTTCAATTAGATGTCAAGAATGCATTCCTACATGGCACACTTTGTGAAAAAGTTTATATGACCCCTCATCCAAGTTTCTCGTCTTCTGGAAAAGTTTGTCGCTTACGCCGTGCTTTATATAGGTTGAAGCAGGCCCCTCGGGCTTGGTATGCGACATTCAGTGCTGCACTATTGAAGTTTGGTTTTACCACACGTGCTTACGACTCTGGTTTATTTCTTCGTCGTTCTTCATCTGGGATAGTTATAATCTTGTTTTATGTTGATGATATGATCATCACGGGAGATGATGCATCTGGTATTTCTGATCTACAGACATATCTTAGCCAGAAGTTTGAGATGAAGAGCTTGGGTCCCCTTCATTACTTTCAGGGGCTTGAAGTCTCTAATTCTCCTGATGGTTTCTTTCTGTCCCAGACTAAGTATGCTTCTGATCTTCTTGCTCGAGCTGGTCTCACAAACTGTCAGGTAGCATCTACACCACTTTCCTACGACGTTCGACTTACCCCTCATGATGGCTCTCTTCTTGATGATCCTACCCTTTACCGTCAGCTTGTTGGGAGCTTGACTAGATATTGCTCATGCAGTTCATATTGTGAGTCAGTTCATGGCAGCTCCGAGGACCTCTCACCACTCTGTCGTCTTACATATTCTTTGTTATGTGAAATGTACTCTTTTGCATGGCTTACACTTCTCCTCTAACTTGTCCTTGACTCTCAGCGGTAACTCTGATGCTGATTGAGTTGGTGATCCCACTACCAACTCGCGTTTCTCTGGGTACATTCAACCTGGGATGTACCTGGAGGTCTCCTAATTTTGAAATTTTTACTATAGTTTCTAACCCTTTCTTTTTTTTCATTTTGATTTTGTCTTCAGTCTTGATTTTGTCTATGATTGAAGTCATGTCTGCGCATCTATCTGCGATTCTGCGATCTACAGAGCCATGTTTCTGATTGCAATGAGAGTCCCGTTATTTCCGACTTTGTGGAGATTACTCCCATTGTTTTTGGCTCTAATAGAGAGTCATGTCATTTTCGACTCTAATTCAGTTGAGAGCATTGTTTCTGGCTTTGACACAGTAGAGCGGTGGCGGCAACAACAGACAAGCAACTGTTATTTTTATTTGCGTCTATTGCGTCTATATTCAACTTTCTTATCAAACTCAAGTTGGTTTATGTTATACCACTTGAGTTTGAGAGGAGATGTTGAGATATTTTAGATATTCGGTTTTAGATTTAGTAGATTTATATTTAGATTTGGTCTTCTCTATAGATTAGATTACTTAGATTTGAGTATATCGAGTCTGTTTTGTATTGTCTGTATATAAGCCCCTTATTTTGATGATCAAGACAATCTCAATATTTTCTCCCAAAATTTCTAACACAAGTGAAACACTTATTATAAATCCAAAGATGTGATCTATGGCCGAAACGGATCAAAACAAGAGAACAAAATGAAGTTGAGATAGCGGCATGTCAATATTATTGAATAAAATGTACATAGAAGTGGAATAGTTCAATGAATCAATCAACTAGGCCACCGGTACATACAATAATATTAACTAAGGAAAGTTCAAAGCCACAAGCTACCTATCCCGATATGTCGATGTCTCAGGAACTGGGCTATGTGTTGTCCTTTTAAAGGCATTTCCACTCATGTGGGGATTGTTGGATAATCAGTTAATTGGTTATTTATTTAATCGATGGAGTTGAATTTATAAATTAAATTTATAATTTTTTAAACCGATTATTCGCTGAATTGAAATGCAGATGGACTATATAATGGTTATTAGGCATTTGAATGCCGGTAGACATAGGCGCGCACCGCCTGCCCGAACCAGATAATATGGTTGTGGGTTTGTGCTTTGTTAATTAATTTGTTATTCTCCCCATATAATAATTTTCTAACTATTTTTCTTTTTATCAAAAAAAAAAAAAAATTAAGTACAGGCCATTCCATTGATGATGTTGGATGGGGCGAGAAGGCCTTGGTGCCGAGGATCCGCCGACAACTAGATACATAGGGAATTTCTTAACAACACTTGAAGTCAAATAATTTAAACTTGATCCAACTGACACAGTTCATAATACAACATAAAATAATAATAATAATAATAAGAATAATAATAATATTATACGCTACATCATATTACTACGGTGTGTTTCTTTAGGGGAGTTTGGGGAAAGTTAGTTTGAGTTTGGCTTTTATTTGAATTTTGGGATGAGTTTGAATTTTGTTGTTTCTTTTTGATTTGATGGATAATGAATAAAATAATATAAATGTGTATTAAATATAATTGATAAAATTTATATTGTATGATTTGATTATGAATTTATATTATACCCAACATATATATTTAAATTTTTATTTATTTGTATTATAGAAAATTTTATTCTCTACAAAATGACATATATATTATATATTTTTTTTCCATTTAATTATAGTAAATATTTTAATTATATTTTAATTTTTTTTAAAAAAAAAGAAAAAAAAAACGTACCTGCACAATGTCAGTTTTTGCGGAAGCTGTCTGCCGTCACAGGAATTGTCCCTCCTAACGTAAAATTCGCGCTCAAACCCAAACCTACAGTGCTCACACAATAACTTTCTCCAAAATCGGGTAAAAGAAACACACCTAGATTGCAGTTTTAAAAACAAACAAACAAACACAGTCATCATTATGAATGCCATTAATAACTATTGACCTTAAGCAAAAAAGCTCTCCAAATTCCTTGTAGAAGACCCGCTAACATCGTCCACAGCATCTCTAGCCAATCCCTTCCATTTCTCGGCATTCCGCCGCACCTCTCTGCTCTGATCCCTGCCGTCCATCACTGCCTCGACGCACCTCTTTATCTCTTCGCTCTCCACCGTACGATCATCCTCACTCGCACGCCCGTCTGCCACACTTCCTCAATCAGCTTCGCGTTTGTCCCTTGATCTGTCCCCTGCGGGAACGCCACCATTGGAACGCCGCACGATACACTCTCCAGCATCGAATTCCAGCCGCAGTGCGTCACGAAGCATCCCACCGACGGATGCGTCAGAACCTCCAGCTGCGAGCACCACGGCACATCCGAGGATCGTTGCGAACATCCGGAGGGTAAGGTTAGATTTTACAGTCATGTCCCCCAGCTCAGTAACTCGTTAGTTAGTGCTTTTGCTTTTGCGTACTATTAGTTGGTCGATGTGGTTCTTATAGATGGTAGGAAAGCATGCATATGACGATGATCTACATCTCCGTTTTGATGCTACATAATTACAAAATGACATGGCACTTTATGAAACTAATCATTTCTCATGATATATCTTTCGCCTTAATGGCTTGTCATCTTGAATTGCTTCGGAATAGTGAGAAATGCATTGCAGTTGCTGATTAGACAGGGAACACATTCTCCTTGAGCTTGCAGTTATTGTCAATGTTTTAAAAGATGTTTTCACCGCACTCAGCATCCATTGGTAATTGATCAGATCTTCTTGTAGCTTCTCGTTTGTGCTTGTGTTACGGAGTCTGCTAGTTCGTACTCGGTATAGCATGCAGACTTCCTCTACAGACTGTGAACTGTACGTAGCACTTTTTTCATCATCGTGAGCTGGCACCAACTCCGGTAGGCTTTGCCCACGCTCGTCTTCTACCACCATATTATGCAAGATGATACACGTTGTCATAACCAGAAGATCTTTTGGTTATCCTAATCTCACCAGCACGCGCAGTACTCTTCACTTTTGCTGAAGTACGCCGAATGCCCTCTCAATGTTCTTCCGACAGGCCTCCTGTAGTGTTGTAAATGTCTGCTCTTTTGCTGTAACAGGATTTCTAATGGCTTGCATGAAGATAGCATGCTTGGGATAAATCCTGTCTGTCAAGTAGTATAGAAGGTTGTACGCTGAACCATTAACCTCATACTCAACCGGCGGTGCTATCCCATTCATGTACTTGTTGAACAATGGCGAGTGGTCCAAAACAGTGACGTCGTTGTTGGTTCTGGGCATCCCGAAGAACGCATGCCATATCCAAAGATCCTGCGATGTAGCAGCCTCCAAAATTAACGTAGGGTAGTTGTAACGTCCATTATATTGACCTCGCCAAGCAATCAAGCATGCATCTCACCGCCAATGCATACAATCAAGTGGGCCTATCATCTCGGAAAACCCACGCGCTTTATTTTCAGCCAAAAGGTGGGATATATCATCAGGCGTGAGATCACGTAAATATTGTTCTTTGTAAAATCGAACGATTGTTTCATAAAACCCCATTGTTGCCCGTCGAACTGAGCTACCTCTAATCTTTATGACTTCGTCTACACTATCAAAACAACACCCATACCCGAGCACCCGTATAGCGGCCATCATTTTTTGGAAGGGGGAATATCCCAGGCAGTTCGTACAATCGGGCCTCTGCGTGAAGTAGCGATTGTTAGTGAACACATCTGATACTATCCGAGTAAAAAGCTCATGCTGCATCCAAAACCTCCGGCGGAAAAAAAATCTCACGCTGCATCCGAAACCTCTGGCGCAAAAATGATGCAGGAAAACGAGGAGTTTCGAATAGATAGTCCGCCCATAACTCTTCGTGCCTCCCCTCTCGACCGCGGTAAATGTAGCTCCTTCGCGTTTGTGCAGTAGCATCGATCACATTTGTAAGAAAAGGTAACGCGTCATGCAAACATTCGAGTTGTTCTCGTTCGAGTAGCCGCAACTGCATCCGTCTCTATCGTCTTGCGTCGGCTCTTTGGCCTTCCGCCGTCCAGAACGTTGGCGCCTCATTTTCGTGTTTAGATTCTTCTTCTCCACTGTCCATCCATTTTGCACTATAGAAGTGAATGGCTAGGAGGTTGTGGGTTTGAGTTAGACACCAATAATGGCTGAGGATATGGATTTGTATATATAGAGAGATGAGGGGGTCAAAAGCCATGATTAATGAACGATTGTTTGTATTTGGTGGTTCTTGCGTGTACTGGAAGTTCCTGGAACAAGACAGCTTATTTATTATTTGGGCAAGTATAAAACTTTAAATTGTCCACTTGAGTCGACACATCACTGACTTGGTACAACAAAATGCTCTGTACCCCCGTAAATGAACAATAATCAATAGAGAAAGTAATAATCAATAACATTGCAAAACAACATAAAAACTACATTCAGCTACCTGGATATTCAACCGCAACATGCCAAACTTCTCACGGAACTAGGATACAATCAAACACGCTAGGGTCCTTTGCGTGTGCCATAGTGAACGATTAAACAAACACTCAAGGAAACAGTAAGAGGAGCATCGCGCTTAATATATAAGACCCAAGTAGTTACCAACGAAGACAAGAAACCCAACACAAATATCAGAAAAATACACTAGGAAAAAACACAATAATACGTCACCACACCCGTTGGCCCAAGAGACAGTTCCATGTCAAAACTTATTACAAGACCAGTCGACCCAATCAACGGCACGTTGACTAGAAGCTACTTTTATCAGGGGTTTCACGCCTGCCACACTTATTACCTCCACTCGGGGAGACACTCGATTCACCTACGTCTTTTTGTTGGCCCTCTTGCCTCTTGATGGTCGCGACGGTTGCCTTAACGCTTGAACAATAGCTATTTGGTATCACTATATTTTGATTATGTTAAATTAAAATGAAGTAGTGGAACCATTGTTGATCAATACCATTGTGTGCATCCGTGTAGTACTTAAGTTGTTCTCGTCTGATGGTGTACTCTTTCCTTGACGATTCAGTTGCCAGCTTTGCCGGATTCAATTCCTCAAACTTACAGAAGGCAACAATCATTTCCTCACCAATTTTTTCAAAATCCTTAGTCACTTGCACAATTTCTCGGGCTATCTTGCCGAATGTTGAACTCCATTAGTCCGTACGTTAATGAATCGAGTGTTATTGAGTTCCTGCAATGTATTTTAGATGAACTATGGTGTATTTCATGAAACGGCAGTGCCTAATTACCTATTCACTCGATTATTCTTTTATCAGCTTTTTGAGCCTTATTTTGTTCGTCTCCATCTTAGATCACATTTCCGCTTGCGACGAATCGAGTGCCATAAGACTAGCAGTATACTACTCGTTGCTGACGCCTACGACTCTTCATGTTGTTTGATTTTTCGTTGATGTTGGTTATTAACTTTTCCGTTGGCCTTCGCCTTTTTATCCCTCAGTGGCTGCTCCATGACACGTGCAGCTGGACCAGTCAATAGAGTATGTCTAGGCCCCTTATCCGAGCCCTCAACGTCAATGTGTACACCATTATCAGCGATGTCAACTGGTGTTACGGGTGACTGCTAACGAGATTTCCTTCGCATGGAGCATCGTTCACAACCTCTTTCATCCTCGCCTATAGTTCGTGGGTCGCTCGGCCACGTCTTCCTCCCGGATACACACTTCATCCACTTCGGCTCATCCTTCAAAATGCACCAACAAGCCAAGCATTTGAAAGTCATCCCATGCTTTTCGTAATATATCTCCTCGTAATATTGTTCCTAACAAAGTACACGTTTACCAAAGTTACGGGAGGCTGCCAACTAATATTCAACGCACCCTACGTAGGTTTATGTCAACTTACAAAATCGGCAGAACTCCAACCACTCTGATACTGCCCTTTTGTGTGCATCGTACTGCACACCATTTGGAGCATTGTGATTTGATCTCCATCATTTGATTCTCACAAGCACCCAGGGATATTTTATTTTCAGTTTTTGGCACGCCGTGATTCTCTTCCATCAACAAGGCAAAACTCTCACAAACACGCTCCCATAGTTTTTGTCTCTTCTGGCCTAAAGCTACTAGGGCATCTGTTGTAATATTACACTATACCCTAGTCAGTTCCATGTCCTCCTTCGTAGCCCAGCTCTTGTTTACGCGTTGATTACTCCCCGTTGCTCTAATTGCACGGTTACAATGACTAGGTGTTTCTGTTGAGAAAAGTCGTCGGCTCGTAGTGGAGAGAGCAGTTCTCGGCTGCGAGAACTAGATCTCAGGGTGAGGAAGCAATGACGTGCCTCTCGGACCCGGGAAATTCCACATGTTTGAGTAGAACAAAGGTTCACTCCGTTGCGGCACGTACTGCACATGGGAAAAAGGCATACCGAAACTCATAGTATAATGGGCAAGGAATGTTGTTTGTTGTTGTGTTGCCATGATTATAGCGCCTTTGGCATGCTGGGACAGATTGTGAGGTTCGGACTGAACTTTGTTCCATGTCTCAGATAGCTCTCCAAGGCCTTCAACTCTATCGCCATCAACTTTAGAATCATATCCTTCGTGGGACATTATTGAACACACTGCAAGAACCGGTCCGTGTTCACTGCAAAATGGAGGATAATAATTACTCTAGGGCTGTGCATCATTAACATGAGGTAATGGGATGCATAAATTCCAACCATATGAATATAAAGAAGCCCCCAAAACACCCCAGCTCTATCAATTACATATAGTCATATACCCGAGTTGCACGTATATAAAGACCAAATAAAACAACCACCTGTTGGACCTCAAGTCCAAAATGACTTAAATGTCGAAGATAGTGACTTCCATCAGGCTGCAGAGCTTCCATGGAGCAAGAAGATATGACTTCCATAGACCTTCGGACGACAAGCTCCATCAACTCTGAATCGGCAACCTCATGACACTAATGGAAGACCATGAAGAGTGAGGGTTCCATGTAACTCAAGGCTGTCGGGAACATATTCCCGTAGACCGGCTGGGAGTATGATGGAAACGAATCAGCGTAGGCTACAGGTATGATCTGAAGGCAATTGAAGAGATCCAAAGCGAATGGAACTTGGTCCAAGAACGATGGAAGATGCTCAAGACGAATGGAACCCGGTCCAGGAGCAATGGAAGCCGCTGGGAACTGATGGAAGGAGGTTATTTGATGGTTAAGAGAAGTAGAAAGAAGTGGGAATAATTTGTAACCACCCCTGTTAGTGAGAGAAGTGGTTATTATAGCCTAGGATTACAAATAGGAAAAATAATTACAACACACACACGCACAACAGAAAATCGCATCTTTTCATATTTTTCTTCCTTGTTTTATTTTCGTTTATGCAATTTAATTCCGATTATATGCTTTCTGCAATTTATTTACTCGCTTTCCGTAGTTAATCGTAGTTTAGTTAAGTAATCGTGTAAAATTCGCATTGCCCGACGACGGATTGGCTCTCTGGAGTACTTCCGAAACCCACGCCGACGAAATCGACAAGCTATTTTGGAATTCCGAATCGCAGGATCCAACAATTGGAACGCCCAGTGGAACCAGGTCGGGTTCGTATTCGTGTATGCAACTTCGCTGTGGTAAAGTGATCGCCATGGACAATCAGAATCAGGGTGTAGGATTTACTGTAACTGGAACGCCGGTTCATCTCAGTGGAAGCCGCATCCCAGGGCTGAGGAGAGATGAGGAATCGTCGTCGACCGAGACGATGGTGACCATGGTGCGCAGAGAAGTGAATCAGTGTATTCAGGCCAGAATCGGAGACATCGCATATGAAATTTCCAGGCAATTGGCTGATGTGATCCGGCCAACTGTAAGGAATGAAGTGTTTCAGATTTCCGAAGAAGAACACCGAGCAGTGGCTAGTGGAATCCAGAATTCTGGATTTTCAGAAAACACATATGCAGGACCGAGAGAGATAACCCCATCTATTGGAAGGATTCCACCTCTCATAGGAAACGTCAGTTCTAACTTGGTTCAGGGAAACACTGGATCGCCTAGGGGACCGACGGGTGGAGCAGGATTGCAATTCGGTAATGTGACGATTCTCCAACGCCCGCAAGGAGGGCAACCCAGCGGAGGTTGTGGCCCTCAAATGGTGGGAGGACAAGATGTCGCAGGAAGCGGCGTCTACGGAGCCCCTCCAGGAACAGCGTTGCCAAAGCAGGTCGCAGGACAGCCTGCTTAGAACGCACCTCCACCGCCGTGGGCGCAGCAGGCTCCATATGCCGCTGTCCCTCAAGGATGAATGGTTGGTCAAGCTTGGGGACCAGGAGGTCAGCCGCTGATTCCTGATCAGTAGGAAGCCCGACCATTAATAGATACGGATATTCTGGTGGAAAGTATACGAAGAGCTTTCCCGCGAATGAAATTCGAAGAGCGACCGGTATATCAAAGACCCTACCCAGCTTGGGTAAGTGAGATGAGGCCGTTGCCCGTCCGAAATAAAGCACCGGAATTTACACTGTTCTCCGGCGAGGATGGGAGATCAACAATAGAGCATATCGGGAAATTTACAGCTCAGTGCGGGAACTTGGGAGGAAATGATTGGTATCGTTTACAATTGTTCTATTTGTCTCTGACGGGTACGGCATTTTTGTGGTATACATCGTTAGCTCCAGGTACTGTGCAGTCTTGGTCAGATCTGGAGAGGCTGTTTCACGACCGTTTTTATGCGCCACCGGTGGAAACTACAATATCCCATCCGGTAGCTGTAAAATAGGGATATGATGAGCCTGTGGCACAATTTTTGGAGAGATTTGAACAAGCTAAGACTCAGTGCACAGTGCAGATACCTGAACAGCAGACAACCATGATGGGAGTGGATAATGTGAGATCAGATCTTCGAGACCGGTTAGGAGTTCAGGATTTCCAGGATTTTTCGCATCTAAACGCACTCGCAATGAGAGCAGAAAAACTCATTCGAGAGAGACGGGATGTTGTTGTAGGTAGGTGGAAAAAGGATGGAAAAGCAGGTATAACTTGATGTGCGGATGAGGAAAGTTCAGCCGACGAAGATTATGGCGAAGAACAAGACGTGTTAGCGGCTGAATTGCTGAAAGGAAAAACTTACTCCTGTTCGGCATTAAAACCTACAAGGGGTAAGGAGGTCGGAGGCGTGCAGTATACCTTCGATGTGTCTAAGTAGAACAAATTTTTGATCATCTGTTAAATGACAAACAAATCAAACTCCGAGACGGGCAGCGAGTGCCGTCACCAGAGGAATTGAAAGGGAAAGTGTATTGCAAGTGGCATGGGAGTTATACACATGCTACCGCCAATTGTACGTACCTACGAAACACGATTCAGAAGGCTTTAGACGAGGGTAGACTGAAGCTAGCAGAAAAGAGTATGTAGGTGGATGCGAATCCGTTTCCTGCACCATCCATTAATACTATGTCTACAAGAGGTCTCAAGAGACAGAACAAAGGGAAACAACTGGTTCGACAACCGGTTCATGAGCGACTTGGGCCTAAGATACCACAATGGGGTTCAATATTCGATAGGTTGTCTGTAAGAAAGACGCCTAATGGAAATGTTGGAAATAAGGAGCCTAGGGTCGTAGAAAGGAGCCCAATCTGAAAGTGACAATTCCGAATGCCCAGGAAGTTCGGGAGCGTCATGCTATGACAACTAAAGCCACAGCTCCAGGCTTAGGACTATTATGGATGTACAATTCGATTTCGTCCACTATTAAGCCGGATGCTACGGTGGCTGAAGTGAAAGTTGCTAGTGGGAAACGAGTCTGGACCATTACATCTGCCGATCAGATTACTATTACTCCAAGAAAGACACGGAAACTTCCGTCAGCCGTAGATTCGGAGAAATGGACTGTTAATGTGCCGGAGACAAATTCCAGGAGGGCAATGGGTGACCTGACACGCCCAGAAAAAAAAAGAGCACAAAGGAGACGGCTACAGGCTAAGTTGGAAGCTGAAGGTGTTCAACCAAACCAGAAAAGTACGGGGTTTAAAGGCAAGAAAATTGAATCGGAAATTCAGCAAGCAACAAATCAGGACGGAATAGTCTCGGAAACCTGTGAACAGAAAGAGAGACCTCAGAAAAATCGAGAGTTACAACCTCGCATAATTTTCTCTACTCCAAACGCCGGACTGACTCCAAACTGGCAGCATCGATGGGTGCCGAAAACTGTACAACCAAAAGAGGGTGGTGCTGGAGATGGTCATCTATCAGTCGTAGGGGTATTGCCTTCTGAATTCAAAGCTCCAGAAGGGAGCAGAGCTATGAGGGAGTGACCGTAGATGAAGAACCAGCGGCAGAATGGAACGATATAGTGACAACGGTCACTTTTGATCGAATCGGGTCCGGGCAGAATAAACACGTAAAACCCCTGTACATCCAAGCTTTAATGGAAGGACGACTAGTGGGCAGAGTATTGATAGACGGCGGCGCATTCGCCAATGTAATGCCATTTCGGACGTTCAGAAAGTTAGGAAAGACAAGGGATGATTTAATACCAACTTCGGTGCGAGCTACAGATTTCATGGAAAACTTGTATAAACCGGCAGGAATCGCTAATGTGGAGGTACAAGTAGGCACCAAGAAGTTGTCTTCAGCGTTCGTAATAATAGACAGTCATCCTTTGTATGCGGATTTATTGGGGCGAGACTGCATTCACGCTTGCGAGTGTGTACCGTCAACTTTACACCAAAAGCTGCTGTTCTGGGATGGCGATGAGGTTCAAGAAGTGGAGGCGGAGAAAGACCCATTCGCAGCGGAAATTACAGCTGTAGATGCAACTTTCTACTATTCGAAGATGATCTCGTTGTCTGAAGTAATCGCCTCCATGCCTAACGAGGGAAACTATGAATGTGTATTTAGCGATAATCAATTCAGAATTCAAGAGAAGACCGATCCACGGCCTATGAATGAAGAAGATTATGATGAATTTTGAATGCGTCGAAATTCAATTTGAGCCGCACGGAGCAGGCGCTGTTACGAATACAGGGCCGTTCAGAGCACGTTCCACAGAAGGCGGTGGGCAGTTCGAAATAGATTCTGTGGCGAATCCGGAGCCGTCTAGAGCTGGCCCCTTGGAAAATCCTGGGCCGCCCGAAACAGGCTTTGTTACGAAACATCCAGAGCCGACCAGAGCAAACCCCGAGGAAGAAGCAGAACAACTTAGAGAAAAATGCACCGACGGTCCAGATCTGTCCAAGGAAAGTACTGGTGAAGTGGAATTACCGTCGCCTGTGCATAAAACCTATCCAGCATTCCAGGCCCAGGATCCACTGGAAGATGTTGACTTAAGTACCGATGAATCTCCGCGAATCACTAAAGTTAGCGCGCTGTTGAAGTCAGAAGATCGAGCTACTTTGGTAACACTTATAGAGGAGTACCGGGACTGTTTCGCTTGGGATTACGACGAAATGCCAGGCTTGGCTCGAGAACTAGTGGAACATCGGCTACCCATAAAAGCCGGATATAAACCTCACAAACAGCCGCCGGGAAGGTTCAATCCAGATGTATACCCGAAGATCAAGGAAGAGATCCAGCGGCATTTGGGAGCAGGATTCATTCGGACTTGTCGTTACCCGGAATGGGTGGCCAATGTCGTTCCCGTACTCAAGAAAAACGGAAAATTACGGGTATGCGTCGATTATCGCAATCTGAATCTGGCAACACCCAAAGACGAGTGCGTCATGCCTGTTGCCGATATGTTAGTAGATGCAGCCGCCATGAACGGGAGTTCGTCGTTTATGGATGGGTATTCCGGCTATAATCAGATTTTTATAGCCGAGGAGGATGTTGCAAAGACGGCATTACGATGCCCAAGAGCCCTTGGAGTGTACGAATGGGTGGTGATGCCGTTTGGGTTGAAAAATGCTGGAGCAACTTACCAGCGAGCAATGAACACCATATTCCATGATTTAATCGGACAGTCGGTGGAAGTTTACATCGATGACATAGTGGTGAAATCCAAGACTTTTCCGGAGCACATGGTGGATCTCGAGCAAGCCTTCCGACGAATGAGGCATTATAACTTGAAGATGAATCCAGTGAAGTGCGCGTTCGGAGTGGCCTCCGGAAATTTTTTGGGTTTCATGGTGCATAATAAGGGCATTGAGGTAGATAGTAACAAGACGAAAGCTATCATCAACGCCCGACCGCCTGAGAATCTGAAACAACTTCAAGGATTCCTTGGGCATGTCAATTTTCTATGGAGATTTGTCTCGAACGCTGCAGGCAAGCTTAAAGCTTTTTCCACACTGCTCAAGTTGCGGAAAACAGAAGAGTTCGTGTGGGAGCCGCTACACCAGCAAGCTTTCGAAACCATTAAAGGAGCTATGGCCAATCCACCAGTGTTGATGCCGCCGCAAGTAGGCAAACCTTTGTGCTTGTATGTTTCCGCCACTGAAAATACGGTTGGTTGCTTACTGGCGCAGGAAGCTCCCGATAGAAACGAACATGCCATTTTTTACCTTAGTAAGGTAATGAATGATGCAGAGACAAGGTACACTCCTATGGAAAAATTATGTCTTGCATTATTTTACACTTGTACGAAACTTGAATATTATCTAGCCCCGAGAGAAACAGAAGTGGTATGTCACGTCGATATTTTGAGATATCTGTTAGGCAGGCCAGCTTTAAGGGGAAGACAAGCAAAATGGGCCGTAAAGCTAGCGGCGTTCGATCTACGATATGTATTGATCAAAGCTGTTAAGGGACAGGTTGTTGCTAATTTTATAGCAGATCATCTGAGCTCGGAAATTGTCCAAGCGACTGACCGTATAAAAGCTGTTATCAGCCCAATGCCGTGGATCCTGAAGTTCGATGGGTCTAGCACGCAGACGAGTGCTGGAGCTGGGGTATTCATCGAGAGTCCTTGGGGACAAAAATGGACTGTTGCCAGGTTATTGACACCCAGATTCACTAACAATCAGAATATGAAGCCTTATTAGTTGGATTGAGAATCCTACATGGAAAGGGGGCTAAGGCGATCAGAGTTCAAGGCGACTCACAGCTAATTTTGAAGCAGATTACTGGAGAGTTCCAATGCAAAGATGAGAGGATGAGAAATCTTCGAACGGAAGTAGTTAGGATGTTGCAAACTTTCGACGACGCGGTGGTGGAATTCATACCTCGAGCCGAAAACAGGATAGCTAATGATTTGGCCCAAGAAGCCTCTGCGTATAAATCATCAGCCGTAGGAAACTTCAAATCGGGCCGAGTATATCTGTATCCAGTGGATGTGGAAAATTGGCGTATGGAACTAAAGAAATACTTGGAACAACCAACCGGTGAAACTCCGGAAAAGCTGCGGAAAGAGGCTCTGAAATATACTCTGATTGACGGAGATCTTTTCCGCAGAGCCGCCGATGGAATGTTAATGAGATGCGTAGATAATCAAGAAGCCATGAAGGTGATGGGTGAGGTGCATGAAGGAATTTGTGGAGCACACAAATCCGGGCCAGTCATGAGATGGACGATCCGACGATATGGGTATTTCTGGCCATCAATGACGGAAGATTGTATCAAGTACGCTCAAGGATGTGAAGCGTGTCAGCGACATGGTCCTTTGATCCGAATTCCGGCGGAAGAAATGCACGCAGTGGTGAAACCATGGCCATTCCGGGGATGGGCAATGGATATCATCAGGAAGATCCACCCTCCATCGTCCAAACGCCAATCGTTCATATTGGTGGCCACGGACTATTTCACAAAATGGATAGAAGCTGTACCGTTGGCCAATGTGACATATCAGGAAGTGATCAAGTTCATTAAGGAGCACATTATTCACCGGTACGAAATACCGCAGACGATTACCGCCGATCAAGGCACTGTTTTTACCAGCGATAGAGTGGCCGCCTTCGCCGCATAGTATGGGATTGCTCTTCTGCATTCGTCCCCGTATTATGCGCAGGCAAATGGGCAGGCCGAAGCAGCCAACAAAGTCTTAATTGAGGTAATCAAAAAGGCCATAGAAGATAACCCGAGAAGATGGCACGAAGTGTTAGGGGAAGCTTTATGGGCTTGCAGGCAATACCGAAATAAAGCCACTGGTTGCACTCCATTCCAACTGGTTTATGGACAAGAAGCGATATTGCCATTGGAAATCACGGTGCCATCGTTACGAGTGTTAAAGCAAAATTCGCTTAGTCCCGAGCAGTACGACACAGCGATGTTACAAAGATTGGATGACATACACGAGGATCGGATGATGACTTTGGAGAATATCAGGGCAAGTAAAGTGAAAGTAGCGCGAGCTTACAACAAAAAGGTACGTCGGCGAACATTCCAAGAAGAAGATTTGGTATGGAAGGCAGTGCTACCCGAAGGACTCAAAGATAATACACTCGGGAAGTGGTCTCCTACATGGGAAGGTCCGTACCAAGTAAGTAGAGTGCTGCCTAACAGTGCTTATAGATTGATGAGTATTGATGGGATAGAACATAGATAAAGAATATATGTCACCACTCAAGTTCAGATAAAGAAATGCAATGTGCAAACTGAAAGCAGGCCTTGTTTAGGCCGCTAAATGTAATGAGCGAAATGAAAGCAGGCCCTGTTTAGGCCGCTCGATATAAAGCAAAACAAAAGCAGGCTATTAAGCCGCTAACGTGCAAAACGAAGGTAAGCCATTAAGCCGCTGGTATGCAAAATGAAAGCAAGCTATTAAGCCGCTAGTACGCAAAATGAAAGCAGGCCATTAAGCCGCTAATGTGAGAATGGAAACAAAACGAAAATAAGTCATCGTAAATAGCCAAATGAGCAGCAAACCATAAAATCCAAACGAAATGGCAGGTGAATCAAAGAAAGGCGAATGGTTCCCAAGGTTAACGCACGGTATGAGGAGTATCCTTTGCTGCTGGGTCCACATCGGGCTCGGAGTTATCAGGATCAGGTGTTGCTTCCACGGAAGCTGGATCTGTTAGGACTGGGGTCGGGTCTTCCAGAGACGGAGCTGTTCCATCGGGACCTGGCGCTGTTTCCACGGGAACTGGATCCGTTGTAGTTAGAATCAGACCTTTCTTAGACGGAGCCGTTTCATCGAGGCCTGGCGCTGCTTCCGTAGGGATTGGATCCTTTGGAGTTGAAATCAGATTTGCCGGATCTGGAACCAGTCCATCAGGCCCGGGAACTGTTTCCATGGGGATCGGATCTATAGAGGGCAGAATCGGGTTTTCCAGAGGTGAAGCTGTTCCATCAGGAACTGACGCTGCTTCCACTGAAGTTGAAATCTCTGGGGCCAGGGCTACTCCAGCAACGATTGGAACCACACCTGCAGAAATAAGGCCCTCCGAAGACAAGGCTGTTCCATCAGAGCTCGAAGCTACATCGGCTAAAGTCGAGCCCTCTGGAATTGATGTTGCTTCCTCGGAGATGGGGACTGCTGAAGTCGAAGGCGATTCGGAAGCATTATGGTCTACTGCCACTTCTAAGGCTGACATCAAATCCCTCACAACGTGAGCAATAGACACTTGGACGTCGGCAACAGTTTGCAACGAAGGTTTAGCTACACTACTTGAAGGAAGAGCCGTCAAAGAAGCCATACAACTTGATACTTGTGTTCACCAAACAGGAGAAAAGCCTTCGAAGGAGAAACGAGAGAAGAAGTGGAAGAGGGGAGTGATGATAAACCCTTAGGAAAAAACCCTTGAATGTCTTTTCTCTCTTAGACGATACGGGAATCGAAGGAAGCAGCCGTCGCATCAAGGTTAGAGGGGTTGACGTGAGATATCAAGTTGGGATAAGTTTGTGCCAAGGCCTAAGAGGGTAAGTCCCACATGAAGGAAGTCCCAAAAAGAGAGCAAAGCTTCACGTAGCTTACATTTCATCTCTTTTTGAGGAGGGCAATTGTTGGACCTCAAGTCCAAAATGACTTAAATGTCGAAGATAGTGACTTCCATCAGGTTGCGGAGCTTCCATGGAGCAAGAAGATATGACTTCCATAGACCTTCGGACGACAAGCTCCATCAACTCTGAATCGGCAACCTCATGACACTAATGGAAGACCATGAAGAGTGAGGGTTCCATGTAACTCAAGGCTGTCGGGAACATATTCCCGTAGACCGGCTGGGAGTATGATGGAAATAAATCAGGGTAGGCTGCAGGTATGATCTGAAGGCAATGGAAGAGATCCAAAGCGAATGGAACTTGGTCCAAAAACGATGGAAGATGCTCAAGACGAATGGAACCCGGTCCAGGAGCAATGGAAACCGCTGGAAACTGATGGAAGGAGGTTATTTGATGGTTAAGAGAAGTAGAAAGAAGTGGGAATAATTTGTAACCACCCCTGTTAGTGGGAGAAGTGGTTATTCTAGCCTAGGATTACAAATAGGAAAAATAAACACAACACACACACGCACAACAGAAAATCGCATCTTTTCATATTTTTCTTCCTTGTTTTATTTTCGTTTATGCAATTTAATTCCGATTATATGCTTTCTACAATTTATTTACTCGCGTTCCGTAGTTAATTGTAGTTTAGTTCAATAATCGTGTAAAATTCGCATTGCCCGACGACGGATTGGCTCTCTGGAGTACTTCCGGAACCCACGCCGACGAAATCGACGAGCTATTTTGGAATTCTGAATCGCAGGATCCAACACCACCAAAGACAAAAGCTTGATGCATATATGAAAACAAATGTTGATGGTTCTACATGTGTGTAACTACAATAAAATTTCTTGCATTCTCGTGCAGACCAAAACGTATATGAAACCCGTACATTCGAATACAGATATTTATTTAACAACATATATGTCAATAATGTCCTGTAGTTGTAAGTCCGCTATAAAGCAGCCGAGGTTTGCAATGCTATCCAACAGTGTACTATAATACAACAAACAAACATCAGAAAACTGAAAGGGAGATCATACCCATACCGAGTACACAATCATGTCATAGAACTTCATTATATTTTTGAACCGATGCAAACTAAAAATGGTCTTTTGAGCCTCAAATCAAGAATTTACAACGTTTATGAAAATTTAACATAACTTGTGCATGGTGAACCTCTCCTTCATGACTTTCAATTACAAAATATGAGGATTGACATGTGAAGGGAAGCATAGCAAAAAAACTCATTCTATTCGGCTCGTATATGCTTACAAAAGCAAATTTGTGTTGAACTGAATTGACTATGCTATTTTTACAAAATTGAGTCCCTTAAACAAAAACTTCAGCCCCTTTAATAGTGAAAATAAAGTGACAACAAACTTTCAGAGTTAAAACATGTACTATATATTAGTAAATACAACCAGAAATCCATACTTCATTCCTAACAAAACCGGAACTACAGGATTGCAATAATAAATGTAATAGCACCTGGATATGGGAAAGATACGACGGTAATTTACCTTTTTTTATAATAAATATGGTAATTATGAATTTTGTTCTTATCTACATTTTAGATGATTTAATTGATTCCCACAACAGACTGGATAATGGAGGAATCGACTAATTCATTGTATTGCTTAACATTAGGTCATTCAAAACCTAGAACACCAAACAAAAAAGAACCTACTGAATAAACTTCCCCAACCCTAAAAGCATCTTCTTGATTCGCCTTTATTATCGTATACCAATCAATCAATTGCAATACAAACACAAAAAAATATGTTTTCGATAATTCCTCTTCTACATAAATGGATCATCGAAATGCCCACAAAAAAACCCTTGTGCAACTATTAACAGATTGGCACCACTCCCACTCCAAAATACAAATTACTTCCCAATTTTTCCACTTTTCTATGAAATCGCTTGTACTACACCAAGAAATTATTATTGGAACTATTTAATTGCAACTTCTCTTAAATTGGTTACCTGTATTTAGCCATCTTTCGTTGTAACTCTTCGATGGTGGGGATCTGATGATGAACCGTGGTCGACTGTCAGTCTAGGTTACTTCCTGGACAATGCGAACAAAGGTGATTTCTACATCTACGGGAAAATGAAGAGAGGGAGAAAATGGGAAAGAAAGGGACTCTATATAAATTGGATTACAAAAAGAAGAAAAGGGAAGAGCAAGAGAAGAGAATGAAAATCTACTCCTTGCCCTCCTCGACGTGGCTTCACCTGCACTATGTCTCCGTCAATGCAAGATCGAGAATTCAATGTCGAGAATACGGCCATTGCGATTAATAAAAATGGACTTTCTAACCGGCCCACATCGAGAATGGCCATCAACTGAGTCTAAATTCGAGCCATTGTACGCACTCTTATCAATATAAAAACCCTGCTTAATGTAGCATTGCCACATCATTAAAATACAAAAAAATATATATAAAATAGGTTCTAGGACCTTCACTCTCCTCCAAGAGAAGGTAGGTTTGTTTTTCCTTTTTTTTTTTTTTTTTTTTTTTTTTTTGCTTTTTTTATTTCTTTTATTTTGCTTTTAATTTTATTACATAGTATATATTATTAATATTATTTTTATTATTAATATTTTATATTGTAAAAAAATTATTTTTAAATATATTTTTTATTAAAATAATTACTTTAATATTAATTTTTTTAAAACAAATTTGTCTAAAAGAAATACTATATTCATAATTAATTTATATATTTTATTAACAATTTATAAAATATATAATATTTATATTAAGTAAAATAATAAATTTATTGAAGTGGAAGAAAAAAAATATAAGAATTTTTATTTGAGTTATGAGGTAAGAACTAAATAAATTTTTGATAAGTTCTTAAACTGCATAATATGACCTTTAGAAAAAATATAAGAACAGTTCTTATTTATTTTGGATTGTGAATGGTCTAAGGAACCTATTAGGTGGCCTTAGCAAAAAAACTAAAAATTTTTTAAATTATACTATTTGAATTATGAGGTTTAAAAAGATTTTTTTTTTCTTTGTTCAAAAAATATTTAATTAAATATTATTTTAATGTTACATCAAAATTAAATCTTTCAAAATGCACTCTTAATATTTGATATACTGGCTGTGAAAAGATAAAAAAATAAAAAAAAATTATATTTAATATTTCCTCCGTCCGGCTACTGTGTTTCTTTTACCGTAGATATAAAAAATTAAGAGGTTTATAATTAGTAAATAATTAATAATGTATTAGTAAAAATAATTATTGTATTATAAAATTAATTTTAAATTTTAATTAAGATAATAAAAATAAGATTAAAATGCATAATTTTTTTTTAATAAAAAAAATATGAGATAGACTAAAATAAAAAAATTACACCATAATTTTTTTTAACAAGTTAGATAATGCCAAATTTTTAAAAGTACCCTGAAAATAAAGTCTAAATTGCAGTTTAAGAAATACTAAAAACACGAAAGCACACACGTTATTACGAATGTCATTAATAATTATTGACCTTACGCAAAAAAGGCCTTCAAATTCCTTGTAGAAGACCCGCTAACATCGTCCACAGCATCTCTAGCCAATCCCTTCCATTTCTCCGCGTTCCGCCGCACCTCTCTGCTCTGATCCCCGCCGTTCATCACTGCCTCGACGCACCTCCTTATCTCCTCGCTCTCCACCGTCCGATCATCCTCCACCCTCACTCGTACGCCCGTCCGCCATACCTCCTCAATCAGCTTCGCATTCGTCCCTTGATCCGCCCACTGCGGGAACGCCACCACCGGAACGCCGCACGACACGCTCTCCAGCGTCGAATTCCAGCCGCAGTGCGTCACGAAGCACCCCACCGACGGATGCGTCAGAACCTCCAGCTGTAAGCACCACGGCACGAGCTTCCCCATCTTCTCCAGCTCCGCCAATCGACTGATCGAATTCCCCTCCACGTCGTCCGTTCGAATTATCCATAGAAATGGTCTGCCGGAGTCGATCAGAGCTTTTCCGATCTCCTCCAGCTGCGGCTTCGGCAGCCTAAGCAAACTGCCGAACGACACGTAGACAACAGATGATTTGGGCTGCGTGTTCAGCCACTCCAAGTAATTGTTGCATTTGATCTCAAAAAGATCGCCGCCGAAGGACTTGTCGGACGAATCCTGACCGTCTAAGAAGGCGGATGGAATCAACGGCCCGACGGCGATCTGCTCGTAGCCGTCGATGGCTTTGAGTGCATCTGCTTCCAGCGCGTCGAATGTGTTGACAAGCACTTTCGGCCTTTCCTCGCTGTCCAGCACGTCCACCTGCTCCTTAAAAATCGGGAGCACGAATTTATGCTTCTCCGAGGTTGTCGGGAGGAGGAACGATGGAAGGTCTCGTTTTGAGAATGGGGGGAGTCCTCCGGGGAGCTGAAGCCGCCACGACGGGTCACCGGAATTGGAGGCGATCTCGTCTTGGAAGCCATGAAAATAGTAATAATATATGTCGAGGACGGTGGCAGGTTGAATCCAGAGCAGCGCGCTGGGGACGTTGCAGTCACGCGCCACCTGGGAGGTCCACGGCAGGAGGATAGTGTAGACGAGGCGCGTGACGGGGCAGCCCTGGTCGGCGGCGGCAGCAATGGCGTCCCTCAAAGCCTTGGAGGCATTGCTCCGCAAATTGGACATGTAGTAGTCATGATCAAGGGTTTCGCGGTCGTAGTCTTCGTCGTATCCGTCCGAGAAGAGGGCGAAAGAGAGGGCGTCAGGCAGTGCGCCGGCGCCGGCGGTCTTGTCCATACAGCGGCGGGCGTAAATGCTGGTGACGAAAGTTACCCGGATGCCGAGGCGGAGGAGGCGCTTGGCGAACTGAAGGGCGGGATTGATGTGGCCCTGTGCGGGGAGGGATATCAGGAGCACGTGGCGCAATTCCATTGATGGGCGTATTAGTATTAGTAGCATAAAATGTGTAGGTAGATGTTTGAGTTGAGTGGTCAGAAAGGCTGGAGGAGGATATATAGGCGTGATCGGATGAGGTTAGAAACAATGACGTTTGGGGTGACGCACTACCAAAATATCGTCTATTTGCATGCGATTCTCATTAGAAACATTTTTTTTCGTTGCAAAAAGCTATTTTTTGTACTGAATTTTGTTGTGATAAATAATTTTTTTTATTTAGTTAACTCTTCTTGTTTTTGTTGCAATATTTTTTCATAACAATAATAATTATTAGAATATATCATCTTATTTATATTTGTTATGCCCGGTTCAATCGTTAGAAAAATAATAAAAATTATTATTTTTAAAATAAAATTTATAATACAATTTTTTTGATTGAAAAAATATCAAAAATTAAATATTAAAAATATTCCAATGAAAATATTTTTTGTATTAACTATAAATAAAAAGAAATCTATATAAAATATTTTTAAAATAACAAATTTAAAAAATATATGGTTAATAAATAATATAATAATATTCTTTTTATTAAAACAATATGTGCAAATTTTATTTGTGTTGATGATATTGTTACGCACAAAAAATAATAATAATAATAATAAAAATAAGGATAGCAGGATCGTAAAGGAAGTTAGACATGAAGTCGGGTGAAAAAGGGGAAAAATTTGCGCTCAGGTCGGTTGGTCCACGGTCGGTTGGTCCTCAATCGGATAGGCAGGTCGGAAGGTCTGCAGTCGGATAAGCAGGTCGGTTGGTCCGTAGTCGGATAAACAGGTCGGAAGGTCCGCGGTCGGATAGGCAGGTCGGTTGGTCCTCGGTCGGTTGGTCAGGTCGGTTGCTCCTCGGTCGGATAAGCAGGTGGGTTGATCCTCAGTCGGATAGGCAGGTCGGAAGGTCCGCGGTCGGATGGGTAGGTCGTTTGGTTAGCAAGTCGGATGGTCTGCAAGTCGGGAGTTTGCGGAAGGAACAACAAGTCGGAAGGTCTGCGGTCGGACCAACAAGTCGCTTGGTTGGAGCGACCATTGAATCGTCTAGAGAGATCAGTTGTTGGTCGCTTGATGGGGCGACCAATAAATCGTTTGGTCTAGCGACCGGTTAGTCTCTGGAATGGTCGGTCGGGCCAGTTGAGTTCTGGAACTTGTGGCAGCGTTTGGCGAGACGGTTAAAGACACGTGTTAATAAAGGAGGAATTAGTGGGCGGTTGTTATAACCAACCAGGCGACAGTTCTGAAACGTTTTCTTGAAGGAATATTTAAGGATGTGGATTTTTTATCTTCAATTATCTTCAATCGACATCAAATTAAAGAGAATTTCTTTTGGAGATCACCACTTTATTTTTTAGTCTGTAGCTTTATTTTTCTATTTTATTTATGTATCCTACAGTGTTTAAAGATTCCTAATCTCATACGCTAAATATATCAAATTCGAAGATAATTTCTTATTTTCGGATTTTACTTTTTTATTGTTGAAAAAATACATCAACAGATATAATTAGTGCCTGAGATTAGGAATCTCTAAACACTGTATGGTATATAAATAAGTTGGAAAATAAATGCTACAGACTGAAAATTAAAGGATGATCCCCGAATGACTGACTTTGCTGTCGTTTAAAGATGATTGAAGATACCGTGCCAGTTGCTGACCCCAATCCTTAAATATTCATCAGAAGAGATGTTTCGGAACCGTCGCCAGCAACCGCCGTCAACCGCCCACAACGAAACATTTTGAAACATCGTCTGGTCGGTTACGGCAACCGTCTCGCCAACCGCATAACCTAAGCGACCAATCCAAAGACTAACTGGTCGCTAGACCAAACGACTCCTTGGTCGTCCCATCAAGCGACCACCCTCTGATCTTTCCAGACGATTCAATGGTTGCCCCTACCAAGCGACTGAACTACTGTTCACTTAATTAGGTGACTAATTAACAAACCTTCTTCGCTCGGTCCAAACTTCGTATTGGCCGACTCAACCGATGGCGGACCAACCGACTGCGAACCAACCGACTGCAAACCATCCTATTCGACCGCGGACCTTCCGACCTGCCTATCCGACCACAGACTTTTTGACCTGCCTATCCGACCGAGGACCAACCGACTTGCCTTTCCGACCGCGGACCTTTCGACCTTCCTGTCCGACCGCGGACCTTCCGACCTGCTTATTCGACTGTGGACCAACCGACCGCGGACCAACCGACCTGAGTGCATATTTTCTCCTTTTCCGTCCGACTTCGTGTCCTAACTTCCTTTAAAATCTATTATTATTATTTTTTTTGCGTAAATATTAAAAATTTATTATTATTATTTCTTTAGAAAAAAATTCAATAAAAAAATTGGTAACCTATCAAATTTTCCCAATCGAATTCCCCCAACCAGAAATCTCTCGTTCCAGCAGCCACAAATTCCATCAATTCCTCACGAATGCGTCCCTTACCTGCCGCTCCAGCCACACTGCCGCCGTGCCCGACCACCAGTCCATGCTCGCCGCACCAGCAGCGTCCGGTCCTCCACGGACGCACCCGACCAGCAGTCGCCGTCCAACCATAATCGCCGAGTCCCGCCCTTCCTCGTTCCCCACCGGTCCTTCGACCGCCGCCCGCTTCACCGGCGTCTTCCTGTATGAGAGCTATTTAGTTTGATTATATCCTTTTTTCAGTTTTTCAAATTTTTGGGTTTTACAATGTCATTGATTTTTTTTATTTTTTTCGGTCAGGTCATGGTAATGTAGATGATTGTGTTGATTCCCCTCTTTATTGATCCTTTGAATTGATGCGTGCCTGATTCCATTGTCTTATAAATATTTTCTTTCTATATGATGTATCCCTAAATTTTGTATTTTCAGTTAGCCGGGAGATTACTGAGTAGTAATTGAATAATTTAGTGTGCTCGTATATATGTGATATTTTGTGGAACGCATAAATAGTATTGTCTGTATTACATGTATATTTGTATAAATTAATTAGTAATGAAATGGTTAAGTAGGTGGAAGCTTTTGAGGGAAATTTTGGTGGACAGGTCATGAGCCGAAAATTGATGATTAGAAAGCATTAAAGGGGAAAAGAAAGGGAAACGAAAAAGAACTTGGTTGTACTGAGCTGACCTCAACTTATAGATTGGAGGGTTGCTATTTATGAATAAGAATTAAAATTATAAAAATTGAATACAATTTTAAAAAATTACATGTCCTTTCTGTTGTGGTCTGCTGCACTGTTTTCTTTCTTTCTTATTTATTTATTTATTTATTATGTGTGTGTTTTGATCATTTGGACATTAGCTTTATGTGTTGATAGTTGTCAGATGATTTCAATAAGGTGTTCTTACTTCAAGTCTTATATATCATGCAACTTTTTCTATATGGATCATACATATAACATATGTGCTACAGTCCAACAGTTGCATCCATCCACCATTAACTTATTGTTGAAGTTGTAGTTTAAGTTCACTATGTGTTTTTATGATTTGGAGCTTTCATCTCAATTCAAAATTTTCACATCGATTCCCTTGTTCTGAGTTTCTGATCTTTGCACTGCAACTTAATTCACTTGCAAACCATTTCATTAATAGGTAAAACTACCTAAGATCAATACCTAGTTGAGTTAGAAAAACAACTCATTGTGTGGCAACTACAGGATTGGCTTCATACATCTTGACATAAAATTTTTTGGGAAGCTAACTATTTCTGATATCACTGAATATGCCAACCTGATCATTAAGTGATCTCTAATATATATTATTTCATTGCATTATGTTACGCCCCTACTTGATAGTGGTATAGAGACCTACCCCATATATATATATATGTGTGTGTGTATTTGTGCCTTGAGATTAATTTAGTTAATTAATTAACTATATTTGTTGTTAATGTTGGATTCTTCTTTCTTACAAATTCTTGTGTTGGATATATATGATTTACAGGTAAGTGTTGCATGGGGGAGCATGTTCACTATTGTAACTTCCCACAGGTTAGTTCCCAACGTGAGCTGATGTGCTATTCTGGAATTTCTCTGCTAATAGTTCCTCATTTAATGTTTTTAGTTCAATTAGACATTTTTTTTTCTTTTTGCTTTGATTACTTGACGTTTTTGGTTTGAAGTTAGGTGGTTAGAAGACTTGTTCTTTGGATTACAGGTGTTTAAAAATGGATTATAGGTGGTTAAAAATGTAACATGGTTGTCACGGGAGGTTAAGAAGCTAGTTTACTTGTACTTATTGCATTACACCAAAAAGTATGCCTTCAATACATTCGTGTTTGCAGTTTGATTTGCAGTTTTTCTTGTGATCCAATAGGTTCAAGCTTTATTGTAATGAATATATGTGAAATAACCCTTGTTGATTCTTTTAATGGAGAAACTGACAATGAGTGGTATGCTTTCTTATATTATAGGTAGCCAAGTAGGACATTGCTTTCAATATATTATTTTAAGTAGGATTTGGGGGATCCAAACCTTTTGGTGAGGGCATGGGCACTCCCCACCATGGCAGGGATTTGTCTACATGCTATTGCACCCCTTAGTCGGTGTTTACAGGATGTTGCAAGGAGAAATACCAATAATGTCATCAAAAGAAAGTTTATGCACAAGACAGGCAATAAACAATTCACGACGTTGGCTGAAGAGGTCCTTCATGATCTTCTTTGTGTCTTTCCTATCGATATTTGAAGTTATCATTCCTAGTTATGTTTTTCATTCCTTATGTCTAAGTGAACTTGACCACCGGTTTCTTATTTGGCTAACTCCTAGATAAAGGCAAAAGGGAAAGACCCTTACAATTTGGAAACATGGATATCGTCTCACGTGCAGGCATGTGTTGGTGATGATGATATTTTGGTAAGCAAGCCTAAAACACTTTGACGCTGCATGAGGCAAAAAGACAATGCAACATTGCACGTAATTTTATGATAATTGACTTGTGTTTGTGGATTGATACTGACTGAGTCTTTACCGTTGGTTGAACTTGCATTTGTACTGGAATTTGTATGTTTGTTGTTATGCTTTGTTTTCGAATTGTATATATCTAGCTGTTTTGAAAATAGTTATCACTACCAAAAAATTGACTATTTCTAGCGATTTGATGTTTGTTACAAATTGTTCATGACAAATTCCTTACAACATCATTAACTGAAACAACAAGAAGATCATGTGTGAGCTATGGATTTCTTTCAGTGATCGTCTGATCTGTTGAATAAACAACTAAGGATGAAACTGTAGCTAACCTTGTGAAAATGCTTGAAAAACTTGCTTTGAATAGTACTTCTAACTTATCTACTTGTACCCAACTTCAATTTTTTTTTTTTAACTTGATTGGAAAATGCTTGAAAAACTTGTCTGAGATTCCATCTTGCAAGTAAAATTTATTGCTGAATCCTTGCTGCTTGTATCTTATTGTTGAGTGAAATTTATTGCTGAATCCTTGCTGCTTTTATCTTATTGTTGAGTGAAATTTATAGCTATGCTTGCTGCTATGAAGTGGTACCTATTCCACATTCCAAATCATTTGGTCAATTATTTGTTCATTAATGGCCAATCAGGTATGAAAGAGCTTGAACTATGTTTAACATGAACATAATTTCGTGTCAGAATTTGATGGAAATTGTTTGAAAATTTATCTTCAGCCCGCGGATCGCTACCTCAAAGAAAGTCAAAAATGCCACCCCTTGGTACGCCACCTCTGATCCCATCTTTGACTCTTTTTTATTCTGCTTGGAAAATATTTTGGCTGCTACTTCAGTCTTCTGTCTTTTCCTTTGTCATCACTGCCTCTAGGACAAGTTCCTTTTGCAATTTAATTTTAGGGGGGACAAAGTACCATTTTAGTTTTTTAAATATATTATTGTTTTCAAAAATTAATATTCTAAAGATCCATTATGAGGTTTATAATGTGCAAGTTAATTTATAATCATTAATTTGCCTTTTAATGCATGATGCACATAAAGTAGTACTTTGATTAGGGTTCATCAAAATTGTATTTTATTTTATTACATCCTATCACAACATTTTCATTTTATTTTTATTTTATTTCTATGAATGTTAGGATATGTTTATCCCTAGGTTGATTGGTGGTTAAGTAGGATGACTATAGCTATGCGAAATATGATACTGAGTAAATAAATTGTAGTTAACATTAGCGGTTAGTTAATATAGATATGTGATGGGGTTTTAATGTAATGTCTAAAATAAGTAAAGCCTCAAACAAACACCCTTATTGTTCCTGATATTATAAAACGTATTTATTTACTCCATGATTTATCCCTAAAATTATTTTTGGTAATGGTTTGATCGAAACTTATCAACTGCATATTATATAAGTGATATCGTAGTCATTGTCAATGTATTTTTTATAGCTGTTATGATTCTGGAGATTGCACTTATTTTCCCAACTAATGCAGGAGCGAAGATCTTTAGTGAGGTACTTGACGGAGATAACATCGAGTGACTTACAAGGATGTATGCATTTTAGATATTTTGGGAATTAAATTACTTCAATTGATGATAAATTCTTATATATCATTGAAAACTCATTGCAGTTGGTTTGCCACCCCTGATTGCTTCCTCAGTGATTCTGAACTCGACGAGCTTGATAGTTCGAAGTTGTCTTTATTCACACGTCTTAAGATTGTATTGCGGTTTGATACTGAAGTTATCTATAAGCTATTACTTATTGGATTTGGGGATCGTATGTTTAAGATTGTTAGTTGGTTGTTATGTTGTACGATATGGTAGTATTTTGGGATGCTTTAAAGCACTGTTGATGCCTAATATTCTATTTTGAGCATGACTATGAATTTCGTTGGATTGACGTCGTTTTGTAGGTATAGACAAGGATTCTGGATTAGTTATGATAGAATTATGTTTTTAAGTTATTTGTCACGCAATTGGATCTGTAACAAATACTACTTTAGACAATTGCATTTTATTTGTAGCTACAAAACCCTTATTTGATACAAAGAGTATTTTTTAGTTACGGACAGTGACCGGTACAAATGGTGTTTTACGGTCGCATGACTTTTGTACCAAATTTTTTGTTATGGACAAATTTCGTAACAAATAGTTCTCTGACAGAATTTTAGTTTTGTAACGCAATTTTTGTTATGGACAGTTTCGTAACAAAATGTTTTCTAACAAGATGCCACTTTTGTACCATGTTTTTCATTCCGGACATATGTCGTAACAAATAATTTTCTGACAAGATTTTAACTTTTGTGCCGTATTATTTGTTACGGATATATTTCGTTCTAAAAATATGATCGATTCTTTTGTTACGTACAAAAAACGTAACAAATACAATTAAAACGTGCTTATTTTGACGGTTGACTGCTACTTATTTGTTACGGATTTTGTTGCGACAAAGACGTTTTGTACCGCGACAAAATCTGTAATAAAGTCGACACAAAAGACTATTTTGCACGAAAATTGAGTTTTCGTTACAAACTTTTAACCGCTACAAGAAGTCATTTTTTTGGTAGTGACAAATAGGGAAGAAATGAAGCAAAATTTGCTAGAGTGTGTTTGTTTGAGGGATTTTGTGGGATTTCTACTATTCCCACAAAATTTTTCCTCCAAAAATATCAAATCAAACATTTATTTTTTATTTTTTATATCATACTAATAATCAATTTTACATTCAAAACATCACATCAATTCTTATTTATATCACATCATACAACTATTCAAATTCAAAATTTTTACTATTCAAATCCCAATCCAAAATCCAAACCCTCAAACAAACACATTTAGAATTAAATGTTAGTGAATGAGCGAGTGATTGATTGGGAGAGACAGAAAGATAGCAACTCAGACATTGGACTAAAATGGATTGGAGTAAGTAAATGAAATGAATGAAGCAGCGGTCATGCATGACGTTGACTGTCATTCGACACGGACATTTTTAAACAAGTATTTTAAATATAAATAATTTTAATGTACATATGATGTTGTGCTTCAAGTAGAAACGTCGAAATGGGTTAATTCCATTTCATTCATCTGTTCCGTCTTATCTTTTAACATGGTTAAGTTTTAAACTTGTAAAATTTCTTAAAATACGGACCCAAACGAGCTATTTTTGTTGGACCTCAGGTCCAAAAGGAATATTGAAGGTAAGGACTTCCATTAGGCTGCGGAGCTTCCATGGAGCAAGAAGATATGAATTCCATAGACCTTTAGACGACAAGCTCCATCAACTTTGAATCGGCAACCTCATAATGTTAATGGAAGACCATGGTACCTATAGGTCTTATATGGAAGGTTCTAGGGGTCAGAACGCAAGGAAGATAAATGAGGGTTCTATGTAATTCAAGGCTGTTGGGAACATATTTCCGTAGACCGGCTGGGAGTATGATGGAAACGAATTAGGGTAGGATGCAAGTCTGATCTGAAGGCAATGGAAGAGATCCAGAGCGAATGGAACTTGGTCCAGGAACGATGAAAGATGCTCAAGCTGAATGGAACTCGGTCCAGAGGCAATGGAAGCTACTGGGGACTGATGGAAAGAGGTTACTTGGTGGTTAAGAGAGGTAGAAAGAAGTGAGAATAATTCTAACCACCTCTGTTAGTAGGAGAAGTGATTATTCTAGCTTAGGATTACAAGTAGGGAAAAGAAACACAACACACACGCACAACAGATCAATTCGTCTCTTTTCATATTTTTCTTTCATGTTTTATTTTCGTTTATGCAATTTAATTTCAGTTACATGCTTTCTGCAATTTATTTACTCGCTTTTCGTAGATTATCGTAGTTTAGTTCATCAATCGCGTGAAATCTGCATTGCCCGACGACGGATTGGCTCTCTGGAGTACTTCCGGAACCCACACCGACGAAATCAATGAGCTATTTTGGAATTCTGAATGTGGATGCGAATCCGTTTCCTGCACCGTCCATTAATACCATGTCTACAAGAGGTCTCAAGAGAGAGAACAAAGGAAAGCAACCAGTCCGGCAACCGGTTCATGAGCGACTTGGGCCTAGGATACCACAGTGGGGTTCAGTTTTCGATAGGATGTCTATGGGAAAGATGTCTATGGGAAAGATGTCTAATGGAAACGTTGGAAGTAAGGAACCTAGGGTCGTAGTGAGAAGCCGTAATTTGAAAGTGTCAATTCCGAATGCCCGAGAAGTTTGGGAGCGTCATAATATGATAACCAAAGCCACAGCTCCAGGCTCAACAATTAAGCCGGATGCCACGGTGGCTGAAGTGAAAGTTGCTAGTGGGAAACGAGTTTGGACCATTACGTCTGCTGATCAGATCACCATTACTTCTAGAACAACACGGAAGGCTCCATCAGCCGTAGATTCAAAGAAGTGGACAATCAATATGCCGGAGACAAATGCTAGGAGGGCAATGGGTGACCTCACGCGCTCCCAGAAAAGAAGGGCACAAAGGAAATGACTACAGGCTAAGTTGGAAGCTGAAGGTGTTCAGCTAGATCATAAAAGTGCAGGGACCAAAGGTAATAAAATTGAAACGGAAATTCAGCAAGCAGCAAGCCGGAACGAAAAAACCTCAAAAACCCGTGAGCAGAAGGAAAGACCTCGGAAAAATGAAGAGCTGCAATCTCGCCTGATTTTCTCTACACCAAACGCCGGACCCGCTCCAAACTGGCAGCATCGATGGGTGTCGAAAACTGCACAATCAAAGGAGTGTGATGCTAGAGGTGGTCAACTATCGGTTGTGGGGGTATTTCCGTCTAAGTTCAAAGCTCCAGAAGGGGAGCAAAATTATGAGGGAGTGACCGTAGATGAAGAGCCAGTGGCAGAATGGAACGATGTAGTGACAACGGTCACGTTTGATTAGATTGGATCCGGGCAGAATAAACACGTAAAGCCCCTGTACGTTTGAGCTTTAATGGAAGGACAACCAGTGGGCAGAGTATTGATAGACGGTGGCGCATTCGCCAACGTAATGCCGTTTCAGACGTTCAGAAAGTTAAGAAAGACAAGAGACGATTTAATACCAACTTCGGTGCAAGCTACGGATTTTATGGGAAATTCGTATAAGCCAGCGGGAATTGCTACTGTTGAGGTACAAGTAGGCACAAAGAAGTTGCCTCAGCGTTCGTGATAATAGACAGTCGCCATTCGTATGCGGCATTGTTGGAGCGAGACTGGATTCACGCTTGCGAGTGTGTACCGTCGACTTTGCACCAGAAGCTGCTGTTTTGGGATGGCGATGAGGTTCAGGAGGTGGAAGCGGAGAAAGATCCATTCGCAACGGAGGTCAAAACTGTAGATGCAACTTTCAACTACTTGAAGATGATTCCATTGTCGGAAGTGATCGCAGCCATGCCTAATGAGAGAATTATGAATGTGTATTTAGCGATAATCAATTCAGAATTCAAATGAGGGCTGACCCACGGCCTATGAGTGAAGAAGACTATGATGAATTTCGAATGCGTCAAAATTCAATTTGAGCCGCCCAGAACAAGCTCCATCATGAATACAGAGCCGTTCAGAGCTGGTTTCACAGAAGATGGTGAGCGGCTCAAAACAGGCTCTATGGAAAGTTCGGAGCCGTCCAGGCTGGCCCTGTGGAAAACCCTGGGCCGCTCAAAACAGGCTTTGTTACGCGACATCCAGAGCCGACCAGAGTAAACCCCGCGGAAGAAGCGGAACAGCTTAGAGAAAAGTGCATCGACGGCCCGGACCTGTCCAAGGAAACTGCCGGCGAAGGACCGTCGCCCGTGCATAAAACCTATCCGGTGTTCTAGGCCCAAGATCCACTGGAAGATGTCGACCTGAGTACCGATGAAGTTCTGTGAATCACCAAAGTTAGTGCGCTGTTGACATCAGAAGATCGAGCTGCCCTGGTGACACTTATAAAGGAGTACCGGGACTGTTTCGCTCGGGATTACAATGAAATGCCAGGCTTGGCTCGAGAACTAGTGGAACATCGGCTACCCATAAAAGTCGGATACAAACCCCACAAACAGCCGCCGCAAAGGTTCAACTTTGGTGTATACCCAAAGATTAAGGAAGAAATTCAGCGGCTTTTAGGGGCAGGGTTCATTCGGACTTGTCGATACCCAGAATGGGTAGCCAATGTCATCCCCGTACTCAAGAAAAACGGAAAATTACGGGTATGCGTTGATTATCGCAATCTGAATTTGGCAACACCCAAAGACAAATACGTCATGCTTGTTGCCGACATGTTAATAGATGCAGCCGCCATGAACGGGAGTTTGTCGTTTATGGATGGGTATTCCGGCTATAACCAGATTTTCATAGCCGAGGAGGATGTTGCAAAAATGGAATTCTGATGCCCAGGAGCCCTTGGAGTATATGAATGGGTGGTGATGCCATTTGGGTTGAAAAATGCTGGAGCGACTTACCAGCGAGCGATGAACACCATATTACACGATTTAATTGGACAGTCGATGGAGGTTTACATCGATGATATAGTGGTGAAATCCAAGAGCTTTTCGGAACATCTGGTGGATCTCGAGCAAGCTTTCCGGCGAATGAGGCACTATAACTTGAAGATGAATCCAACGAAGTGCGCATTCGGAGTGGCCTCCGGAAACTTTCTGGGTTTCATGGTGCATAAGAAGGGCATTGAGGTGGATAGTAACAAAACGAAAGCTATCATCAACGCCCGACCGCCTGAGAATCTGAAACAACTTCAAGGATTCCTTGGGTAGGTCAACTTTTTGCGGAAATTTGTCTCGAACGCTGCAAGCAAGCTTAAAGCTTTTTCCACACTGCTCAAGTTGCAGAAGACAAAGGAGTTTGTGTGGAAGCCGTCACACCAGCAGGCTTTCGAAGATATTAAGAAAGCCATGGCCAATCCACTGGTGTTGATGCCGCTGCAAACAGGCAAACCTCTACGCCTGTATGTTTCAGCCACTGAGAATACGGTTGGTTGCTTGTTGGTGCAGGAGGCTCCCGATAGAAGCGAACGTGCTATTTTTTACCTTAGTAAGGTAATGAATGATGCGGAGACAAGGTACACTCCTATGGAAAAATTATATCTCGCATTATTTTACGCTTGCACGAAACTTGAATATTATTTGGCCCCTAGGGAAACGGAAGTGGTATGTCACGTCGATATTTTAAGATATATGTTAAGCAGGCCAGCTTTAAGGGGAAGACAAGCAAAATGGGCTGTAAATCTAGCCACATTTGATCTACGATATGTACCGATCAAAGTGGTTAAAGGACAGGTCGTTGCTAATTTTCTAGCAGATCATCCGAGCTCAGTGACCGACCAAGCGAGTGATCGTATGGAAGCTGTTGTTAGTCCAATGCCGTTGATCTTGAAGTTCGACGGGTCCAGCACGCAAACTAGCACTGGAGCTGGGGCATTCATTGAGAGTCCCTGGGGAAAAAAGAGGACCGTCGCCAGGTTATTGACACCCGGATTTACTAATAATAAAGCAGAATACGAAGTTTTATTGGTCGGATTGAGAATTCTATATGAAAAAGGAGCCAAGGCGATCAAAGTTCAGGGCGATTCACAATTAATTTTGAAGCAGATCGCTGGAGAGTTCCAATGCCAGGATGAGAAAATGAGAAATCTTCGAATGGAATTCATACCTCGAGCTGAAAATAGAATAGCTAATGACTTGGCTCAAGAAGCCTCTGGGTATAAGTCATCAGCCGCGAGAAACTTCAAGTTAGGGCGAGTATGTCTGTGCCCAGTGGAAACGGAGGACTGGCGCACGGAATTAAGGAAATACTTGGAACAACCAACCAGTGAAACTCCGGAAAAACTGCGGAAAGAGGCTCTGAAGTATACTCTGATTGATGGAGATCTTTTCCGTAGAGCCGCCAATGGAATGTTAATGAGATGCGTAGATAATCAAGAAGCCATGAAGGTGATGGGTGAAATGCATGAAGGAATTTGTGGAGCACACAAATCCGGGCCAGTCATGAGATGGACGATCCGACGAGATGGGTAATTTTGGCCATCAATGACAGAAGATTGCATCAAGTACGCTCAAGGATGTGAACCATGTCAGCGACATGGTTCTTTGATCCGAATTCCGGTGGAAGAAATGCACGCAGTGGTGAAGCCATGGCCATTCCGGGGATGGGCGATGGATATCATCAGGAAGATCCATCCGCCATCTTCCAGACGCCCCTCGTTCATATTGGTGGCCACAGATTATTTCACAAAGTGGATAGAAGCTGTGCCGTTGGCCAATGTGACATATCAGGAAGTGATCAAGTTCGTTAAAGGGCACATTATTCACCGATATGAAATCCCGCAAACGATTATCGCTGATCAAGGCACTGTTTTTACCAGCGATAGAGTGGCCGCCTTCGCAGCACAGTACGGGATTGCTCTTTTGCATTCGTCCCTGTATTACGCGCAGACAAATGGGCAGGCTGAAGGAGCCAACAAAGTCTTAATTGGGGTAGTCAAGAAGGTTGTGGAAGATAACCCGATGAGATGGCATGAAGTGTTAGGGGAGGCTTTATGGGCTTGTAGGCAATACCGAAATAAAGCCACTGGTTGCACTCCATTCCAACTGGTTTATGGACAAGAGGCGATATTGCCATTGGAAATCACGGTGCCATCGCTACGAGTGTTGAAGTAGAATTCGCTTAGTCCTGAGCAATATGACACATCGATGTTACAAAGATTGGATGGCGTACATGAGGATCGGATGATGGCTTTGGAGAATATCAGGGCAAATAAAGTGAAGGTAGCACGAGCTTACAACAAAAAGGTACATCGGCGAACATTCCAAGAAGAAGATTTAGTATGGAAGACAATGTTGCCTGAAGGATTCAAAGATAATACATTTGGGAAGTGGTCTCCTACGTGGGAAGGTCCGTATCAAGTAAGTAAAGTGTTGCCTAACGGTACTTATAGATGGATGAGTATTGATGGGATAGAACATAGAAACGTTATAGGGATACATGTCACCACTCGAGTTCGGGTAAAAAAAATGTAATGTGCAAAATGAAAGCAGGCCCTGTTTAGGCCCTAGATATAAAGCAAAATGAAAGCAGGCTATTAAGCCGCTAATGTGTAAAACAAAAGCAGGCTATTAAGCCGCTAGTATGCAAAATGAAAGTAGACTAGTAAGCCGCTAATATGCAAAATGAAAGCAGGCTAGCAAGCCGCTAATGTGCGAATAGAAACAAAACAAAAATAAGTCATCGTAAGTAGCCGAATGAGTAGCAGATCATAAAATCCAAACGAAACGGTGGGTGAATCAAAGAAAGGCGAACGGTTCCCAAAGTTAACACATGGTAGGAGAAGTATCCTTTGCTGCTGGGTCCACATCGGGCTCGGAGTTATCAGGATCAGGTGTTGCTTCCATGGGAGCTGGATCTGCTGGGACTGGGGTCAGGTCTGCTAGAGACAGAGTTGTTACATCGGGACCTGGCGCTGCTTCCACAGGAACTGGATCCGTTGTAGTTGGAATCAGACCTTCCTTAGACGGAGCCGTTCCATCGAGGCCTGGCTGCTTCCGTAAGGACTGGATCCATTGGGGTCAAAATCAGATTTGCCGGATCTAGAACTAGTCCATCAGACCCTGGAATTGCTTCCACGGGGATTGGATCTATCGAGGGCAGAATCAGATTCTCCATAGCCGGAGCTGTTCCATCAGGGACTGGCGCTGTTTCTAGTGGAGTTGAAATCTCTGGGGCCGGGGCTGCTCCTTCAACAATTGGAGTCACACCTGCAGAAATGAGACCTTCCGAAGACAAGACCGTTCCACCGGAGTTCGAAGCTACATCGGCTAAAGCCGAACCTTCCGGGATCGATACTGCTTCATCGGAGACGGGAACTGCTGAAGTCAAAAGGTGATCCGGAGGCGCTATGGTCTGCTGCCACTTTTAGGGCTGACATCAAATCCCTCACAACGTGAGCAATAGACGCTTGGACGTCGGCAACAATCTGCAATAGAGGTTCAACTTAGGAAAACATGGGAGTGCCGGCCATGGGAGCAGAGGTTGGTATGTCACTTGCATGTTCATCATCAGAACCTGGAGGTGGTGAAGAGTATACCTGGGCTGAAGGTTTACAAACTGCCCACAAAGAGGCCAGGGTCCCCCATTCCGACTTTAGCTCCTTCAGAGTTTGCCTCCCCGTTGGCGGCATTAAACTCATACAGGACTTTTTTCTGCGACAAAGCTTCTATAGGGGCATCTAGATGTTGGGACCTCTTATATAAATCAGCCTGCATTCGGCGTTTCTCCGCCAATAGCCGCTCCAAGTCCGCAATTTCAGGACCTAATTGGGCGAGCCGAGCTTGGAGATGAGCCACTTCGGCCTGCTTTACCAATTGTTCAACACGAGAGGCTTCAAGTCGGTTTGAAGCACTGGAAGCCTCATCCTCAGTATGCAAAAATTCATCCTGCAAAGATTGTTTCTGGTCCCTTAGTATTCCCAGTTGATCCAAATGAGTTCTCCCGAAGTCTCGGTTCTCCTCCGCCATCCTACGGCGTTGAGCGAAAGTGTCCACTTTGGAAGATAAGCTGACCCATTGCACACGAATAGACTCGGGGAGATTTGCATAGGAAGGTGATTCCGCCATATTCAATAGAGCCAATTGGATGGAACTTAAGGTTTCAGAGTCTCTTGGAGACGCTTCCAAACAGGTAGTGACGAATTGTTCATCTATCCCTTCGAGGAGTTGACCAGCAAATGCAGAGGCAGACGGCGCACCCTGATGTCCAATGAAATACTCCCAAATACGCTCTTGACTGATAGCTGAATCGGAAGCAATGCGACCCGCACGAGGTGGGGCAGGAGTGAGGTCTGGAGGCGGAAAGGGAGTATCCGACGTTCTCGAAGGTACATGCTGATAAAAGATGTTAGCGAATAAAATTTTAATATGAGTGTAAAGAGGAATGCAACTCGGGTGACGAGAATACCTTGGACACAGACGTTTTCGGTGGATGAACCTTCGAAGGGAGATTCACCGTAGTATAAGCCGTAGTCCTTGCCGCAGGGGTTGCATCAACACCTTTGTACACCTTCTTAGCAGGCTGGAGACAATAATACATACGAATAAGAAAATTATGAAGAGTTCTTGCAAACTACATGGAGATGAATACAAACCTGAGTGTTGGGAGAGATGGTTGCACGACGTTTCACTGAAGGCTTTGGGGCAGCAGCTCTGGCTTTGGCATGTCGAGTCGATCTACGTACGGGGAATGAATCCGTCACTGCGAACACAAACAAGGGTTAGCTGATATTTATTGATCAAAGCTAAAGGAGGGGATGAAAGTCTACCCTCGATGATCTCAGGGGCCGCACTTTCGACCTCCTCGGCGGCAATGTCAGCTGTTTCAGTTTGGTGATCCAAATTAGTATCGATAAAATGGAATAACCAGGAAGCCGGAGGCTCAGCAAAAAGAACGTCCTTTAAGGACGCCACCAACTCGCAAACGCCAAATCGATAGAAGACTTGGTTTTAAAAACAGGAAGGGGTGAATCCTTAATGGCCGCATTCAGGTCCCGGAACATATCAAAACCTTCGAAGGAGAAGTGGGAGAAGAAACGAGGGGAGAGGGAAGTGGAAAAGGGGAAGTGATGATAAATCTTAAGGAAAAAACCCTTGAGTGTCTTTTCTCTCTCAGAATGACGCGGGAATCGAAGGAAGCTGCTGTCACATCAAGGCCGGAGGGCTTTTCATGGTATATCAAGTTGGGATAAAATTTGTGCCAAGGCCCACGAAGGTAAGTCCCATACGAAGGAAGTCCCAAAAAAGAGAAGTGAAGCTTCACGTAGTTTACATTTCATCTCTATTTTTAGGAGGGCAATTGTTGGACCTTAGGTCCAAAAGGATTTAAATGTCGAAGGTAAGGACTTCCATCAGGCTGCGGAGCTTCCATAGAGCAAGAAGATATGACTTCCATAGACCTTCGGACGACAAGCTCCATCAACTCTCATAATGTTAATGGAAGACCATGGTACCTATAGGTCCTATATGGAAGGTTCTAAGGGTCAGAACGGAAGGAAGATGAATGAGGGTTCTATGTAACTCAAGGCTGTTGGGAATATATCCCCGTAGACCGGCTGGGAGTATGATGGAAACGAATCAGGGTAGGCTGCAGGTCTGATCTGAAGGTAATGGATGAGATCCAGAGCGAATAGAACTTGGTCCAGGAACGATGGAAGATGCTCAAGACGAATGGAACTCGGTCCAGAGGCAATGGAAGCCGTTGGAGACTGATAGAAAGAGGTTACTTGGTGGTTAAGAGAGGTAGAAAGAAGTGGAAATAATTGTAACCACTCCTGTTAGTGGAAGAAGTGGTTATTCTAGCTTAGGATTACAAGTAGGGAAAAGAAATACAACACACACACACGCACAATAGATCAATTCGTCTCTTTTCATATTTTTCTTTCCTGTTTTATTTTCGGTTATGCAATTTAATTTCAACTACATGCTTTCTGCAATTTATTTACTCGCTTTCCGTAGATTATCGTAGTTTAGTTCATCAATCGCGTGAACTCTGCATTGCCCGGCGACGGATTGGCTCTCTAGAGTACTTCCGAACCCACACCGACGAAATCTACGAGCTATTTTGGAATTCCGAATCGCAGGATCCAACAATTTTATACCGCTGCAAATCGAGGGTAGGCTAGCCTGCGTTAGATCAGACTAGTTCGGGTCAAATAAATATAATTATTATTTATATTATAGTAATTATAATATATTAATAATTATCTTATACCTCGTGTTATACAAGAGTTATTACATAATGTGATATTTAATTTAATCTTATATTCTAAATAATAATTTTATTTTGATAAAAAAAAATTGTATGAAAATAGGCAAAATTAATTTATATAAAATAAAAAACAAAAAATGCAGTAATTAAACTAAATAAAGAATATTAAGTAAGCGAATCTAAGTTTCATAGAATATATAATTCAATTTAAACTTAAACATAATAGAGATGATAATTAATTATTTATAATTATTCTTAAATTAAAAATCAAAATAAATTTGAAAGAACTTGGTACCTATCAATGGGAAAGAAGAGAAATTATTCATATTTTGTCCTCGTTTATATATTGTTGTTAGTTTGCAATATTCAAATAATATACTAATTAATATACATAGTAACGAATACAAAAACAAACAAATTATATTAATTAAGTGAATCATAAATCAAATAAAATTTATATACCCACTTTAAATTCAAACCTAAGTTATATTAAAAATATTTATTTACAATTTTATTAAATGAAATATTACAATAAATTTTGAAATAAATTCATCTCTATCGATGAAAAAAAACTTCGATCTTCTTATCGCATTTTCTCTTTTATCGCTGAAAATAAAGTTTAAACAATACACCAACAAAAAGGAAAATAAATACTCCAACAAAAGTAAAATCAAATATTGCAGAATATTAAGTAATGAAAATCATAAATTACAAATGTATATTTAAAGTGAAATTCAAATATAAGTAAGATTAAAAATATTTATTAACAATTCATATTAAATTAAAAACAAAATATTCAAAATTTGAATATAATATAAAATTTTGAAATAAAAAACTTATTAGAATAGTGTACATATAGAATAAAAAACTTAATAATCGAAACCAAATCAATTAGAAAAAATACATATAGAATAAGAATAAATAAGAATTGATTAAAAAATATAAAATATAAAATAAAAAATGCATATAAAATAAGAATGAAAGTGCTAAAATAAAAATAATTTTTTATAAATTACTAAAATTTATGTTAATTTTCTGTATGAATTTCTCTAATATTCTTTAAAATAAAAAGATTCAAAATTTAAATATAATCTACAAAGTTACGGAAAAAATATATTAATATAATATTCAAAATCAAATCAATTAAAAAATACATATTAAATAAGAATAAAAAAATTATCAGTAAAAAATAAATAACACAATATATAATTAGTAATTACATATACAAATACGAATGAAAGTAATAAAATAAAAATATTTTTTTATATATTAAAATTTACCATAATTTTTTCTATGGATTTGCATATGCCCAAATTTGATTGGGCCGGCCCAGCACAAGCGTAATCTAGACCTTGGGAGGTTCGCGGCCCAGCGGAATGCCCAAATTAGCGAGCGGGATTACGGACTTAGCCAGCCCATTGATCAAATCAGCCCAACCAAAGAAGCAGCCCAATGAAAGCTAGAAAGCTGTGGTTTGAAGAAGAGTTGAAGTAGTTGAGAAAACTTAGGAATAAAATATTTATCTAAATAAATTCAAAATAAACAAATAAGTGAAAAATATCAGAAAAGGGGAAGGACGGCATTCATATCATTCATCTTCTTCATCATTATTTTTCTCTGTAATTTTTCAATTCTTGTAAATTTTCCAAACTTTTACAGTTTTCCTCCATCAATTCCAATTTAATTTTCAACTTCGTTTTTGTTTATTTTACCTTATTTGTTCATTGATTTTTTTTTTCGGTTATCTCGAGATAGCTGGATCTTTTCTTGCAGAGGCTGGGGAAGCCTACGATTAAATCAATTCTGACATGCTTTTCCGATTAAGCCGTCGGTTGCGATTTTTTATGACAACAGAATTGGCACGCCTGGCGGGAGAAGCTTGTCGGAGGGCCTTCCACGAGCGCTTCTACAACCCTCTTCCAGAGGTGACCGTCTCGGATTTAACCAACTTACATCAGCGTTGGTGACGAATCTGTGGAGCATGTTATGGAACGCTTCAGGAGGTCGGAGAGTAGGTGCCAAGTTCGTATACCTGAAAACCAGGTGGTGAACATAGCAATTGACAACATGACACATCAGTTGCATGATGAACTTGCCCTCCAATAGTTCCATGACTTCCCGCAGCTAACATCCAAGGCAGTGAAGGCCGAGCAGCTCGTGCTAGAGGCTCAGACGGCCCGAAACCAGAAGTTTCGAGGTGGAAATCACTGCGTTTTTGCCCAAGAAGAGGCTGCCGAAGTGGACGAGGAACAAGAAGAGACCTCCCTGGCTTAAATATCACAGGGGAAGGCATATACATGCGTAGCTCTTAAGCTGCCCCGACGGAAGGATGTGAACCCAAAGATATCTTATTCGTTCGACATCGCAAAGACGGAGCAGATTTTTGAGCATCTGCTGAAAGACAATCAGCTTTGCCTTCAGGAAGGCCACAAAATGCCGACCGAAGAGGAACTGAATGGAAAATTATTTTGTAAGTGGCATGGAATATATGGTCATTAGATTGGTAATTGTATTATCTTCCGAAACGCGGTCCATAAAGCCATCAAAGAAGACCGTCTCAAGCTGGCCAAAAAACCTGATATCAAAGTAGATACGAAGTCGTTCCCTGCACCGATAAACATCGTTGGGGTGCGCTCAACTAAATCTGGAAAGTCAAATGCAGGTTCTAGAATAGCACGTAGGGGAACAGACCCTAAAAAATCAGTATTCGAGCAGCTTGGAAGGTCGATCAAACCCCCAAGAAAGAGCTCGGTGTGCGAAGGACTTTCCCCCAAAAACACGGTCGTAGAAGTGAGTTTTAAAAAAGAGGGCGAGGTTTGGCGAGTAACCTCCATAGATCAGGTGGTAATCACACCCCATCAGACCCGACTCCCTGAGAAGGCTCCAAACAACGGAAGTTTGACAAGGTATCGGAAGGAGCAGGTGACGCCCGCCTTTCCCAGGAGCATCAAACTTGGGGGCAGCAGGCTGATGACCATGAAGGTGGGACTAGGAGGCAGCAGCCCCGGGACTCGGAAGGGGTCGCCACCAGAAGGCCGAAGCCTGCTCAGGAAAACCTTCATCGTCAGCTTTGGACCCGAAAGGATGGAGACCGAAATGATTTTTTGCAAGGGTTGAGTACCCTACTGAACCTCATTTTACCGTGACACTCGGGGAAGACCAGGTTCTTGAGGATGAGCCGATGATTGATACCCTTACGTGCGATGGAGCATCGGAGGCTATCTTGGACATTATAGCTTGCGATCAAGACCTTGAACACTATGAGGGGGATCTCAAGGTTAATACAATAGGTGTGTTACCTCAAGAATTCGAAACTCCTCCATACCAGCCCGACTATCTCCAGGGAGATGTTCTGCTGAAAGGAGCTGGTTCATTGTGTTGGGTAGAACAAGATGCTGACGTTCCAAAAGAAGGTCAAGAACCAATGATTTTCTAGAAATTAACAGACGAGAATACGCGTCATCTGAAACCCTTGTTCCTCACCGTCCATCTCGACGAGAGGATGGTCAGCAAGGTCCTAGTCGACGGGGAAACGTCCGTCAATGTCATGACCTTCTCTACTTTAAGGAATATTCAGAAAAGCATAAATGATCTCGTCCCATCGTCTATGCAAACGACCGACTTCACTGAAAATGCGCACACAGCAGCAGGCATCTTAGTGACGAAGGCGACGGTCGGAACCAAGACGGACCAGATGGCTTTCTTCGTCATCGAAGGAAACCAACCTACTCAGCCATCCTCGGGAGGGACTTGATCCACACTACTCAATGTGTCCCTTCGACCCTCTACAGAAAGTTATGTTTTGGAACGGAAATCAAGTTGAGACGGTAGAGGCTGAGGCCGATCTAGCCATGGAAGTGCATTATGCAGAGGCCGTTTATTATTACCCCGAGGTGTACCCGCTGTCCATGATGCTAGAGGATGCTGGGATATGGAAAGAATGCAACTTAACCATGAAGGGATTCAAAATCAAGGTTGAGGCCGATGTACGGCCTAATGATTCAGGTGGTTATTATGCCTGACGACCTGATCGTGAAGGATTTGGAGGCGGGGGCAGGTAGGTCCGGCTGTCCATTTATGCAGGCTGGAAATCATGCCGCTCAACCCCCTGACAGGCAGACAGGGACATTCTCCCAGCCGCCTGATCATGATCAGAACGAGGAGGATATTCAATCACCAATTTGAAGAGTTGCCCCATCTTTCGAAGCACAGGACCCACTAGAGGAGGTCAACTTGGGGGATGAGACAGTTCCCCGGCTGACATAGGTTATCGCCCTGCTGGACATCGATAAGAAGTGGCAAATGATTGCCTTGATCCGAGAAGGATTGCTTCACATGGGACTACCATGAGATGCCGGGGCTATCAAGAAGCTTGTGAAGCATCGATTACCTACTAAATCTTCATTTTGGCTGCACAAACAGGCCCCTAGTCGTTCAACTCGGAATTATTGCCAAAAGTGAAGGAGGAGGTTGAAAAGCTCCTTAAAGCTTACTTTATTCGAACATGCAGGTACCCGGAATGGATTTTTAACATCGTCCCAGTGGTGAAGAAGACGGAAAAATCCAGATTCGCATTGGCTTCTGGAATCTCAATCTAGCGACGCGAAGGGAAGAATACGTAATGCCTATTGCCAACATGCTTGTGGATTCTACAGCAGGGTACCAAGTTCTCTCTTTTATGGACGGCTACTCTGGCTATAACCAGATATACCTGGTTGAGGAGGATGCCCATAAAACAGCATTCTGCTGTCCCGGAGCAATCAAAATCTTTGAATAAATAGTAATGCGCAACATGATCTCAAGATGAACCCGGAAAAATGCACCTTCGGAGTGCAGACAGGAAATTTTTTAGGGTTTTTGGTGCATCAGAAGGGCATCGAGGTTGATAAAAATAAGGCCAAGGCTGTACAAGACCTCGGGCTCCCCCGTAATATTAAGGAGCTGCAAAGCTTGATGGGAAAGGTTAATTTCTTGAGGAGATTCATCCCGATGGGAGAATGAAGGCCTTGTCGGTGTTATTTCATGGGAATAAAGATCTGTTCGAGTGGGGAACAGCCCAACAGGAAGCCCTGGACCAGATTAAATAGGCATTAGCATCTCCTCCGGTGTTAATGCCGCCAATTAGCAGAAAGGGAGTGAAACTACACATAGCCACGACTGATGACACAAGAGGCTGTCTCCTTGCTCAGGATGACGACGAAGGTTGAGAACGTGCTATTTATTATCTTAGTAAGACCCTAAATGAAGCCAAAACTTGTTATTCGTGTATTGAAAACCTTTTTTTATCTTTATTAATGCATGCAAAAAATTAGAGTATTACCTAATTCCGGTCGAAACTAAAGTCTATGTGAAGTCGACCTTTTATGCTATTTATTAAATAGGATGGTCCTCTGAGGCCGTTTAGTTAAATGGGCATTGAAATTGGCATTGTTTGCATTGAAATATCAACCCTTTAAGGCCGTTAAAGAACAGGCCATTGCAGATTTCTTGGTCGAACATCCACAGATTGTTCAGGTCACCCATTTAGACTACGTACGGTTAGAGCCATGGTTGGTGGCTTTTGATGGATCCAACACTGCAGGAGCAGCCGGAGTAGGCTTAATAATCTTTAGTCTGGAGGGAGAGGTGTGGCGTTTCGCTCATCAACTTCCACAAGGTGTCACGAACAACCAAGCCGAAGACGAAGCGCTGCTATTGGCATTACGATTCCTAGTCGCAAGGAAGGTAAGGAAGGTCGTCATTCGAGGGGATTCCCAGTTGGTTATTTGAAAAGCTCTCAAGGAATTCAAGTGTAAAGACCCTCGGCTCCAGGGCCTTCTCCGAGAAGCTCACAACCTTTTTCAGCACCTCACTAACGTAACATTGGAAGATATTCCCCGGGAAGAGAATTCAGAGGCAAACGACTTGGCGCAGTGGGTCTCCAAATTTTAAATAAGAGAGATACCACAAAGATTCGAATGCTTACAGCCTATGCTAGATCCAGATTGGCGAACCCCTCTGTTAGAAGGTCTAACAAATCCCGGGAAGGTCGCTTCAAAAGTAGTGCGACATCAGCTTTTGAAATACACTTAAATTGATGGGGAGCTGTATCGACGGAGGTCCGATGGGACTTTGGCACATTGCCTGGGCCACAGGGATGCTATAAAGGTTATGTCCGAGGTCCACGAAGGCATTGGAGGTGCACATAGGGCCGGACCCACAATGAAGTGGACGATATTACGGTTATTTTTTGCCACAAATCTCGCAGGACTGCATGGATTACGCACGGAGATGCCCAACTTGTCAATGCTATGGCTTCGATGAGTCCCCGTGGAGGAGTTTCATTCAATTATTAAGCCCTGGCCTTTCCATGGATGGGCAATGGACGTAATTGGAAAGATCCATCCTCCATCTTCCAAATGGCACTCCTTTATTCTCGTAGCAACCGACTACTTCACGAAATGGGTGGAAGTTATACCGCTCGCCAAGGTACAACATAAAGGTATTATACGTTTCATTAAAATGAATATTATTCATAGGTTTCGCATTCCAAAGACGATAAACACCGGCCAAGGCACCATATTTACGAGCGTGAAAGTCAAGGCATTCACTGCCCAATATGGGATCCAACTATTCCATTTTTCTCCTTACTATCCTCAGGCTAACAGACAGGCCGAGCCACGAATAAAGTTTTGATTTTGATTATCAAGAAAGCATTGGAGGAAAATTCAAGAGGTTGGCATGATACGTTGAAGAAGGCATTATGGGAGTATAAGAATGGTAAATCCTCTGTAACCGGTAGCACCCCTTATTGGCTAACTTACGGTCATGACGCCGTACTTCCGTTGGAAATTATAGTACCTTCACTCTGGATCTTGAAAGTGAATGGACTATCGATGGAAAAACATGATCAAGCCTTATTCCAGGAACTCGAGACCTTGCCCGAAGAGAGATTATAGGCACTCGAATACATGCGGCAACAAATTAAAAGGGCAGAGTTCACCTTCCAAAAGCGCATCAGGTCCCAAACCTTCCAAGAAGGTGACATGGTTTGGAAGGTCGTCCTCCCGGAAGGCCCAAAGGATGCAACACTCAGAAAATGGTCACCCATATGGGAGGGGCCGTTTATTGTGTCGGCTAAGACTACTAGCGGTGTGTGTAGGCTGATGGAGCCCGAGGGGAAGGAGTTTGGTACATTCATCAATGGAAAGTATTGGAAGAGATTTTATCCATCTCTAGGGGAATTCGGAAAACAAAAACCGTGTAATTAGGAACCCTAGGGCCACTAATGCACCAAAGATGATCAGAATTAAAAGGAGCATTCAAATGAATAGGGAGATACACAACACGCAAGTTACCACCATAAAAAGACATACATCACGCTGTTTAATATCCATGGGAGCAGTTTATCCTACGCACTCGTAGGTTATCGCATAAGGAACCAAAAGGTGAAACAAAAATAGTTGCACAGAGGATAGACCAAATGATGAAATGACAAGTTATCCTATAGTAGGACCACCCCAACCTACATCACGATTAATATCGACATCCACAAGCCCGCCAGTGTCAACAGTGAGGTCCTCAGTTGGCGTCACGGGCACTGCACCCATGGTGCATGGTCCCCCAACAGCGGTAACTGACGTTGAGGAACACATTTCGGTCGATTTCAGCCGTTCGGAACGCAAAGAGATCCACTGGGATATCATGCCGGGCCAGGCCAGACGCAGTTCTTCTACCCCTCTCTCAGCCCGCTAAAATTTCTTTTCAAAGATGAGTTTTTTCCCATGGAGTCCCGAAAAGGGCTTATCTAAAGCTCTTGCCCGATCATATATTTCCATCCTCCGAACGGTCCTTGAGGCAAGACTCCCAGCCACCCGATCCAACTCCGGTGGAATCTCCCTCAGCAGCTCCTAAATCCTGCTCAGCTCAGCCCGTAGAGCTATCTCTTCAGCACGAAGGCCCTCCATATATGTTGTTCGTCCTCAGTACAATGTTTCTCATCTAAGAAGCTCTGAGCACAGATTGCTTTCTCCGCTTCTAGAACCGCCAACTCTTTGACCTTGCTGTCGTTCACAATGCGGACACCCTGCAACATCTTCGAGCGCCCGGAGGCTTCACCTAAATGTTCAGCGAGATCCTCCAGTTGCTTTCGGTGATGCATGTCCGGAGATAGAGATACGGCTGCAGTCAAAACGGATGCTTGTAAGTTATCTAGAATAACCATATTTCTGGTAAAGCAGACTGATAAACAGCAAAGGGATCCCGATCTTGTTTCCTGAGTGCCGAAGGAGTAGAGGAGTCACTGGCAAGACCCTCAGTAAAATATGCCTCTACATTGGCAGGAATCACCTTCGAAACCAGAGGGGTAGCCTGAGATGCGGACACCCGCATGCTATTAGGCCCGGCCGAAATGGGGAAATGAGTCTGGGACGATTTGATCGCTGCCTCCAGAGTTGTAGCGTCATGAGAAACCTGCAAATTTCCACCAATTAAAATGGCTCACGAAGGTAAACCCACAACAATCTTCAAGTAGATACCTGAAAAGAGGACGGCGGGGAAACGGACCGCTCTATCGATTTAGCGACAGTTTCAGGGTCTCTCTACACGTAGAAAGTCTGTAAAGCAGTAACTATTAGGAGACTTCACACAATCAAGTACGAAGGGAGAAAGACGATAAAGTATACCTGATGAGGTGAGGACCACGAAGGCGATTCCGCTGCCGGGGCAATAGAGGACAAAGGGGTAGCCTTTTTCGGTGGAATCTGCGCAATTATAACAGAATAATAATCTATCCTTCTAAGGGAAACTCCCTCAGAAGCTACCTGGGGAGAGGGCGGTGACGGAGCCGGCCGTTTTGCGGGCTGTTCCGGTCGCGACTTGGGCACAGCGGGCTTCAAGGTCAATCTCCGGGAACATCGAACTATAGAAAGCGATATAGGTCGAACATTTGATAAAGATGGCGTGCCTGCGGTATAAAGGGAAGTGGTCACATATATATATGTATCTTCAAAATACGCATTCATTAAAAGGATACCTGCAACCAAAGGCGTGGGTACTTCATCTACCCTTTTAGAGAGAGCATCGGGCGATCCCTCGTTGCTCGAATGTTCGTCCACCAATTTAACTAAGGACAACCGTAGAGTGGCCAAGTCCACATGGGATAGGAAGTCAGTCCACCATCCATCAAAGAAGAGCAGAGTACTCGGGTCAGGCGGATAAGACAAGTGCAAGACGTCTTCTAGTTCACGAATATAGATGCCCCAAACATTGACAAGGGCCGACCCTAGGTTCTGGCCCGAATTAAGAGGAGGCTGTAAAAGAAAGCCGAATAAAGAAATCCCTTGGACCAAGCCAGATTGGCGAGCACAGTATTGGGGCTGGTAGACCTACCCAAGCAACGGGTTATATCGAGATCCCACAGCTAGACCCCCGATCAAAACCTGGGCAATCAAGCACTTTTTCCAGCACATCAGATGGGGGAGATTGGTAGTCGCATGAACGGTAGTACCAAAATATACGAAGTGACCAGCCAAGGGGCAAAATTCACTAAAAGTGAGATCGGCCTCATGCAAAAGGGAGTAAGTCACATAATGGAGATTACCCTGAGCAAAAGGGTATGACGCAAGGTGCGGGCCTAAAACTGTAAGCTGATTAGGTGGAAGGTCAGGGCGCGGGCTGATTAGATTAGGAAAATATAGCTGCACCCATAACTCGAGGAACCATAAGGGGCCTGCCCCTACCAGTTCATGAGAAGAAGATACCGAAAGCTTCCGCAAGAACTCGTTTGCCCCACGATATAACAAACCCAAAAAATATGAAGCTAAAAATACTTCTGCACCCGATATGAGAGCATTTATGACCAGTTTAGCTTCTCGAACAAATCCTTTTGACGCACAACACGTGAAATACTTGTTGAACCAATACATAAGAAAAGCGTTATGCTCCACAGGATCAAAGGGACCAGAAAGCATGTTCGAAGCGAGGAACTGGCTCACGGTGGTGTTGCTATCATAAGAAATAGGGATGGGCAATCGGTTGGACCTGTACGATGGAGACAAGGGAGGCTCTACCCCTTTCGAAGGTAAACCCAAAATTGTTATCACATCTAATATAATAGGAGTTAAAATCTCGAACGAGAACACAAAGGGGTTTGTGTTTGGAATCCAGAAACACAAAAGGGCTTTAGTCATGAGATTCTCATGGGGGATGAATTCATTACATAATGACAGCATATCCCTAATGCCCAAAGTTTTCCATTGTACCCCAAATGAATGATATAACCTAGTCATCCAAGATCTAAATTCCGAAGTATCGCTAGGAAGACGAAATATGCGGGAAGGAAAAACATTGAGATTGAACCAAGACTGAGCCAGCAGAAGCTTACCACCTCCGAGAGCGTCGAAGGAACCCTGGGGTACATCATCCTCGCCCTTCGCGAACGGCGCGAGCACCAGTCGAGCTCCACTAGACGCCGAGGCCTTCTCTCATGGGTGCGCCGGAGGGCTTCGGCCGGCTTGGGGGCCCATTTTCGACCTTGACATCGGAACCCCCCTCCCCCGTGGTGCAAGAACCGTGAACTGCCACTGGGAAGCGCCAAGAACTGCTATTCGCTATCGCAGACCTAAAATCGACGAAGCCGTCGCTGAATCGCCTCAAGAATGTATACCTGGAAGTCGCCGCAGTGCGCTATGGAGGCGCGAGACCCGAGTTCGCCGGCAGAACGAAAGGGGGAGAAGAATGGTGGGTGCCTATAAAGAAGAATATAAAGAGAAGTGAGCATTTTCTGGATCGATCAAGAAGAGAGGAAGTTAATCGCCTCGAAGGTAGAGAGTTTATTAGCAGGGGGAGGAGATAAGTGGTGATGTGATATTTTGGCTGAAGAAAAAGGTGGTGAGAAGAAACTGACACAGGAAGAAATGATGAGGCGCTTGAATCAATCCTGAAAACAAGGAATTTTACAAAATTACCTGGACTACAAATTAATTTGTCCAGATAATTTTGTGGGGGGTATTTGTGCACATCCAAATTTGATTGGGCCGACCAAGCACAAGCGCAGCCCAGCTTTGGGAGATTCTCGATCCAGCGGAAAACCCAAATCAGCAAGCAGGATTATGGACTCAGCCTGCCCAATGATCAAATCAGCCCAACTAAAGACGCTACCCAATGGAAGCTAGAAAGCTCGGTCAAAAGTGGTTGAAAGAAGGGTTGAAGTAGTTGAGAAAACAGAGGGATTAGATCTTTATCCAAATAAATTCAAAATAAACAAATGAGTAAAAATCATTTTTGGTCTCATTCAATATCATAATTATCAATTTTGGTCAAATTCAAATTTTTTTTTATCAATTTTGGTCTCACTCAAATGAAAATTTATCAATTTTAGTCCCAAAATGGTTGATTGGGACTGAACACGGCCGTGTTGGCTTGAACACGGTTGTGTTGGATGACTCATAAGGTGACTGAGCATCCCAGGCAGCCAACACGGCCGTGTTGATTACCCAACACTTCTGAACACGGCCGTGTTCCTACCCGTGTTCTGAACACAGTCATGTTCCTGCCCATGTTCCCAACACAGCCATGTTCTAGGTCATGTTCCTGCCCATGTTCTCAACACAACCATGTTCTAGGCCATGTTCACGATCATGTTTTCAATATAATCATATTGTAGGTCATATTTATTATTATTTTCACTTTTTGGTTAAAATTATTTGATATATATTTATAATTCAACAAAAATATTCTTTACAATTATTTCATAATATAAAAAATAATCAATTTTTAATATTTTAAAATATATAAAAATAATATATTATTAATATATATTTTTAATAATCATCATTATACATATATTTCTAAAAATTTATAGTAAAAATTTTAAAATATTATTTTAAATTAACTATTTCTATAAATTATAAATTAAATTTATCATTCAAAATAATATTTAAAATAATACTCCCTCTGTTCCACGTTGGATGTCTGGGTCACTGTAGACACGAGAATTTAGGATAAGTATAATTAGTAGATAATTAAGAATGTATTAGTGAAAATAATTATCATATAATATAAATAATTATAAATTAAGATTAAAATAACTCATTTGTTTAATTAAAAAAAATAGTGTGTAATTATTTTCTAGAATAATAAAAGTGACATGGGATGTGGGACGGACAGAAACGACAATATGGACATGGTAAGTGGGACGGAGGGAGTATTATTAAAAATATATATTAATATATTATTATTTTTATATATTTTTAAAATATTAAAAATTGATTATTTTTTATATTATAAAATAATTGTAAAAAATATTTTTGTTGAATTATAAATATATATATCAAATAATTTTAACCAAAAAGTGAAAATAATAATAAATATGACCTGCAATATGATTATATTGAAAACATGGTCGTGAACATAACCTAGAACATGGCTCTGTTGACAACATGAGCAGGAACATGACCTAAAACATGGCTTTGTTGAGAACATGGGCAGAAACATGGCCTAGAACATGGCAGTGTTGAGAACATGGGCAGGAATATGGCTGTGTTCAGAACACGGGCAGGAACACGGCTGTGTTTAGAAGTGCAGGGTAATCAACACGGCCGTGTTGAGACCAACACGGCCGTGACATGGCCGTGTTCAGTCCCAGTCAACCATCTTGAGACTAAAATTGATAAATTTTCATTTGAGTTGGACCAACATTGATAAATGTTTTTGAATTGGACCAAAATTGATAATTATGATATTAAATAATTTTTGCTCTAAACAAATGAGTGGAAGATATCATAAAAGGGGAAGAACATACGCCATTCACATCATTCATTTTGTTTGTTATTTTTCTCTACAATTTTTCCATTCGTGTAATTTTTCCAGATTTTTACAGTTTTAAAAATTAATTCCAATTTAATTTTCAACTTCGTTATTGTTTATTTTACCTTCTTTGTTCATTGATTTTTTCGGTTATTGGGAGATAGCCCGATTCCTTTCTTGATGAGGCCGGGGAACCCTATGATTAAATCAATTATGACAGACTTTTCCGATTAGGCAGTCGGTGGCGATTTTTTTACGACAATAGGATTCTTCAAATATTCTTTCAAATTAAAAGATTCTAAGTTTAAAAATAATCTACGAAATTGAAAATTATAGTACTCTCTCCGTCTCGCCACAGATGATTCTTTTTTCCTTTCTTTGTCCGTCCCACAAAAGATGAAAAAGATTTGATTAGTAAAAAATAAGAATAACACAATAGATTATTTTAAAAAACATATATACAATAATAATAAAATTATTATAATATTATACTCGAAACTAAATAAATTAGTAAAATACATATATAATAAGAATGAAAAAGAATCGATTAGTAGAAAATTAAAATTAATTTAATATTATTATACATAATAAAATAAAATAAAATAAACAAAATATTATACATGATCGTTCCGTTATTATTTTTCTCTGTTATTTTTTCTTCTTTCTACTTCTCTTCTTTCTTCTTATTCTCATTTTTCTTTCTCTTTTCTCAATTTGTTTATGCATAATAAAAATTACAAATTTTAAAATTGAAATAATTTTTATATTTACTATTATTTTTATTGGAAGAATTTCTTCTAATATTCATTCCAATCATATTATTAAAAATTTGAATATAATTTACAAATAAAAAAAATCATAATATAATATTTGAAACAAAATTAATTAGAAAAAACACATTGTATAAAAAAAATACACACTATGAATAAACAAATTGATTAGTAAAAACTAAAAAATATATAACAATAATAATAAGATAATCAATATAAAATGAATACAATAGTTAATTTTCTCATAATCAAGTTTAAAATTTAAAAGTTAAACAAAAAAAATTTACTATAAGAATTTCACAGAAGGATAAGAAATTATATGCGTAAATAATTTATGAAAGAGATGTGATATTTTTCATGTGAAAAATCCTTCACTCCCCTGTAAGAATATGATGAACGATCAAAAATTATATTCGCAAATAAAATATAAAAAAATTTCACGTGGAAAATCCTTCAAGATAAAAAAAACAAATAAATAAAAATCACTGATTTTTCAGACCAAAGTAGAAAATTCACTATATTCAAATTAAATATAAGAGTTTTCAAGAATACATGTAAACACATTTAGTCACCATTCAATCTACCGATGAAAATCACAAATTTAAGAAAAATCAATATCAAGAAAACAAACATAAAAAATTGTCACGTTCTATAAATTTTGGATCAAACTACAAACATCCAATCAAAAATTCCACCGTTTGATTGAAAACGCAACGAATTACAAATATTTCTTAAAAAATTTAGATTGATCCGATGTTTAACGAAGCGGGGATCGCCACTTGTCCGAACCTTACAGTGTTGGACGAAAATCTCATAATAAGTTTTGTTATAACGGTTTTGGCTTTCTCTCAAGTATATATACATATACAAAACCCTATTTTATCTATATGTTTGTTATTTATTATTCAATAAATCTGAATTTTATTAGATTATTTATTATTCTAACAAATTTTAATTACTTATTCAAACATATTATTTAAACAAATAAAATAAAATTCCAAAATTACGTGAGTGCGAAAATTAAAGTTCATTGTCATATATATATATGATATAATATGATTCCTCTATCTGAAATGAATTTATCTATTTAGTGATTTTCGTCAGTCCAAAATTAATTAATTAATTTTTTTTAGTAATTATACTTACTACATGACTTTAAAAAATCATTACAACTTACATATTATTACAAAATATCATTATTATTATTTAACTATTTTTTATGGATAAATTTGAGTATTTATAATTTTTTTTCTTTTGTACTATATACTTTTAAAATACTATTAATATAACAAATTTACATGAAGAAAGTAAACAAATATATACATATCGAATTTAGGAAATATTATTTTATGATAGTTTTTAAAAATATTTTATATTAAATTAAATTAAATAATTAATTTATTAAGAAATTTCACATCATATTAAACCAATTAAAAAATATTATCTACGATGTTTAATATAATTTTTTTGCCGTTTGCATTATTTATTTTTCATCTCTCATTTTCTTTAATTTTTCTTTTCTGCAATTATTGGGAGATATATAAGAATAATTCTTATTTATTGTTCATATATTTTTTATTAGCAATTTTTTTAAAAAAATTATATCGATAAGTTTATGTTAGATATTTATTTTTTAAATATATATTATTTAAATTCTATGTATTACTAATTCTTTAAAAAAAATTATATTTTTAATATTGTGAAAAAGCCCGTGGGTTGGCCCATTCAGCTTGTCACCCACTGATGGGCTGGGTTGGATTGCCTAAATCATAGTCCGCTCCTCCGTGGGCTGGCCGGTAAACAACCTACTTATTTATGAGTTACGATTGGTTGTAGGATAATCCGCCTCACTAACCTATTTTGACAACTATAGTTTCAAGTTATCCAAATGGGCCGGCCCAAAAACTTTTAAAATCCATCTGGCTTAGTTTGAAATAGTTAGAAAATATTGCTATAAAGGGCCGTTCGATCCGGACTATAGAAATATATATATAACCTAACCCGACCCATAACCCGTTATTGTGGCGGTCACGACCGGTTATATCCTGTACGTTTAGGTGCATTTATAAGCAATACTTAATAATTGCATTAATCAATACTCAATTATTACCAAAGAAAATCCTTAGGTAATTGGAGGACAACTCACTTAAAACTCAATTTTCTTAGACTCTTATCATCTTTGTGACATAACTTTTGGGAAAAATTTAAGTACAATAAACCACCAAAATTATAAATACCAAAAATACTAGAGCAAATAAAAAAAAACCACCAAATTTAACAAGATTTGAAAAAATAATGCCTAGGACCTCGGATCCAAACCAAAATTATATTAAGAGATGGGTTTAGAGTTTAGGGTAAGATGATTGTGTTGTGGGATAACTTGAAAAATAGGTGAGAGTATTGGTTTATAGAAGATTTCACCCATCACTTAATTTCTCAAACGATGTGGGATGGGGTGAAGTCAACAAAAGTTGACTTTTCAACAAATCTCTGCCTAATTAAGAATACAATACAATACAATTAGACTAAAATGATTGTGTTGTGCGATGATTTGAACAATAGGTTATAGGATTAATTTATAGGAAGATTTCACCCATCATATAATTTATCAAACAATGTGGGATAGAGAGAAGCCAACAAAATTTGACTTTTCAACAAATCTCTACCTTTGTGACCTCTAAATCTTATCGTTAGTATCCTCCACAAAACTTTCCTGTCATAGAGTTTAGCAAGGCCTCAAGATACGCTTTTCAGTGCCAACTTTAAAATATTTATCAAGTTTAAACAAGGCTCGAACTTGATACTTATTGCATTCTTTGTCAACATATCTGTAGCATTCTAAGTGGTCTTAATCTTTTGCACTCCGACTTTATATTCTTCAATTATTTCATGCAAAAAATAGTATTGTATATCAATATGCTTTGTTTAAGCGTGATATACCTGGTTCTTTTCTAGGTGAATGACACTTTAACTATCACAAAATACCGTAACGTATTTTTGACCAACTCCCAAGTCATCCAACAATTCTTGTAACCAAATTACTTTCTTAACAACCTTAATGATCGCTATATATTCACCCTCTGTTGTTGATAAAACAATAGTTGACTATAAGGTAGATTTTCAAGTAACCAGTGTGTTTGCAAGAGTAAACACATAACCAATAGTTAATCGTCGTTTATCCAGATTTTATGGATAGTTTGAATCACAGTACTTAACCATATGTTAACCAATATCATTATTCCTTTGAAACATTAATCCAATATCTAATGTTTTCAGGATATATCTTAGAATTTATTTTACAGCTTGTTAATGATATTTGTTTGGATCATGTATGTAACTGCTCACAATCCCAACTGCATATTAAATGTCAGGCGTTGTACATACCATCGATACATGAATCTATCCATTGTATTTAAATAAGGAAATTTTGACAGTACTCTTGTTCCTCTTTTTTTTTTCAGATCTTATGAAGCATTAAGTTTGAAATAAGAAGCAAGTGGTGTAGTTATAGGTTTGGTTTTGTTCGTCATGCTAAAGCGTTGAAGTACATTCTTCAAAAATTTCTTTGATTCAAACAAAGATCTTATTTGCTTCACTGAGATCTTTCATTTCAAACTTTTACTAATTTAGGAATTCTACTTCTTTATCTCTCATCTATTTCTTGAACCAATCAATATATCATCTACAGAGAGAAGGAGGTAAATGAAAGATCCATCATGTAGCTTACGAAAATACACACAATGATCAAAGCTACTCCTGTTGTACATCTGGCCGGTCACAAATTGATCAAATCGCTTGTGCTACAGTGTTGGAGATTGTTTCAATCCATAAAGTGATTTGCTCAACTTGCAAATCTAATTTTCTTCTCCAACAACTTTGAATCCTTCAGGTTGGATCATATAGATCTATTCCTCTAAGTCACCATGCAAGAATGTCATTTTTTATATCGATTGAAGTAGTTCCAAGTCATAATGTATTACCAAGGTCAATAAAATACAAATAGAAAAATATATTACAACAGGAAAAAGTACCTTGTTGTAATCATTTCCTTCATTTTGAGCATAGACATAAGCTACCAATCTGGCCTTGCATCGGACGTCATTATAATTGGACAATCCTTCTTTCTAAGTATAAATCCGCTTGCAATAAGTTGTCTTCTTTCTCTTTGGCGGTTCAGCTAGCTTTCTTATGTGATTTGCTACAAAGGTATGCATTTCCTTGTCAATGACTTTTTTCCATTTTTCTTTGTCATGACTATACTGCATTAAGAAAAACTTGTTGTATACCTTCGATAATAGAAAGTCCATAGCCACCATATTTTGGAATCAAGTGGGTTTTAAAGTTCTTTTCTTGGTTCCCTTATTGCAATTGGTAAATCTTGTTCCTACTAATATTCTCCATTTCTCCGGACTCTTCTTTGGTATATGGACTATCATCTTCACTTAGTTGACCATCTACAAATTTGTTCATAGATGCCTGAAACTCAATCTTTTTGAATGAATACTCTACCTGCTGGGGGTCCGCTCCAACTGTTGTTTTGTTACCTTATTTAACATTTTTAATTCGTTGAAGGTAGTATCTCTGCTAAAGATCAATTTTTCATCTCCGGACATCATAAGCAATATTCTTTTATACCTGATGATATTTCTATAGAGATAGCTTTTCTCGCTTTTGGATTCAGCTTCGATTCTTTCACATGATAATATCTAGCGGAACCAATCACATGTAAAGAATCATAATTATTTATAGGTTTACCGACCCATACATCTAAAGATGTCTTGGCCTTAAATACAGCTGATGGTAGTTTCTTGATTAGATGGCTTACATGTGTGACTGCTTTAGTCAATAATTGGTTGCCAAAATTAACATTGGACAACACACACCAAATTTTCTCCACTAAGGTCCGGTTCACGCGTTTCATCACCCTATTTTGTTGTAGCATGTCCCGCACTATAAAATGTTGAAAAATACCTTTCTTTTTACAAATATAAAAAATAGACATTTTGATATTTTGTATCACTGTAGATTGAAGAATTTTAATATTCTTCCCGGTCTGGTTCTCCATCATTTTTTTCCAAGCAAGGAATCTCTTGAATGCTTCGTCTTTAGTCGCATGGGATAAATCCATACTCTCTTGTAAAATTCATTAACACATGTTATTAAGTAATGTTTTTCTCCCAAAGAAGCCATCTTGGTTGATCCCCACACATCTGAGTGAATTTAATCTACAATGCCTTTCATGTTAAGGATTGTCATGCCAAATTTCTCTTGCATCTACTTTCCTAAAATGTTTTTATTGAAAAAGTCCATTTTTTAAGTATTTGCACCTTTTATAAAACCTTGCTTCGCTAGAGCTTGCAAGAATTTTCCTCAAACATGCCCAAACCTCATATGGCACAACTTGGTTCTCTCATCTTCTTTGTTTGCTTCTGAATTGTTGTTGTTACACCAATAACCGTGTTGCCCTAAAGTGATATAGGCTATTTTTTCCTTATATCTATCAAGAAAAAAAGTGCTTCTGAGATCAATTTTAGCTTTCCATTTCAAATGTTGATCGAGTGGTCTTTGGATTCGAAGACTCCACTAATATGAGATTTTTTTTTGCAAATTTTGGTATGTTTTGAACCGCCTTCAGCATCATGTTTGTCCCATCGTGGTTCTGTAGACAGATTGAGCTAACTCTAGTTATCTAAAAAGGTTGGTTGTTAGCAAAGTAGACAACTCCACCATCAATATTTTCAAAATTGACGAACTATTTCTTCCTGAAACACATGTGAAATGAGAATTATGATTCCAACAACTAGTCATCAATGCAAGTTACCAGTGAAGCACATAATAATGAATAGTTTATTTTATCATTATCAGTAGCACATGTTTCAGCTACCGCTTCCCCCCTTCTCCTTTCTTTTTGCAACTTGGGACAATCTTATTTCCAGTGTCCTTTATCGTAACAAAATTTTCTCTCTGGCTTGTATTTCTCACTACGATCCCAAACAATGTGGGCTTCTCCAGTTGAATTCATGTGTTCTAACTTATCTTTATTTTTTATATCATTAGATTACAAAGCAGTAGTAAATTTATTAATATAAATTGTTTCTTTTTCAGTCAGCATACTAACAATTATATGTTAATATTCATCAAAAAGCGAAGCTAACAATATTAGTGCCTTGTCAATATCATTTATCTTTTCATCCAGATTTAAAACATCAGTAAGTAGAGAATTAAATCTAGTCATGTGTTCATTCATGGTGGTATCTGGCACAATACTAGAAGCGATATAACTTTCTCTCTGTATAGAGCTTTTTTTTTCTATGTTCCTTCTCATGAATTTTTCTTTGAGTTCTTTCCATAATTTGTGCGTCATCGTCTCTATCATGAATAGATACTTCTGCTCCTTGGAGAAACATAGTTAAATTGTATCACATGCCAAACGTTTGATCCTCATCCAATCTTTATCATCAATATCATCCGATTTATTTCTTCAAATGCCTCATCTGACTCTTGTTGGAACAAGATGTCCAACACCTCGCATATCCACATACCAATTATTGGTACTGCCAAATTTTTCGACATCAAATTGGGCATTTGCAACCATCATTCTTGATGAGGATATCACCAACAACTAAAAATCTAAAGTTGATTTTTCACCAAACGTTTATGCCATTTTTTCTGTAGAGTTTGATTAAAGAAAAACTAACAAAAAATGCAGCTTAACCGAGATGCTTTTCTTATATGGAAAATTGGATTAACTTTGACCATAGAGCATACTAAGCAATTAAAGCTCTTATACCAATTGTTGTATAAAAACGGGTCAAGCTCTGACACAAATAGTGAAATATTGTACCCAATTAATACCAAAGAAAATTCTCAGGTAATTGGAGGAGACTCAAGGCTCATTTAAAACCCAATTTCCTTAAACTCTTATTGTCTAGGTGAGAGAATTTTCTCACCAAAATTTAAGTACAATAAATCACCGAAAATATAAATATTACAAATACTAGAGCAAATAATAATAATAAAAAAGAACACCAAAGTTAACGAGATTTGAAAAATAATGCTTATATTCTCGAACCCTAACAAAAATTATACTAGAAAGAGAAGATAAGAAATATAATACAATTAGATTAAGAAGATTGTATTGTGGGATGATTTAAATGATCGGTGAGGAGATGGATTTATAAGAAGATTTTACCCACCACTTAATTTCCTAAACGATGTGGGGTGTGGAGAAGCCTACAAAAGTTGACTTCTTAATCATTATATTCATTAAAAATCGTGTGCAATTTATATAAACACAAATTTTAAAGATGAGGTGAGTATAATATTCAAAATAATTATTAAATTTACATAATAAAAAAATAGAAGAAAAAAATCAAAGAGAATAATAGGATCATAATATTTTAGGGGTTTGTTTGCATATGTGTTTTCAACTATTTGTTTTTATTATTAACTAAGTTCATTAGGATTCTTATTGGCTGGAACTGCTAGTTATCTTGGTCGAAATTTGATATCTTTTGTCCCATCTCAGCCAATTCTTTTTTTTTCCACAGGGAACTGTGATGTCTTTCTACGGGGTCGCGGGTCTATTTATTAGTTCCTATTTATGGTGCACAATTTCTTGGAATGTAGATAGTGGGTATGATCGATTCGATAGAAAGGAGAGAATAGTGTGTATTTTTCGTTGGGGATTTCCTGGAAAAAATCGTCGTATATTCCTCTGATTCCTTATAAAGGATATTCAATCCGTTCGAATAGAAGTTAAAGAGGGTATTTATGCTCGCCGTGTCCTTTATATGGACATCAAAGGCGGGGGGCTATTCCGTTGATCCATACTAATGAGAATTTGACCCCATGAGAAATTGAACAAAAAGCCACGCAATTGGCCTATATTTCTTGCGTGTACCTATTGAAGTTTTTTAAAAGGAACTGAGCTGAAGAACGAATGTTTTCTCAGCATGAGGGAAATCCTCTTGTTTTCTAAATGAAGTTTCATCAGAACATTCAGTTACTAGTTGTTCGTTGTTCAAGAATTCTTGTTTGGGTAGTTCATACCATCCATACATAGTGTTTTGATCTAAGATTTCAATTCTTCCGTGTTTCAACAGTAACATATTGTTCCATGTAGCTAAGGTCCAAAATATGGCAGAAAGAAGCGTTTCCCCCACTCTACTACCCTGTCAATTCTGTTCCACTTAATCCATCTTTCATAGCCACATATCTTTCTGGTTAAGGAATGGGAAATTTTTCTCCTGTTCCATGAATCCAATTTTTATTTCATTCGGGAAAAGCCACCTGATTTCCTCTCCTGCATTTAACAGTCGACATACTAGCTCAGTAAACTTGTTAGTATGGTCAATTATATTACCCCCTTCCTCAATCTTCAAAGAGTATAGATCTATCTTCATAATCAGGCGGTTAGTCAATGTCTTCGTGTTAAATTTACTCTCCAAAGTATCCCACAAACCCTTCGGCAATATTTCCGTCAACACGGTAACCTTTATCTGCAGGATGAGTTCTAATTGAATCATTCTAACAGCCTTTTTTTGAATCAAACTCCAATCGCATTCTTTTATACCTTCTGGCTTTACATCTTCCAAGGCAACATCAAGACCTTGTTGCACCAAATAGTCTCGAATTGTGCTTTGCCACATAGTAAAATCACTCTTTCCATCAAAGAGCGGAACCTCATATTTCAAAGTAATGGACGTAGTGCTTAAAAACTCTCCAATAAATAATCACTTCCAACAACCAAATAAACTGTGACTCAAAAATAAAACCAGGAACTCAAATCAAGCAAAATCGACCTTTCTGGCAAAAATCTGGTGTGTTGCCGGAACCCGCTGCGGAACTGCAACCTGGTCTGCTGGCGTGCCGTCAACTTCTCTTGATACACCTCTTACTCTTTCTCCCCTCCCTTCACCAAGACGTCGTTAAAAATGACCTCGTGCTGATACCACTTGTTGGGAACACAGAAAATGGAAGAGATAGAATGCCAAATAGCAAGACAAGAGAATTTAATGTGGTTCGGTCTCACAACATACCTACATCCACGATCCCAAAACGGGATAATCCACTAAAATATTTATTACAATTTTTGCACAGACAAAATTGTAAAACCCTCCTCACAAAAACTCACCAAATCTCAAATTAACTATCTGGTTACTAGAGAAAAAAGGTTTGTTGTCGTCTCTTAAAACAAGACCCAAATGGGTCAATTTATAGGAGCCAATGCCCCTACATTTTTATTACACTTCTGATGTGGGACATGGCAAGTTACACAACAGGTCAGTCCGATGTTTATGTTTTTGTTTTTAAAATTTCTATATGCTTATTTAGGATATGGTCCTACGACAAGTTGATAGATATTTTTTTTGTTATATAATTCAGGATATGTTATTTACTTTCGTATATCGTTACAATTTTGCAACTAATATGTATTCATAAATGTGTTATGAAAGTCATTTTTCGTCATACTAGCACAGGTTTTTTGTTTTTATATAGGTGATACCCTAGTCATTGTTAAAGTGTTTGTCACAGTTGTTACAATCCCGAATACCCCACTTATAATCCGAAAGAATGTCGGAGCGAAGATCCTCGCTGAGGTACTTGACGAAGAAAACAATAATGTACATATTTTTTTTAGTAGTTGTATTCTTTTGAGAATTAAACGATTCAATTGCAATAATATATTCTTGTTTATCTTGGAAATTCATGGCAGTTGGTTTGCCGCCTCTTATTGCCTCATTTTTTATTCTACAATCAATGTGCTTGGTCGTCCGTCGTTTTTGTTCTTAGCTGGTTTTAATATTGTACTGCGGTATGGTACTGGATTTATTGGTGTAGGGCATAATGGTTGTAGTTGCTTAGGCAACTACTTTTTGAATTTGGGAATAGTATATTAGGTGGATGTTAGATTGGTGTAGGGCATGATGGTTGTAGTGAAGATGCATTAAAGTACTTTTGACGATTAATTTTTTCTTTTGGAATGTCTATGAACGTTGTTGGATTGACGTTATTTTTTTTTTGTTCATTAAGGATTTTGGATTAATTATGATAAAGTTATGCATTAAGTTATTTTTTCATGCAATTGCTTCTGTATAAAATAACAATTTTCATTTGTGGTGATGGAAATTTTATTTGACGTTGAGACGGTTTTTGTACCATAGTTTTTGTTATGGAAATTTTTTGTAACAAAGGGTTTTCTGACATGATTTTACTTTATTTCGCTTTCTTCTTTACAAACATATGTGGTAACAAAACGTTTTCTAACAGGATTTATTTTTGCATTTTTTGTTACAGACATATCTCGTAACAAAAAGATCTCTGACAGAATTTCACTTTTGTTCCGCAATTTTTTGTTACGGACATATGCCTTCGCAAAAACATGATTGATTCTTTTGTTACATACAAAAAACGTAACAAATACATTTAGCAAGGGCTTATTTAGAGCATTGGCCGTCATTTATTTCTTATGGATTTTGCCGCAACAAAGACTTTTTTTACCACGATTTTTTGTAGCAGTCAAAATCTGTAACAAAGTTGACACAAAAAGTTATTTTTCACAAAAAGTGGGTTTGTGTTACGAATTTTTGACCGCTATACGAAAAAAAAACTATTGGTATGTAATAGAACTGAAAGTATTTTTAAACCGTTAAAATTACTCAAAATGACATATTGTTAATATAATTGTATTTTAAAAAAAATTATAATAATTTATTTTTAAAATTTATTAATTATATTTATTTTAAATTATCTAGTATAGAAGATATATTCTAAAATTTGATTATTTATATTTAAAATTTTAATCTAAGCATAATATATAAATTAAAAATTTTAAAATTTAATACTAAATTATTTGTATCTATATTTATTTAAATTTTTTATAAATTATATTTAATAATTTTAGTATAAATAAAAATAATATGTTTAAATATGGTATCTCAATTATAATTTAAGTATAACATATAAATTAAAAATAATAATATAAGTATATTTTTAAATTTTCCTTAAAATATAAAAATTATATAAATTAATTATTTTTATATTATATTATAGTATGATTATTATTATTATTACGGATAAAACAATAATTTTAACTATAAAATATTTCTACTTATTTCAAAAGCTACTCCTAAGGTGCTTATGAGAATATCACTTTTGACCTTAAAAGCTGCTTTTACTTTTGGATATAAGCTAATTAAAATAGGTACAAAATAGTTTTTTAAAAGTAAAAACCAAAAGCTTCTACAAAAAATCAATTCAAACGAGCCCTAAAACAACCCAAATAAGTCTCCAATATCTGGTGGTTCAAGACTTCCGTTTGACCATCTGTTTCTAGATGGTACGAAGAACTGAACTTCAATTGTTTCCCAGACAATGCAAACAACTCCTTCCAAAATGCATTAACAAACAAGGAGTCACGATCGCTGATAATAGACCGCGGAATCCCATATAGACGCATCACTTTCTTAGATATTTTAGCCAATGAACGCGCCGCAATAGGTGGCTTAAGTGCTATATAATTTCCGTGTTTGCACAAGCTATCCACCACTACAAAAAAATAATGTATACACCTTCAATTTGGACAGACAAGTAATGAAATCCCTTGAAATGTCCTCCCAGATCAGGTCTAGAATGGGCAAGGGCTGCAATAGTCCAACTAGAGACATTGTTTCATACACGGTCTTTTGGAAAACAGAGCACTAGATGACACAATTCTGCACTTGGCGGAACATCCCCTCCAATAAACATTCGATGTCAATCTTCTATAGGTGCGATATGCACATGCGTGCCACTCTAACGGTGCATCATAGAATTCTACCAACAAGCGAGAAATCCATAGGATTAGAAGCCAACATTAAGTTTCTTTTAAGAAACAATTGGCCCGACAAAAACTCAAAACCCGACTTACTAGCAGAGTCTCTTTCCAAAGCTTACACAACAGCCCGCACAAAAGCATCTTGTTGTTGCTCTTCTCCTACTTTGGTCAATCCTAACCACTTTGGTTCACTTATTACAACTAATGAGGTCTCTTCTTCCCTTCTTGAAAGGACGACTACCGCAAAATTTGAGATACCCATCTTATATTCAATCAAAAAGTCATTATGGGGGTCTAATGGATGCCCCCATCCCAGACGAGTGTCTCTCTAGTGATGGTTTCAGAATCATATTCGATTGCACATCCAAAGAAGCCGCAATCTAAGCAAATTGCATATTGAACAACCCTAAGAATAGATTTCCAAAGACAAAGTAGAACACTAGACGTGAAATCACATGCAGGGAAGGTTTTCTTACAATTCATTGAGCCCAAAACCTATGAAGTTCGAATCATCAAGGGAAAAGAATGATCGAACCTTAACCTCACAAAAATGGAAGCAAGCGTCTACCGGTGATGAAGGAGTGACAAAGAGAGAGCTACGATCAAGAGGGGTGAAAGAACAAATACAGAAGAGAATAGAGAGAGGAGATTTCTAGAGAGTAGAAGTGAATTGAGAGTGAGTAACGACAAGCACCCACACTCACATATATATATAGGGTTAGCAAGAATATGATAAACATAGTGAGGTGGACCGAAATATGGTACAAATGGGCCACATATTTTGAATTTTATTTGTGTTAGTATTAATTGGAATCAGGCCATATTATACACTCGGGGACAAATTCAACAAATCTCCACCTAAATTTAGTCCGAGTGATTGGAGCCATCATAGGAAAATTATTAGACTAATATCATGCACAATATATATAATATATATAAAGTTAGTCAAAATATTATTTAGCCTTACAACTACACAAAGTAGTACATGGCTAAACAAACCTATCATACCTATCATAGTATATATTCTTTATACATGATACAAATTTATTCGAAGGCAATACTTTTGTATCCACATCAACATACTTATATTCGGATGGTATTTTTCCAATTTTAACAAATATTTAGAAACTATATAAAAAAATAAAGTGAAAACACATATCAATATATTTAGTTCTATCATAAAATACAGAATTTTTACACAATTGCATTTTGGACTGATTGTCCGAAAATATAGTCACAATACTTTGCAAATAATCTATCTCATTAATTAATCCTTTTAATCATGATGTCTCTTTAAGATCTTCATTTATTGTTACATACTCATATTCAGTTGTTGACAAAGTTACAATGTGTTGCAGTTGTGATTTCCAACTAATTCTAGTTCCACACAAGGTAAACATATATAATGTAGTACTTTTCCTAGTTTCCATATCATTAGCATAATTGGAGTCCACAAAATCTTCTAATTTCACATTTTCAGTATGCTTACCAAAGATTAAACCTGCACTCATAGTTTCTACTAGATATCTAAAGACTTATTTCAAAGCATACCAATATTTTATACTCAGGTTTGACAAAATCTACTTAAAAAATTAATCGCATAAGCTAAGTCCGACCTAGTGCTAACAATCAAGTACATTATGGAACCTATTGCATTAGAATAAGACACATGTTTCATATATTCACTATCCAAATCAGATTTTGGACATTAATCCCAACTTAACAAAAAATTAGAAGCAATGAGAACAGATACAGATTTGCATCACTCTTAAAAAAAAAATTTAATAATTTTTAAAATATAGCTTAACTAACTTAAAAATAGCCTCTTATATTTTATATCTCTAGTGATAATCATGTTAATAATTAATTTACTATCATCCGATATTTTCAAGTCAAAATTATCCACAAATACTTAGAAACTTGATCAATCAACTTTAGATATGGGCTAATGATGAATATATCATCAATATATATAAGAAGAAAAATAGGTTGCTTTTTAACAGTTTTAAAATACAAACAATAATAAACTCTTAGTGAATTCCAGAATTTTCATACAATTATCAAATTTGATATTCTCACTGGACTGTTTTAAACCACACAATAGTTTATTTAGCAAACAAACATGATTGATTTTATTTTATCAATAAAACTCTCAGGTTGTTTTATATATATCTTTTCATTTAACTCACAATATAAATAAGTTTTTTTAACATATAATTATTCCAATTCCCAATTATAAAAAGCGACAAATGATAATATAACATGAATAGTGGTAAATTTGACAACAAGGGCAAATATAATTATAATTTATTCTCTTTTTTTTTTAAGTAAAACTATTAGCTACTGATTTTGCCTTAAATCTAATTCTACTATCCTCTTGTTTAACTTTATAAATCCACTAACAATCTACAATAGAGCAATTAGGTGGTTTAGAAAATAAACACCAAGTTAATTATCAACTAAATAATACATTTTATTTTTCATAAATTTTAATCATTGAAATTTATTTTCAAATTTTATGGTCTCCCTAAAATTTTTAGGTTCATTACCATTTAAATTATCGAACACAATAAAAGCTAAATATGACATATCAAAATCACCAAGTCTAGAAGGTAAGCTAGGGACTCCCCTAGCCCCATATCTAGGCAATTGGTAATTTTCTAACTTATTTTGATTACTATTATCAAATTCAAATTCATTTTCACTCTCAAAAATAATATTTTCATTTTTAGAATTATTTTCCCCGCTCTCAGCAGGTTGCACACGAAAATCAACAACATTTTCTAAATTTTCTAGTTTTCCTACACTTACTAAATTGTGCTCCACTTCATTTGAAGTATCACTAGGTTCTGAATTTTCATATTAATATCATATTTATCCAAAGTAGATTTTTCATCTTTTAAACATGGCATCTCATTTAATTAAATGTCACATTTCTACTAATAACAATTTTGAAACCGGGTTTTGATCTAAGTCATAATATATAACTCTTAACACCTTCGAAATAACCCAAAAGACACATTTTTCAATTCTTAGTTCTATTTTATCATTATTAACATGTATAAAAGCAGAACACTCAAACACACAAATATTATATATATTGACTTTCCTACCCAATCACTTATTTTCTGGACAAGACATTAATCTATTAACTAAATAAGCTATTGTAATGACATATTTGCCCCAAAAGACTTCTAACACTCTCCAAGAGAACTTGGTTCAACCTCTTAGCCACCCTACTTTGTTGGGTATATAGATGATTGTTTTATGTCTTTAATATTATTTTCTATACAAAACTTATCAAACCAAGAGTTACAAAATTTTAAACCATTATAACTTTTTAAACACTTAAGTTTTCTACTAGTTTGATTTCCAACTTAAATTTCCAATATTTCAAAATATTAAACATATTAGATTTATGTTTCATAAGAAAATTCCATATTTTTCTTGAAAAAATATCAATAATTTTTCAATGATTTTTCTTAAAAATACCTAGACCCTACATGTGTGGGCTTACTAGTTGATCCCACATACCAAATGTAAATAATCAAGCACTTAGACAAATCTTATTTTTCACTAGGGAAGTGAACCCTATATTGTTTCCCATAAATACAACTATCACTAAAGAACACAACATTGAATTTTACATTGCAAAATAACTTTTTTTTTTTTATGCAAAATTTCTAAACCTTTATTTCTTAAGTATTATAATATCTTATGCCACAATTCACAATTATAAATAGCAAAATTTTCAGAATTCTCAGGCATATTTATGGGTTCAGCACAAGTAACACATACATTGTTAAGAATTTCAACTTTAAAAACAACACGAGACCCCTTAGTTATTTTCATAAAATCATATCTCTATTTTTCCTCTAATCCAAAATCACCTGGGCAGTATAAGATAACAAATTATTAGACAAATCTTGAACATGTCTCACATTGTTCAAATTTAATACAAAACCAGTATGAAATTTGAAATTTATACTACTAATTTCAATCACATTAGAAACATTATTATCAACCATGTAAACATTACTATTGTCTAAGGTTTTGTATATACAACTAAAGGAATCATATGATACGTACAACCAGAATCAATAAGTCATTCATTCATTGCAACATTACTTACATTCAAACAATTAGTTTTGACAGTAAATACACCACCCACCTTATGGTCAAGTAAAGTCATGTTGATGTGACCATCATGACGGAATTGGACCCAATCATAATTCCTCCTGGACCAATCACTAGGAGCCGAGCCCGTAAATTTCAATTGGCAATAACAAAGTGTGCCAAACTTCAAATGGATGTCACTACTGAACTCTACAACGACGATCAAAATAAACCATGCATTCTTCTGGAAATTGGATCACAAGTCCCAAGGACCATAAGGCCAGGAGCACCTTACAAGGCATTGGACCTCCCCTAAATTACTATCCCTAATTGAAGGGATCCCATGAATCAATATCCCCTGAATGAAGGAATTCCATAGATCAAGGGATTACCAATAATCATGAGATTGCCATGAATTATGGGTCAATAATACTAAATAAAGCTAATTATAATAACTATTCCCTATATGATTTTATTTCCTTTAAGAGTGTACTTTTTTGTTTTTAAATTTCCATGATTCCTCTATAAAAGGACCCATGATTATCATTGTAACATTATTCATTCCACAAAGAGATTTTATAAACTGGTTTTTTTTCAAGAGCAATTCTTGTGTCTTTTTGAAGTGTAATCTTGAGTGATTCGGTTACAACTTCATATCCCCAAATCGAGTTGTTTCGAGTGATTTGAAACAAGTCGTGGCCTCTCGAATAGTACTGGAACTATTCTTGTCTTAGCTTGTATTGTCAGCTTGTTTAGAGGATTGTGATACGTGAGCTTGATCTCTCGTGTTGCCTTCCCGACTACCTCTCAATTCAAGAGAGTCCAGTTTATCTCCATTAATATAGATATAGATATATATATAGCCATCCATCCCTTACTCTATCCAAATCTACAATATTCTTGTTACTTATTCTTGTGGAATTCGATCCGAACTGTTAATCCTTGGCAAGTTCGCATCACATGTTGGCTAAGTCATTAACATATTGTATTTGATTATTATTATTATTATTATTATTATTATTATTATTATTATTATTATTATTATTATTATTATTATTATTATTATTATTATTATTATTCTTTTTCTTGGGACAGTCACAAACAAAATGAGTAGGATCACTACAATTGAAACATCTTTTACCCCCTTTATTAGGCGTTTTTAACTTTTTTTTTTTTATCTCTACTTTTAGATCTAATTCAATTATTATGATTCTTGTTTTTATTATTATTATTATTATTATTAGAATTATTTTCTTATTTGATCTAAAAAGGACCCACCCTTAGCATTCATGACCTTGCCCGACTTATTAGATTTTTAGACTTATAAATCTAATTTTTTATTTTTTAACCCTTAATAACTACATGTAATGTCACATGATTACACTCATATTTATAGCAGATTTTACATCAGAATATATGTTAGATATGTCATTTAATAGCACTATAGCCATATAAAATATGTGCTTAATCACTGATAAGTTTTATATCTTGTATTAGTTTTGAAAAAATATCTAAATTTCTATCTATTGATTTAGACATATCAAGTTTAAAACTGAAAAAAAAAAAAAAAATTCTGACAAATATAGTCTACTTGGAAGAGATATTTGAGTGTATAGTTCTTTTAGTTTATTTCATAATGTCAATAGAGATTCATGTCTACCAACCTTATGAATTATATGTCAGCTAAGTTCAGGATTATGCTAGATGAGGCCATTTAATCCAACCCAGCTCTCCTTTCAAGAGAGACTTGAGTTGCATGATCCGGCTCCACCGCACTAATTAATCTTTGAATTGCTAAAATACTACTTTTTTTCTTTCCAAATAGAAAATTCAATTTATCATCAAAAAGTTGAATACTGCAAATACACTGACTAACCATTTTATTTTTTAAAAACAGTTTTAAATTTAAAAATATATTATATTTTAATTATGAAAAAAAAATGTATTGGTTTTTCAAAAAATAGTGAGTTTAATAAGAAATACACATAACAAAAAATAGAACAATCTATCACAGAAACAATATAGAATATAGGCAACGAATCACAAAAGAAAATTATCACCTAACTAACATTCACTATTGGCTCTTAAATCAAAGGCACCATTGAATAACTCACAAAAGTATGAGGACGTGGGACTTTTATAACCTTAGTTTCATACCAATCTTTACAACCGATTTGAGTGAGAATATTAAATACAGATATTACTTTAACCAAAAATAATAATAGGAGAGTACAAGTTTATAGAAATTACCCTCGTAGAATATTAACAATTAATTTTTCTACAAAATCGTAGGGAAAAACACAAATAAGCCTATTCTCTCTTGTGATAATAAGGGTTAGCCAACAATAAATGTCAATACAGAAATGAACAAACTTTGTGTCTCTTCTAACAAAATGTTAGAATCACGGAAACAATACCCGGGGATGTTTAACACATAAATGACTAGAGCCTAATACTACTTAGACGAACAACTTACAAATTCCAACATATTTTACCAATAGCAGATTAGCTTTTTGAAAATTTTATAAGAATTTAACAAGAACTTAAAGGATTTTGAAAAACAAAAAAAAAAAAAAAAACACCTTAGATTTTAACTCTTGAAAACACGGATCTATACAAAATACAGGCAAATGAATTATAGCTTTAGATTTTATTTTCAAATAAAAGTTTTTGAACAAATCTAGTTTATCAAAATAGAAATGGTTTTGTAACAAAGTAATCGGATATAGACTTAAACTTAACTAAATATGCACAAAACCAACTCAATCGTGACTTAAAAAAATACAAATCGAGTTAGATCAAGCTAATTTTGACATAGGTCTAAAGGAAAAAAACGAACACCTCAAAAATAGTTTGATTCAACCATATCTTTTAGATCTCTCAACTTTTGAGTAAAACCCTACAAAATCGAAAGTGAAAAACATGATTTTGTAAGGTAAATACTTGACCAAAGCTCTGATACCACTTATAACAAAATATAGGATCAAATCTTAGTTTTATTCACGAAAAATAACTAGTTCTTACAAATAACACATATTCAACCAAGAAAATCAATACACAAAGGAGAAATTGGGGCATTTTATGGCTCAACACCCCAACCACTCTAGGAACACAAAATCAACATAGAAACAAACCCAAAACACGACTAAGACAAGAAAACCGGCCCAATATCCACTAACAAGGTAAAGGACAACCCTAAGAACAAATTTTCAAGGACAAAGTAGAACACCAAACAAGAAATCACATGCGGGGAAGGTTGCTTACTGTTCAATGAGTCCGAACTGTGCAATTCAAATCGTCAAGGGAAAAGAAGCATTGAACCTTAACTTCACAAAAATAAAAGCAAGACCCCAACAGAGATGAAAAAATGAGAGACAGAGAGGTGCAATCAAGAGGAATGAAATAACGGAAATACCTAGGATTGGCCACGGTTTGGGTATTTGCAAATATGCAGGTATTTGATATTCGAACCGAACCTCACAAATACTCGAAACCACGAATCGTATCTGAACCCAAAATTTCAGTTAACCGAAAATATTTGCAATATTTGCAAATAATTCAAACCGAACCGAAATTTAAAAATATATATTAAAAATAATTAAAATTCTAATTAAATTAAAAATATTTGCAAATATTTCAAATATCCGAACCGAAATCGAACCAAATATAATTATTAATATAAAATTTATAGTATAATAATATAAATTTATTCGGTTCGGTTAACCGAACCGAAAAAAATATAAAAAACCAAAACAAAACCGAACAAATATCAAATATATAATATTTATATTCGAACCAAAGTTGCTCAGTTAACCGAAAATTCGATTCAATGGTTCGACGGTTTAGTTCGATTTTCTTGTCCACCCCTAGCAAGAATGAGATAAACATAGTGAGGTGGACCGGCAATGGGCCACACAATTTGGGCTTTATTTGTGTTAGTATTAATTGGGCCATATTATACACTTGGGCCAAAATTCATTATAATATTAATTTTTTCATGTAAAATATTATTTTATCTTAACATTTGTAAAAATTAAAATAAAAATAGAATATAAAACACTATGGTTGTGCTTATCCACGATTTAAAGGATTTTTTATTATTTTATTTTATTTAAAAAATATATCAAATTAAATATCTATTTTTTGTATTATAATAATTATAAATTTTAATTTCAAAATATTAGATAATACATATTGATATCAAATCAAACAAATATTAAAATTTAAAATTTTACTAGTAAATACCAGATATGCATCAAATATGATTGATAATACAATGGATAAATTAAGATATTTCATTACTTAAAAATAATTGAATGTTGCAATTATACTATGAAGTTAAAATTGCGTTTACACTACAAGGCTGTAAATTTATCTACGTGCGAAAATAAAATAAAATGGTTGGCGAGCACGTGACTCCTATCACGAGTGCTATTGACCACCTGTTCTAAGCGTCCAAAGCTCCTTACGGTTTGAGCTTCTCTCAACAAATATGCAATTTTCAACTTATGTAATTGCTACAAATTAGTTCGAGTTAGGTCCTATTTATAGGCATCGGCCAAACTTCTAGAAGGTTGGCGGTTAGATTTGACAACTGGCGAATTGATTCTCCACCGTCCAATCCATCATATGAAAATTATTAATCAACAATCAGAATCACTTTGACACGGATTGAAATACGGATCCTCATCAACTCAGCCTTGCATTACTTGCCGATCACTATATATTGAATGGCACGATTTCTTATAAAGCATCACTGTTTCTCTGTTTCTCTCCTTAAACTGCATATGAAGTGCTTATAAAATACCAAGGCACATCAAATAGAACAAAAAGGACTTAGACACAATTACGAAGACATTTTAACATGATTAAAGGAAAATTTAGTATAAAATCATGGCACGCAAATTACTAGAAAAATATGCCCAAAATTAGTATTATCATCCCGTTATATGGGTGACGATAAAATTTGCTTTGAGGAGCTTTTTGACTTCTTATTTCACTTTTGGCAACAACTCTAGATTGAAACGCCTTAAGGGCTGCTTGTGCAGCCGAAATGATGGTTTTGTGCGCAAATGATGTTCCACGAGGCTCCTGGATAGATCAAGCATCTCGTGATAATCCTATGCAAAACAATCACTAAATTCTTAAAACAATTCGACCATACACTTATTCTTTTCTGGATCCAACAAGGAGCTGATACGGATTGTTCTCGAAATGGATTCATCCCCCAAATTTACTTCTTCTAGATGGTCTTGTGCTTTGAATTGAGGGGTGACTTTCCAGATTGGGGAGTAGGGTTCTTTCTTGGTTTGATCGTCCCTAAGAGGTGGTTGTGAATCATCACATGCATGCCTATCTTGGACGCATACAACATCAATTCCGACGTAGGTAGATGAACCGCTGAACATGTTGATCCTTGCCTTCAGATCCTTAAGGATCAGATTATCATTCATCATGACCCGATGAGTTATCGGGCCGTGGATCGGCCTCCATTTGGATCTCAAAGCCCTTCATCTTCAAGCTACAATCTTTCCATGCCTCTACGCCCTGAAACATCATGGATAAAGGATAAATATTAGGTGAATCATATACGGCTTCGGCCAATTGTACCTCCATCATCGGATTGGCCTCCTTCTCGATGGTCTCCATGTGATTCCATTCCAAAATATCACTTTTTGATGTAATGTATCGCATTGGATGGTGTGGATCCAGTCCTTTCCAAGGATAGCCAAGCATATTGGCTTCCCTTCTTGCACCATATCCGGTTCTTGCTTGATTGATTCGCTCAATTGTAAACTTGAAGCCTTCTCAAATTCTAGTCTTTTCTTCCTTCTGCAATGTCCTCACTAACTTTTCAATTTCCGTTTAGTAAATCAAATTTCCTGTGCATGAAGAGCAGTGTATAAATAATTGAAATATATAATAAATAATAATAAAATAAAAAAATAGAAAATAAATCAAATGTCAGTCCCCAACAACGATGCCAAAAATTGGTAGTCTCGGTGCTTCTAATAAAAAAATTTAACACCACAATACCGCGTAGCAAGTGGTGCCGAGGTCGATCCACAGGAACTGTGAGGTTTAATTCCTGTTTTGTCACAATTTCAAGTATTGGAGGAAAAGAGATTAGTAAAATAACTAAGGTAATTAAACTAAGCGACGAAAATATAAATTAGATTCTAAAAAGATAAAATTTCTAGCCCAATGAGTGAATAAGAAACCGAATTAAAGATTCGATCATCAATTTTAGTTAATCTTGTTATTCAATTGATAAATTGGTTATAGAAATTATATACAATCATAAAGCTCAAATTTTCCTTACTTTATTGGCGGAAATGGTACGACAGATTGATTGCATCCCTAATCAAAAAAATAATTTAGATACGACCATAAATTTATTTCCCCAAATGAAAATAACACCAGAAAATCCCAATTCAAATATTCAAGTGCACCTATTTGATCATGCAATTCATAGGCTAAGTTTATCCACCTATTTACCACTTTATCAAACAAGTGCACAATTATGGATGCAAAAGTTTAATTGGCACTCAATTTCTAAACCAATATAAAATGGCCGCAATAAAAGATTAAATAAAATAATTCTAGGCATGCATCATAGAAATTACATAGATATCAATTTAATAAACAAGATTCAACTTAAATCAAAACATAATCTCATAAATCTGAATCCAAAATCTACATCAATCCTTGGACTAGAACAAAAGAAACTAGCTACTTATACTAAATCAATAAATTAATAAATAATGATAATGACGATATTCCAGCACCTCTTCTTCTTCTATTGCTTCCAAATCCTCATGATATGAAATGTATATGGAAATCGTGATCTTCCATCCAAGACCATGATCCCACTTTTATAGACGATCAAACTTTCAATTGGCTCATTAATCGCTCATCGATTACTCTTTTCCATCTTTATGCCCAAAATTCATTCAATCTTTGACCAAAAAAATTTGGCAATGATGCACATCAACGAATCACTCTATCCTGCCACTAATAACAATAATAACAAAATTAGTAGAAATTATATCCAATATATTAATTATAATTTATAATTTTCTTTCCAAAATATATAACAATAAATACTTTATCAGTCCCACATCGACTTCTTTTTTGAGTTTTTGATTGACCTCTCAAACCTTTCAAACACCGTCTTTCAATGGGCAGTCTCTTTGTTGTTTGATCGAATATTTTTGGGAGATTTAAAAAAATATCTTTAAGATACAAAAAAAATGTTATATGTATAAAATGAAAATAGTGTCGTGCGTGTTCATGTATAACTGCAAAAACTTCGTCAAAAATAAAAAATCTCTTTAACCGGTGAGTGTCCGAGTCGAACTTAGGGAATATACAAATATCCTATATTTATTAGAAAAAGTGCAATGAGTTAATGCAATCGAAGAAACTGAAAAGATAAATTATAGAAATTAAATCTAAATAAAAAGCGATAAAGTATACGTATCTCGAAAAGGATGGAGCGAGGCGTTTGTATGTGACTTTTGCATTCCTTAATGGCTAGGTTTCCATTGATAAAGTGAGCGGGATGACGATGGTGTGATAGCAAAAAATATATGTATAATTGTGGGGTGGCTCGGAGGAAGGAGCGTGATCGCATTTGCTCGCTTAAGCCGATTCTCGACTCGGTTGGTATTTGACCTTAGGGGATTTACAACGAGGCTTCAACGACACCCAAAGAAGAACATTATTTGAAAGAAAAGCCACTGTTACCGGACATTTCTGTGACCCAATAGACCAACGCTTATGCGCCCAATTAATTATTATTCTCATCGTCTCGCTAGTGGCTCTACCCCTCTGATACCTCTTTAATCGGGGTTAAATTCAGAACAACAACTAAGCAGGTCGACAAGGCTCCCGCGTACTTAGTCGCTACGAACCGCCTAATCTCTGTTAATGAATACGACGCGATCATAGGCATGGATAGTTAACCCTTCTGTCGCCCTTCCGCAATCTTGTCGAAATCTAGCTTAAACAATTCAAATCGAATGTAGAATTTTTGGGTGAAGGTAAGGTGGAGAAATATGATAGGAGTTTTATTAGCTAAAATAATATGCTAGAATTAAAATAAAATGAGGAGAAAATCAGTTTGCTCGCGACACAAAACCGAAAATCTCGTATTATTAAACTAGATAAAAATATGGAACAAAGAAATGAAGAAAATAAAGTGTATGAAATGATGTAATGTGTATGGTTATGTATATTATTGTGTATATATGGGTGTATATAATCTACAATTAGAGGGAATATTTATAGGGGAAAAGCTTCTAGAAGCTTGACGGTTATAACCGCCCATAAATAAATACCTCTAAAAATAGCTATTAACTATCTCTAAGAATAGATACTAATAACTACTTTTTAACTTAATAATTACATATTTTCTAGAATGTTCTAGAATAATAAAAAAATACACAAAACAGCTCAAAAATTGGCTAAATAATGCTGCAGGAATTAAACAGAGGAGTTAGGAGATTACAGGAATAAATGCAGAAGCTAAGGGTTCAGTGCAGTAAATGCAGGCAGGTAGTACTTGCAGCGAGAAATTTTGTGCAGAATTAATGTTGGCTGGTGCAATAAATGCGGTCGTTTCGCTGGTTTCCGGTCTCGCTTGCTTTCTGTGATGTCGCCGCTGGAATTCTGCATAACCGCCGCTTCGCTCAATTTCATACATAGATTTTCGCTTTGCTCACAAATTTCGTGCAACCACCGCTCGCTTTCCGCACAGCCGTCACTTGAATTCCACGCACGCTCAAATATCCGTGCAACCGCTGCTTCGCTCACTTCCATGCATGGCCTTCCGCGCTGAGTAAATGCACCCCTGACGAGCCGCCCCTCAGATTCCGCGTTTGCTCGGTTTTCGCTTCGGCCACGAATTCCGCACTCACTGTCTTCCGCACAACCGCCGCTTGAATTCCGTGCGGTCGTCGCTTGCTTTCTGCATTGCAGCCGTCGCTTGGCTCACTTCCACACAAGAGTTTCCGTGCTAGCAATGACCGTTGACCGTTGAATTCCGCACGTTGACTTTTTGTGATGGCCGTTGTCTTTTGCGTTGGCGGCTGTTTTTGGTCCTGAACCTATTTTTTCGCTTTTTAAGGCTAGTTTTGGACTCTTAGACCAATTTTCAATTTTCAAGTTTTATTTCACATGCATAAATAATAAATACCTTATAAATATTTATTTAAATAAATAATATTAATTTATCCAAAATTAAATACTTAAACAGCACATAAATAATGCCTAAAAAATATAATTCAAGGAACATATCAATTAATTTAATTTATACACCAAATAGATTATAAATTACACCTAAAAACTAATAAATTAATATTTTACTACAAGACGAAATAAATACAATTATTGGAATAAATTACTATAAATAATACCAAAATTCGACATAAATAAATAATTAAATAAATATAAGCTATAAGGACTCAATATTGTCGGTGATATCAACGGTAGTGTGCAAGTGAATCTTAGCTAAAATTTATATCCTTAAGTCATTTAAGCGTTATTGCTCATCTACAAAGATTCCAAATCATGTCTCCCGAAATATTTCAAACTTAAGTATTCGGAGTAGCTTCTAAAGATGTTGCGACGACTCAAAGCTTTAAATATACCGCCATAATAAATTACATGGTACAAAAAATTAAGAAGCAAGGTGGCCCCGGTAGACTTTGCTACAAATAATAAATTAATTTTGACATTTTTTTTCGTCGATTTTTTTTTTTTTTTGCCAAGTCAAGTCGCATATAAAGATAATCGGCATTCTCCTCACACTATTCGTTCGTCAATCCCTTTTTTAAGTAAACTTAATTCATCCTATCCGCTAACAAGCGCAGCTAAATAGACGAAAGTTCTAAAAATTAGACTAAGTATGGAACAAATGAAACGAATGAGATATCAACCAACTTTATCAAAATTCCGATATATTCTTATACTCAAAAGAATTTCATTTATTGAATAGCTAAAAATCACAGCAGAAACCTAACTCTAAACCTACAGCAATGGAATAATCTAAATGGCATAATACCAACATAGCCACTACCCCTACATTAACAGCCTACGTATACATAATATTCTAACTACCACGCATATATGTCAAACTGAATATGCGCAGACTCAATAAACTCAAACAGCGGAAGGATTTCACATAGCTAGCTTGAAGACAAGGAAGAACTTTAGACATAACTCACCTAATAAAAAAAAATATGGACCATAAGGCAAACAAGGGCAAAACATAGATAGCTCACATAGCCATAACAACCTACCATACAAACACATATACGACATGTAATCCATAAGGCAAACGGGAGCAAAACATTAAGGAATCGGTTGATATGCTTCAGGGGTGGTGTATGAGCTGCAATTGCCAACAAAAAGAGGTTTAGTTTACTTATATTAAGTTGGAAGTCAATACATTAAAGGTATGAAAGTAGATCCGTACGTCCTTGTAGTTCCATTCAATATGATCTTCACCGACAACATCGCAAATGGTAGTTGCCCCAGAAATGGTCGGAAAAATAAGGGGTGCGTTTGGTACTGAGGCGAATGTCACGAAGACCTTGACTAGGAAAAATGTGTCACCTACAACATTCAAAAGTGCAATTTGTGAGTATGTAGTTCACCGTATATATCAACAAACATTCAAACTGTATACATAAAATGCCATAACACAATTGAAGTGTAAACTTCCCAACTCATACACCTCGAGTATGTACATTCGGACATGTACTGCAATACATGGTATTCGACCCATGAATTAGGCGCCAAAACACACTACATTCTGATTCCCTATATGATTGCAAATCGAACTATAAACCAGTCATCCACCAATAAAACCTAAGCAAAGCAGCAGATCATGTACAACATTAAAATAATAATTTCAATAATTAATAAATTCATACGATTACAAATATGCATTATCCATCAATTACATTATTGGTATTGTCCACCAATTCAAGCTTATAATAACATACAAATGACAGTAGCACATGTATGTATATCCTTAAAATACACAGTATACACAAAATTTTACTCAAACATTTATGAAGAATACAACAAACCAAATTAAAACTAAGATCTTCAAAGAAATACTCTTATCTAAGAAGCAAATTAATCAAATATATAGTCAATACATATTATTTAATCTTCAGCCAGGGATTATTAATGAATCTTGAGTCTCTGTTAATGAATCTTGAATTTTTTAGTAGAAAAATAAAAAAAGAAGATCAGTTGAGTTAGGTTTGATTAAGTAAAGAAGATCTCACCTCTTGGACAGAAACATAAAATAGTTACAGTGAGTTTCTTCTACCATGGCTGCTGCAAAAAATTCACAATCTGCACTGTCTCTTTATGGGATTGAATTGGATATATATATGTATATATAAAAATATTATGCAGGTCTATCAGAATTAGTATGATGATTATGTTCAATTAACAACGAAGAATAGTATGAGTTAATCTGGCCATATACACGGACCATCACTTATACATTTAGGGAGAATACAAAGAACCAATTCTCTTCATTTTCTTACATTGTTAGCAATGTCAAAGTTTCCTACAAAATGCATTTAATTGATGAAAAGAACAATTATCATATTTTGCAACAACTATTTGCGAACTATGAATAATTGTTCTTTTCTTCTTCTGCTAATTTTTCTTCTTCTTATAATATAAGCATTAGAGGAATCTAAAACTTCCTCGGTTAGCTATAATTAATTAAAATAATATAAATATGTTAACACCAAGAGAATAAATGATAGACAAGGGATAGGAGTTATCCGTGGAGTATTGTAATTCGAACCGGGACTTTATTTCAAAATGTCTGCAGATTTCTCCATCTCAATATGCTATAGCAACTATAGTACGGACAAAATATTTTATGTACAAATGATAGAGAACAAGAAGTAAATGGGTCTGCAAGGAGGAGAACCCCATCGTTTGCTGGTGTACCGCCGATGCCAACGAACTTAATTTAGAAGCTAAATAATCCTGAAAGCTTAATTGCTTTCTTTATTACCTTAGAGAGATTTAAGGGCTTAAATAAATCTAAAGAATCAATAAGCATTGATGATGAAATAATTAGGGGATTAGATTATGAATAACATTGATGAGGGAAGATTGGGAAGGGAAGATATGATATTAATATATATATATATATATTGGGATGGAGGAGAAATGGGGGGTTGAGATAAGATTTGAGCCATAGGCTGGAATAAAGCAGTAATTTTCAGATTCCTTAAAAAGTTAATCTACCAACAAAGGTGTTTGTTTTGCATTCAGTTTGGTACATATAACAAAACACACAATTCCAAATAGTCGAATAATAATGTCAAGTGTGTGAATGTGGCATGTCTAATATATAGCTTTTTTTTTTTTTAATAAATGTAAAAGAACAAGTAAAAATTTGAAACAACAACAATGTAACTAATACACACAAACAATTACGTATTTGAATTGTGTTTCTTAAATCCTTGAAAATACACACATACACACAAAACACCCTCCTCCATACAAACAAGTAAAGACCAGGTGCAAGTTGCATTCATACTCTTAATTAATTCACAAAAAGAAGGTTTTGTCTATTGTTGAATTCCATTGTTTAACCTTTTTTTTTTTCTAATATATGCTTGTACCCTGCTGTTGCATATTATTATTATTATTATAAATTTTTGTATATCATGTAAACATTAAAACTAAAATTATCAAGAAAAGCCAAACACAAATTTCTGAAATTTGATTAATCAAACAAGCAACAAGCCAAAATCGTCCTCCGACGACTACTAAGAAAAGCCAAACACGGATATCTGAAATTGGATTTTCGCTTCTACTAACTTGAATGGCATGGCTTAGTTATGAATCTCCACATCAAATTAGTATGCTACCTATTTCCCAATTGAGCATCTCTCAAATCAAAGCCAATAAGTCAACCATTCTTATACTATATGTCATACTTACCCAAATATAGAATAACCTATGTAAAGAGAAATATTGCGTATATTTTCTTCATCTCATAGGCTAGTGTCATCTACTGTTCTTATATAAGAAAAATTGATGAAACTGATAGGAAGAATAATTTTAGCGATAGTCCCCACTAAATTTTAGAATTAAAAACAAAAAAAAAAAATTGCAAATCAAAGGGCAGCCCATTATATAGATTTCAGATATGAAAACTCGTAGTAATTAGAGATTGTTCAAATCGCCATGAGAAGTTTTGAAATATGAGAGTTTCACAAGATATCACGAAGGAACAATGTTTACCCAAGCAAAATTATGAAATCGAGCTCAATAGCTTGCCCTACACAGAAACCCTAACAATGAAGAAACAATTGTATCGTACCAAAGGTACTCACCAATGCGGATGCTCCCTAAGGAAGAAGTTGAATACTAATAGTGCCCAAATCAATTTCTTCGTTCAGACAAAGAGATGAAAAACCGTGGATCGACACCAAATCCTACTAGGGAAAACTTAAAATCCTTACCTGGACGCCGGTGCCAAAGTAGATGCTTGATCCCGCCATCGATCGATTGGGAGAGGGGGGAATGATGTGCCCTAAGTTGGAAAGTGTTGGAACTTATAACTGTTATTAAAAATGTAAGTCCTTTTTTTTTTTTGTGAAAATGCGATAGCTCTTTTACTAGTTTTTTTAATTTGTAATTTTATTTAAAATTTTATTTATTATTTACTTATTCGATTAAATTAAAAAAAAATAAATGGAAGTAGTTACGAAAAGTATCGTAACTAATGTTATTTTTATCAAAGTTTACCATCTTTGAAATTGTTACGGAAAAAATTGTGTAATTAGTGAACCTGAAACGTTGACCGGGGGTGAAAAGATTTTGTTACGTATTATATCGTAACTAAAACAACCATTTGTTACGATGTTATTGTTACGAACCCTGAACCCGTGGTGAATAGTCATTTTTTTGGTAGTGGCTACCTCAACTAGTGCTAACCGAACTAGCTGGAAGCGACTAAGAGTAACTAACAACAAACTAACTATGCTAATTGTCTAACCATAACTAAGGATTAAACTAATACAACTAACCGCAACAAACTAATATACTACACAGATTCTACACCATCAATCTGAAAATTATCCGAATCAACTAGATTACAACCATACTAATTGTACAATTCTACTTCTACAAGTTAACCATCAATAAATAAACTGGTATAAGTAATCGAAAAGTGAATCAAGAAGACTTCCTTGATTCATGTTTTACAACCAGATTTTATTTTTTTTTTCAATTTTTTTTTTTTTGTGGTGCCGAAGATTACCCTCCTCACACTTGAATTGTTGTTCGTACTCGAACAACCTTGATTAGTCTCGAGAGAGACTGCAATATAACCAAATAAATATTCAAAAATAGCATGGTTCATATAGATGTAATCAATTAAAACATGATGCTATAGAGCTTCCTTCTTGACTTCTTTGTGGCTCGAAAACTTTCAAAATATTCCCCTCTTCACACTCATTGTAAAATAAGCGTCAAATCTATTTGGGAACATTCTGAAAATTTCAGAATACGTGCGCACAGCAGCTTGTTTACAAAGTATTCATCGAATTCCCTCAGTTAAAAATTCTCAAAGTCGACTAAATTTCAAACATTCAACAACTAGTCCTTGCAGGATGTTCATGCTTCCACAATGTATAGGCTAATCCTAAAATCAACATAAGAAGTTCATTATCAATGATTCACACTTTCGCCAACTTAATCTCTACAGTTCACCAACTAAAACTAATGCATTCAAGTTCATCATAATTTAATTCCAACCATAATTACAATTCTAATATAAACATCAATAAGAGAGTAATTAACATAGTTAACGGAGGTACTCCATGATAGAAATAATTCTCAAATTGTTAGTGAAAGTGAACAACAAAATTTAAACAAACCTCCAGCCATTGCTAAAAATTAAATTTGTTCTTGAGATCTTCTTCTTCAAACAAATAGTAGGTTGAAACCATGGGAAGATGGTGTTGCCAAACCTTAGAACCCTTAGGAAGATGTTGCCAAACCTTGGAACCCCAGGGTGATGTTGCCAAACCCTGTAACCCTAGGATGATGTTGTCAAACCCTGGCTCTCAAATAGCGATGGTGTATTCTAATTTTCCGAGAGTAGGTTTAGTAACTCATATGTGAGAGTATTTATAATTAAAAAGAAAAATCATCCATCACGATTTTTTGGCCACTTCTCACGTATATTTTGAATGTGATGGATTTAATGGGAGAAAAGTGGGTCACAATTTAGGGTTAGTTTAATTATATAAGATAATATAAAAACAATCAAAATTTAAATATGATTAATTAATTAAACTAACATTCTCCCATTTGGCTCACTCAAACCATCACAACATAACGAGAAACTTCACATACGAATCATGGCGGTAGGTCTTCTATAAACGAATGTTACATTCCATGCATATGTCAAGCATCTCAAACCCAATTCACAACTCAATGAATAAATCTTATATTTATTCCGTGTTAAACTTAAGCGAGTTTTCTCAATTAAAGACAAATATGTGCACAATAACGCGAGAAAACATCAAACTGAATAAGAGTCTCAAATAACAATGTGCGCAAATAAAATACATTGTAGAATCAAGTCCCATACTTGCTACGTGATCCCTGAAATTCTTTAGTGGCATGCCTTTAGTCAAGGGATCAGCAAGCATCAACTGTGTACTAACGTGTTCAATGACCACTTTATTTTCCTTGACACGTTCTCTTAAGGCTAAATACTTGATGTCGATGTGTTTACTTCGACTCTCACTCTTATTATTTTAAGCCATAAACACCGCAGCAGAGTTGTCATAGTACAACTTGATCAGTCTAGAAATAGAGTCAACAACTCTAAGCTCGGATATGAAACTCTTCAACCATACACCATGCGAGCTAGCATCAAAACATGAAACAAACTCAGCTTCCATAGTGGAAGTAGCAGTGATAGACTGCTTTGCACTTCTCCAAGAGATAGCTCCACCAGCCAACATGAACACATAACCCAATGTGGATTTTCGAGTGTCAATGCAGCCAACATAGTCCGAATCGGAGTAGCCACTCACTTCTAAGACATCAGTTTGTCTATACATGAGCATGAAATCCTTCATACCTTGAAGGTACCTCATCACTTTCTTTGCAGCTCTCCAGTGGTCAACACCTGGATTGCTCTACTATCTCCCTAATATTCCAACAGCATATGTTGTGTCAGGCCTGGTGCAAACCTGAGCATACATAAGACTTCCTATTGCTGACGCATAACGGATATTTCTCATGTGTTCCCTTTCAAAGTCATTTTTCAGACACTGACTCAAATCAAGTCTGTCACCCTTCACAATGGGAGCTACACTCGGTGAACAATCTTTCATATTAAATCTTTCTAGAAATTTCTTAATATAGGCTTCTTGAGACAAACCCAAAATGCCTCGATTTATATCTCTATGGATCTTAATGCCAATGACATAAGATGTCTCTCTCATATCTTTCATATCAAAGTTCTTTGAGAGAAATTGTTTCACCTTATATAACATCCCTTTATCATTAGTTGCAAGCAAAATGTCATCCACGTACAACACAATGAAGCAACTACGACTCCCACTAACCTTCTGGTATATACAGTGATCCATGATGTTTTCTTCAAAGCCGAATGAAGAGATAACATCATGAAATATCAAATACCATTGGCGGGAGGCTTACTTCAATCCATATATGGATTTATTAAGCTTACATACTAAATTTTCTCCACCACTAGAGGTGAATCATTCAGGTTGTTTCATATAAACATTTTCCTCTAGATCACCATTTAGGAATGTTGTTTTCACATGCATTAATGCAACTCAAAATTAAATACTAATGCCATGATCACACTGAGGGAATCTTTCTTAGATACCGGAGAAAATGTCTCGGTGTAATCGATTCATTCCCTTTGAGTGAACCCTTTGGCGACAAGTCTTGCTTAATGTCTTTCGATGTTGCCATTAAATTCTCTTTTGGTTTTGAAGACCCATCTGCATCCGATGGTTTTTACACCATCAGTCAACTCGACAAGGTCCCAGACTTTGTTTGATGGCATATAATCCATCTCGTCTTTCATAGCATCATGCCATAAATCAAATTCTTTATAATTCATGGCTTGTGAAAACATTTTAGGATCATTTGCGGTTTCTATATCGTAATCCGATTCTTGAAGATACACCATAAAGTCACTAGAAATAGCTGGTTTTCTAACTCGTGTAAATCTTCTCACTATTGTCTCATCATTATCATGAAGAACTCGCTGAGCAACTGATTCATCATCAGGTTGTTCAACATTTTCTTGATGTTCTTCATTAACAACTCGATCTACATGATCATTTTCATCAGTTTGTGGAACTTCATTAGTTAATCATATAACACGCATTAGAACTTGAGGAGTGTGGAAGACAATCAATCTATCACTTGATTGAGTAGGTTGATCTTTATAGTGATTTCTTTCAGAATGAGTATCTTGAAAATGATCACTCCCACTAATCAAGTCATTCTCGAGAAATTTTGCATTTCTCAATTCCACAATTTTAGTGCTATAAGATGGACAATAGAATCTATATCCCTACTTTTCGGTATATCCAATTAAATACCCACTAATAGTCCTCGGATCTAGCTTCTTTTCTTGTGGATTATAAATTCTAACATCAGACGGGCATCCCCAAATACGTATATGTCGCAAACTCGGCTTCCAACCCTTGAATAATTCAAAAGGTGTCCTTGAGACAGCCTTGGTTGGTACCCGGTTCAATATATACGCAGCCGTCTTTAGTGCTTCAGTCCACAAAAACTGAGGAAGTTTCACATTACTCCCCATACTCCTCACCATGTCCATTAATGTTCGATTTCTTCGTTTTGAAACACTATTCTGGTCCGGAGAACCAGGCATAGTGTATTGGGCAACAATCTCATTCTCTTGAAGAAACCTCGCAAATGGACCGGCAGTTTGTCCATTTTCTGTGTATCTGCCGTAGTACTCACCATCTCTATCAGATCTGACAATTTTGATTTTCTTTCCACATTGTTTCTCTACTTCAGCCTTGAAAACTTTAAAGGCTTCTAAAGCTTCATCCATAGAATTAAGTACGTAAATATACATGTACCATGAATAATCGTCAATAAAGGTGATGAAGTATCTCGGACCACTTGTATCCATGTTTGGACAACAAATGTCTGTATGAATAATTTCCAAAAGATTCGAACTCCTTTGTGCACCCTTTATGGACTTGTTAGTTTGCTTGCTTTTAATGCAATTCACACAAGTCTCAAAATCAGTGTAATCCTGGGTACTAAGTATCTCTTGATTCACTAATCTTTTAATTTTGTCAATTGAGATATGTCCCAATCGACGATGCCATAACATATATGATTTCTCATTCATAACACATCGCTTTAAACCAGCTGTGACATGCAGTGAATCAAAATGTCGTTTTTCAATTTAATCGAATAAAGACCATCATTTATTTCAACAACCAACGATTCTAGATTCAAAATCCAAAACAAAACTAGAATCCATGAAGTAAAACGAAAAACCCAAACATGATATTCTCGATACATAAATTAAATTTTTGGAAAAACTAGGAACATAAAAGGTCTTTTCCAACGTCAAAACAAAACCACTACTAAGCACTAAACTGCACGTCCTAATGGCTTCCACAGGTGAACGCATTCGACTACCGGAATAAATGAACTGTTCACTTCCCATTGGTTTCCTTAGGCTTTCCATACCCTGCAAGGTATTGAAAACATGGATTGTAGAACCAGAATCAATCCACCATGTGTTATAATTAATATTAACCATATTAGATTCATAACAGACAAATGCAGAAGGGATACCTTTCTTTTCAAGCGAGGTTTTGAACTTAATGCAGTCTTTCTTCATGTGTCCTTTCTTTTTACAGAAAAAACACGTAGACTCCTTCTTTATAACCCGCTCAGCTGGCACAGGTCCCTTTCCCTTTGCATCATGCTTTCTCTTCTTGCCATGAACCGTCAGGTTCACTTTCCACCTTCCTCCATCAATAGTCTCTCCTCCTCTTGAACACACATGGTCATCAATTCATTGATTTACCATTTGTCTTTATGTGTGTTGTAGGATATCTTAAATGGACCTTATTGATGAGGTAAAGTGCACACAATATAATGGACAAGTAAGGACTCATACATGGTCACCTCTAAGCTTCTCAGTTGCGCCGCAATGTCCCGCATGCGCATTATGTGCTCGCGCACACCCCTCACACCCGTGAATCTCATCGTGGAGAACTGAATGATCAATGTACTGGCAAGAGCCTTATCAGACTTGACAAATTGTTCGTCAATAGCCTTCAGAAGCTCTCTAACATTGTTATGTTGATAGACAGACGCATGGATACCAGCAGAGATCTTGGTCTTTATGAGCATCATGGAAAGACGGTTAGATCTCTCCCATCGCTCATAAAGATCCACCTCATCTAGCTCGCTGGTTTCAGTAATACCCGGCAGCTCGTCTTTCCGAATAGCATAATCAATGTCCATCCAGCCTAAAAGAAGGAGAATCCTCTCCTTCCAGATTTTGTAATTATCATCAGTCAATTCGGGAATATCACACTTTATGTAAGAGAAATTCATAGGATTAAATACTGCAAAATTAAATATACATGTTCATCAATAAACGAGACAAATAAATTACATGTTCTACCAATGTAAACATGTTAAGACATGAATATGAAGACATAAGACTTGTTTGTGGGCTAAAGTTTTACTGAATTAGATTCAAACAAAAACTTTACAATAAAACTATCAAATTGCGTTCCTTTCCTCAATTCATGTAGGTAGATTAGGAAATACAATTCGAAATTTTATCCTAATTACTCATATAAATATAACAAAACTCTTGTGGGTAGATCTCATCATATCGTACATGATAATTACAATCAATGTCTATTAATATGATTTCAAATAAATCATAAATAAATTTTTAATTAATCGAGGATGTTGTGACTATTCTTCACTTAAAAAAAATTTAAAATAAATCACAAATATGATGAATATATAATATGAAGTCCACATAAATAAATATATGCATGATCATCTCACACTAGTGTGGCAACATGCTTCAATTAAAATAAATAAATAAAATAATTGCATAAAGCAACATTTAGAAACAATGCGAAATGCAATTGATATGCACATTAAGTCAAATTAATATAAATTAATAAATTGGCATATTAATACACACGTCTGATTCCATGAATTATATTATTCAAATAAAAATAAATAAACCAACACAGCATGATTCATCGTTATTCAAAAAAAAAACAATAAGTTCTTTTCCAATAATGAATTACTTGACATAATTAGGAATTAAAATAGGTGCAGGTAGGAAAGAATTTAGATCCATTGATTAATCAATATATGTATCTGTGTCGCCCCTTCTTGATTCGGACTGAATATTAATTTATCTAACAAATATCTCAATAATCTAACAAGGAAAAGCTTTCTCAAGGTAATTAATTGCACATACACTACAGAAGAATTTGCACACTCCATTCAAACATAGAAAAAATTCAGAAATTTAATATTCTATGTAAATTAATTTCAAAATAAAATTCAAAATTTTCCGAAAAACATAATAAAATCTTCTCAAATCGCAGGATCGGATCTTGATCAAGAATTTGATGAGAAGAAAATTTAAAACAAGGTAGAGACTAAAATGGCTCTGATACCAAATGATAGAAATAATTCTTAAATTGTTAGCGGAAGCGAATAACGAAATTTAAACAAACCTCCAGTCATTGCTAAAAATTAAAGCAGTTCTTGAGATCTTCTTCTTCAAGAAAATAGTAGGTTGGAACCGTGGAAAAATAGTGTTGCCAAACTTGGAACCCTTAGGAAGATGTTGTCAAACCTTGGAACCCTGAGATGAGGTTGCCAAACCCTGTAACCCTAGGATGATATTGCCAAACCCCAGCTCTCAAATAGCGATTGTGTATTCTAATTTTCTGAGAGTAGGTTTAGTAACTCGTATATGAGAGTATTTATAATTAAAAAGAAAAACCGTCCATCACGATTTTTGTGCCACTTCTCACGTATATTATGAATGTAATGGACTTAATTGAAGAAAAGTGGGCCACAATTTAGGTTAGTTTAATTATATAAGATAATGTAAAAAATAATCAAAATTTAAATATGATTAATTAATTAATTAAACTAACACTCCAATCCCTGCAGCCCTACAATTTTTAGAATATTAGTAATGCGTTCGAAGTTAAAGAAATTCGGTAAAAATAACAAGAGAAGGCTGAGTGGAGTGATACAATCTTTCTTCCATGTTTGCTAGTGGATTCTAGGCGGCTGGAATTGGAGCAAGTGGTGCGGTTGGCTTCATCGTCGCCAGTGGGAGAAAAGATGTTACAGTAAAGAAATTGGGGGAATTTACAATAAAAGAATTAGGACTAGACGAAATTGAAAGAAAGTCGAGTTTCAAATTCAGATTTTTCTTTAAAAATAGAAGATGAAAATGACAGAAGGAAGAGATTAAAGGCTCCAAACAAAAAAATTAGAGAAAAAGGAATTTAGTGCACAGTAGAGATGAGTGAAAGAAAAAGGAAAAGAAAAAAAGAGAAAAAATAAATAAATATATAAATTAATTGATTTCTTTACCTGAACTTACAAGTTACACCATAGTCGCTTCACTTCGGTCTCCTTCAAAAAATTTTGCGCTGATCCGTTACCACTGCTTAGGCCGGGCCGTCGCTCACTTTCGGAGGGCTTCTCCGCTTCTCTCGCACATAGATAGATCCCTGAGGTATTCATCGCTGCCACTCTCAGAGGCATCGTTGGGCTGAATATTTCTGCTCACTTTCGTCACCGCTCAAAGAGGGCATTGAGAAAATTTTGAGCAGTTGGTTCAGGCGGACGAGTTGGCTCGCTTCAAACACCACTCCACCGCTTACAGGAGAAAGACAGCTTCACCGCTCTACTTAGAATATCAGCACTGATCAACGCTATCTACGCTTGGGGATTATCACTTGGGAGCGGATATCAGCGATTGGTTCAAACCTTCTATTTTAATTCTATTTTAAATTTCGAATGAACAAGAAAACAAAATTAATTATTAATATTACTATTATAAATATAAAAAAAAATTGACGCGAAGGCCGCTGCCCTCTTTCTTTTATATAGATAATAATAATAGTAATAATAATGATAAATAAAAAAATATATATTAAAATTAATGATAATAAATATAACTTTGCCCTAAACAGACGTCGCTGAGGAGCGCGTTGATCAGGAAGGATTTCTTTTATTTCGCTCGAGATTGCCCGGCACCGCTCACTAATAGAGATAGATACTGATCGCTTGCAGTTCTTGCTGTTTTGACCGTTTCAGAATTTCAGAAATTTCTTAGCGCACAGGGAAAGAGATCTTGATCTGAAGGGATCTTGATATCTTCAAAAAAATCGTCACTCACTCCGCACAAGAGACGCCCCATCGTGTCAGTAGTGGAATCTGGGCATCTTCATCGAGATTAGTCGCTGCTCCGAATACAGAATTCAGTTGCCAAATTCCTTGCCGCTCTGCTTGCCGATGTCTTTAATTTTGGAGGGCTTTTCTGCCAATTAGATAATAAAAGAAAATTTCCCTCAATTATTTAATTATTTATTGCATTAGAACGAATCACACAATCCCTGCGGAGATAATTACCCTATATTACATTAAATTGTGATAATAAGTGAAATATTTGATTGACCGCGCGACAGGTCAATTTTTGGCGCCGTTGCCGGGGATTGACGTTTTGTTTTACTCTTTTGTGTTATTTTAATTTATCCTCCTGTTTTTGCTCCGTTCTTCTCATATAGGTGAACTGATATTTAATCTTGAGATCGAGAAGGTTGAGGCCAGGACCACCAAGAGCAGAAGAAGCTCCCGAACAGCCCCTCTCCCCCCAACACCCGGCGAAAGCTGCGAAAGGAAGCCAAACAACGAAAAGTTGCTCAGGTTGCGAAGCTAGCAGAATCTTTAAGCCACCTTAAAATCTCTAGCTCTAGAAACTCTGAAAGTGATCAAGAGACTGTCATGGCTGAGGATACCCGCACTCTAAGGGAGTTGGCTGCTCCCGACTTAGTGCAGCAGCCCTTATGCATTAACTTTTCAACACTCAATAACACTATTGCTTTTAAATTGAAATCTGGCTTAATTCACTTATTGTCTTCTTTTCATGGACTTACAGGTGAAGAACCTCACAAACACTTGCAAGAGTTCGACGTGGTCTGCTCCAGCATGAAACCACCAGGTGTTACTGACGAACAGATCACACTCAGAGCCTTCTCATTCTTGTTCAAAGATGCTGCAAAGGATTGGTTCTACTATCTCCCACCTTGAAGCATTAACACGTGGAATGACATGAAGAAGAAATTTTTGGAGAAATACTTTCCAGTTTCCAGAGCTGCGATTCTGAGGAAGGAAATATGTGGCATCAAACAACAATCAGGTGAAACACTCCATGAATATTGGGAGCGATTTAATAAGTTTATCATTAAATGTCCACAACATCAAATTCCCCCTCAATTGTTGATTCAATATTTTTATGATGGTTTGTCATTGATGGACAGAAACATCATCGATGCTGCAAGTGGTGGAGCTCTAGTAAATAAGACGCCAGCATAAGCTTGGGATTTTATTGCGAGGATGGGTGAAAACACGTAGCAATTTGGTTCGAGGGATGTTGGACACACGAGTGGAAACAGTAACGATGGAATATGCACAAGTGCAGCCCACCCTACGGATGCATGCCCGACCCTCCAAGAAAGCTATGCAATGGATGTAAACGTTGCAAACTATGGTGTGAATGGACCTCCAGTGTACAACCCTTACTCCAACACCTACAATCCAGGCTGGAGAGATCATCCGAACCTGTGCTATGGAAACGCACAGCAGAGTAATGCTCCTCACTCATTCGGAGCTACACAACAGATACAAAAACCTTATTTCTATGAGAAACAGCCGCCCTAAGCACCCATAAGCAACTCCAGTCCGTCTTTGGAAGACTTGGTGAAGTCTATGGCTACCACTACCCTGCAGTTCCAACAAGAGATGAGATTGACAGTTGACAAATTACAAGGTCAGATCAATCAAGTGTCAAATGAGGTAAGACAGCTACTTGAAAGAGGAAAGTGGCCCGCTCAGCCTGAGCCAAATCCAGCAAATGTCAGTGCCATCACTATCTGCACTGATATGATGGTTGAATGTCCTTACCGGCCTAATCCAAAGAATACGAGTGCTATAACCCTTCGTAGCGGAAAGGAATTGGAAGGTCCACCTCCTATCTCAAAGGAACAGAACGAGGATCATATTGAGATGGAGATTGAAAAAGAAGCTGAACTTCATGAAAAGGTACCTCCTAACTCTATTCCTCCTACTGAAACTAAATCAGCTCCTTTTCCTAACAGACTGAAGAAACCACAAAAGGCAAACAAGCGAAAAGAGATGATAGAGATATTCAAGAAGGTGGAACTTAATATCCCGCTCCTGGAAGCTATCAACCAAATCCCCAAGTACGCAAATTTTTTGAAAGAACTATACACCAACAAAAGAAAATTGCGATGGGATGAGCATATTATAGCGGGTGAGAACGTTTCTACTGTTCTCAAAAGAAAGGTACCACCTAAAACATGTGATCTAGGTATGTTTTCTATCCCTTGTAAGATTGGAAAAACTGAGATAACTAAGGCTATGCTAGATCTAGGAGCTGTTATTAATTTCATGCCACGATCAATATATGACTATTTAAATCTAGGGCCTCTAAAAGAAACAGGAATTATTATTCAACTTGTTGATCGAACAAATGCTTACCCCGATGGTATGATAGAAGATGTATTAGTTCAAGTGAATAACTTAATTTTTCCTGTTGATTTTTATATTTTGGATATGCATGATGCACACTGCTTTAATCCACCGCCTCTTTTGTTAGGAAGACCTTTTATGTGCACTGCAAGAATAAAGATAAATGTTAAAAAGGGCACACTCAGCTTAGAGTTTGATGGAGAAGAATTTCATTTCAATATTTTTAATCCCATCACATGTCCTGTTGAATCTGAATTGTTATATGCAATTAATATTATTAATTATGTGGTGCAGGGAACTTATGAAGTTGGTAATGAAAATAAACGAAGAACTGTGTTGACAAAATAGTTAGAAAAAAGACCAACCGGAGAGAGTAAAGAAGAAAAAAGATTGTCGAAAAGTGGAGATGGATTCCCAAGGGATCACCATTGCTGACAGCGAAAATGTGTCATAAGGAGAATCAAAATTTTAAGCCGAAGAAAAAGTGTGTGGCCAACAGACATCTCTTCAAATCATACCACGAGAGACCCTCACTTGATCCTATAAATTCGGCACCTGTTGCTGATTTTAATGTTCAGAATTGATGCAAGACGAAGTCTAGCTCAAAGACTATAAAGAAAAGCACTTTTTGGGAGACAACCAAAATCATTTAATTGCTTTCTTTAATTTTATTTATTTTTATTGTTTAATTACTAATAACATTTTTGATGGTTTTGTTTGATTTGGTGCAGGTCTTTTGGAAAATAATTACTGGTTCTTGGCGAAGGCGCGACCACTCTTCCCAAAAAAAAATTCAGATCAAGAGGTGACTTTTAGTCATGGTCATGACTAATTGGCACCTCGCATACTTTTTTTTTCACCCAACCTTTCTTACTCAACCAATTTCTAGAATAAAAGATAGTATTTAGTCATGACCATGACTAAACACTACCTATCACACTGCCTCTTCTCTTTCTTATCCAATTTTAACCCTAAATTTCAAAATAAAAAAAAAATATTAATAAAAAATAATAATAAAAAAATTCCCCTCTCTCTCCCCCCCTCTCTCTCTTTCTCATGTTCCTCCCTCCACCGGTCGCCCTCCACCAACAGCCGATCCCCCCCTCCACCAGATTCCAGACCTTCACCAGACATCGCCCCACCAGACGCCGCCATCGTTCACCAGACGCTGCCATCGCTCCGCCAGACGCCCTCCCCATGACGTCCTCCGCTAGACTCCACCAGGCGCCGCCGGTTCCTTACTCCGCTGATTCAGACGCCGGCGATCATCTTCTTCCTCTGTGTCTTCTTCTTCTTCGCTGATTTCCTTTCTCCGCTGAGATGCCGCTTGTGTCGAACTAGTCGGTCCGACGCCCAGCGCCCCCTGCGACTCCACGCCTCCGCCTCCAGCCAACGCCGAGCTTCATTCTTGGATTGGGTATTATCTATTCATCCCTACCAATACTTCCAATTTTTGAATAATATGTTGAGATATAGGATTGATGTTTCAGAATTGCCAATTTATGGACTCTGGTTACTAGGAAATTGCTGTGAATTTGGTGTCAAGTTCTTCTTGCTGAACTGTTGGGCTTGTTAATGTTAGGCCTGATTTGTTTGATCCTTTTGCATTGGATTGGCTGGATTGATATTTTGGGATTAAAAAATTGATCTCATGTCTGTCAATGACTCTATGCAACACTAATTCATTACTTGCTGAACATTTGTCTATTGTGGGGTTAAGTCGATTGGTACGATGATACACTTTGATTAATTCATTGCGCATTGAAAGACATATGATGAGCTATATCATATAACACTTTTTTCTAGGATACTTTGCGCTTGGCTACTTTACTTTTGCAGAGAACTCATGAGACACTTCAAGCCTCCCTAAAAATGGCGTATGCGCAACTCTAAAGGCATTGGTAAGCAAAGCAAAAGCTCGCAATTGCTCCACCCCCTACGAACTCCAGGGAAGTTTCTTTCTTATTTTATTTCTTTTTACATTGAGGACAATGCATGTTTTAGGTGTGGAGAGAATTATGCAAAAATTTTGGGGCAAATTGTTTATTTTGTGCAACTTTTTATGCCTGATTTGTTGTCTTTTAGTATGTTTTTTAGATTTGTCTGAAGTGAGTCAAAGGTGATTTGTGTGATAGGTTTGTCTAGCATGACTAATGACATTTGATTGGTGATATGTTGAGTCAAGTCGACGTTTGAACCCCGTGAGATTTGAGCCTATGTTCGAAAAGTTACATTAAAAAATAAATTGCATATATTCAAGCTTTTGAAAATTTCTTTCATGTGTGATTTGTAGTGTCAATTAGACGACCTAGAACTTGAGTGATTATGCGTGTTGAACTTGCAACTATCGAGTCTTGCATTTTGAAAATGATAAGGGCATTAGGTAACCCCATTAAGCCTTTCTTTATTACCCAGCACAACATATTCCCCTAGTTAGCCCATTTGAGCCTTCTTTGCCTATTTTTTCTTTTATAATAACCTGTCTTTTAGCCTCATACCCTTCTTTTGATTAAGCCTTCTCCGATTTGAACCCTATGTTAGAAAGAATTACTTTAAGTCCATGTTGTGATGCACTTTATTTATTCGGCACTAGTTAGAAACGAAATTTGGGTACGAATAAGTCATAGTATGAAGGAATAATTATGGGTAGTGAAAGTAAAAAAAATATTCAAAAAATATAAAAAACAAAACAAAACAAAAAAGAGAAAAAAATAATAAATAAATAAATAATAAAATAATCATCTTGATGAAGTATTTTTCATATAATTACGTTATTGAAGTTTGGGTAGTGAATAAAATAAGAATTTTATTGTTTATGCCGATTTGTTCTTCATGCGCTAGCATCGTGTTCTTATTGTGTTCTTTTCTGACATATTTTACCCCTTGTATATCTTTTTCCCTACCCTGACCATAAGCCCCGCTACAACCCTTATTGAAAGTCCTTTTGATTCTTTATGTTAGATTCGAATATTTAAGTAAGGGAGATTTGATTTTTACTCAAACCTATAGGATAAACTTTTGTTGCACTACCTGAGTGTTGAGCCAATTATACACTTAATTCCTTCAGAGAGCATGTGCGAATACACTTTATCTTGTGAGGTTGACTTGGCTTGATGTGTTGGATTTTTCGGATTGAACTGGTTGTGTTGGATTCTCTTGTCATATTGAGGCGCTTGTGATTTCTTTGGCTTATTTCAAATCTATGCTTGAGGGCAACCATGATTTAGGTGTAGGGAGATTTGATAGTTAGAAATCGCATGCGTTAAATGTTCTTATTATATGCGATAATTGATTAATTTTGATTGGATTCTACCTAATTATATATGTATTGTTTATTTGTTGTATGCAGAAGAAAAATATCAAATTTGGCGTAATTGGTAGAAAAAGTAAAGAAAAATTCAGATTTGCACAACCTAGTTAGTCATGGCCATGACTAACTTTACCCTCATGACATAAGAATTTAATTAAAGGCCCAAAAGCCCAACTACAAAATAATTAGGGCAAAAATTAAATAAAGAGGGGTGGAGACACGCAGAAGAGAAGGGAGAACGGTCAGCAAAGCAGATACGCACAGAAGCAGAAGACTGACAGACTCATAGATCATGCGGGAGCAAATCGACATAGAAGATTTCCCCTCCCACTATGAATTTATCTTTCTCTTTTGTTCTTTGTTATCTGATTATGGAGTAGATACTTTTCTAATTTGAGGGGTGATAATGTTTTGGTTCTTTTGTTTTGGAGATTCATAATTTTCTTTATAAAAGTTCTTTTTTATTATCAATATTTGTCTAATTCTGAGAATAACGTTTGTGATTGTTAGATTGATTGGATATTTTGGTACCGATATTTGAATTAGTCTGATAATCTAAAGTCAATTCAGGTAGGATATCATTACAAAAACTAAATCTAAATAAAAAGTGATAAAGTATACGTATCTCAAAAATGGAGTAAGATGTTTGTGTGTCACTTTTGCGTTCCTTAATGGCTAGGTTTTCGTGGATTAATTGAGCGGGATGACGATGGTGTGATAGCAAAAAATATATGTATAATTGTGGAGCGGCTCGGAGGAAGGAGAGTGATCGTATTTGCTTGCTTAAGCCGATTCTCGACTCTGTTGGTACTTGACCTAAGGAGATTTACAACGAGTCTTCAGTGACACCCGGTGAAGAACATTGTTTGAAAGAAAAGCCATTGTCACCGGACATTTTTATGACCAAATAGAGCAGCGCATATGCCCAATTAATTATTCTTCCAACTGTCTCGCTCATCGCTCTACCCTTCTGATACCTCTCTTTAATAGGGGTTAAATTCAGAACAAGAACTAAGCAGGTCGACAAGGCTCCCGCGTACTTAGCCGCTATGAACCGCCTAATCTTTGTTAATGAATACAACACGATTATATGCATGGATAGTTAATCCTTTTATCGCCCTTCCGCAACCTTGTCGAAATCTAGCTTGAATAATTCAAATCGAACATGGAATTTTTTGGTGAAAATGAGGTGGGAAAATATGATAGGAATTTTATTAGCTAAAATAATATGCTGGAATTAAAAGAAAAGAAGAAAAAAAATCAGTTTACTCGCAACACAAAACTGAAAATCTCGTAGTATTAAATTAGAAATAAATATGAAAGAGAAAAAATAAAGAAAATAGAGTGTATGAAATAATGGAATGTGTATGGTTATGTATATTATTGTGTATATATGGGTGTATATAATATACAATTAGAGGGAATATTTATAGGAGGAAAAGCTTGTAGAAGCTTGGCAGTTACAATTGCCCATAAATAACTACCTCTAAAAATAGCTACTAATAACTACTTATTAACTTACTAATAACTATCTATTTTTTAGAAGGTTGTAGAATATTAAAAAGTACAATAAACAACCCAAAAATTGGCTAAATAATATTTTAGGAATTAAATGAAGGAGTTGGGAGAGTGCATGAATAAATGCAGGAGCCGAGAGTGCAGTAATTGCAGCGAAAAATATTGTGCAGAATTAATGTTGGCTGGCGCAATAAATGCAGCCGCTTTGCTGGTTTTTGTTCTTGCTTGCTTTCTGTGATGCTGCCGCTGGGATTCCGCGTAACCGCCTTTTTAGTCAATCAATTCCGCGTAACCGCCTTTTTGCTCAATCTCATACATGGATTTTTGCTTCGGTCACAAATTTTGTGCAGCCGCCGCTCGCTTTCCACGGAGCCGCCGCTTGAATTCCACTCTCGCTCAAATATCCGTGCAGCCGCCGCTTTGCTCACTTTCATGCATGGCCTTCCACGCTGAGTAAATGCACCGCTAACCATCCGCCACGCAGATTATGCGCTCGTTTGCTTTTCGCTTCGGTCACAAATTCCACGTTCATAAATGCGGCCATCACTCATGGATTCCGCACTCATTGTCTTCCGTACAGCCGCCGTTTCAATTCTGTGCAGCCGTCGCTTGCTTTTCGCACTGCAACCATCGCTTTGCTCACTTCCACACAAGAGTTTCCGTGCAACGATGACCGTTGACCGTTGACTTCCATATGTTGACTTCTTACATTGACATTCGTTGACTTTCGAGTTTTTTAACTAGTAGAATGCGTCTTTCCTTTATGGCTTTTGTACTGTGTTCTGAAAGGCGATACAATTTCCCATTTGGTGACTGTATAAACCATTCCATTTACAATACGATCTTCTATTTAACTCATCGGTTAATGGAATCTTATGTCTCTCATTAAGGCGGTGCTGGTTAACTTTCAAGAGAATTTAAAAAATCTATTTTGTCTTTGTGATGTTGAATGAGTTGAAACCTTCAGGTTTGTTTCCTTCATTCGAGTCGGCTTCAGCGTTGGGTATGAGTAAGCCTTGCTCTGAAAATTTCCAACAAAAAAAATTTTTCTCCAGTTCCTCTTTATCTTCGGCACTTTCTTTCTGGGCATGCACATAATGAGTTCTGCGATAGAATTTTTGGTTCCGAGCAACTTGAGCATCCTTTAAAAGTTGTTCCAATTTGATAAATTTAGACAATAGTTTCCAAAAATCTTGATATTCTTGGAGCGCAAGCTTGTCTTTCAATTGATGAGTCATACTATCAATTTCTGTATTAACAACTTGGTTTTCGGGTATGCAAACTTGCCATTTACTCTTTGCTGTTAAGAACCATTCTAAAAATGACTTAACAGGCTTATCAATCATTTGTTGTAAATTTTTTATGTTTGACGTTATTTCGGGATGGAGTTGTAGAAATGCTCGTTGAAAGCCCTATTCAAACTTGAGCTTATACCAATAATTGTTTCTAAACTCTTCTCTATATTGAGCTGTGAATCGGCTCACGTGTTCTATAGTGAAATGGTAGTCTTCTTCAGAAAATTTTGAATTTGGGGATCCTGGCATTCCTAGGTAGTGGGTGGTCCAAGGCAACTTGATCCATGAAAGACATCTGGTAATAGGGCCTTGTCAGGAGTCGAATTGGATCGCCATAAAGATGACGAACTAACTCTTCAATTGCTTGAGGGTTAATAAGAAGGCACGGTGGTGGCGTTGTTTCCTATTGTTCTTTGAGTAGTTTCGAAAGCATTTAGACAACTTGTTGCCGGCGCGCAGGTTGTTAGAACTCTTGATGAAGGCCCTTCAGGCAAGAAACGCATAGGGACTCTTTCCGCGGCCCCTCCGGGCATGATATCAACTATTATGGGACATTCTTGAACTACATCATTGTTGTCCATATAGGGGAGCCATAGTTTTGGTACAGCTCAGAAGTTGAAAGATGTAGCTTCCATTACAGTTTCTTGCCCTTGGGCATAAAGATGTGATGTCGGATGTGGCGCGCCTGAGGTCCAGACCGCAACAGGTGGTGCCGGGAAATAAATATGCATTTGGGGCGGCTACTTTTTATGCCTCAAGGCATCCGATGTCCCCTATCACATCATCGGGCTCCTTTGAACATTTGGATCGAAAACGGGTGCATTTGATGCCATTCTCTCAAAAAGAGGGTTGGTATGGTGTTGTGGCACTGGAGAGACGGTTCCCACGTTTTCTCTGATTCCAGAAATTGGCGGCGGCCCTATGAAGGCCTGCCTCAAGGGTTGTTCGTGCTCTCCAATCTTTTGAACGTTGGGTGGTGGATTGATGAATCCACTCACTTTGATTAAAATGGTTATTGATAGTATTATAGCAGATTAGCCGAGGAATTGGCGATGACACTAGATGGAACCTTTTCCCGAGGCTTAAAATATGTCTGATCAGAGCTGTTCATCGGTGCCTTCCCCTTTCTGATTCTCCTTCTCTATGAGCCATGCGATCTCGTTGCAGATCACTAGCTTGAGGATGTCCTTGAGGTAGCGAGATCGCTCCAACATTAATTCTTGCCATAATGCATAAATTTCTCCTTAGATCTGGTCTTGTAATACACTGTCTAGGAGAGTAACTAGCTGCTCATTCTTTTCGGGAGCTGCCGATGACTCGTTGTACATAGCTTCCCTTGCGCCTTTTCGCGCCGAAATCACTCCCACAATTCATTTACCTTTAGACATATTTGATGACGAGCTCAATTTTTTACAGCGAAGTTGCATAAATATAGTGAGACACCAGTGTCCTATTGGGCGTGCCAAATTTTTATGGTCGAAAATAGTCGATAACGGTCTGATGAATTAAGCCCGTCGAAATCGACGTCACTCGGGTTCCCCGACCTCATCTAGAAATGATTTGGGTTGATCTCGCTATAATATTAATGTACATAAATATTTGAATATGAACGATTGCAACGAGCAATTTGGGTGTTGATATAATGTGAAAAAATTCGAATGTAATTGAATTGCACATTTGCACGGAAGCAAGATAATGCAAAATTAAATAAAAAAATTAGATTTAATTGCACTCGAAGATAAATTGCAGAAATGTAAGAACAAAATATCTAAGAATGAAAGAAAAGCAATGGGAAAAATAATGAACGGATCTAATGTCGGTTGAATGGATCTCATCTTTTGAATTAGGGTTCTTCCAATTTTATACTCCTTGATTTTAGGAAATCACTCATCACTTCACTTCTCCTTTATGCGTAGTAGCATCCTCCCTGCATTTTCTTACATGTTTCATAATCATATTTGGATAGAATTTTGACAATTTATTACATGTTTCATAATCATATTTGGATAAAATTTTGCCATTTTGTTACATGTTTCATAAGTATCTTTTGATAGAATTTTGACGAGATATTACTTGACCTAATGTGGGCCTTTTGGAGATGCATAGGGTTGCACCTCTTTGACCCACCTCACACTGTCTGGCTGGATTTTTTGAACTATGTTAACATATATTGTGGGATACATATTCATAGTCTCTTCCATATCAATAATCGTGCAATATATATTCTCTTCCAAATTGATTCATTGTAAATAAAAAAAAATAAATTAATTAATATTTTTTTTTTTTGAATCTTTCAATTTTGTTTCATGTTATTATTACCTTTACCAAAAATATTTTAAAAGTATGTTTATTTGAGATTTGAATTTTGATAAATTTTCAATTTAAATAATTTATTTGGTATGATTAAATATATATTAATTTGATATTTTAATATAAAACTATTTTTTACAATTTAAGAAATATATTAGTTTTTTCTTCCAAACTAATTTTGTGTTAATACAATTCCTAATATACATAAAAAAAAAATACTAGATCATGCATCAATCTCTTTGCCATTGCCGATCCCACCGACGTTGCCGCTGGCGAAGTTCAACCCGACCCGCCCGTCCGACTGTTATATGATTGCTTTTCCTTAAAAAATAGAAGGAGGATTGAGGTCAATTCCTGATTTCAGGTGGTCTCAAGCGGCGCTTTTGTTCGAAAGTGATTGCCTACCAAACCTCCCACAATTTTCTTAGATATTAATTTCAAACATGGGCGTGTGAAAATGCTCGTATTTGTATACAAAAAACAATATTATTAATTAATTGAATAAATATGGCCTTGCTTATTACAATCATATGTCATGGCAGTTTTCGTTATGTTCATATCAGTAATATTTTTGTCAAAATTCGGACAATTGGATTAAAATTCCTACCCTTATTTTGATGTTTAAATTAAGACTTCACCTACACTTTTCACACACTGTACTCCCCATTTTTTAAGATATATTATCATTAACTCCCTAACCCCAATCTCAATTGCAATATTGCCCTTATCTCTCCCCAAAATCTCCTTTATCATTTTAGATATTCTTCTCTCCTCGTTAGGTTATTTCCGCGTGGAAAGAACTTCTATCCTGACTTCTATTTTGCGCGTGATCGATTGCGATGCCTAATCCATATTACAATCTTTAGGTTTATTTTGAATGAGAAAAACACTGGTAAGAGGAAGTTTTTATTTCGAATATTCTTTTTTTATGATAATTTTATTGGTTGATTATAGTGGTGTGTTAGGCCTCACGACCGATCCTACCCATGTTCTACTAAAGACGAAGATCAGAACTCATGTATGACCGATATTTTTCATTATTATTTCACCAATCCTATGGTTATTGTACCATGTTCGAGATTATTTGCACAATAGTTGATATTTTTTTACAGTCATGATGACCCATCGTATAAGACACTATGTATGGAAAAAAAATAAAATAAAATTGAGGGGGCTGTTGCGATTTTATGGTTGTATACATAGGCATTTTCATAGAAAATCTTTCTTTGGTGAAGTATACATATAATTATTAATTTTATATATTGTATGTTTTATTTGTTTGAAGATACTCTGGTTTGGTTGATATGTACTATGAATATTCATGTATGAACCTTAGTATATATTTCACATACTAGTGAATTGGATGTTCATTAAATAGTGTTGCTATGCAACTGTGTCTGTAAAAAATGATGAAATTGAGAATTATTTTGTTGGAGGTTAAGGTCTATTCTTCACATTGATAGTCGGTATAATTGGAAAAAATAAACTTTTTATTTAGATGGACAATTGGAATTTCTACTATTCTCGTCATATTTTTTTAAGCCCACCACACATACTGTCTCTGGTATTTAGTTGACAACTTCTACACACAGGTATGTGTAGAATATATATTTAATTTATTATGATATGTGTAACAAGATAATTGTATTTCGTATAGGTAATACAGAGATACCTTATGCACCACAAGAAAAGATGGACATCTCGTTTTCAGCAAAGCTGCATACGCACCCTTACGGAAGGATTTTGAGCAGCATATAACGTCTGTTGTGAAGGCTATGCTACTTGCTCGAAACTTTATCGCGTAATCACAGCCATCCAACAAATAATAGATGTGAAACAGAATAACCCGTAGGCAGTGATAATTTTTCATACAACATCTGTCAAACTATGCCGGCAAAAAAAAAAAAAAAAGCAGTTTGAATCACAAGTGAAACAATCTAAAAATATGGTCATTGCGGTCGCCTTGAATATAACCGAAGAAGTTACAAAGAGACTTTATCTTAGGTATTTATGGTTTCTCATTATGTGACTGAAATTTCTTTTTCGATAATTGTACATTGAACGGAGAAATTTGTATGAGGCTACTATTGAATGATTTCAAAATTAGATGACATTCCCCTTATATTCCTCGGTGTACAAAACTAATATGCGGGAGTGTGTATCATTACAAATTAATTGCAAATTTGTTGTATCCAGTGATATGTGAATTCATAATGAAAGTACATTAAAAATTATTGTAGTTGTATAAAATATGATCAGTGATAAAAATTATCAACAACGATAATACACTAGATATAAAGTTTGGCTTATTAAATTCAGCGTAATACCCGAGGTCCTTTGTGTCCCCGAAGTACTCCTTACGGTATAACATGACCCATAATATATTTTCATCATTTATCTCAAATTAAATTAACATTGAATCATGTCTAGGTATTTAATTTTTTGGACGGAGTTGTTACAGTGATAATATGGGTATTTTATGACGTTTAAAAAGTATATTTATTAATACCAAAGGTATATATAGTATGAGAAAGCGGGTACATCTTTGTGTATGAAAATATTTATATTCGTGCGCAAATATTATTAAGGTGAACACGAGTATTCAATCAACGTGGCCAGAAATTATCAATGATTGTTGTTGGATCAAGGAATACTTCCGAGACGACATACAACAAAACCTATCCATGCATACAATGGTGGATGAACAATGCCACTTACAATAGATATGAAATAAAATATGTTGAGGTGACCCATGATAATATATATATTGAAGTCCCTGCATAACTGATGACCTAACACGTTCTTTGTAATGTGATTGTCCGTCCAAGTATTTCTGAGAGTGAGAAGTAACACCGAACAAGAGCAATAAACTAGAAATGATATAAAATATTACTAGTGTGACATATTGGACTTTTCCATACTGTAGGGAACATATTAGTCATTAATGTGGATTTGTCATCGGTCCATTGGTGCTTTTAGAACAATTTGGTGAGTATATATCTTTTCATTGTACGTCGATTCTGGGTAAAGTTACTTAGAGATCATATTCCTTCGTATGAGTAGATTCAATTAGTTCGGAGGTATATAAATGTGAAAGAAATGTACAAATATCACCATGGGGGTATATGGTCTCAGCCTAGGGTTTTGTCGATATCTAATCACGAAATTGTCCAATTGAAGTATATTTTTAATTTTGTAGGTACTTGTTCTCCTCCAGTATATTTGCGCATGTGATTTGGGTGTCCGAGTAACATACAGAGGTATATATTAGAAAGTTCAGATTACCTATCATGTATACAGATGTACACATGACCATAATGCAAATACATATAAACAACCTCTTAAAATCTCAGACGTTAGTTTAAAATATAACATCAACGGTTAAGTATCCCCCCCACCTAACCATAAATCTAAGATATTCATCAAATCGACTGTAACAAATCACATCCCAAACATTCATATTGCATTAAACAGACCCTCTGCTAAAATTTTTACAGCAATTTTAATCCAACAAGCCTTGACGTCATCTAATTCGGACGCCCAACCACTTGGTGGATAACGGTCTTTATCGTCTAAAGCGTAACTCTCAGCATATATGCAAACAATTGAAACTCTCACCTTGGCATCTGTAATGGTCTCTTCAGTCCAGCATCTATAAAGCTCCTCCACATAACCAAACGGTGTGACTTGCAAAGCTTTCAGCTATTTGTCGTCCATCCCAACTTTAAGTATAGCCATCTTTGTATAGAAAAAAAGTATAGAGAATATACAGGTAAGCCCTTTGTCTTCTTTTTTGGATCTGCCATCATTTCAAGCAAAAACATGTGTTCATGAGTAAACCCAACACAAACACAAGTTTATGGCATAACTACGAAGGTAAGTAATCTTATGTTTGAGGGATATTAGTTAACAATCAAGGCACTCCAAAATTTTTACTTATCGATAAAAATAAATACATTTATAACCAACCCCATGACAGAGATATCGTCCAACACCTTTATACTTCAAAAAAAAAAAAAAAAAACAACATCCGCCTCATATCTCAATTATTTAACTATAATATAAACTTAGACAAATACAAATGAAAGTACTTCTAAAGACAACATGATCATTTATAATTTCAAATACATCAAAATAACTCATATTCGACCTTATACAATGTCAAAGTAAAATGACCCATCACTGAAATTTGTACAAACTCAAGCGACTCATAAATAAACATTTATTTGCCAGGAGGTTCTTTTGACATTTTGAACAATAACAGAGCTCTAGCCGGCGAGTGCAGACTTCCAACGACGACGAAAGTTTCTGCAAGGAGGTTCAATGGTGATTACTTCAGTAGGGATTTTCGACAGAGAGGAACAACGTGTGAGAGGACAAGGTTTGAAGAAATAACCAAACCACAATTCGGATAATGAGTTTTATTATAGTTTTGTTTTATATTTGGGTTTAATTAACTTTAAGTTATTTTAGTATATAAATAAAAATTTCAGGCAAATGACTTGACATTTTCTTTGTACGGACCAATATTTTAAAGTATGTAATTAGATAACGTAAGTTTATATAAAATAACGAAAGTATATACTAGACTTTGAAAATAAAGAGGAATTGAATTTAAATGTGTTTTAAATAGAAAGGTTTAAATCCTCCAATTTAAAATTTATATTAGATTAATCTTGATAATTATTTAATAAAGACTCAAAAATAAAAAAATAAAGGGTGACTTTGATTTAAATCCCTGTCAGATAAAATACATTTAAGTTCAGTCCCCACAGGTAATGTTAAGATACTACACTACCTGCTTTTGTAAAATGTTTACAGATAGCTCCCTACTATCCATTTTGCCCCTGAATAATGCGTTTATATAATAAATATATTATATACTTCTGTTTAATTTACGTAAACCTATATTATCTACTTATATACTCTAAAATGGTTGTGCTATATAAATTTAATTGCAAAGTGATGTATCTTGGTTTATTATTTACATACTATAATCATTATAAAATAAATACACAAAAAATATCTGAACCTAAAAATACACATGATCTCAATAACTTTCTTTGTCTTCATAAACCTTTCTCCTCCCACTTTTCGGTCGTCGCCTCCGGCTGTCATTCTTGAAATCATCACCGCCGCTGCATTGAAAGTTTTTTAGATAAAAGACCAACCGAGATGATAAAATAAAAGTGCACAGTTTGTTCAAAATATCGATGAGGGTCTTCTTTCTCAAATGAAGTTCAAGAAATCAGTTAAAATTTTTGTATTTGAAAATATCGATATTTCAGTTTTGTGCTTTCGAATTTGGAATATACTCTAATTTCTTTGTCTTGTGTCTTTAGTTGATTTGTATAAGTTTATGTGTCAGTCGAGCTTACTTCAACATCATAACTCACCATCGTCTCAAATATAGGTTATTTTGATGTATTTTAAATTATAAATAACATTATTGTATATAGAAGTATCTTATTTTCATCTTGCTAAGTTTAATTTTATAGTAAAATACTTACGATATGAGATGGGTAAAGTTCGATTTTTTTTTTTTCAAATACTGTTGGTGCCAATTTCTCATGTGAAGTAACTTTTTAAGTACTTGAGGTGTTTGTTGACATCTGTATCATATTGTTAGTTTTTTATGCATCTATATTTTTATTTATAAAAATTCTGTTTGTTTTAACTAGTGTGTGTTAATACCTCCAAATACTTTTGGTTACAACAAATTGTATAATATGTGCTCTTATTTTCAATTGGCGTTCCTCTATAAGAAAGTTATAGACCTATATATATATCTATGTCATAAACTTGAATTGGTGTTGTATATACTTTTGTAGAATTATGTTTTTATTTTAAATATTGTCAAGCCCAATGTGAGAGACATGATTGTGGGTCGCTAGTGTGTATGTTCCCTGAGAGTTACATTTTATGCAACACGAAACCTACCTGCTTAGCAGATGAGTTAACGAATTCAACGATGTCAAAATATGTCGAGCAAAAATTATTGTGAATATTTTATCAAGAGACCTTAGAGAGGTTGTCTAGTATCATTTATCGGATTTGTATATTGATTTTTATGCATGAATTGGGAACAAATTGAGGTTTAAAGCATATAGTAGTCAAATTAGGGTAGTTAGTCATTGATGTTATGCTTTGTAAAACACTTCTAAGAATTATCATAATTTCTAATTTAACATATGACATATTTGGTTCTCCATAAGTATATATCTTGGTATTGGAGGTACGTACACACAAAATTATGAAATATACTTCGGTGCGCAAAATTTTATGATTGAGTGTGAAGAAACTCCGAAATTTGAACAACATACCCCTAATGAATATATACGTTACTCATTTAACTAACTTATATACTTCTGGCACGAATGCATGTACTTCTATTAAGGAATAAGCTTTATAAATAACAACATAGATATTCGACATGTAATGAAAAGATGTGTACTCACTATATTGTCCTGAAAGCACCGATGAACACGTACAATGTTCACCTCAATGGCAAATGTTTACTTATAGTTTTGATAGTCCTAATATGTCTCATGTATAATCTTTACTTCTTATACCTTCTAACACATTTGTTTGTTGTGGATGTTTTCGGAGTTTACAAAATGTTGATATGGACAAATCTCTTACCATGATCCATAATATCATATGTTAGGTCAAATTTATCGTATGTGACATTATCATTCACCCTTGAATACATGAACAAATAATTTCAATGATCGTTTCAATAGTATTAGTTGATAGACACCAATGTTCAATAAAGTTGCAATAATATATTCAAACTATAGTTGTCTAAACTAGCCACAATCATGGCTAGGTGTCGAGGGACCTCAAAGTAGAAGCCGCATACCCTCAATTATGATATTTGTTCCTCTATTTCACTAAGTTACATATTCCTAAATTGATTAAATGTACTCATATTGAAGAATAGGCTTTAGAAGTAATTTTTACATATTCGATGTATATTGAGAAGATCTGTACTCACCAAATATTCTGAAAGCACTAATGGGTACATTCCATATACACATCGATGACTAATATGTTCACTATAGGATGAGAGAGTCCAATATATCTCATGTGTAACATTCCATATAAACAAAAGTGTATTCTTTCCAATTATATTGACCATCAACGTAAAAAACACAACTTAACCTCTAGTAAAATTATTCCCAAAATTTTATCATTTTCTACATACACTGTTGGAAAACAACAATATTTTAATATTATCCAATATATAAGCACATGAAATTAATATCAAGGTTCATAAATCAGTAATCGTATTATATATCAACAAAAATCAGTGTATTTTCAAACAAATACAGCATACAATATCAGAGAATATGGGTATATTATTAATAAATACAAGTATATTACACCAAAAAAAGATTTTCCATAAAAATAAGCACGCAAACTAGCCTAAAATTGCAACAACCTCCATAAAGTTTTTCATATGTGTACCATTCTATCAAAATATCTTATTGCTGGAAAACCTCACTATTTTGTCTATACCTAAAAAAGAATCTCCAGGAATCAAACAAACAATCGATCACAAAAATTTCTTTTCAAGAGTAAAATTACTTATAATATCAAATAATTGTGAAGATGATCAATCATACGTGATTTTCGGTCTTCATCTTCAACAGAACGAGAGCATATTTGGATTTGACAAAGAATGATCCTCTTCTGTGAAAAAACCCCTAACAACACTTCCATAATCAATGCGCAAAATTATCGCACCAAAATTACATCGCAGTCTAGAATCAAACATTTGTCGTCTTACCTGTTTCTCTCTCGTGCTTGGGATTTGGATTCATTCTCTTTAATCTCGCACGAAAAAAAACTGAACACACAAAAAATTGGAGAACAAAATTGATTTTGGTTTCAGACAAGAGTAATATTGGAAAGAATAGAATGGTAGGGAGTTAATAGCAAATATTTTCATAAAGTGGGGAGTGCAGTGTTCATAAAACATGGGTGGGGAGTGAACTTAAACTTAAAAATAGAGGTAGGTATTTAAATCCAATTGTCCGAAAAATAAATTTGACGGACAATTGGGGATAAATCCCTCTGTCCATTTATCAATTGGGATTCAGTCCCTATTGATAAAATCTTTGTTTGCACTCCCCCGTTCTCATTTTCTTTTTTTTTCCCCCATTTTCTCGATTCTTCTTTTCCTTCCCTTCCAGACAGTTCTTTTCGCACTGAAAAAATCCTCGTCCGTTGAATCTTCTCCCATTAGGTCGGAATCAACCTCTCCTCACCCAATTTCCGGTGTGAAAAACTCCCTCCTCTTCTTCCCACGGCTGGTTCGTTGTTCTTTCTCAGATATTCCATCTGGTCAGCTATCCGTCCTCCCTCTATACACCCGGTTTGACATCGTGTGAGGTCGCACGCTTTGGTGGGAGAAGCTTCTCAGACCGTCGTCCGAGGTCACGCTTTGGTGAGAGAATTTTCGAAGACCATCGTCCGAGGTCGCGCAATTTTTTAACATTTGGATTAGTAAGAAAATTGTTATTTTAAGGTTTTGGGGAAAGTGTTGATGCTTGTTGAACTAGTAGAAATTTATACATGAAGTATGAGATTTGTGTAGTGGGTAATTTTTTGGTGATTTTGATAATAAATTTTGTTGGTAGCTAGTTTGTAAATGCTATATTTGTGAATTGGGTAATTTATTGTTATTTGAGAATCAGTATATCCATAGAATTCTAGGTTAACATATGATTTTAGTCTATTTTGTGTAAGATTGTCGAATCGCCGATATGACCTAATATAGTTCATACATACATTGGTTGGATCGTAGTTCCGATGGACATGGAGCAAAGTAGTCTGAAATTATTAATTATTTGTTCGTACGAGGTGAGCATCATGTAATTGATTTAGAAGAGGGCACCATGCTGGAGGATCTTTACCAGAATCTACTGAAAAGATGGAATAAGGTGAGTGTTGAGGCGGTAAAACTCTAATATATTGCACCTATTCAAAAAAGCTACGTGACGTTATTGTGTGACGATGATGTCGCCAATATGTGGAGAATGCATATCTTGTTAAAGGTAATGTTTGTGGATATGATTGCACGGTGTAAGAGCGAGCACCAGAGCGTGCCTCTCCAAAGCACGGTTGTACATTACTCATCTTTCGTAATTAAGTAGTCTTTATTCAACTTTGTTATAGAATGCAGTCACAACTGTGCCTTATGAAAGAATGCATCCGTAAGCGCTTATATATATTCATGTTCAACACATTTGAAAGCATGTTGTTTATACACAAACTTATGCATATACCTTGAATTTTGATATATTGGTAAGAAGCTACCTACCTTTTATTTATCGGTTACATTAGTAATAATTCTTTTATGATATTGGCATACAACAATACCCTCGTATTTTGTTGCGATGTTGTCTGTAAGTAGAAAGTATTTGCCTCCGCGATTTTGTACTAGCACGGTGCCGAACAAACCACTGAAGAGATTGTAAATATATGTAGTGGGGATATGACGTCTTGAAGGTATTTAAAGATGTTCACTCATTCTTTACATGCGACTATCAGTATCCTCTAACAATCCGGTGTAGGTAGGTGTACCATAATCAATATGTTGAAATTTTCGTAGCCTGTGGCATTTACTGCATCATGTAGCTTGCTGCGGTGAATAGATGCAATTGTTCTTTTGAGTACCCTGGATGACATGATAGGTAACCATATACACCGTGGACATACTCGGTTGAGTAAGATGGGTACCCATGTTTTTTTATTTACGAATAAAAGATTTATTATCATATAGAATTAGAATTATTTACATCTGATAGAATTTCCATTCTTATTATTGTATTTGTAATGCAGTGGTGAGGCTGAATGTTCAGGATTGAACGAAGATGGAACATGTGGTATCTTTATTCCCAACGAAAGTACTAGTCTAATTGCAATGCATAGATGCATTGTAGGGGAAGGTCAGACATTTGAGGGACTACAGGAGTTTAGAAAGTTATTGAAAAATTATTCTATTGCCATTCAGAAACACTTCAAGTACCAAAATAATGATTCGAGCAAATTACATCACACGTGTACTATGAGTTCATTGCAATCAAGAGATCATCCAGCAGCCGATGCGAACTGGATTTCTGAAGTCTACAAATATAAGAGACGCTCTAAGCCAGCGTATAAGGCATCCGACATCCGGGAGCATATCCAAACAGATTATGGGATTGACGTGAAATATCATAAAGGATAGTGTGGCAAGGAGAATGCGATAAGGGCAATTAATGGTGAAGGTAGAGACAGTTTCTCACAACTTCCGTGGTACTGTCATGCACTTCGGGAGTCAAATCCATGAAGTATTATAGACTGTGAGTTGAGCAGGCAACCAAACGTTTCCAGAGTCTTTTTGTTTGTTTAGGTGCATGCCGGCTGGGTTTTTTTAGGGGTTGTAGGCCCCTACTCTTTCTTGATGGGACGCATATAAAAAAACAAACACAATGGGTGTCTGCTAAGTGCAATCGTAGTGGATGGGGATGATGGGATGTTTACTTTAGCATTTTCTGGTACATAATTTGATATTAGCTACGGTTGTCATTTTGTTAAAATGTTGGGTATAGTTGTTCGTGTGTGTTGTTTTCCATGCGATCTCTTGTTTGTTAAATATTTACCTGCAATATTGTTTCGAATACCCTTAGAGCATTCCGATATGCTCTCTTTAGTCACATATGTACCTTTATACGCTGGAAAAATTTGTAGTTATTTGTGTTCTTATTTGTTGACTTGCAACGGTGTCTACGGAAAATGATGAAGATTGGGAGTGGTTTTGCTGGAAGCTGCGAACTGTTTTAGAATGTGAGAGACGAACGGATTGGAAACAGTACACATTCTTCTCGGATCAGCACTCGGGTTTACTAAAGTCAATCCCGTGCGTCTTTCCCGGAGCACATCATGCATACTGTCTTCGACACTTAGTGGACAACTTCCGTACCCAGGTATATGTACGCCAATATTAATTTGTGATGAACATCACTGGTTATGATCAACCAACAAATGTCTTTTTTTAGGTTATGCGGAGATAACCAATGCATAATAAGAAATGATCGACTGCTGTCTTCAACAAGGCCGCCTATGCTCCGTTGAGGAGAGATTTTGAAAACCACATTAGTTTTGTGGTCGAATCGATGCCATTGGCCTGGGACTTCATTACCTAATCACACCCATAATGTTGGGCAAATTCACTATTCAGAGGCACTCGTTGGGGAATAATAAATAATAACATTGCTGAGTCATGGAATAGTTGGGTGAGATCTGCGAGGTCAATGCCATTCGTTGGGATGTTGGATACCATTAGAAGGCAAGTGATGGTAATGATGAATGAACGCTGCAAAAAGTCGGAGATAATGCACGGGAGGCTCTGCCCAAAACAGGAGAGCAAGTTGGCACTGTCGTAGATGGTGTCTCAACGGCTACAGTGCAGTTCATCCTCTAGAACTATATTCGAGGTAACAGATCGTAATGAAAGACACGCAGTCGATTTGGAGGCGCGAAAATGCTCGTGTCGAGAATGGCAAATGTTTAGACTACCCTGAAAGCATGCCTGCACTTGCATTGAAAAATGCAATATGTCAATTTATGATTTTTGCTATCTTTACTATAGCATTGAATGCTACAGAAAAACGTACCAGGAACCAATAAATCCCGTACTGACGCATGATATGAATGTGATTGTTGAAATTTAGACGGACCAAAATCACCCTCTTCGGTCGTCCGTCCAACCAGGCCGACAAAAGAAGCGAAGGTTCGAGTCCCAGCAGGTAAAGAATCCACAAAAATGTGGTCGTTGTGGGCGTCTCGGACATCATAGAAGAAGTTGCAAGCAACGAATAGATTAGTGAACCTCTTTTTCATTGTATATCTTTTTGGCTTCCAAGAGTATATATTAAGACAATATGTATGTATTCAATAGGTATATTGTAATTGTTTTTTGTGTATCTAGGATGTAACTGTTGGATCCACCGACTTATTTGCAGTAGTAAGTGGTATGTAGCCCTCTCATACAGGTATATAATGAAGTTGTGGAGGTTCGTAGTTATATTTTGCAGGAATATTTTTCATGTACTGAGGCATTTGATGATGTAGCTCTGTAGGGACGGATGGTCAATGTAATATCTAGTTGTTTCGAAGGTACATGCTATTCTATTTTTTGGTTATTACTAGGAGTTATGGTTGTTGATTAAATCTCGTCGTTGTTGCTATGTGCAACCAGTTCTTACACATCGTAACCACGTACCCGAATAGGATTGAGCCATGTATAAAATAGTCTGGCTTGTATTAAACTCGTCATACTAACTAACTGCATATGTCATACAACTTAAGTATTTGTTGATGCCTTCTTTAACCATCAGTAGTAAATACATGCTATTTCAAATAAAAAAAAAAAAGACCGTTTCCCCAGCCACAGGTAACCAGGGCATACATAATCGCAACTGAAGTATAATGTCACAGTTATTGTAAATACGCAGTAGCTTACGGAGGGTATATACGTTAATGATTCCAACATATAAGGTTGTGGTCCGAGTACAAACCAGATCTCATGTTGTTTCTACGGTATTTCAATTGTATTACCGTGTAATAACTTGGAGGTGTAGTATTGATTAAAATTCGGCACATAGCTAAGTATCAGACTTCCACGTGCCACACAACTATATTGTGGTTATATTACCATGTCTATTCCAATGCGTTCTAATTCAATTAATGGGTAAGCGTTGTAAGTTTTATCTGTGGCCTAAAACACGCCATTCAAGATTATGGGGTTGACGAGAAACACTACCATAGTTTAGCTAATACACTCCTAGCATCATTTGGTGAATATTTCAAGAGAAAAGGCCGAGTCCCCACCCACAGAATACTAGAGCATTTGAAATGGTAACGAAAGTATAAAAGCTATTGTCATAGGTACATGATAGATAATATAAGGTATTTGTATTAATGACTTCATCACGTATGCATCTGAGCCGAGTACCGGACTCGCTGAACGAGGTACACAGATTGCGTACGTAGGTATCTGTGTTGTAGTTGTAGGTATAGTAGCACTTATCTATAACCACGTGTTGTTTAGCACTCTGCAGGAAATAGTTTAGTGTAATATGGACTTACAATTGTTGATTAGACGTTGGCACACACGCAATTACCAGACACCCATGTCCCACACAAATATTTTGTTGTTATATTATCATGTTGTTCTCATAGTGTTTGATTTCAATTAACAGGCAAACCCTTGCAGTTTCACCGGTCGATTAAAACATGACGTCTAGTAGGGTTTCACGAGAAACGCCTACACGGTTGAACTGATTCAAAGTGAACGCTATTTCATTGATCAATGCAAAAGAAAAGGCCGGTCCCACAAACGCAGGTGACTGGAGCATGTAATATATAAATTGAAGTACATACTAGTTTAACGTAGGCACATAAAAGCTATCAACGGGTATCGCCACACAACGCAGGTATATAATGAAGATGCCAAATCAATCCACATAAAAGAGATTTACCAATTCCATTACCTCGACACACAACGCAATAACTTCACAGATCAATCCAAATTGAAGACATTAAACAAATCCATCACCTCACCACACAACGCAAGAACTTCCCAAAATCAATCCAAATTCATTACATGTGTTAACCTGCCCTGTTTTTCCATCGGGGTCTACGCCTCAGAGGGGGGACCTTTCAATATCCTCGCTGCAATCGTGCCTCGGTAGCTCTTGGCATTGCCGAAGTCCTCACCGAGGAAGCCCACGAGATTGACATCTGGACCCGCCCGCGCATAACACTCTGCAAACATGCATACTAAAGGTCCACAGTCCAGCGTTTCACCCTGGTGTCGGCATCTAATGTACTCAGGCATGTCGCTGACCATAGGCCATAGTTGTGACGCGTTCATGTACAACGATAAAAATCGCGTATGAACAAATAACGTTACTCTTTCGTTAAGGAATTCAGCCTACCCATAGGCAATTAATTATAATCATTCCATAGACGTACCAATTTTTTTGCATTCCCCTGGCCGAAGTGGTCGTGCATTGAGTTACACTCCAGCACAACGCGTTTGACGCTATCCAATATGCAGAGATGTCAGTGGAACCGGGTGTGTACTAGTAGAAATATATACCGGCACCCAGACCGGATTTTTTTCATGATTCCGGCGATCTCTTGGCCTACGGTCACTTCCAGCGAGTTTGCAAATGCGAGCACATTACCCCTATTGATGATCGGCTTTTTCGCTCATCTGCTTGGTCGTGATAGCGCGTCGTTCACGGCTTTTTGAAAATCAAACAAAGCAATAATAACAGTGTGATTTGTAATATTAACCGTATAAATTCCAAATAGGATACTCACCGCTACGAACCATGGCACACAACCACACCGCACCTGCGGATTATGTTGGAGCTGATATTTATTGTTGCATAGATAATGTAGGTATGCGTCGATGACTTCGCCTTTCACAGCTTCATCAGATAGTAGTTCTAGAACAACATCGGACGAGATGGACACGATGCCCTGCTGCCATACAGTGTCCCTACAAGATGATAGCCGCAAATAGATAAAAACATCAATTGAGAAAAATATATAAAGCCTTAATAGTGAATAGCAATACCGGACGGCGAATGACGCGAGAAATTGTTCAATGGTGTTCGTCTCATCCTCAGATAAGGTACCCTTCCCACAGTAGCTGTCGTTATTGCGATATTCCTCCCACTTTTGTACTTCAGGGTCTGCTCCAACAGTAGCATCCGAGTCCTCATCTGCGAGCTCTAGCTAGTCACGAACCGTTCTCTTTACAACTTCGTGGCCTAAGCCTTTGAAGAATCGTCCTCGGGCTTGCAATAATTGTATTCGCCAACGACAAATGGTTCCTGAACCAACAATGAAGACAATCATGTTTCCATAGGTATTTGTATTTATTGTACAAGTATTGACTCAGAAACACTGGGTATTTAAGAATCTATCCGAAGTATTTTAAGCCAAACGACTGATATTTGTATCAAACTACGTACTTGCTCATTATTGACGTCGGCCGCTGACTTTCCTTTCGCCCTCCGTGATTTTCTTACTTTCTTAATTCGCGGTGTCGACACAGGTGTCATGAATTTAGGCTTCTTCTTTCTCTTCCGATCCTTACGTGCCATTACAACACGTACGATCGATGAATCTACGGCCCTGCTACAAGTCTCACCGCCGGACTCATCGGCCGGCTACGATTTCAACAGAGCAAACAATCATTCAACAGATAGACAACTATGACCTACAAAATGTACTTACTATATTAATTAACTTACCTTGACATCTATCGGTGCAATATACGGAACAATGTCCATCAGTTGGTTAAACTCTTGCAGGCTACCAACCCCTTCATCATCCGACTCGTTTATCGGATCAATTTCGGCCAAAAGGATGTCCATTTTGTTTTTTGCTTCGTCGCTCGGTATTCACTCGCTCTTCCGCTGCCTCATCGGGATGCTCCTCAGCCTGACTCTCCTCCTCCTCAGTTTGCTTCTCCTCCTCCTGACCCTGTTTCTCTTCCCCGTCGGCCTGCTTTTCTTCTTCCTTACCATGCTTCTCTTCTTCCTGACCCTGTTTCTCCTCCCCGTCGGCCTGCTTCTCTTCCTCCTCACCATGTTTCTCTTCCCCCGAGTCCTCATTGGTCTAATCTTCCTCATCCTCGTGCAGTTGTTTCCTCTCTGACTCCATATCCATCCTATCTGTTGTCTTCTCCCCATAGTTTGCGTCACCCTCCTCGTCCCCATCACTCTCATCCTCACTCACCTTCATTGTCATCATCGACAATACCAGCTCTAGCTCTTTGCAATTTTTGAACAAGTCTGGCAATTGCAGCGTCTTCCTTCCACAGCTCCACCTTCAATACCGCAATTTGCTGAGTTGCTTTCTGCAACATATGTTAATAATGTCATATAAGAAATTATTTTATCCAGTTACAATGGTAGCAATATTGAATAATGCATTTACCTTCGAAGCATAGCAAATTGCACGAACAAACTTCTCTTCGGTGCCTATTCGATAAAATTCTTGAATATCTGACCGCTTCAGGGATGACAATTCAGTCACTGCATGAACCTTGGACATCGGACCAAGGCTGTTCAGCCACCGAAAGAGCCGCGGTACCTTTGGAAGGCACCGTGCCTTGTCCAAAGTTAGGACTCTTTCATTGAACCAAGCCTGTACATAATAATAATCTCATTATTGCTAACAATAATAGTAATAGACATATTGTGCAATATACCAAAATAAGTAGAAAAAATTAACAAATCTGCTATTACATTGCTTACCAACAAACCGACTGTGCAGCCTGTCAAATATTTCTTTCCGAACTTAAAGTCTCTTATAGACTTCAAGAGATATCGGTGACTTGCGGATCCCCACGCATAGTCACCAATCGCAATCAGGTCACCACATACGGTAACAAAAAAAGGGTACATAATAATTCGCAGAACAAAATAAAATGTTTGCAAAAATAGGCAAAATAAAGAGACGGGCAACGTCCGCAACAGATACAGGCTCCAGCCTCTGCAATAGAGCCTTACGCAGCTTCTGCAACACCTCGCCACGGGTTATAGAACGCGGCTTGCTCCCAAAAATCCGAACAAACCATTCGCTTTCAACTGATGTGTTGTCGGTCACGTAGACTCCTTTCGCATGTAATCCTAAGACTACATAATATTCCTCAACTTCAAACGGAAACTTAATGTCACTTCCGATCTTGAACGACATAGACTCCGAACTAAAGTTATTAACGAGGGCAAGAAGGCGGTGCCACGGAAACTTCATTTTCGGGCAATCCAAAAAATGCCCGAATAGAGTCATTTTTATGGCTGTGATGTGTTCGTCCATCATGTGTTGCTTGAGTTTTCCCACCTCATTGTGAAAAAATGGTAATGAAAATTGGCTGATTACCGATTTGTACTCTTTCCCTGGCTTATAAGTAAATACCATCAGTCCACATTATCCAAATATCTAATTTAGTTAAAAATTTATCACAATTTATCAGGAGTACGTAAAAACATATTCCGAGTATACAATAAGTATATTACTTAGCAAATTAGACCAAACAAATGAAACTCTTGGTACTTAATAATACCGCATTTGTCAACACACAAATATGACTAATTACCGAACAATCCAACAATAAAACTAAAATATGCAACTTCGAGTAACTAAACAAAATATACATCTCCAAAATTAACAAAATCAAAGATAAAACAAATAAAATCACCCAAAATCGGTGCCAAAATAGAGCACCGAACCGGGTTTCCTGGCTAAAAATTTCGAACAATTTCAAACCCGTTGAACAAACACAACACCGAACACCCAGGGCTCCTCATCACCGAATTGAGGCATACAAATACGGGACCAAGACTTCTACCCCAAACAATCGAATAAACTACGGTATAAAATTCGATTGTCAACAAAATCATAAATCGAAAAGGGCTTCGACCAGACATTTACTTCTTTGAACTTGTCTTGGGGGATTGCGGCGGATTGGCTATTTTCCTCACCATTTCGCTGAACGAATACTTTATTGCTTGATCGTCAAGAGATTCGCGAGGGTCGATTAGCTTGAAGAACTAGGGCTTGGACGGAAAGTGAGGAAAATTAGGAGAGGTTTCAGCCTTTAAATCGTGTGTCTTTTTTTTTAAAAAAATCAAAAAGTAAAGTACGCGGTATTTAAATGAAAGTATCTAATCGTAATACAGGGGTAGAGCAGAAGGTAATATATGTATATATTATAAAGTTGGAAGTATTTATTAAATAATCGTAAATATACGTTGCATATACAACTGTGATTGAGTAAAAAATACAAAACAAAAGTTATAATATATCTAATTAATAAAGTAAGAATCGCAGACCAATTAATTTAAAATGGAGACTGAACTTGAACTAAATTGACATAATTTTAGTCTAACTCTCCCTAAATTTGATTGAGAATATTAGTTTTGATCGCCATATTTCTACCCGCCCTCTATACTTCAGTTTTTGACATAAAACCCTACGCCCTTCCCTCTCCCTCTCTTCTGCCATTTGTATCTCCAATCCATGGAAACCCTTTTGCTCTGATTGCACAAATTGGTGCAACGCGCTTCTTCCGTCGGCACGACCTTCATTAGTTGAGAAAAAAACAACGGAAAAGCTTGAGGAGAAGGTACAGGATGAGTACGGTCGATAAAATGTTGATAAAGGGCATCCGGAGCTTCGACCCGGAGAACAAGAACGTCATAACTTTTTTCAAGCCATTGACTCTCATCGTTGGCCCAAACGGTGCTGGAAAAACGGTAAGGATTTACATGTCCATGTGTATGTGTATCTATGACTTCGAACTTGGAAAGGAGATAATGGCTGAAAATTTGTTTGTGCGCGGGGACGGAGGGAAGTGTGATCTTGTTTGGGCGTTTTTTTATGTTGCTACGTGTGTTTTGAAGGAGAGTAGCCTAACGAAGTGAATGATTTCTTTAAGCTAATTATGTTTCGTCAGGAATTATAAACCAGTATTTGATGGTGCTTTCTTTTCTCAAATGTTTTTTAGACTATTATCGAGTGCTTGAAAGTGGCCTGCACAGGGGAATTGCCTCCAAATGCACGTTCTGGTCATAGCTTCATTCATGATCCCAAGGTCTGTACAATATTTCTTTCTGTATGTGTTTCGGGTTAGAGAAATGGGTGTAAGTATGCGTTTTCATTTTGCTGGAAATGGAGCTATTAGGTGGCTGGAGAGACAGAGACAAAGGGTCAGATAAAGCTGAGATTTAAGACAGCTGCCAGGAAAGATGTGGTCTGCATTCGGTCCTTTCAGCTCACTCAAAAGGCTACCAAGATGGAGTACAAAGCAATTGAGTCTGTTCTCCAGACTATAAATCCGCAGACTGGAGAGGTAAATCACTAGGCATTATGACTAATTGAAAGTGCCACTAACACCCACTTTTCTGTGATATCCTTTTAATATTTGATCTCTCTATTGTTTAATGGAGTTTTATACATGTGATCATATCTATAGATCTGGTTTATGTTTGCAAAACCTATGTAGTCGAGCAACTTCCTTTTTATTTTTTCATTGTAAAAAAAGTTAGCGTTGGTCGAGGGATTTTGTCTATGCATGCATTGCTTGTTTCTATGCTTTTAGCCGGTTTAACGCCATGCTGATCTTTAAATTGCTTGGATTTTGGATTATTGTGCTATTTTTAAACGTTAATTTTCTGAAATAAATTCTCCCACATGCCTTGAGATGTGGCATCTCCGACTATGCATTAAAATTTGAACTTTATTTTAATTTTTTGATTGTTATTTTGCATAAGACGACGTATTGGGTTGATAGACTATGAAAGGGGGAGAGTTCTTCAACAATTAATAAATCGAACTATGGGAACCCATAGCATAGTGGACAACCAAGACAATTTGGATGTTGTAATCTGTTACTGGTTTTGGAGTGCTTTTACTGTTTTGAGTTCAGCCTGTTTGCGAATCCACATTTTTACGAAGTAAAACTTTGTAGAAAGCTGGCAATAGTGTAAGGTAGGCATTGAAATATTGCTGAGATATGGACATTGATCTGATGTTAAAATAAGCTACGGTGACAAAACTCTGGTAGCACCTTTTATTAACAACAAAAAAAAAGTAATATCCTATTCCATTTGGAGAAAAAGCAATTTATTTTTTACCAAGGGTACAAGAAAGTGATACGAAGTTTCCATAATGCTACCTGGTTAGCTTGCTTTAGGTGGATAATTGTGACCACTATTAACTTCTGAAGCAAACTGCGATGGTGTTCTGAAGAAATTAAGCAATTAAATGCATCTTTAAATTTTAGATGGGGATGAGAAAGATATTGTTTTGGCAAGGGGAATTTAAGTTAATGTGCCATTAGAGATTGCAAAATTTCAAGATGACCAGACAATTAAAAATAGGAAGTTTTATATATTGTACATTATAGAACATTCCTTTTCTTTTGTGAAGCTGGTGTTGGTTCTAAGTTGTAACTTACTGAAACTGTATTTCTGGTTAAACTGTTGCCTCTTTGAACATTCAAACATTTGGACATTGTTGAGCGCTTATTGTGGACATCTAGATGGATCCATATATTATCTTTGAACATCAGGTTAATAAATAAAATTTTGAAATATTGACTTGTCTGTCAATGGAGCTGGACTAGTGAATTTTAGGAAGTCTGTTGTTTGGTTTCTTATCTTTCTAGCTGGAAATGGGTATTAATAACTATCACTAAAGCAGCTTATAACCTATGAATGGACTTTAATAGATATGAAATATGCCTTGACTTGTTTTTCTCTATGTTTAGAGGTTAAAACATACCTTAAAAAAGGAAATGAATCTAAACTATGGGATGATCAAATTATGTGCTTCAGATGTCCTTTCAGAGTGGTAAGTGACAGACGTGAGGAAAACCTGGTACTGTTCAGCAGTAATTGGAGGTTCAGCAGTGGACGACATACACTTCATCATCTAAGACCACAAAATTATGTTATCGGTAATTTATGTTGTGTGTAATAAAAATTCAAACCTCGAGGCTAGTAAACATGCCAGGATTTTAACGTTAGTTAAATCTGCTAAGGTCAAACTAAATGGTAACTTCAAGGCATTACATCTTGTTGATTGGTTATAGAGCATATAAGATGTTAGAACTTTAAGGAAACATCATAGAATGTGATAAAAACTGGTATTGGATGTAATGTACTTTAACCTAATTTTTGTTGTCATTGTTCATGTGGCATTTCCTCAAGATATCCATTCCAGTGTATCTATCTGTTATATTTGCCTTTTCACTACACAAGTGATTTTTCTCCCCATTTTTTATTTTTTAAATTATTATTAAACTACTTTATCTTCAATGTCCTCAAAGTAGTTCATCTTTTTGTTGACCTGATGAATTGTATCCCAAAGCTTAGAGTGGTTGAAATTGTATCTTATGGCATTTATAATATTTGCAAGTGACAGAAAGTTTGTCTAAGTTATCGTTGTGCTGATATGGATCGAGAAATACCTTCTTTGATGGGTGTATCTAAGTCTATTTTGGAGAATGTTATATTTGTTCATCAAGATGAGGCAAATTGGCCGTTGCAAGATCCATCAACATTGAAAAAGAAATTTGATGATATATTCTCCGCAACTAGGTATGTGGCGTTCTATGATAAAGCAAATAGTTTTTCTTTAGATGATCGTTATGATTATTATAGCTGGAGTCTTTATTGAAGCTAAAAAAAAAAAAATCATTCTTAAATGATGAGTGATCTTCCTAATACTAGAGATAAATGTAGATATCAGGGTAAGCAAAATAAATTTAAGGCTGTGTTTACTAGTGTTTCTATGTCCATGTTTGACACCATTTAATCTACAGTAACTTTCATTTTCATTCCAAGCCATTGCATCCAACATCTATTTTTATTCAAAACATCATATCCAACACCCATGTTCACCTCAATATTTTCAAAACTAAGAAAAAAAGGGGATTAAAAAAAAAACAGAAAACCATATCACAAGTCATACAGATCCCTATTAACAGCAAATCCATTTTCTCAGATAGCTCAAGTCCCTATGCTCAGCTCCTGTACTTAGTATCAGTTCTTATTATTTCAGTCCCTCTATGTGTCTCTATCTATCAGGAGTTCCTACCTCCTCATATTGTAATGTTCATACTTTATTATGGCTTTGTTGTTATTGTTGTTGTTGTTGTTGTTGTTGTTGTTATTACTATTATTATAGGAAATACACAGGGTTTGTTCACCCATTCTATTTTTGAGTGGCACAATTTTTCATAAATATTATAAAAAATAGTTATATACATATTAACACAATATATATATATAATATATATACTCTATTTACCCACAAAAAATCAAACAATTCAACACAAATATTATTTTTTATATTATCTGTTGAGATATTTTAGATATTCGGTTTTAGATTTAGTAAATTTATATTTAGAGTTGGTCTTCTCTATATATTAGATTACTTAGATTTGAGTTTATCGAGTCCGTTTTGTATTGCCTATATATAGACCTCTTATTTTGACAATAAATAAGACAATTTCATTATTTTTTCCCAAAAATTTCTAACATGGTATCAAAGCCTATTTTTCTCATGCCATAGATATAGCCTACCAACCCATGTTTCTCTAGGTACATTCAGCCTACATTGTATCGGAGGTCTTGTGATTTTGAGATCATGCTATCTGCCATCTATCCGTTGCCTGCGTGCAATCTAAAATCTATATGCTATCTACCATCTGTCCGTTGTCTGTCTGTTGCCTGCGTGCGATCTGAAATCTATCTGCTATTTGTATGTTGCCTGCGTACGATCTGAAACCTGTCTGCCATCTGTCCGCTGCTTGTCTGTTGTCTGCGTGCGATTTGAAACGTGTCTGCCATCTGCCATTTGTCCGTTGCTTGTCTGTTGCTTGTGTGCGATCTGAAATTTGTCTGCGATCTGCCATTTGTCCGTTGCTTTGTTGTTTGCGTGCCATTTGTTTAGTGTTTGCGATCTATCTATTTTCGGCTCCGGTGGACAGTCATGATGTTTTCAGCTCCGGTAGAGAGTCATCTCGTTTTCGGCTCTGGTGGACAGTCATCTCGTTTTCGGCTCTGGTGGAGAGTCATCTCATTTTTAGCTCCGGTGGAGAGTCGTCTCGTTTTTTGCTCCGGTGGAGAGTCATCTCGTTTTTAACTCTGGCGAAGATTAATCTCGTTTTCGACTCCGGTGGAGAGTCATCTAGTTTTCAATTCCGGTGGGGAGTCATCTAGTTTTCGACTCCGGTGGAAAGTTATTTCGTTTCCGGCTCCGATGGAGAGTCATGTCGTTTTTGCTCCGGGTGGAAAGTCATCTCGTTTTCGGCTCCGGTGGAGAGTCAATTGTTATTTTTATTTGTATTTTTTTGCGTTTATATTCAACTTTCTCAGTAAACTCAAGTTGGTTTTTGTTATACCACTTGATTTTGAGGGGGAAATGTTGATATTTAGATATTCGGTTTTAGATTTAGTAGATTTATATTTAGAGTTGGTTCTCCATATATTGGATTACTTAGATTTGAGTTTATCGAGCCTGTTTTGTATTATTGCCTATATATAGGCCATTTTATTTTGATGATCAAGAAGACAATCTCATTATTTTCCTCCAAAATTTCTAACATTATCGAACGAGTTCCCATTTTTTAAACATAGAAAACACATTCATCCAAAACCACAAAGTGAACACACATAAATATCAGACAACGGTCTCAAATCCAAACAATCGAAAATCAAAATTTAAAATTTGGAAACTAATATTTTGTTATTATTATTATTATTATTATTATTATTATTATTAATATTATTATTATTATTATTATTATGCGTTTGTGTTTTGGTTTTGATGTTTTTCAAATGAAATAGTTGTGATGTTTGTATGGAAAATAGGGTTGGATGGGATGTTTTTGAAGGAGAATTGTGAGATGGCATTGAAAAAAATATTTAAAGAGAACAAATCCTAAGAAAATACAATACCAACGGTGTTACATTTTGCAGAGTTTTAGAGTTTATTAATAATGAAATTATGGTCTATTTATAGAGTTTGATTGGTTGTTGTTTGAATATGGATGGATTTCATAACTGGGTATCAATTTTGAATAATTCCAATAGATTTCTCTACTGTAGTGGCGGTGCAAAATCCTATGAAAGTAGGGTTTTGGCCAAATTAAAGTTAATCCTCTGTCGCAAACAGTGGCACCTGCGATCCTATGTCATAACAGCCGCTCAAAACCCCAAGAAATTGAGATTTGGGTCAAACTAGGATTTTTGATGGTGGCAATCATTTGTCACCGTTGTGGCAGCGGTAATCCTTTTCACGTTAGTGGCATCAAATTAGGGTGTCTAGTGGCGGCAATCCTCTATTGCTGCGGCACCGGCACCTGCAATCCTCAGTCGCTGTGGCGGTGCTAAACCTTAATAAGTAGAAACTCTCTTGAAATGATTGAATACTAAACCAAAAAACTTATTTAAAAATGAAAACAACTTGAACGATTGGTCGGAGGTATCCAAGGAAGATGTCACTAGAACAATTATAGCTAATCTCATATTTGGGAGGCTAGGATTCGAGTGGCAAAAGTGTGATATTTGAGGATCTCTAGGTATATTCCTAGGTTATGGGGATGTACCAGGAGAGAAGTAGCTTTGATACCATGTACATTTTGGGAGAATTTATGGTTGTTCATTAATAATGAAATTAAGGGTGTGTTGGTTTGGGGGATTGGATTAGATTTCCACTATTCATCCCATTTTTTTCCCCCAAAAACATCAAATCAAACACCTATTTTTTATTTTTTATATTATACTAAAAATCAATTTTACATTCAAAACATCACATCAACACCTATTTATATCACATCATACAACTATTCAAATTCAAAATTTTTACTATTCAAATCCCAACTCAAAATCCAAACCCCCAAAACACACCCTTAGAGTATTTATAGGTACAAGACAAAAAGATACACTAAATAATAACACCCTTATATAGTAGTCACTATGTATGCTTAACTAATAACTATCAAATTTAAATATTAATCAAAATATCTATTTAAAATATATTTTAACAACCAGAATCAAAATTAGAAATACATTTGCTGTGTAAGCTGAAATCAACTGAAATTGAAAAGCATGGAACGGTAGTTCAGATCATAACGGTTTTGAATTGAAACTATTGGAACCGGAACTGTTCCCCCAAATTGGCCAAACTGAAACTTTGACTTAGAAGGTTGAAGGTCCAATTGTGATTTCACTGATTTGACATTTTGAAAAACCAAAATTGGCTGTTTGAATCGGATGGGGAAGCCTAGTCCAAGCACCTGCAATGTATATGTATGCCCTGTTTGTAAAGCATGTTTCAAGGTACTCTAGTTTTGGAAAGGGGCATGCTTTGCAAAACACCCTTCTTACCATTACTCCATCTTGAAAACACCCCAAAAGTCTGGGTGAAGGATATGCCTAAATTTTTCTAAAGTTACCATGTAATTTAAAGGGTGTGTTACTTTGTGGGTTTGGGAGTTGGATTTTAGGTTTTGAATAATATATATATATATTGAATTGAAATAGTTAATTGATGTGATATAAATAAGTATTGATTGACGTTTTGAAGTAAAATCAAGGGTGTGTTTGCACAACAAAAGAAACCAACTCGATTCCGTCCCAATTCAAAGTACTTTTCTTACTATTTTCGTCTTTCCCACTTCAAAGTATCTTTTTCCTATTTTAGAAAAGTAATTATACACTAATTACCAAAATACCCTTAACTCGAAAAAAGATCAAAAATTCTTACACACTTCCACTAACTAATAAAATATTATTATTCTTTAATCTACTACAAAATTTCAAAAGGCCCCGTTGAATTGGGACAGGGAGTATAAAATAATACAATAATTACACACAATAATATAAAATAATCAAAATATTCAACAGTTCCTTACACGAGTATTATTTTTTATATCTCGACATATTTTTTCATACCTCACATAGAAAGTAAAAAGTTTCCCATACTTAGCACCAAAAATAACTTTATTTAAAAACATACCCTAATTTTTAGTGTAAAGTAAAAAAATAAAAAATAAATATTTGACTTGATTTTTTTAGGGGAAAATTTTATGAATAGTGAAAATCTGGTTCAAAACCCTCAAACAAACATAACCAAAGTTTTACCCGTATTTTCCTGAGTTTTTTTTTTTAATCACAATTTCTCCAAATCATGTATCATCACACTTCCGTGGATTTAAATGAACACTAGTGTTTTATTTAATCACAATTTCTCCAAAAGTGATGTGCCTCTTTGGAAAAAATTTGCGAAGATGTTCGGACATAGCCAAAGCAAAATGAAATAGATTAATATCTTCTAACCTAACATGGTCATGGTTATGTTCATTTTTTTTTTTTTATTCAAATATTTTATTTTATTTGTTCCTAATAGTATGTCATTGTTGAATCTTCTAAGGTACACAAAGGCATTGGAGGTTATAAAAAAGCTGCACAAGGATCAGGGGCAGGAGATAAAGGCGTATAAATTAAAAGTGGAGCATCTGCAAACACTAAAAGATGCAGCCTTTAAGGTTTGTTTTTATTGTCCAGTACATTAGCCGATAATTTTCTCTAACTTTCAGTGTAATTCTTACTTAAAATTCATTCGCTTTAGTTTTACTAGGTGAAATTATTTCATGGTTAATTGGTTATCTAACCATGTTATATTATTTAAAATTTATTTTAATAGAAAAACTGCAAAAGGGCAGATATGTGATTTGTCTCATTTCTATCTTTAAATTATTTTAAAACAATCTATATTCAAACCCTAAAAAAACAAGGACATAATAAAGCCTCACCTTGTACAGATATGTATCACATATTCTTATGAATTGAACCTAACTGAGTATAGTAGGAGTATTAGAGCAGTTTAATATTAATAAAATAATAATTGATAAGTTTCCTATCAGCTTTACCTTTTAGGTGTGGTGAACATGTAATATGGTCTCAAAGCAAAATGTGTTGTTTGTTTCAACTTATCAACATACCAGCTGTATCATTTTTATGACAACGGATGATTGATTACTTTATTGTGATACTATTACTAAAACATAAGTATACATGACGTCAGTGTTAGATTTACATAATTTTTAGGGATGAATAAGTTCATATTGATAGTTTTGTCTGGCTATGCTTATATAGTGTAGTGGTCTATAATGTGTTCCCAATGTCAATAAATAAAAAGTTAAACATAATAGCACCCTTTTCTGGAATATTGATATGTTAAGAACCTAAACTTTCTCTATTAGGGGGTGTTTGGTACAGAGAAATTGGGATAGAGAAATAGAAATGTCCTAATTTCCCTTGTTTGTTTGAGACGAAGAATTGAGAGTTGGGATATAAATCATTTCCTATTCCTTGATTTCATTTCTCTCCTGTATGCGGAGAAATAGAGAGAAATGAAATGGGGAGAGTTAATTATGTGTTTATTTTTTACATTTAATTTTTACGATTTAATTTGTATTTATTTGTTATGTATTTCTTACTATTATTTATTCTTTTACAATATTTATATTATACAAATCTCATGAAATTTCATATTTAAATTATTATTAAAATAAATTATCAAACTAAAAATATAATTAAAAAATACAATAATATTTTTTTTATCTAATTTATTAATTTTTGAAGATCGTTTTTTTTTTTTTTTTTTTTTTCCAATTAGCAATATAGCGTATTCTCTTTAAGCATTGTATTTTTTTTACATTTCTCAACTTGAATTCTCTGTTTTACCAAATAAAAGAATCAATTCTCATTCTCTACTCAATTCTTTTTCTCTACAATTCTATTCTCTACTGTCATTTCTCTGCAATTCCATTATGTGTGCCAAGCGCACCCTTAGCGCTTTGGTTTATTCTTTTTCTTGATATACTCCAATCCTGTAAACAATATATTTTGTTATGAATGCCATTGAAATTGATATTTAAGTAACATCAGTTAACATTTTGTATTTTCATATAGCTCCGACAAAGCATCACGCAAGATCAAGAGAAATCAGAGGTATTAAACAGTCAGATGCAGGAGCTTGACTTAAAAATTCAGAACATGGACAGGGAAATCAATCAAACTGAATCAGTGCTGAAGGACCTACAGAAATTACAAGGTCAGATAGCTACAAAGTCAGGGGAAAGAAAATCCAAGTTTGACGAACTACAGAGACGTCATGAAGCACTTACTGAGGAAAATGAAGGCATATCAAACTATACCATGATCTTGTTATTCATTGTCCTTGATTTGATGTTTCTGATTTTCCTTGTCTGGGAATAAGAGTTATTGATTCTCCTGTGTGTTATAATATATTTTTCTTCAGACACTGATGAACAACTATTTGAGTGGAACTCCAAATTTGAAGAAAAGATTGGACTTCTAGAATCCAAAATCAGGAAGTTGGAGAGAGAAAAAGATGATATAGAGGATAAAAATCGAGTTCTCGCTGATGTAATTAAAAAAAACATGGAGGAGATTGTGAAGCTTCAAGCTGCTGCTGATGTAATATTTAGGGTTCAATGGAATTAGATATTTTATTTTGATATGCACTATTGTCTTCTGTTTTGGAAACTGTCACCTTTCTTATATGATGTTCAGGCTCACACATCTTTGAAGAATGAAAGAGACTCTACAATTAAAAGTCTATTCAGAAAGTATAACATAGGTTCTCCCCCTGGTGGACCTTTTAGTGATGAGGTTGCTTTTGACCTTACTGGACGAATTCAATCCAAGTTAAAGGATCTTAACAAGGACTTGCAAGAAAAAAAGGTGCTGTTGTTTTTCTCATTCTTCAAAACGTGCTTATAAGTTAGTATTTTCTTCTGCCTTTTATTTCTGGCCTCTTTACCCTCTCAGTGATATTTTCATGCTGCTACTTTGGAGCAATATATTACCAATAACTAAAACTAGAAGACAAAGATAGCTTGATATCACTCTTTTCTTTTGAACCTGCAAAGGTAGTTCATATATGAAAGATAAAATTGCTCATAACTCTCCTGTTATTTTGAAATTCAGCGTAAAATCTTTGTATACTTTAAAAATTGCATAGCACCCCCTTATGCTTTCAGAAACGTTGCATAAAATTTCACCTCCATTAAGTCTCTCTTGTGTGATAAGAAGATGATTTCCTGTCTATAGTTTTTTTCATGGTGGACGGTTTCATGCAACATTTTTTAAAGTATAAGGTAGCGCTATGCATAGTTGTCAATCACGGATAGCGGTGCGTAGCGGTCAATATTTAAAATGCTATAGCGGGATAGCAAATAGCGGTATGACCGCTATTTAAATATTTAAGAATATATATATATATATATATAAAATTATTATATATACAAAGTTATAACAAAAATACATAAGAAGAACCTATAAATTAATTTAATAATTATCACCCAAACCAATAAAATATCAAAATATATATATATATATGATCATAACTATTAGAGAGTTATATAAGCAAAAAAATAAATTTGATCACTATAGTGTAATAGAGATATATCAAAGCTATTCAGATTCAAAATCTAATAAAATTTTATTCCTCATTTTCATTGTCTTCACTGTTTAATTACTTTTGTCTATATATTTTTTTCTTCTTCATTTTTATCAATTTATTCAATTGTATGTTCGTCACCTTGTATAATATCATTTCCCTTTTTAGAGCTAGAAGTACCTATAGCTTTCTTTCTCATTGATGTATTGATGTTTGTATCTTAGTGTAGATAGCAGACCTATTAGCATCAACAACTACTCCCCTAGTCAAATTATCATTGTCAAAGACTAACTTATCCTCCGCAATTATCAACTTCTTTAGTTAATCACTCATTGGAATCATTCAAAACAATAGGACCAATCATATCATTGCTACCATAATGATCTAACAAATTTTGGTTATACTTTATATAAATTAAATTTTGTAATTTTTGGCTTTCTAATTTGTTTATTTTCTCGAAATGAATTTAAAAATTTAGTTAAGATTTAAGATGAATGTTTTTTTTTTTGTTTATATTATAATAAAAAAGTACATTTTATAAGTTAAAGTTAGATTTCAATTATTTACTTGTTAAAGAATAATCCAATAAGCTACAATAGCGGTATAGCGTAACATAGCGGAGTGCTGCTACAGGCTGCTACACCGCTATTGCGTAAATGCGGAATTGCGGAACGGTCATAGTAGCAGAGTGCCTTTCCGCTACGCTACACCGCTATTGCGCCGCTATAGTGCACTATTGACAACTATGGCACCATACAATTTTTAAAGTTATATGGGAATTTACGCTGAGTTTCGAAACCATAGAGGGGTGTTATGCAACATTTTTGAAAATATAACGGGGCGCCACACAAATTTTAAAGTAAAAGAGGGATTTATGTTGAGTTTCGAAACCACAAGGGAGTTATGGACAATTTTGCCTATATAAAACTATGAAGGCAGTGTGGTAGAACATCACTCATGTCCATAGTTAATATGAGAAGTCTTTAGGAGCATGACTTTCTGTAGGCACTTTGAATAAATAAAAATTCATTTCCAAATTCTGTGATTATATAATGCATTAGATTGAGCAATGAGCATTATAGCATGCATAAAATTTCTATGTGGATTGTGGAACAGTTTGTGCTGAGATACACCTATAATGATGTTGTAAATGAGAGAGAGATACACCTTAAAGACTCTTGATTAACATGGGATTTGTTCTATCTTTTCGCTATCGCGAGATTTTTGCTAGTACTCTTCAGTCTCTTTTTCTCTTGCATGATATAGATACTTTTCTAGGCACAGGAGAATTGTTCCCTGTAAGATTTTCCTTGAAGTTAGGAATGGCATGGAGTCTGCATAAAAATCTCTTTTGGTAGCATTTTCCTTTTCCATCATCATAATCATTATGTGCTGCCTCTCTAACCACTTGCTTTCAATTAAGCGTCCCACTTGTGAAGGGATTGTAGGTCAAGTGGTTGAGCTACTCAGTTCACATCCTAGAGGATTGGGGTTCAATCTCAATAGAGCACAATGGTGAAAAAAAAAAAAGAAAAAAAAGAGCGTCCTCACTTCTTTATATAATTGTTTGAGAATGGTGGATTTGGCCCTAATGTTGTACTTATACTCATTCATCAGAGTGATGTGTGGGTTTTCTCTTAGTGATTCGCAGTATGCACCCTCTCCTGGAGCCCAAAATATAGCTAAGATTTCTTCACTTCCACCGTCTGTTTCATTGAAAATTCACTTCCACCTCCATTGCATTGATTTGCTTCAATGTTCAACATCATTGGATTTAAGCAGTTATTCCGACTTCTAATTGAAAAGGATTTCAGCAAGGATATATTAGTAAGTCTAACTTGGGACCATCTGATTAGGATTTTTGTCTTGTACCATGTGTATTCTCGAGGTTTAGAAATTCTACCAGGTTGTCATCGTTGTTTACGTAGCGTGCACTTTTTTCTGCCATTCTCTTGGGAATCTGTTGTTCTAAATCCATTTCAGAGACCATCATCTGATTCTTGTTAACAATCTGGGATTTCCATTGCCCTACTAAATAGATATGAAATGCTGCTTGTTGAGAGACTCTGGGAAGTTGAGTACAAGTAAACTCATACTATACCTGGTTTTGCTATGTTTCATCTACCATTATCTATTAGATTCATAGATTCAACAGTTCAGTTTAATTGATTAAATAGAAAACTCTATGCCATAGAAATGAACTAGTAGAATCCTAAAATTTCAATGCAATTTGCATCAACATATTGGTGAGATTTTAAGAATATAAAGATTCAATGTTTAAAACATAATAATTATTTTATAGAAAGGATATTGGATTAATAACAAATTAAATGGTGATGTGAAATTTATATTGCCAAAATTGTGTTTAAATATAGAATAGTGATATGCAGGCAAACATGTATACTGGAAATGTGATGACTTATATGTAGGAAACCCAAGCAAGATGTGGATTATAGAGTGCCAGCAACTATGTTATATCTTATAATACTTTAAACCTGAAATTGGGAAAGTTTAGTTATTTAATTGGGTAACCTTTTTCCCTAATTTCATTGGAGATAACTTCCAAATGAAATAATATTCATTTGTTTTTCCCACTTCATGATTGTATCTGATATTTGGTTGGCAAGATAATGATATGTTGAAATCCTGATTCTTGGAGCTGTATGACTAGTTTGACTTGGTGCTTTACAACCCTGTTTTCAGTCTTGTGGGCTTCATTAGGTTGTTCATCTTTTGGCTATGATTTCAATATGATGGGTAGTTGTCTGACATCTTGTGTTATACAGAAATCTAATGATGTAAAACTTGAAATATCGTGGGATCAATACATGCATGCAAATGACCGTTGGAAGGAGATTGAGGCTCAAAAGGAGGCTAAAGCAGATGTGAAGGTTTGAGTTTGAGATAGATTCCTTTTTTTTTTTTTTGCATGCCTTTACTTGTAATTATTATGTCATCTGATTTGTCAGGCTGGCATTTTGAAACGAATTCAAGAGAAAGCAATTGAGCATGACACTTATGAAGCCCAGATTTCTTCCGTGGATGTTGCTATGCTTGATGAGAGAGAAAGGAACCTGGTAAAATCAGTGCTTATCAACCTTTAGGAAGTTTCATCGTTCTTTGCATAAATTAACATCTTCATCTTAGTCATGCAGCAAATTGAGGTAGAAAGGAAATCTAATCAAGTTGCTGCTAAAGATTTTGATTTGCTTATAAGACAAAAGCAGCGTGAATGTTTTACTGTGGATCAAGAAATCAAGGCTCTTAGTCAGGAAAGGGATGCCATGAATGCTGATTCCCATGACCGAGTCGTTATTTCTCTTAAGAGATCTGAGTTGGAAAACCACAAAAAAAAACACAAAAGAATGCAAGTTTCATAAACTTAAATCTGAGATCTTTCAATTTGCTAATTGGTTTATACAATAACTGTTTGATCTTGCAACTGCTTTGTTTACATTATGCAGAGTGGATGAATACAAGGACAAAATTCGACGTGTGCTGAAGGGTAGAATGCCTCCGGAAAAGGATTTGAAGAATGAAATTGTTCAGGTCGAAAGGTTGTGAATTTCTCTTTCATCTTTTCTTCAGTAGGTTGGATTTACTTTCTGACGTTTAATAACACACTTATAACTTCCTTGATGTCATAAAAGGCTCTATCTCATATCTTTCCAGTAGATGCTTTTTAACTATTATCGAATATTTAGCTTTTGATCTATTTGTCATCTCTTACATAGTTTGTGTATATGGGAGTTACATGAAGGCTCCTCCTGTTTTTGGTCTCTGATGTAATTCATCTTATTTATATCTTAGAGATTTCTTCCTTCCACTGACCTAGACGTATTTTTAACGAATCTCCTTGGCCATTTAATTTCTTGTTTGTTTTTTAAAAATAGTTTATGTTGACATCTATAAGAGTGAAAAACGGTTTACCTGTTTTTGAGATTTTCTAATATCCAATGTTTGGTGCCCAACCACCCAAAACTTAAGAGGAAAATTTCAAGGTTGATATAATTTATTGAGGTGTACTAGTACTGTGCTCTAATCATATTTCTTGAGACCTTTGCACTAAGAGTCACTGTTACCTCAAAGTGTAAAAGAAAAACTTGGAAATCTCAATATTCTTGCTATTCTGGACTTTTTTTTTTTTTTTAATTTTTTATCTTCATGTGGATTCAGTTCTCTCCGGAGAGAGTATGATGATTTAGACAAGAAGGCTGGTGAAGCTAGGAATGAGGTCACTACGGTGAAGTTAAAAGTAGATGAAGTGAACAGTAATTTGTCCAAATTCCACAAGGACCTGGAATGTAAGTTATATTCGGTTTTGTTTTTTTTTTTTTTTTATTTATTTATTTAATTTTCAAGTTCTTGGACTGCAAATGTTCTTACTTCTCTTCAAGTTTTCAATGTGAAAAATTTGTGCTTTAGGTGCTTGTAATACTTATGCAAACTATTTGTATCTAATACAAAAATTCCTTTATTCTGGAGAGGCAGCACCTAGGTTGTTCACTTTTCTGTTTTGTTTTGTTTAAATTTCTGAACTATAGTATTGTGCATTCTTAGGCTCTTTACCTTGCAACGATTCTACTCTTAAAAAAAATTTTAATTATGGATTGTTCTGACTTCTGAATATGCTACAGCAAGACAGAGATTTATCGAATCTAAACTTCACTCATTGGGCCTCCAGCCTGCTAGTATTGACTCCTATCTTAAAATATTAGAGGCTGCCAGAGAAAAGACCGATGTCCAGAAAAGGTTGTGCTTGCTCATTCATTTGTGATAGTCTTCTTTGTGGATTGTTTCTATATGCTCAGAGATTGCAAATCAATGCAGTAAATATAACATTGCTGATGGCATGAGCCAAATGTTCGATGCGTTTGAAACCGTTGCTCGGGCTCATCATATGTGCCCTTGTTGTGAGAGATCCTTTTCTGCAAACGAGGAAGATGAATTTGTTAAAAAGGTTATGTTACTGGATCTTTTTTGGCAATGAGGTGCCATTCACTTTATAATGTTTAACCGATGATGTACTAAATCCAATTTAACATCTCACAGCAAAGAGTGAAAGCAGCCGGTTCTGCTGAGCGATTAAAAGCACTGTTAACAGACTCTTCAAATACTGATTTTCAATTTCAACAACTAGACAAGCTTCGAGTGGTCTATGAAGAGTATGTCAAAATTGGCCAGGAATCAATTCCTCTTGCCGAGAAAAGCTTGAATCAATTAAATGAAGAAATGGACCAAAAGAATCAGGCTCTTGATGATGTAATTATTAACTTCGGTATTTTTCTTTTAGTTGTGTACTTGACGACCATATTTTTGGAACTTTTTTTTTCAAGATTTTCTATGAGAGTTCCCCTTCTAAACGATTGCCTTTGTTTTACTATTACTTGCTACTTTTTCTAAGTTATTGATTGCAGATAAAAATTATGAATATACCCAATCTACTTGGGTGTTTTCAGTTTTCAATATATATTTTTTTTCTTTTAATATGTTTTGTGTTTGTGTTTTTGTTTAAATAGTAGTTTGATGTGATGTTTTGTGAAAGGATATAATTTATTTTAATTGGAGTAGAGAGCATGGGGAATTAATAGTAAAAAGACAGAAAAAAAGTTGCAAAAAGAACAAAGCCATTGTGATGTGACTGGAGTTATACTAACCTATTGATCCTGTTTTACTTATAATGAATCATTGTGGTTGTATCGAGATATTTAAGATTTGTAGTTTTTGTGTATGTTATTAGGTAAATGAGTGGTTATTACTCTCAGAAGTATGGGATCAGCGTAATATTAGCATGAGGTGCCTTAACTAGAAGCATACACGAACATACCTTATCTTAACATTTTACTTCTTCATGATCAGTACCCAACCACATCTTACCTAGTAGGCTACTATCCATGAGACTGATCCAGATCATTTATTTTAGTAATTATGGAAAGGCCAAGGTATCATCACGAGCTCTTATTATTTGCCATATTCATTCAAATAGGTTGACAAGTAATCTCACAAGCTTGGGTCGCTAGAAAAGCTTCATTTTTGCTAGTTTTTCAATAAATTACGATCAAACCCAGTTTTTTGTAGTAACATAATATACCTTTCTGTTCTCACTAGTTTATGCTGTTAGCAGTTCACAATCGTGATAGTGGGGCCTTTCTGCAGTATCTTCTGTTGTATAACAGAACCTCCTGTGGTAATCTTGATTAAAAAGAATCTTCTAATTGTAACAATTTCTAAAGATTATTATAATTGAGGCAGAATCATTATTTTTTTTTTATACTGGTCTATCTGTTGGCGTACATAAGTTTGAATATGGTGATTGCTTGAGATCTCTTTATAAGCAGCTGTCTCTCTCTCTCGCTCTCTCTCTCTATATATATATGTATAGTTTATACGCAGGCCTATAGTCTTAATGATCCTTTGTTTTTTGAAATTTTGGAATGCCATGAGTGAGAATTCAAAGTGAGCGTCTAGTATCTTCTGTTGTGAACCACAGTTAGCTCTTAGTTTCTTACAAGCAATTTAATACAGGTTGTGGGTGTTTTAGCTCAAATAAAGGCTGAAAAGGATTCTGTTGATGAGTTAATGCAACCAGTAGAAACTGCTGATAGGCTGTTCCAGGAAATACAAGCTTTGCAAAAACAAGTAGGTGAGTTGGAATGCAAACTTGATATTCAAGCTCGGGGTGCCAAATCTCTTGAAGATATAACGTCAGAGCTGAAAATGTTGGAAAGAACTAGGTCGGTTGGCTCCTTTCCCTGGAATAATAATAATTATGTTTTAATATTTTATGAATCTGAGTTTTCTCTCTTTTTTATTTTATTTACTGCCTTGTGACCATCATATTTAGATTGATGAAGTCATCAACCATGGCCATATAATATTTGGTTCTATGCAGTAATCTGTATATTTTTGTGTTAATCTGATGCAGGAATTCCTTGGTTGATGATGTGGACAAATTAAGAACTGATCAAATGGCCATGGGCAATGAATTGACAACCCTTCAACTACGGTGGAGTAGTGTGAGAGAAGAGAAAATTAAGGTTGCGAATACTTTATCCAATGTTAAGAGAGCAGAGGAAGAGCTGGATCGTCTTACTGAAGAGAGAAATCAGATTGACCTTGATTTAAAGGTAGTTCTTGGAGTGGCAGAATCACACCCCCGTTTGCTACAGAATGCATGTTAGATCAAAACTTTCTAAGATTTTCTCTAATTTTTCTATCAATTCTCTCTACCCATGCCACCTCTGTCCCCGATCATGAAACTTTGCCATGACCCTCGCTTTGGTAATTTAAAAAGAGGATGTTAATTTTTTCCTGTGAAAATTATTGTTTAGAATCTGTTTGGTTTGAGTCATAAGCAGCCGATCTGCATTATCATAATTAAAAACTAGAGGTCTTTTTGTATTCTCTTGTATATCTACATAGTGCCTTTGGCTCTCATTTACTTTGTTGACAAACATTTGGACTGTGTTTGCTTTCTATTCTGCAATTATTTTAACCATGTAAAAGCGCACACCGCGTGACTATAATGTCCAAAGTGACTTTGTCTTACACGCATTTGTAAGTGTGCTACAATAATTATTAAATAACTATCTCACCTAGAAGCTTAAGGTGAGATAGTTGTTTGACATGGTATCGGAGCAGGAGATAGTTTAAGCTCTTAGGTGAGATAGTTATTTAATAATAATTAGAACTTAAAAAGTATTCACTCTCAAGGACTGGAAAATGTTAAAAAAAACAAATATTGTAGAATGGTAGGATTATGCAATTATTTGATGGATTAGTTTTTACCCACTAATATTTGGAGCTAAAATGAAATAATCAATATAGATTTGATTACTCTTGTCATATAAACTTAATCTAGAGGATTTAGTATGTGCTGATGATAGGACTGCCTATCACCATCACAAAATTTTATACTTATTATTATTCAATTGAAGGAAATAAGAGACTTCAGATCTCGCGTACATATCCATTTCTAATTGAAAGATACAGAATAAACTTTACTAGGAAACGCTTGTACAGGGAATACTTGAAAAATAATTCCTATTCAAGTTGGAGACATTTGAATTGTGTTTCACTTCTTATGTTTCTATATGAATTGAGTTACTCTCATGCCTTAGTGAGCACATTGATTACTTTGTTATATAAGAATGGCTGATAGAAGTGATTCTTCTGTTTTGTTGCTATCTCCATGACTACATCTAATATTTCAACATGACATTTGTTTCTGTTAGTTAAAATTTCGAAAGTGACAAGCAGGCCATGACCACTACACCATTAGTCTTACTTTTTGATATTTTTATGAGATTAAGACCTGCTGTGGCCTATCTTCCTAGGAATTGGAATATGTTATATGTTTTGAATTGTAGTATTGGGCTATGCCCATTAGCCTAGCCCATTAGATTTCGTATTGGCGTTTTTGTTGTACTTCAATTTGTGGTTGGGAAAGAATTAGGGTGTGTTCTTTTTGTGAAAACAAACCAATACATTTCCCCCCAAAAATTAATATATTACCCACTCATTACTTTCCTATTACCTACAGAATTCCATTTACGTTACATAAAAAAATATCCCTTCAAACTATTTCACAAAACAAACACACCCTTATTCTTCACATGGTATTACAATATTCATATGAATACATAAATATAGTCTCTGTTCACCATTTCTGATTTCCTTCATATTGTTTTTCTTTTATTTTGGTCAATATGCAGCATTTGGCGGAAGCTGTTGATCCTTTATTAAAGGAGAAAAAGAAACTGCTTGATGACTACAACAATTTGGAAGTCAAGCTTAATCATGAATATGAATTGCAGGCCGATCACTGCAGAAAGTGCCAAACGGAAGTTGACACACTGCTTAAGATGTATTCTACAATTAAGGAGTATGTTTTCTTGGACATAAGATCTAATATTGGTTTTCTTTTGTTAATATCTTCCATAATTAGGTCTATTTGTCAGATATGATAGCCAGAATAAGGGGGAAAGATTAAGAACTTTACAAGAAAAGCAAACTGCAACCGAATCTGAGATACAAAGTTGCGGGATGAGAATGAATGAACTTTTGAAAGAACTAGAAAAGAGCAGAGACCTGATACGCAAGCAGTCAGACTTAAAGCGTAATATTGAGGAGAACATAGAATACAGGAAGTTGAAGTCTCAAGTGGAACAGCTCACTCATGAGATTGAATCACTTGAAGAGAATGTATTGAAAATTGGTGGGGTTTCCAAAATTGAAGCTGTTCTTCGCAAGCTATCGCAAGATCGGGAAAGTCTCCTTACTGAGGTTTGAGCAATTCTATAATATAATATAATTTTATATTTATTTTTATTTTTATTTTTTTAGTTTTTATTAATGTTGCATTGTGATACACCATCAGATAGCCAAGTAAATGTAATTGAGGAATTGAAGCTGATTTTGGTGGGTCATTATGGTGATGATCTAATGAATTGAATTCAGAGTAATTTCTTTGTTGGTGGTTATGGCACATAGAAGATCATATGCTGTAGAGATAATGGCCATCTTACATGTCCTTGGGTGGTAAAATGTAGGATGAAATGAAGATTATAAACATTATTCTGAATCCAAATAATTAATCTGCAAAGGAAAACTGATTCACCTATTTGCTAAGCCGAAGCTATCACCAGCCAAAAACTCACTTGTTTCCTTTGACTTAGATGAAACCTTTATCCGTGGCCTTTGCCTCTAGTTGAATTGGCTGGTGGTGTGATCCTAGATGGCGCCGCTGTTGGGTTTGAGGCCGTAGATTCAATATTCACCGCGGCTGCGTCGGTGCATACTGTCACTGACAATCTTCACGCATCATCACCATTTGAGTCATCAGAATGGCAATTTGTTCTCGATAAGTTTCAAACTTTGTTGTGCTGTCACAACAGATATAAGTCTTCGGCTCCCTCAAAATCCCAACTGATTCTTCCAAGTCATCTAGGGATTGTACTACTCAGGTAGTGGTAGGTATAAATCTGTCAAAAGGTGATCTGACAAGTCCGACTAATTAATAGAATGTAGGATAGAACGAAAAATAATGTACTTTATTCTGAATTCGAAGAATTAACTTGAAGAGGAAAACCAATTCTCCCTTTTACCAAGCTGAAGCCTTCACTCAACCAAACGCTTAATAATCCGCTTTGACTTAGGTAAATCCCTTATATTCGAGCCCATTTACGTGGATTCAAGAAACTAAATAAAAGACTAAAAGGGTAAGTTCAAATTAAATAAAACTATTACATTTTGAGAGAATTTATGAGTTGTTTATTAATAATAAAAATTAAGATCTATTTATAGACTTGGTACAAAAATAACCAACTCAAATAATGACCTAATCTAGTAGATATGACTAAATAATAACCCAAGTAACTTTAGGCATATCTAGATTTGAGTTGGACATGAGTTTTAATGAATATATTATTATTTTGGTTGATTATGATATAAAGTAAGTGTATTTTTTAAAGTATATGGTTAAGTTGATGACGTGAGAGAACTTTTGATAAATTGAGTGTGCAAGTAGTAGTAACTGTCAAAGAATAGCTGAGTTATAATGTTGTTGAGATATTTTAGATATTTAGTTTTAGATTTAGTAGATTTATATCTAGATTTGATCTTATTCATAGATTAGATTACTTAGATTTGAGTCTATCGAGTATATTTTGTATTGCCTATATATAGGCTCTTTATTTTGATTATCAAGAAAACAAGCTTTAGAGTTTATGCAAAATATTTTAACATGGTATCAGAGCTTTATGAATTTTTCTAGGATTTTGTAGTCTTCTTCAAGCAGCCTTCATCGCTGTGTTTTGTTTTGGCCTTAATTGCTGTGAATTTTTCTTCTTTACTAAGTCATGTCTGAAACCATCTCCAACCCTTTCGAAGAATTTAACTCTATTCAGAAAATTGGAGAACTGCAGAATATCCGGGCATCCAATGGGTTCAATAGCGAAGAAATTGAGAGATTGAGAAGTTTGTTGGGGACTCTTGAGAAGCCTTCTGGAACATATTCAATAGCTCTTTTAGGTAATCTTGTGTGCATGAATGTCTTAGACAAATTATGTACCAACTCTTGGATCATGGACTCCGGTGCTGCAGACCATATGACCCCCACATCTCAACTCTTCCACACCTATACCCCATGTCCAATGGTTCCTTAGCCAATGTTGCAGGGATTGGACATATACATATCACACTTAGCCTTATCCTTAAAAATGTTCTCCATGTGCCCAAATTGTCAACAAGCCTTGTTTCCATTCAAAAGTTGACTCATGATCTTAAATGCTATGCTGTTTTTTGCTCTTCTTATTGTGTTTTTCAAGACCAGGACTCGGGGAAGAGGATTGGACTTGCTAAGGAAAGGAACGGTCTTTACCACCTTGAACCATCTAAAAAACCTAAGAGTAACTTGTCTTCTTCTATCCTTAGTTCCTCGAATAAAGATGCCATTTGGCTATATCACCTACGTTTTGGTCATCCTTCTTTTAGGACTTTAAAAATAATGTTTCCTCATATGTTCCAAGGATTAGATATTTCTGAATTTCATTGTGACATCTGTGAATTGGCAAAACATACCAGTGCATCTTTTCCTATTAGCAATAAAAGAAGTTCTCATCCTTTTCAGTTGATTCATAGTGACATATGGGGTCCTTCCACTATACCTAATGTTTCTGGGGCTCGTTGGTTTGTGTCCTTAATTGATGATTGCACTCGGGTCACATGGCTCTTTCTTCTTAAACAAAAATCTGATGTTAGCACTGTTATACCTAATTTTCATTCAATGTTTCAAAATCAATTTGGGGTCAAAATAAAAAGATTTAGAACAGACAATTCTAAAGATTATTTCAATCAGATTCTGTCACCTTACTTTCAATCACGGGATTATCCATGATTCATCATGTGTGGAGACACTTCAACAAAATGGGGTAGCTAAAAGAAAGAATAGGCATTTACTCAACACCACCCGAGCCTTACTGTTTCAAGGGAATGTTCCTAAGTCCTATTGGGGAGAAGCCGTTCTTACTGCCACGTATATGATAAATAGATTTCCCCCCATGGGTTAGAAAACAAAAGCCCCGTAGCGGCCCTTCATAGCTTTTACCCTCACTTTAAAACCTCAAATGGCATCACTCCTAGGGTATTTGGGTGTACCGCCTTTGAGGGTCATGTCCACAAACAACATAGAGGGAAGCTAGACCCTAGAGCCATCAAATGTGTTTTCCTCGGTTACTCATCTACTCAAAAGGGATACAAATTTTACAACTCCTTGGCCAAAAAATTTTACATCTCTGCGGATGTCATTTTCATAGAAAATAGACCTTTTTTGTAGTCCTCTCTTCAGGGGGAGATTTCAATGATGGAAGATAGTACTTGTGAGTCTTTCGAATCACTTAAAACCCTTGACCTTCCGCATGTGCCACCCCGCAGTCACTCAGAACAAAACCCTCCTCATGTTCCGGTTGAACTTGAATCCTCTGAACTAGTCACATCTGAGTCACCCGATCCTGTCACTGAACCCATATCATCTCCTTCTCCAACCAACATCACTCACAATTTTCCAAAGTTTCCTCAAGTGTATTCAAGGAGAAAGATCGTTCCTGAACTGACACAAGTCCAAGAATCCAATCCAAATTCTGAGAAAGAAATCACGGTAAGATCATATCCACCTTTACACACAATCTGTTGAATAGTCCACTGATTCAACTACTATTCTGGATCTTCCCATTGCTGTTAGAAAAGAAACCAGAGAATGCACTAAACGACCACTCTATCCTCTATCTCACTATGTCTCTTTTAAGCGCCTATCGCCATCCCAAAAGGGATTCATTATGAGTTTGAACACCATTGCCATCCCTCACAATGTGTCTAAGGCATTGTCAAAAAGGGAATGGAGGGATGCAATGAGAAAAGAGATGAATGCATTAGAGAAGAATAAAACATGGAAGATCGTTGATAAACCAAAGGAAAAAAATATTGTTGATTGCAAATGGATTTTTATATTGAAGTACAAGGCTGATGGATCCCTTGAAAGATATAAAGCAAGGTTAGTAACCAAAGGATACACTCAAACTTATGGGGTGGATTATCAAGAAACATTTGCTCCAATTGCAAAAATGAACACAGTAAGAATTTTGTTATCATTGGCTGCCCACTTTAATTGGCAACTGCTACAATATGATGTTAAGAACGCATTCCTCTATGGTGACTTAAATGAGGAAATCTACATGAACATTCCACCAGGATTTTAAGGGGACACTGGTAACAAGGTGAGCAAACTAAAAAAAGCCCTTTATGGGTTAAAACAATCTTTTAGAGCATGGTTTGGCAGATTTGCAAAAGTCATGAAGGAATTTGGGTACAAACAAAGCCAAGGTGACCACACGCTTTTCATTAAGCATTCAACTGTAGGGGGAGTGACTGCTCTTTTAGTTTATGTGGACGACGTCATAATGACTGGAAATGATGAGAAAGAGAAGCATGAATTAAAGCTGAGACTAATGAAAGAATTTGAAATAAAAGAACTAGGGAAATTGAAGTATTTCCTCGGTATTGAGGTGGCATATTCCAGAAAGGAATCTTCATATCTCAACAAAAGTACGTGCTTGATTTATTGGCAGAAACAGGGAAGATTGGGTGTAAGCCGATTTCTACTCCAATAGATCCAAACTATAAATTGGGAGAAGCTAAACAAGAACCAGTTGTGGATAAAAGAATGTACCAGATGTTGGTTGGCAGACTTATATACCTTGCTCACACTCGACCAGGCATAGCATATTCTGTAAGTTTGATCAGCCAATTCATGCATGATCCAAGAGAACCTCATCTTCAAGCTGCTTACAAGGTACTGCACTACTTGAAAGGCAATCCAGGGAAAGGAATCTTGTTCAAAAGGAATGACACTCTTAATTTGGAAGCCTACACCGATGCTAACTATGCTGGCTCCCTAGTGGATAGAAGATCAACTGCAGGGTATTGTACTTTTCTTGGAGGTAACCTAGTGACATGGAGGAGCAAGAAGCAGAATGTAGTGGGCAAGGTCATCAACAGAATCAGAATTTAGGGCAATTGCTTGAGGATTATGCGAATTACTTTGGCTGAGGATCATTTTGGATGATTTGAGAGTCAAAAGGGAGGGTCCTATGAAGCTTTACTGTGACAATAAGTCAACTATTAATATAGCTCATAATCCTATACAACATGATAGGACAAAGCATATTGAAATTGATAGACATTTCATCAAAGAAAAACTAGATGAAGGGTTAGTATGTATGTCCTATGTTTCATCAGAGAGACAATTAGTCGATGTTCTAACAAAAGGGATGAACAGTCCGAGTTTCCATGATCTTGTATCCAAGCTGGGAATGGAAGACATCTATTCCTCAGCTTGAGGAGGAGTGTCAAAGAATAGCTGAGTTATAATGTTGTTGACATATTTTAGATATTTAGTTTTAGATTTAGTAGATTTACACCTAGATTTGATCTTAATCATAGATTAGATTACTTAGATTTGAGTCTATCGAGTATATTCTGTATTGCCTATATATAGGCTCTTTATTTTGATTATCAAGAAAACAAGCTTTAGAGTTTATGCAAAATATTTTAACAGTAACATATTTGTAAATAAGTTTGTTATTGAAGGGTATAGATTAAGAAGTGTGTAAGAGTTATTTGCTATTAATGGAAAGTGTATACTTTTTGTGGACAAACAAAAAAGGAAAACAAGCATAGATTTGGTGGACAGAAAGAGGAATTATCTGATCTAATATATATGTCGAAATAATAACTATCAAATCTAAATAGTATTAACCAAAATATCTAACTTAAATATATCTCAACATAAAGAAAAGCCCACCATTGATACATTAACCTTGTGCCACGATCAAGCCTACATGAATTCGGTCCTTTCCTCATTTGGCATAAACCTTAATATGGTCTGAGCTTATATCATTGAGCATGTTCTCCTTGGATTCACAGTGCTCCATTCCCCTCGAAATTGAACTCAAAACATCAATAATCCTGGCATCACTTTTCACCACATCTCTCGCTTGGAAAATGAATTGGTTGACTTCATTGCAAAATGTGGAGAGGTTTCAGTTATCTCTCAATTTGACTGTAGCTTCAGAAATTCCAGTTTTGTTCAGATCTTTTTGATGGAGCCCCTGTCTCAGCTCCTTTGCCCCATATTAACTTCAGGCCCCTACTATCTTAGTCCCTCCTTGTGTCTCCTTATGCCTCTTATCTATCAGGAGCTCCTTCTCCTCATGTTGCAGTCTAACTCATCTCTAATTTTGTGTACTATATTTTTTGAAAAGAAATTATTTTGTAATTTTCTTCTATGATGCTATTCTGGTTGTTTGAATGTAGGACTTTGTGCTTTATCACCGTTTTGAATTTTGATTGTTGGTTTCCGTAGCTAAGAGTATAATTGTTCCTTTCAGCTGAACAGGTGCCGTGGAACCTTGTCTGTATACAGGAGCAACATTGATGGGAACAAAGCTGATCTTAAGCAGGCACAATACAAAGACATTGACAAACGTTATTTTGATCAGCTAATTCAGCTGAAGGTGATTTCAAATTAAGATTCTTAGCCTTCTCTTTCTAGAAAAGATAAACAAATGGCAACCTATGTGATTCTCTGTTGTAAATCTGAATTTTTTCTTAACAGACAACTGAAATGGCGAACAAGGATCTAGACAAGTATTACAAAGCACTTGACAAGTAAGTGCATCGGTATTTATTAGTCATCTGCAGATGTGTGCTTTTTGATTCCTAAAATTATTCTGAAATCTTTCCTCTTTGGTGACATAAGAAAATTATGAGTTTAAGTGTGAATGTTGGTATGAGCAGTAGAGGTATACTTCATTGATTGAAGGTTTTCGTATTGTACTTCTGCTTTTGGCTGATAAATATACTGTGGATACACTTGGCGATACAAATCACACTTGTGCACTAATGTTGTTTCAAGTGTTCTAGAGTTTTCATTGTTCAGTCTTTTGTGCAGTCCTTGCTGTGCTTGTACATTGCACTTCTGTTTTATGCCTTGATCTTATACTTCACATACAGTACTTCCTGTAATTGAATAGGACTCAAGATTTCTTGAGATATTTTAGATGTTTAATTTATGGTTCAGATTAGATTTTTATTATCTAGATTGTCATTATTTGGTTATTTCTATTTGATTAAATTGTTATTATTTGAGTCTATCGCATTTGCGTGTCTATTTATAGGCTACTTGTTTTATTTTAATAATATGCAATTCTAAATATTCTACAAAAGGTAATATAGTATCATAATCATGTTTCTCCGGATACACTCAACCTGGAATGTGTCCGGAGGTTTCCTGATTTTGAAATCTGCCTGCAATTTCTCGTTTGTTAAGTTTATTTTTCGTCAAATTGGGTGTATTTGTTTACTATTTTGGTTTAAGATATTTTTTATGTGAGTATAGAGAATCGTATCGGTAATGTAAAAAATAATATTTTGTATTTAATGTTGACATTTTGTGTGATGATATAATATATATTATATAAATTCGAAATCATGTCGGGTAAAAAAATGGTCGGGCAAACAAACCCTTTGTTTTTCGGTTTCAATAAATTTTATGCTCGGCCATTGATTGTTTTCGTGATTCTACTCAGAGCCTTGTTTTCGACTATATTGAGGTCTCGTTTCTGATTCTAACTCCGTTATAAGTGAGTCTTGACTCTGTTGTGAGCGAGTTCCGTTTTCAACTCTAACTTAGTTGATAGTGTTGTTTATGAGTATGAAACACCCCAGCCCGCAAGCGACGCTGGCCGAGCGTGTCGGGATTAAGCTAGCCCCACAGGTCAAAACGAGTCTTTCCAGTGAGCTTTTGTCTTCACTCATGCATACTTTGGAGACTTCCCAATGTCACCCTTCTTGAAATTACTCTAGAGCAAACACGTTTAATTTTAGAGTTCCTTCAAGTGGAATTCCGAAAAAAAATGTGCACATTATTGACATGAGTAGTGTATTTAAGCCACTTAATCTCTATTTAATTTTGGATGAATCTCGGATACCCTAGCACCGTCTCATCTAAACACGAGAATTGACCTAGCACTAGCCCAACTCGAGGTATCACACTGACATAATGAACAAGTTTTGATCTTTCTTAGCAAACTCTAATTGTTTGCTCGTCACCACTTGAGCTTGAGAGGATGTTGAGATATTTTATATATTTAATTTATGGTTTAAATGAAATTTCTATTATTTAGATTAGATCGATATTATTTGGTTATTTATATTAGATTAGGTTATTATTTAGTCCATTGAGTTATCGCCCTATTTATAGGCTAATGATTTTATTATACTACTTGTAAATTTTGCTAACAGTTTGTGGAGGATTTCAAAGACTATTTTTATGGCACACTTATCTTGCATAATACATGCACCGGGTGATAATACTTACACAAACCATTTTATTTCATGTTAGAGCACTGATGCGTTTCCACTCAATGAAAATGGAGGAGATTAATAAGATCATACGAGAACTGTGGCAGCAGACTTACAGGGGACAGGATATAGACTATATCAGTATTCACTCAGATTCTGAAGGTGCTGGTACTCGATCTTACAGTTATAAGGTAATTTAAGCAGCTTCTTATCTGATCATGTGCCTTTCAATTTATCGAAAAATGGCTACTATGTTACTTCTGCAGTTCTGCTCGGACATATTCAATCAAATGCCAGCATTTGTTCCTTGACTCATTCCAAGCTATACTACCTTAGCCTTAAATGTTAATTTTAGCCTATAACTGAGGATATTTCTGTACTTCATGATATTTATAGTGAGAAGTTACTGTGTCACGGTTATTTCCCATGATGAAAGTACTTCATTTCTATTTTCTTCTTGTCAAAACCTTTTCATAGATAGCAGCTGGAATAGTTTACTAGCAAAATTCATAAAATCTAATTCAATCTCATCTATTCTCTTTGTTATGCTTGATTCTGCCTTGACCAATTTATATGTGATGCAGGATAACATTTTACTTCTGCTTTCTAAAGAATGCACTTGTGTAATTAAAAATGAACATTGTTATGAAACACCAAGTATAAAATAAATCTCAACTTTTATGTGCGACCACAATTTTAAATTTTGTGACCTTGCATGACTAGGTTATTAATGCTCTATACCTTTCTATCTTTCACCATGGTGTTTTTCTATTGATTTTTTACTGTCATTTTCATTTTCTTTATTTACTATAATTGGCCTGAAAACATAATAAGTCCCTATAGGATAACATGTGAAGACTTGCTTGTTATATGAGTAAATTGCAAAAAATACCCACACTTATACTCTATTATCACTTTTGTCCATTTATCTCCCTGACAAAATATATCTCACATGTTTACAAAAGTCGTTATTTATGTCCTTTTCTCGCGTGTGAAATTCACACCACGCGCCCTTACGCGCAATCACGCGCAGTCAAATGATAGAAATAGCGATTTTTGAAAACATGTATTATATATTTTTTGCCAGAGATAAATACAGGATAAAAGTGATAATGAGGTATACGTGTGGGATATTTTTGCAATTTTCCCCTTGTTATATACTACTCCGTTCGTCCACAAAATATGCATGTTTCCCTTATATGTTTGTCCAAAATGACTCTTACCCTATAGGATTATATGTGAAAGGCTTGCTTGTTATATGCTACTCCATTCGTCCACAAAATTTATGCATGTTTTCCTTATTTGCTTGTCCAAAATAACTCTTACGTTTCTTAATTTATACTGTCAACATTATATTTATATACAAATATGCCACAACTATTTGCACACTCAATTTATCAATTTTTGTTTTTCATCTCATTAATTACTTTTGAAAGTACTTTTATTTTCTTATCACAATCAACCAATATAATACTATATTCATTAAAAACTCGTGTTCAGCTCAAAAGATCATAAATTTTATAGACGGAGGGAGAGCTAGACTTGCTTTTTATATACTTGCCATGCCTGGCATCACATTTCAAGGAGTTTGCATTGGTCGCATATTTTTTTCATCTACTTAAATATATGGTTCTACTCAAGTCATTCGATGCCTTTTTTCAGTTATCAAGCTTGTTAAGGGTTTGTTCACTTTGTGATTATGGATGAATGTATTTTTTATGTAAAGTATGGAGAATTGTGTCAATAATATAAAAGATAATATTTTGTGTTGAATTGTTAACTTTTCGTGGGTGAATAGAATATATATTATATATATTTTGCAATATGCGTTTATATTATACTTTTTGTAATATTAATAAAAAATTGTGCCACCTAAAAAGTATTGGATGAACAAACCCTAAAGTTTTGAAACGCATACATTTTTCGAGTTTAAGGTTTTTTTTTTAAAAATCAATTTTTTAATTTGTGTGGATTCATGTGCCAACTCACTGTTCAATTTCAGGTCTTAATGCAAACTGGAGATGCTGAACTAGAAATGAGAGGAAGATGCAGTGCTGGTCAAAAGGTAAATGACTTTCAAAACCTTTTCATCAAATTAGTTATATATTTATGATTAAGAACAGTCACTGTATATTGTCCCATTTTCCCATTTTTTGTCTCCTCAATCCTTAAGTGTGGGTTTATTTGTTCCCTGGATTATTTTGGATTTGAAATTTTATTATTTTACTTAGGGTAAATTGATTTTTTTAGTCCTGTAATTGAACTTTTTCATCACTTTAGTCTCATAATTAGAGTTTGTCGCAAACTAGTCCCGTAAATAAAAACATTTAGCAATTTTAGTCATCCGGCACCAGAAATGTCTGCGTGGCACCCGCGTGGCTCGCTAGAGGACACGTGTCCGCCAGGTTGGCGACACCAGGTGGACCCGTTGATTTTTATTCTTTTTTTAAATTTTTTTCTAAATTTTTATTTTTCAATATTTTTTTTTTAAAATTTCTAATTTTTACAAAAATGAAAAAATAAATAAATAAAAATTCACGTGTCCTTCAAAGTGTCGCTCTGGCGGACATGTGTTCTCCGGCGCGCCACGCGAGTTTCAGTATTCGTCTCCGGCGTCAAAGGACTAAGTGTGAAAATTTCAACTTACGAGACTAATTTGCGAAAAGCTTCAGTTATGAGACTAAAATGATAAAAAGGTCAACTTACGGACTAAAAAATAAGTTTACCCTTTTATTTATTTATTTAGACTGGATAATAGGTCTTCAATGTTGATATAAGAGTAAAAAATTACACAAGTGAAGATGGAGATGAAAACATAAGTGAACATACCCTAACCAACTAAAATATAAATTTCTATCTGGATTAAATAGATGAGGGTTGATATGTTACTCTTTTGGTTGTCTGGGAATTTAATAGTTACATGTATTTTTATTGAGGGACCAAAAATGGACGAATGCCATACTGCAGGAGCTTTACTGGGAGTATATACAAATAATGAAAAGTACATAGAAGAAATTGCTCCTCTTTGCAATGGAACAGGCTAAATTGGGTCATATTTGTTTCTTGGAAATTTGATGGTTACATTGACTATAATATTCTCTGGGTTGTTGCTCTCACTCTGAGTTGTGTTTTGTGTTTTTCTCTAAATTCAGGTACTTGCATCACTCATAATAAGGTTGGCTTTAGCTGAAACTTTTTGCCTCAATTGTGGAATACTAGCACTTGATGAACCTACAACAAATTTGGATGTCCCTAATTCTGAAAGCCTGGCAGCAGCGCTGCATAGGTATGCATGCCTTACGTAATGGAAGATAGGAAGTGAGATAGTTAGCTTGAAATGACATACATAGTTGGCTTGACGCCTGCAGAATAATGGAAGATAGGAAAGGGCAAGAGAATTTTCAGCTTATTGTCATCACTCACGATGAACGATTTGCTCAACTCATTGGGCAGCGACAACATGCCGAGAAGTACTACCGCATCACTAAAGATGATTAGTAATCTCCTCCTATTTCTTTTCCTTTTCTGCCTTCTTTTTTTATTTCTTAATTATATCTATCTTTCCGATATTGACTCTCAAGTGTGTTTCTTCCCTCCTTTTCAGCCAGCACAGCATTATTGAAGCTCAACAGATATTTGATTGACATCACTCAGGTAGTCATCAATATATATATGTATGTACGTCTTGTCTGCCAAATTATGTATGGATAGTAGTCCCCAGTGTTAAGATTATGGTTTAAGCAAGTATTATGATCCATATGTATTTCTTAACTTTACATTGGGGTGGGAATGATTTTTGGTTCATGATTATGTTGGTGGTTCTTATAACTTATTTGGATGCTTAGATTGTGTGTGTGTTTGCTATTTCACCTTATAAATTCTGGAGTCCTTCCTAGGCTATATTCTTTATGTATGAGAGTAGGAGTTTTTTCCTTTAGGTCTTGTCTGTCATATCTGTCATACATGTATCATTTGCCTTATGGAGACTAGTTTGCATGTCAATTTAGTCAGAATGCACTCGTAAAGTAGCCGTAGCAGACATCATTAAAAAAAAAGAATAAAATAATATGGTGCACATTTTATAACTATTCTTATTACTGTGAGTCAGAAAGTAGAGCAGAGAGTGTGGTTTCGAGGGTATATGTATGTAACAAATGCAGAAGAAGAGAAGTGATGGATAATGTATGTGGGGTGGGTCAAGAGGATTTGATTAACCAAAACAAAACTATAAGAAAGCAATTTTATTTTATTAAAGTGTTTTTCTTTTAAAAAAGAAGTTAAATGTAATAAATTTAAATTATTTTTAAATTGTCAATTATCATGGCATGGTATGGCATGTTAAATAAAGTAAATATATTTTACCTTGAGTCCTTATAATTTAATTTGAAGTCTTGTCAACACTATGGAGGTGTTCTTTCGTTTTACAATAAATAAAAAAAAAAATTAAATATTTTATTTGGATTAATACTATAAAGGATACAATATATATTTACATAAAATATATAATATATATTCTTTTCATTTAAAGAAATTAGCAATTAAGATAATTTACTAGTATTAAAGATGTAGATTATATTTTGATTTTGTTACTCTCAAATAATTTGGGCATAATTAAATAGCCCAACTTGAGGAGGTGATAGACCGACCCAAGTGGCCTGATCTGGTACAAGAATTGCGCACGGATGAAGATGTCGGATCCGAATAAGGGAGCATGAGAGAAGTTCGAAAATAATTTCTAAAATAATAAAGAAGTGGAAAGTTGAGAGGTTGAGAAAAATATAAATACGGACAAAGAGAAAGAGGGATGTCCAACACCTCACAAAAAGATTCCACAATTTTCTTCCTATTTTGTTCTTTATTTTTTCTCTTTTTTGTTCTTTATTTTTTTCTCTATATTTTTATTGTATTGTATTCTATTTTCTATATTTTAGGCAAAATTTTCCGTAACTTCCCCGTGGTTTCGAAACTCAGCGTAAATACCCCCTCTACTTTAAAAATTGCATGACGCTCCCTTATACTTTAAAAAATATTGCATGAAATTACTTTGTGGTGTCAAAATTCAGTATAAATTCTCATTTTATTTTAAAAAATTGCATGACGCTCACTTATACTTTCAAAAATATTGCATAAAACCTCTCTGTCATGCAAAACATATAGATAGGAAATCATCTTTTTATTACACGAGAAAAGTTTCATGGTTGTGGGGTTTGATGCAACGTTTTTTGAAATATAAGGGGATACCATGCAATTTTTAAAGTACAGAGATTTTACGCTGAATTTTGAAACCATGGGGGAATTATACCTATATTTTATCTATTCTTTCTATATTCATGCCGTTACTTTTTCAAAGTAATTAAAGTATATTTTCGGTCCTATTTTTACATTGTTTTTCACCCTTAGCATTAATTTGCTCAAATTCATCAAAGCCAATCAGTTCCAGATTCATCAGTCACTACGAGTTAGGAGGATCCCGATTGGCCTAAATCCATTAGGCCATCCACATTGATGGAGAAACCCACGTAGGATAAAATAAAATAAAATAAAAATAAAAAAATTAATTTTTTTTATTGCCAGCGTGTAGACCTGGTTGCTTCTGTAGCACCTCCACGAAACCTTGACATAGGTGTATTCTATGACAAAAAATATATTTCTCTTTAGTTATTTTTTATATATTATATTTTTATTATATATATATTTATTAGTAATTTTTATATTTTTATATTTTATAAAATTTTATTCTTTACAAAATGATATCAATATTGATATATTTTTGTGTAATAAAATTTTAATTAAATATAATTAATTAATAATAATAACAATTTAATTTTCTAATTATCTTATAATTTATTCATTAAATTACACAAATAATTAATATATATATATAATTACTTAATATATAATTGAATTTTCACATCACATTAATTTTCTTAAATTGATTATTGTACAAGTTTCTTACTCAATTCTTATATTTATCATTGCAGTATCAAATCAATAAAATTTATTTTATTTTTTTAAAGAGACGTAAATACAAAAAATTGTATCATAAAATTAAATTTTCACATCACATTAATAATAAATATTTTTTATTTATTATAAATTAAATTATTGAATAAATAAATACTAATAAATATGTATATTAGATAAAAATTATTATTATTTAAAGTATTTTAAAAATAGATAATTTATAATATGGAGGAAAGAGAAATTAAAATTTGTGTAAATAAGTTTCTTTGATGAAAGTATAAAATGAAATGAGTTTCTCCGATGACGTGGTAGAGAGAGAATATGACGTGGAAGAGAAGAGAGAAGAAAGAAACCCATGTTGGGTTTCATTTATGCGGATGGCCTTAGGCAGTCATCAACGAATTTTCAAGATAACAAATTTAATACTTCGTTTTATATTTTTAATTTTAAATTTATCGTAACATATAAATTTAAAATCAACATTAGTTTTATTTTAAATTAATTGTATATATATATTTTTAACTGTATGTAATTTATCTAATATAAATTGTATATACATTACAAAAAAGTAAGACTTTTGTATCATCTTTTTTTTTTATCCCTAAATCATCTTTTTTTGTTACGAAATTCATTAAATTTCATCTTCTAAAGTTCACGTAATGTCACCCATTCCTAATTTTTGTTATAAATGTGTTATTTTTTTGTAGTAATATTTTAATATATTTAATTCATTTTTTTTAAAGGTTGTAAAAATCAAAACAAAGGAATAGGCGAGACAAAAGATAATGTGCATGAAGTTACATCTACACATCCAATATCACAAGTAATGATTCTATAATTATTGAATTTGAAAAATAATTGACCGTAGGACAGACTATAAGTGATCCTAAAAATGTATATTTAATATATTGTGAATATTAACATTGTAAGGATTTTAGTGTTCAAAAGGGAAAACAAATTTTTTTTGTCATGATAATAGTAGAGAACTATACATAAAAGAATTTATTTGTCTTTGTAGTGAAAAAAAAAAAAAAAAAAAAAAAAAAAGATATTGGTAAAAATAATCAATCTAAGTATCGAAAATTTGATATCCAAACCAGATGTACTACGTGTCTTAGAATTGGTTGTAAAAGAGAGAGAGAATGGAGGATGACTATTTTTACCATTGAACATAATCACCAATTAGATTTACCTGATTAAATTATACGTTGAAAACAACTCCTAGTATTTCTAAGCATGGATCAACTGAAATGGATACACTTAGCACCATGCTAAGACTTAAAAGTTAAATATTTTAATTGTATAATTAATTTTTATTATTAATATAATTATGATAATTAATTGTAAGGCATTTCAACATGTGTTGAATTATTGTTATTTTTATTCTTTTTTTTTTTAAGTATATGATCCTTAAAGTTAATTCATTGTTTTAAACAAAAATTAAATGAAGATAAAAAATTTTATTAGGATTTTCAAGTCAATATCAATGGTAGAATATATTACTAATATTATTTTTTTGATGACGTGAGAACTCACAGCCGCTACCCGAAAATACGCACTGGGTGAACCCCTGGTCGAACCTAATACCCTGAAAACTAGGCCCGACTAGGGAAGTCACACTAGGCGAACCATTTGTGGCAGATGACCTGAGGCGTCGGGGGTTTGAATCCATGACCTCACGGTCACAAGTCCAACCCCACACCACCAAGTTATCCCTTAAGAGACTATTATTATTATTAGAGATTGTGGCCACGACAAAATTGAAAAAACTACCTGATCATCTTAAACATCTATATCTTCGCAAAGTTGAATCATTCATGTTATTATCCTTGGTGCACTTCAAAAGGATTATGATAAACAACATATCACAATCTTGAGAAAGTATAAGGAGGCCATTGCATGGAAGATTAGGGACATTGTAACATGTCCGGTGCTAGGTCAACTTCCACGTATGGATGAGTCGGTGCTAGGCCATCCAAGATTGAATAGAGACTAAGTAGATTGAATAGACTACTCATATAAACTATGTGTATATTGCTTTTCGGGAGTCTTACTAAAAGAACTCTAGAGTTAATTTGCTTACTCTATGGTAATTTAAAGATGTGTGACCTCCTAGGAAGACTCTCGGGGTGCACATCAGGACAAAATCGCGCTGGAAAGACTCATGTTGGCCTGTGAAGCTAGTCAAATCCCGACACGTTCGGTCTGCATGGCTTGCGGGTTAGGGTGTTACAATTGGTATGATGTGATTCCATTGGAGTTGGATTAGTTCTAGGCCAACTCTCGTATATGGATGAGCCGGTGCTAGGTCATCCGATATTGAATAGAGATTAAGTAGATTGAATAGACTACTCATGTAAATAATGTGCATTTTTTTTTTCAGAAGTCCTACTGAAAGAATTCAAGAATTACGCGTGCTAGCTCTACGGTAATTTCGGGATGGGTGATCTCATGGGAAGTCTCTCAATGTGCACATGAGTGAGGATAAAATCGCGTTAGAATAACTCGTGTTGACCTCATCTCTGGGGCCAGTCTAATCCCGACACGTCCGGTTTGCATGACTTGCGGGCCTGGATGTTATAGTCATTAAGGGTATTAGTCTTGTGATATGCAAATATAATACTCACTTCGTCCAACTTACCATGTCCACCTTTCAAATTCTGTTTATTCCACTTATTTTGTCATTTTCTTTTTTAGAAAAGAATTATATATTTTCATCTCATTTTAATTTTTAAAATCTATAAATTTTTAATTTTAATTAGACTAATTATTTATCTTAATCTTAATCTATAATTAATTTTGTTATACGATAATTATTTTCACTAATATATTCTTATTATTTATTAATTATACCCCTTTTAAATTCATGTGTCTACAGTAAAGTGGACGACACCATAGCCGGGACAGAGGAAGTATCTACTAGGAAGACAATGTCAAATCTTGATGTCAACCACAAAAAAGATTGAATAAAGACATTAAATAAGTTGGCAAGAAAGATGTGCTCAAGTTATTAATGTTGGTACCCAAGAAATGAGGCTTATGAAGAAGGCTAAAGAGAATGGCAAATTTTTTCTTATGACTTGACCAACCATTGGTTAAAAAGTTTGCATAGAGTATCGGAATTTAATGTTGTGACCTGCAAAGATCACTTTCCACTACCTTCCATTTATCAGTGCTTGGAGAAAAACAGTTGGACATGAACTTTTCTATTTTTTCTGAACGGAGTTTTTTTGGCTACCATACAAAATTAATAAATCCTAAAGACATAAAACTAATTTCGCTTGCCTATGTCATACTTTCACCAACAAAAGAATGTGACTTGGCCTTTGCAATGTCCATACAACCTCCGTCGATGCATATACCATATCGTTAGATATATTCTCGACTCCTATATTGAAATCTTTATGGATAATTTTTAGGTGTTTGGCAAGATATTCTCCATGTGTCTCTCAAATTTGGGAAAAATATTTACTTCGCTACATAGAGTTGCATATGATGCTTAATTAGAAATAATTAAAAAGTAGCTTCTATCCCGCTATACATATAAATATTCATTTATATTTATTAACCACCAATCTTCTCTATTGCAAGCCTCCCTGTTTCACCTCATTGAATCCTGCAATACTCACTTCATTATACTTCGTTTGCTGCTTTCTAAATTGTTCGTTTATATAACATAAAATTAAATAATCAATATTAATTTTACTTTCATCTTCGCTAGACTGAAGTGAAATTTCTATAGGAATATTATTGAACTTAATTTTTATTTGTTTGACCTAGATACTTACCAGTAAAAAAATGTATAAATCTATTATTTGAAGTAAAGTTTTTGGATTACAAGACTAACATAACTATTTGATATCTAATACAATCAAGCACACTTTATTATATTTTTATTTTTTCACAACTGAAACTTCTCACATAAAATTTTTGGTACCGTTTATGATAAATTTAAATTATGGTTTATATTTCTATAGAAATAGTTTGAGTTCTGCAAGCTTGTTATTATCTTAGCTTTAATTTATATTTATATATTACTTACTAACTTTCTTAGATGCATGTGGTTAATATACACAAGAGGTTCGTGAAACAAGTTAGCTCAAAAGAACCAAGTTCTGCACTATCATCTCGAACTAAAATATATTTGATGCAAAATCAAGCAAAGGAAAAAATATGACTACTCAAATAGAAATCTTGACTTATGCCAACATTATTGCATCCATATCGAGTGAATTTATTGGAAACCCACCTATGTTCGTTGGTAATGAGAACCAACTTATTAGAATTATTCTCTCCATCCAAACATGAATGGATAATATGTAGCAACACATTCAAAAAGTAAAGTAGACTTAAGTACTTAAACTCAACTAATCCAAGAGAGAGTTACTTTCATTTAAGAATGCCTTGGAAACAATATCTTACCACCCACTTGCTACTGACCCTCAACTAAGGTGCAATTGGAATCATAATAAACACATGGAGAACGAGACTCCAACTCTTTATAAATTTTCATTATGAGGCCCTACTAGAACCTATCCTTATCAATGATGTTATTCCAAGAGTAGATGAATTATATGAACTCAAATTTGCATTAGTCTCACTTATAGGGGACTACAGACGAAAGCCCATACAACCATTTATGAAACTTTTCATAGATATGGTCAACTTTTTAAAGTGAATAAATTGTTTAAAGACACTACTATGAATCACCTTCCTTTTTTTGTTATATGGGAGGAGAAAAGTGGATGAACTCCACCCTCTCACCCTATAATATTTTAGGATCTTACTTAGAAGTTCTTAGCAACTTTTATCATGCAATAATAGTTCAACAAAGGTCAACTTCCAAATTAACCCTTCCCTTAAGTCTACAATAGATACAAATAACTTCTTAAATGATTTTCTTGGAGGTGTACATCTAGCAATCTTGACTCAATTACATTGTAGAGGAAGGACTATACTATTCGTAGTCAGTGTTCTGATGCCAGTTGCATTCAAGAATATGCACTTCGTTCAACATGATCTCCAAAGGGCAGTAGAAATTTTGAAGGAAGAATACATTGGTATCCAAGGTGATGAAGTGTCCAATTTAAGTGTTTTAAGTGATTTAGAAATGACCACAACAAAGCACGAGATCACTAAGTTAGAGGCTGAGAAGAGGTCCGAGAACATGCACGATACATAGGCAAGTGATAGGTCACATATATACATACTCCCTTCATCCCGTCCAACTACGCCACACTTCTTTTTTTTAGTTGTTTCATTCAATTACGTCATTTTTCAAAAAAAAAAAAAAAGCAAAAAATTAACAAATTTTAATCACAATTAAATCTTAACTAATTCATATTAATCTATATAGTTTTTTTTACCTACAATTATTTCAAAATTTTATTTTTAATTACATTTAATTAGAACTGATAACAATAAATATGATCCAAAAATTCATAAAATTTGACTCGAGCATGATATAAAAAATCGGACTCAAGTTGAAAGTAGCTGAGATTTTTAAAAAATAAATATAATTTTAATTTTAATATTTTTTAAAAAATATTTTATAATTAATACGCCATCTATCATTCAAATTTATTTTCACTTTTTTCTATTGTCATTTAAATTTATTATTGTTTCATTTTTTAGTAAAAACTTATCACTTTTTCCATTTTTCTTTACCCTAAAAAGTAGTAAAATTTTCTATCTTTATCTATTTTTTAAAAGCTCGTGCCCCCGTCAAATGAGTAGACAATTGGATGATGGAGGGAGTAAATTTTAACGATGTATTTGCTTTGAAATTTAGATTTTGATTTGCATGAATAATACAATAAAATGATTTGAATAGTTTTTTATTTAATATAAATGTTTATTAATATAATATTTTGAATGTAAAATTAGTTTTTAACATAATATAAAAATGATAAATAGGAGTTTAAGTTGAATATTTTTAAAAGAAAAAATTGGCAAATAGACTCTAGCAAGGTATGTTTGGTTAGGCTTTTAATTTTGAATAATAAAAAATTTTAATTTAAATAAGTTGTTTGATATAATATGTGTTTATTTAATTTAAATACACATATTTTCTCAAAAATATTATTATATCACACACATTCATTATTTTTATATTTCTTGCAGAATTCCTTGTACCTCAAGTTAAAAAACACACATTCAAATTATCTCACAAAGCAAATACACCCACATATTATCCCAAAAAATTAATATATTACACACATTCATTATTTTTATATTTCCTACACAATTTTCTATATCTTACATAAAAAGGTTCCTTCAAACTATTTCACATAACAAACATATCAAATATAAATATGTATTTGGATGATGTCTTGAATGTAAAACTAATTTTTAATATAGTATAAAAATAAAAATGTTATCGGTGAAATTTGTCGATGATGGCTCAACGAATTTAGGCCAGTCAAAATCAACGAGAATTGGGTTCTCCGGCCTACTCAAGAACGTATTCGAGCTTGGTCTCGCAACGAAAGTTAAAGATTGTAATTTTATGGGGAAATTAAACTATTGAAATTGAAAGAATCGAAAAAAAGCAATAGAAACAAAAAGGAATCGGATTATGAAATGGATAATTAGAAAAATAATACGAATTTAGGAGAAAAAATAAGAAAAAGCAACAAGAGAGCAAAATAGATAAAAACTAGATTGTGTGTATTATTATTATTATTATTATTAGGCAAAATTGCCCATAACTTCCTTGTGGTTTCGAAACTCAGCGTAAATTCCCCCTCTACTTTAAAAAATGTATGATGCCCCCTTATACTTTAAAAAATGTTGCATGAAACTACTTTGTGGTTTCGAAACTCAGCATAAATTCTCATTTTACTTTAAAAAATTGCATGACGCTCACTTATACTTTCAAAAATATTGCATAAAACCCCCTGTCATGCAAAACATATAGATAGGAAATCATCTTCTTATCACACGAGGAAAGTTTCATGGTGGTGGGGTTTCATGCAACGTTTTCTGAAGTATAAGGGGGTACCATGCAATTTTTAAAGTACAGGGAGATTTTACGCTGAATTTTTAAACCACATGAGATTTTAAGCAATTTTACCTTATTATTTTTATGGATCTCCCTTCTCATATCTTGGCTCCCCTTTACGCATTTGATGAGTCATGTCTATAATATTCTCACTTTCCCCATTTTTGTTCAACCATTTTCTCCACCTTCTTATTTTTTGTTTAAAAAAGTTCTTTGACTCACTCTCTCATTCTATCCACCATCCAAATTAAGCTTGTCCTTATCCGTACATAAATTTGGGCTGAATTTGGGCTGTTTGGGCCGGATCGACATTGGGTTGCTTTGTCACCTCTTTGGGCTGCGCTGTTAATAATCTTTTGGAGGCCAAAATAATTTAAAAAATGCCCCTCACAAAAAGATTTGGGCAAAAAGTTAGTCGAACTTTGAAGCCCAATATTTATGTAAGAGGTTTCGGCGGTACTTCGGCTCTAGCTTCATATGGCCTCATCCGGCAGTGGCAGAGGGCTGCTCCGGGTTATCTCAGGGTCAAATTCGTTAGGGAATGCGGCGGTTGGGATTAAAACTTCTCGATTTTCTTAGTAAAAATCCAACCGCCTCGGCCTTGAAGTCATTTTTGTACGGTAGGGCTCGTTCCTAGTCTTGATCGTTGGCTATGATGTCGAGACTGGCCTCTAAAATTCTATCATCTTCAAGAGTCCTAATCATAGGTTCGTTCTTCTTATCTGGAGCTTTTGGATCCTCCAGAGAAGGTTGTTCAGTCATTTTGACCTCCACTCTTGTCAGATTCGGCACAGTGTCACCAACCACTCTTGTTTGACATATTTTTATCCTGATCCGTCTATGTATAACATGCTCGGAGCTCACTTCCTTATTGTCCCATCTTCTTTTGACCGGAACTAGTTGTCCAGTGCTGATGTTGCTCCCTCCGTCTTTGCGCTCTCATATTCTTCTTCCTCCGGTCCCATGTCTGATGCTCATCCCTTGAGGGATGCTCGTAACGCCGTGTTGGATGAAAGGTTATTACCACTCAGTCCACCGAGACCACCCTCCATATCTTTCTCTTTTTTGGAAAATGGATTTCTGTAAATGTATCGTTATGGTTCCTTCGGTTTTCGTTGGCCCTTGTTGTCTGCCCGGATCTGGGGTTATTCTGTCCGAATTTGAAAGAGTTTACCTTCTCGGAGCCGGCGGGTCTATCCAAGTTCTTTCCGACACTGATGATGCTTCCAAAGGTAGCGGGGGTGGTAGATCTGCATCCCTTATCGCCCTCGAGGTGGCGTCATCATCAGGGCTGCTTTTCGGATAATTTTCAGAGCTGGATGCGCTTCCGAAGGTGGCAGAGCTATTCTCCGGGTAATGTCTGGGCTGGAAGTTCTTCCGAAAGTGGTAAGGCTGTCCTCCGGGTAATGTTCGGAGCTGGAAGTGCTTCCAAAGGTGGTGGGGTTGTCCTCCGGGCAGCGTTTGGAGTTGGAAGTGTTGCCGGAGGTGGAGGGGCTGTCCTCCGGGCAGTATCTGGAGCTTGAAGTGCTCCCATAGGTGGTAGGGCTGTCATCTGGGCAGTGTCTAGAGCTGGAAGTGCCACCGGATGCACCTCCCAGGTTGTCTGTGGCGCCATCGAGCCTGAAAGTTCCTGAATTGTATCGAAACTCCCTGATTTGGAGATCCGTAGTTTTGAAGTTTCCGGAACGCTTAAGAAAATTCATCCTATGGTATGCTCATTGCCCCCCGTGCGGAGGCAGCGACATTGGAGTCAGTATGTTTGATCCCCACACCATTGCGATGGACGAAGGGGCTAATCCCCAGGGTTCCAAAGGAGGCGGGGCTGCCCCCCAGGGGTACACTCGGAGGTGTTGTGGTTTCCCTCCAAGTGATTTCGGAGGTCGGAGGAATGACTGGAGGTGTCGGGGCCATGTTCGGTCATGCCCCCCAAATGTTGACGGCTGCTCCTTGATTATTGCTATCCAAAATCGATGTATGGGTACTTGCTCCACCAAATAAGGGGTTAGTGTACCATTGAGAAGTTGGTGGCATACCTCTGATACTTCCAGGAAGGCTCTGGAATGGCGGCTGCCCTGTAATAGCCTACCCAGAGAACGTCACTGCTTCAGCCACGAGCTAATCTGAGGCACCCTTGTTGCGGGTCCCTCAAGTCGATACAGTCAGGTTTCTGTAACGGAATGTTGTTGAATGGGATCCAATGCTGCCCCCCCAGTCCCCCCCTTGACAGATGATCGTTTCCGGCAGATCGGTGTTGGTCTTGGGAGTTTCCTCTTTGTGGATCTCTTCTTTCCTCACCGAGTTCATTATGGATCATCAGCTTAATTGTGTCTACAATATAATGGGATAACTCAAGCGTAAACTGCTCATTCCACGCTAGGTCTGCCGACTACTCATCCTGCGCAACTTCTCGAGTATTCTTTTGCGCCGAAATCTTGTCGTCGGCTTTCTCATCCTTCAACATCATTAGCAGCGAATCGAGCTTTCGTTGCGGAGTTGCATAAACGTAGCGAGACTCTTCGGTATTCCACTGGGTGTGTCAATCTGTTATCTCTGAAATTCATCAATGATGACCCAATGGATTTAGGCCAGTCGAAATCGACGAGAAATTGGGTTCCCCGGCCTACCAAGAAAATATCCGGGCTTGGTCTCGCAACGAAAGTTAAAGATTGTAATTGTACGGGGAAATTAAACTACTAAATTGAAAGAATCGAAAGAAAGCAGTACAAACAAAAGGGAATCAAATTATGAAATAGATAATTGGAAAAATAATACTCCCTCCGTCTCATATCATATATCCATTTGTTTTTTGCACGGAGTTTTAGAAATATTAGTATTATATTGGAATGTAATAGAAATAAAGGTAGAAGACTAAATTACCCTTATTAGTATTGTATGATATAAATGTAATGGTATTTGTGTAATATATTGTAAATTGGAAAGATATTTGTAATGTAAAGTAGATAGTACAGTTATGAAAAAATGAAATAGATACTTTGTTATGAAACGGACCAAAATGAAAAAATGGATAGATTGTTAAGAGACGGGGGAAGTATGGATTTAGGAACAAAAATAAGAAAAATCAAACAAGAAAGCAAAATAGATAAAAGATGGATCGTGTGTATTTTTTTTTTTTGGATGGATCCTCCTTCTCATACCTTGGCTCCCGTTTAAATAGCATTTAATTAGTTATCTCCATAATATTTTCACTTTCCCTATTTTTGTTTCACCATTTTTTTCCGCTTTCCTATTTTTTGTTTAGGAAAGTTCTTTGACTCATCCCCTATTATATCAATTATTCAAATTAAGTTTGTCCTTATCCGTATAGAATTTGGGCTAAGTTAGAGTTGTTTGGGCTGGATTGACATTGGGTTGCTCACCTCATTAGGTTGCGCTGTTAATAATCTTTTGAAGGCCAAAATAATTTGAGAGTAACAAAAAAATAAGAGTTTGATTTTATATCATTTAAAAAAAAAAAATTAGTGGATAAAATCGAACAGTATATTTCGTTGCAGGTTTTAAATTTTGGGTTTGGATTTTAAATGGTAAGATTTTTTAATATAAATAAACTTTTATGTTATATAAATAGTTATTAATGTAATATTAATATGAAATTGATTTTTAAAATAATAGTATAAAAAAAAATAATAAGAGTTTGATTTGATATTTTTTTGAAGAAAAAATTTAGTGAATAAACTTAACATTGTTGGGGTTCAAATTTTGGGTTTGAGTATTGATAGTAAAATTTTTTTATTTCAATAATTCTTAGATGATATATAAGTAGGTATTAATATGATATTTTGCTATAAAATTGATTTTTAATATAATATAAAAATAAAAATAAAAGTTTGATTTTATTTTTTGAATATTATTATTTTTAATTTTAATAATTGATTGATATTATGTAAATATGTATTGATGTGATATTTTTAAAGTGATTATTTTTTTAATATAATATAAAAATTATAAAATAAGAATTTCTTTGATATATTTAAGAAAAAAAAATTAGTGAATAGTAAAATTTTTTTGGATAAGTCCAACCTTTAAATTTATATTTTAAGTAATTATAAATAATTTAATTTAATTTTTTTTAAAAAAAATAGAACTATTAAAAATAATTACAAAAATTATTTATTCAAATACAATAATAATTTATGCCAAAATTATTTAATATCTATTTCCTTAATTTGTAATACGTTTTATATAATAATTAATATTCAAATATCAACATGCAAAAAGTAAATTGATACTTAGTTATAGTACGGAGAGAGAATTTCACTTTATTACAACTATCATATCAACTAAACTAAACTAAACTAAATACAACTAATAAGAATATATATTATATAGAAATAAGAATATTTATTTGGGATTTGGTATTTGAATCTGAATAATTGTACGATATGATATAAATAGTGTTGATGTGATATTTTGATGTAAAATTAATTTTTAATATAATATAAAAATAAAAAATAGATATTTAATTTGATATTTTTGAGGAAAAAAAAAATGAGATAAAACAGGAAATTTAAAATCGAATCCCCCTAAACCTTATATAATGTGTTCTATATCGTGTGCTATGCCACTTGAATTGACCAAAGGATTGATAACGCTTTGACATGAAACAAGACATTTTGATTTACATCAGCAATTGACTATTCAATCGAACTGATAGTCATGGAAGCGCTTCCATGACTGTTTTGGGGAGATGAGATGATGCTTCCATGACTATCAAAATGGAAGCGCAACAGGAGGAGGAGGAGAAAAAGATATATCCATCAGATTTCAGATTCAGATTCAAATTCAAATTCATATTGATTCGGATACAAAACAAACAATCCCAACACTTTCACCAAATCGCATAATATAATAATAAATGGAGATTAATTAGATAAAATATTTCAAGCCAAAATTTAATCATGGAACACAACTGAAACGTGAATATATAAGATAAAGATAAAAGATAGCCAAAATAAACACCATCAAGAAATGTGATGGATGCTCATTACTGATCGATCAGCTGCTGCCATCATCACCATCATCATCGTCATGTTCATAGTTTGATCAATCAATCCTTGTACTTCATGTCAGACATCTTGAAGCCCGGCATGTCGAACGAGGAAGAAAACTTCTCGACATCCGCCTTCAGCTCTTCAATGTCCTTGTTGTTGACCAGCCCCTTGTTGAAGTCCTTGAGCAATTTCCCATGCTCCTTCTGGATCTTCTGTGTGATTGAGACAGCCCGGTGGAGGAATTCGCCGATCTGCTCAAAGTCCTTCTCGCCCAAACCCCTCGATGTCATTGCAGGAGTGCCTGCAATGCAATAAAATACACGTGTTCCTTCAAACAAGTTCATACTCTCTCTCACCAACAAATACTGGGAATCCAATTTATGCCCTAAGAGCATAAAGTTTGATGCTCCAATTTCCAACTATATGAAATGTAAACCTAATCAAACAAGTGGAGCTCAAAATCTTATAAATCCTTCACTTCCACATTCACACCAAAAACAAGAAAACAAAATGCAGAGCATCATATATATACCTATGCGAACCCCACCAGGGGCCAAAGCACTACTGTCACCGAACACAGCATTCTTGTTGACCGTAATGTTGCACAGATCGCAGAGCTTCTCGACCTTATTTCCTGCAAAAGCCAATACCGACAGTCAAAATCAAGACTAGAAAAACATTAATAATATACGGCCAAATTTAGAGGTATTACCAGTCAACCCAAGAGGACGAAGATCCCACAGAACCAAGTGGTTCTCGGTACCATCTGTGACAATCTTGTACCCTTTGCTCATCAGAAACTTCCCGAGCGCAACCGCATTGGCCCTGACTTGCTTTGCATATGCCTTAAATCCAGGGGACATAGCCTGTTTGAGGGCAACAGCTAGCGCCCCGATTTGGTGATTGTGAGGACCTCCCTGAAGAGAAGGGAAAACAGCAAAATTGATCTTGTCCTCAAAGTCATACACTGCATCCTCCGGCTGCCCCTTCTTCGGAGGCTTCGGGCCCTTGCGGTAGAAGATCATGCCGGATCTTGGACCCCTCAGGCTCTTGTGAGTTGTCGTCGTCACCAGGTCGCAGTACTCAAACGGATCCGCTGCTTCCTAGAGGTCATGAAATATGCAATATTACGATTAAGAAACCCCTCTTTTCTCATCTCCAAATGCACAAGACATCATGTTAAAAGGGATCCAAATTCCAACATGAAACTACATAAATCAACTTCATTCTGATCCTTAAATCATTCATAACCATCTCTCTACCCAAAAAGATTAGATCTCAAATTGAAATGTTCCTCAATTCCAATCGAAGAAGGAATTTAAATTCTGCTATTGACAACCGAATCAGATCTTGCTTTCACTGAAACTCACTGACATGAAATGTACTCCGATTCAACACCCTAAGACCTTAAAAGGAATTCATCAATTAACTTGAAATCTATGATCCCCCTCCCCCATTTCCAGTGATAATACATACATACATACATATATATACACAACTCCAGAAGAAATCCCCCCACAAAATTTCACCAAAGCTAAATCGTCAAGGCTAATGGCCATAACGAAAGCAAAATTATGCACAAACAAGGAATCCGATTACCGACATGAATGGAAAATCGAAAGCACAGAAAAGGAGGCATTTAAAATCATCGCCATTGATGGGATCGAGCACAGATCTGTAATTATGGATGTACCTGAGCAGCTACGAGGCCGCTAATGTGCGCCATATCGCAGAGCAAAAGGGCACCGCATTTGTCGGCAACCTCCCGGAAGCGCTTGTAATCCCAATCCCTAGGATAAGCGCTTCCGCCGCAGATGATCAATTTAGGCCTGAAATCCATGGCCTTCTCCTCCAGCTTGTCGTAATCGATGTAGCCGGTTTTGGAATCGACCTTGTAGGGCAGGCTCTCGAAATAGATTGAGGTGGCGCTGATCTTCTTCCCGCCGGAGGTGTAGTAGCCGTGGGTGAGGTGGCCGCCGGAGGGCAGATCGAGGCCCATGATGCGGTCATGGGGGTTGAGGACGGCGGTGTAGGCGGCGAAATTGGCAGGGGAGCCGCTGTAGGGCTGGACGTTGACGCCCCACTTGGTAGGGTCGAGACGGTAGACCTGGAGGGCGCGTGAGCGCGTGAGGTTCTCGATCTCGTCGATGAACTCGTTGCCGCCGTAGTAGCGGTTGCCGGGCATCCCCTCGGAGTACTTGTTGGTGAGGGCGCTGCCGAGCGCCTCGATGACGGCGAACGAGGTGAAGTTCTCGGAGGCGATGAGCTCGATCCCCCGGCATTGCCGGCGCTTCTCCTTCTCGATGAGGTCGTGGATCTCCGGGTCGACGGTGACGAGAGGGGTGTTGCCCCACTCCGAGACTGGATCCATGGAGGAAGAGAGAGAGAGAGAGAGAGTGAGAGAAAGGGAGGGAGGCGGTTGGTGGTGGTTGTGGCGGTGGGGAGGGAGGCAGTGCAGTCTGCGATTACTCTGCAGGGGGGCATTTAAGGAAGATGATCGGGGTTGCTCAAATGACGAGAATGCCCCTGGGGTTGTTGTGGCCTCACAAATTTCTTTCGCATTTCTTTGTCATTAGATTTAGATCCACTTTAATTTCCACTTAAGATTAAACCACCACACTAATATAACTAACTCTTAAGGTTAAACATCATCATAATTTACAGTTAATAATTTAGTTTTACATTTAAATTTTTTTACTTTTTTAATAAATTAATATCAACCATAAATAAAATAATATTTTTAATAAAATTAAATTTATAGTATATATATTTTATTAAAATATAATATTTAAAATGTTTTAGCATATGCCTTAAATTTCTTTGAATAATATATATTAATTTTATTTTAAATATACAAAAAACAACAACTCACATAAGGGGATGAACGTGTAATTTAGTGGCAAAACCCCCAACCATTTGAATTTTAGGTTGAGAGTGGTACGGACAAAATATACGTATATATATATTTCTATTTTTTATTATCTATTCTTTATATATTAATTTATAGGAAAAATTCAATTTTGGTTTCAATATAATTAAAATTTATCAATTTTGGTTAGAATATAAAAAATTTATTAATTTTAGTCATAATATAAACAATTTCAATAAATTTTGGTCTCATTATAAACAATTTCAATCAATTTTAGTCTCACCGTTAAAAAACTAACGGAAATTGCTGACGTGGACATATCGAATGTGATGTGGCAGTTAACTTGGAAAATACACGACCATGTACAATTATATACACGCCTACGTTGTTACATGACCATATATATTTCATTATATAATTATAAATGGTCATGTTATTATACATGGTCATATTGTTACACGGCCATGTACAATTATACACGGCCATGTTGTTCTATGACCATGTATATTTCAGTGTATAATTATACATGATCATGTTGGTACACGACGATGTATAAGTCTAGATGGCCGTGTACCTTTCTTTTTCAGTCTAAAATTTTATTTTTTTGTTTTCTTTTTAATTTAAAATAGTTGATATAGTTAAAATGAAAAAAAAATCAATAATAATCATAATATAATTAAAATGTATCAATTTTAGTTCAAATATAAATATTTATCGAGTATGTTTTTTCGGAAGATTTTGTCTAAAATTCTACTACTATTTAGCAAAAAAATTTTGTCTTACAAACATCCAATTACTGTATTGAAATAATAAATTAATTTTTAATACTACTATAATATACAAAATTAAAAAATAGTTGTATAATTGGATGTTTGTAAGAGAATTTTTTTTTTTTTTATGAATAATAAAATTTTAGACAAAATCTTTCAAAAAAATATATCTTATAAATTTTTATATTTGAATTAAAATTGATAAATTTTAATTATATTATAATTACTATTGATTTTGTTCATTTTAACTATATCAACTATTTTAAATTCAAAATATTTTTTTTAAAAAAATATAACAAAAAATAAAATTTTAAACTAAAATAGAAATATACATGACCGTGTAACAACATGATCATGTATAATTATTGTAGACAAAAAAATTTTGTTATATTTTTATAAACACAAAATCGTACAAATTACATATGATTTAAATATATGCGGGTCCTATTTTCTATTCGGATCATTTGATTCTCTCTCCGGGTCAATCCATTTTTCCAATTTGAATTTGGGTGGCTTCTTTGATCCGAAGGGATTTTGGTCTTCAGTTTGACTTCGCCGGCTTTTGAAAGACTTTGGTATCCATGTTGGCGATTTTGATCGTTGACTTTGGATTGATACCTCATTTGGATGATCCGACGGAATTTGATCCTTGAGGGAGGGATTTGGTGCTCCATAACGCTTTTGGCGGCGTGTCCCTTTGACTTTTGGATCGAAGAGGGCCTGGTTTGCGCCTTTTATGAAGAACGCGACGAACATCTTGAAGCTTTGGGAGCGACTTTGGAGGCTCTTCCTTGGCTTTGATGGATTCCTCGATGGCTTTGAGAACTTTGATCCTTCATCCGGCTCGGACATACGACGAAGAACGTTAACTCCATCGATTCGTCAACCAATATTGGATCATTTGTCCAAATCGGTGACTTTTCGACGAAGAACGCTTCGAATGACACGAAAAACAATGAAGAACATTGCAGAGAGTTTAGACAGACTTACCCTTGCGCGAGTCTTCAAATGAACTTCGGTGTCTCAATGAATTGGCTAAGGCTCCTATTTATAGGGGAGGGTGGCCTTGGCTTCCTTTTCGGATGGTGCCACGTGAATGAAAAGATTTTATAATATTTTCTTTTCCACCAGATGCTGTTTTCCATTCTTGACGGATTTGATTGTACACCTTCCTTTCTCGCCAAAATATTTATATCATTATCTTTTTTAGAAGATATTAATTTATATACTTCTTTTATTGACAAGATCTTTATATCATTGCCTTGTTTGGAAGATATTAATTTATATGCTTCCTTTATTGACAAGATTAATTTATTTTCCTGCCAAATTTATTATGGCTCTATTTATGCACGTAATATTTATACGATATCTTCCATTTTAAGCAGATTTTTGCATTAATGGTTGATATTTTTTGTACAAAAATTAACATATGTGCATAATTAAATACCATATATTTATATTATTGGAATTTTATTTTCTTTCAAAATACATGATATTTAATTTAATTTAGACATTTAATTTTTTAATGGCTACAAAATGCCCCATTGAGACTTATTTAAGCCGACGCAAAATGTTTAAGGCGTGAACGAGTCTCGAAACATAGAAAAAGAATTTCTTTTTTGCTTTTTTTTTAATGGCTTTTTTTTGCCATTTTTTTTGCAAAGTTGGCATTTTTTTTGCAAATTTTTTATTTTTTTATTATTTTTTTTAAAATGGCGTTTTTGCCATTTTTTTATGCAAAATTGGCACTTTTTTTTGCAATTTTTTTTTTATATATACATATCATATATATATATATATATGTATATATATTCTTTCCTTGTTCTTTATTTTTATTTTTTATCTTTTTTCCTTTTTTTTTTCTTTCCTTTTCTCTTTATTTCTTTATCTTCTTCTTTCCCTTATGTATGTCATCTCAATTTTTAGACACTATATAAACCCCTCACCATGAGAGAACTTTATCATTCTCAACTTCTCACAACTTTGATTTCTCTCATTCTAGGGTAGGCTTCTTTTTCTTGTGTTGTTCTTTTTTTTTTTTTTTCATCTTTTGATCTTTGCTTATGTTTTTTTTTTTTTGCAGGCGAGATGGCTTACTTCAAGGATGTCTCCTCCCCCTCTGGAAACGCCGAGTTGGTAATTTGAGAGTTTGAAAGTCAACCGCTGGACAAGTCGACTCGTCTATTGGTGCATCCACCACTCATAGGACGCGGAGCTGCTCGCCCTCGCTTGGAGGTCCCAAATTTCCCAAATACGTGGTCTCGGAATGTCGCTGGCGGAAAGCATACTTTGCAATCCTCACTCCATCAACACATGCCAAACGATGTTCTTCCACTTCCAACCTTGGGGCGGCGGATCATGGAGGGAGCGTGCGTTTGGAATGGTCTTCCTTCCTTTCATGGCAACTTTTCGTACGTGGCCTGCTATTGGGAATGGGTGGAGGATGTGCTGGATCGATGCGAGATTCAACTAAAGAGAGGATGCATTTACGATGCGGTCTATGCTTCCTTGTTCTTCTACGACTATTCTCCGGAGATCGTGAAGGCCGTTTGCGAGGCGTGGTGTCCCAAAACCAACACCCTTTTGACTGCCGCCGGTGAAGTGTCGATCTCTCTCCGTGACTTGGCGTCCTTGGCGGGCCTCCCCATACTCGGCTCATTTTACGAAGAGGTGGTACCAAGCGCAAATGAGCTATATGGCAGTAAAGAGGATAGGAAGCTGGTTCCCCGTTCGTGCCGGTACCTGTTGCATGCCTATCACCTTCTTGGGAGTCGTGACAAAGGTCGACGTGGCGTCAGCGCAACCGACTGGATTTTTTTTTTGTGCAAAAAGACCGTCAAATACGAGCGTCCTCAAATTCGTCGCGGCAAGGAGTCTACTCGTTCTTCTCGGCCTGACGCGACTTATAATCCTACCGGAGAGATTGGTGCCCACGAGCCATGGTCGAAGGCGCAAGAGTCATCTTTTGCCAAACTCAAAGTTGGACAGGAGCACCTTGAGGAGACTTTTCTCGCAGCGTTCCTTTCTTGTTGGCTTTGCATCTTTGTGCTTCCATTCGACGATGTTGGTTTGATACGTCCTTCAACTTTCAAGATGGCAAGTGTCCTAGCGTCGGGATTTCGAGTAAGCTTGGCCATTCCAATCTTAACCAGTATTTATAGAGGTCTGAACCAGATCGCAGATTCATCATGTCCTGGGAAAGTTCGGTCGACAATTCCTCTCTACTTTTTGACCGGATGGATCGCTAAGTATTTTCAGACCCACTACGGCGTATGGAAGGGAATCCGTGGTCCGGGGATGGTGAAACACTCCGGAGCTGTTAGTGCTCGTGCGTATAGAGCAGATGTTGCATGCCGAAAAATCTTGCGCGGTGACTACTTTCGTTGGGCTTGCACCATGATCACGAAAGACTTCGATGTACGGTTTGTTGATGACGGGAAGCGCAAAGACTACGAGCTTTCATGGAGCCGTATAGTCCCCACCGTTTTTGCCGTTAAATTAGTTTTTTCCAAGAGATTCTCGGAGTTCTTTTGAAAGACGTCCGTTGCTGCGCTTTTGAGGAAGGCTATCAACATTGGCACCAAAGCACTTACTTGAAATCTTCAGCCGAAGTTATTCTTCCACGCATTCCTGCGATTCCGAGGGGATTTTCTTCCAACGTATACAAGAAGTGGTGGACTCAAGTTTGCGGGTCTTTCTTGGATGAGTATATCCCGCCGGTACAAAAGACCACCGATCAGACCAAGCCATCGGATAAAGCTCGAAAAATGCCGCTACTTATCCCGGGTGTTCCTGAGAGGAATAATGGAAATTCAAGTACTCCTAATGTCGGTTCTTCAAAGCGGGCGGTACCTTCTGTCTCTGAACGAAGCAGTAGTGAGCATGATGTTCATTGGAAGCGAGCTCGTCGAGATCCCCATATCATCAACCCATCAAGTCCTCGTTCGAGCCGACACCATTCTTCGAGCGATTTCGCGAGAGAGATAACTTCTATCTTTTTTTTTTTTCTTTTTCTCTTTTTTTTTTGACATGATTTTTTTTATCCCTTTTTTTTTCAGTTGGAGCAAAGAATCCCGAGTATGGATGAAAAGATGGCGAGCCGAGATTCCATTGTTGAGGTGATTGAGGAAAGCAGAGGTGTTTGCAATGAGCAAGTAAAAGATGCTCCAACCAAGCCCATAGTTGTTCATTCCGTTGTGCCCGCGGTTTCAGAATTCTGTGGCTTGGATTTTTTGAAAGGGATCCAACGCGAATATATAGGAAAAGTATGGTCGGATCTTCAGGGTAAGCTTTTGAGGACACCAGCTCGTTTGCTTTCCTCGATTAAGGACGAGGTTGACGTAGTGCTCAAATCAATGAAAAGCTTTCAGTATTCTGACATTTCTCATATTGAGGACCGAGTCAAGGCCCTTTTTGATGACGCTGCATCTTTTGATGAGGCATGTTCTGACTCGATCGACGCCGTATCCTTGGCGGCTCGTAACCAACATATTTCCGAGATTAGAGATCGCTTGTCGCACATTGAGACGAGGCATGTTGAGGAGTGCGAAGCTATCAAGGAGTTAGAGGGGTGTGTGGAGAATATTGACGTGAAGCTTCGCTCTTTACAAGAACAAAAAAAAAGAGAATATTTCCCTTATTAAGCGACGTCAAGGAGTTAATGAGAATATCACCATTCAAATTGCTGAAGTCAATGATGAACTCGCTGCCGTAGAGAATGTCCCCGCGCAAGACGAAAAATACTTAAAAAGCTTAGAAGAGTTGTTGGATATTAGCAAAGAAGAGTTGTATAATCTTAATGTTTAAGATCAATTTGTACTCTTCATTTTGATTGCTAATCAATAAATTTAAATTCTCTCTTCTTTTTTTTTATTTTTTTTCTCGGGCATTTTTTTTACCCAAATCCTTTATTATTATTTTTTTACTTATTTATTTGACTGAACTTGAAGGTATATCTCAAGCTGCCTACGTACCCGGTAAAGGGATCAAGTCATAACGTAGTTCAAAGCAACTTGAATTTGCTTTTATTATTATTTTTCAGTTTATTCTCATGCTAAGGAGTCTTGATTTGATTTGAAGGACTCACGCATAATATCTTTTGAGGAACCTCCCATTGATTGGCCCTATCCGGAGTCCGTCTTGAGATGTCAACTTGTATGCACCATTTGTGTAGACCTGAGTGACGACGTAGGGTCCATCCCACTTGGATAAAAATTTATTTCCCAAACAAAAGTTGATCACAATGGGCCTTCTCACAGCAAGAACCAAGTCCCCGATTTGAAAGGATCGTGATTTGACTTTTTTATTGTAAGCTCGAGACAATCGTGCTTGATAACACTCCAGTCTTTGTTGAGCTTGTAGTCTTTTCTCGTCGAGAGCCTCTAGCTCTTCGAGTCTTAATTTGACATTTTCTTTGGTCGTCAATCCTTCCTGAAGAGCAATCCTTAGTGAAGGAATTTGTCTTTTCAATGGGAGGACAGCTTCGACCCCATATACAAGTGAGTATGGCGTCGCTTGTGTTGGAGTGCGGAATGTAGTACGATAGGCCCACAAAGCTTCACCAATGCGGTCATGCCAATCTCTTTTTGATTTGGAGACAACCTTTTTCAGCAAGTTACAAAGTATTTTATTGAATGTCTCTGCGAGTCCATTTGCCGGTGCATAATACATCGAGGACTTCTTTTGTTGGAAGCCAAACTTTTCACAAAGCTTGTCAATGTGAGTATTGGCGAAAGATCTTCCATTATTAGTGATGATACACCGAGGAACCCCATAACGGTAAATGATGTTGACTCGTATGAAGTCAGCTACCGTCTCCTTTTTTACTTCTTTCAAAGGAACTGCTTCTGCCCATTTGGAGAAGTAGTCAGTTGCGGCCATGATATAGAGATGTCCAGCGGACGACTTTGTGAGTGGTCCTACGACGTCCATGCCCCAAGTATCGAATGGCCACGAAGCAATAGTTGGGTGCAATGGTTCCGGTGGTTGATTGATAAAGTTAGCATGAAATTGACACGGTTGGCATCTCCGTGCAAACTCTATACAGTCTTTAACCATGGTTGGCCAATAATACCCCGTCCTCTTTATTCGGAAGTGTAACTTTGGGCCAGCTTGATGAGCTCCATAGATTCCGGCATGAGTTTCCTCCATAGCTTGTTTGGCTTGATGATTGCCGAGGCATCGAAGGAACATGTTGTCGAACGACCGACGATAGAGTAGGCATAGCGTGCAGCTCTTCTTCGGATATCTGCTCGTCTGCGCGGGTCACTCGGGAGCTTGTCATATTTTAAGAAATCTAGTATTGGTTGCCGCCAATCTTCTTCTTCTTCTTCAATTTCAAACACCTCGATGAGGTGATTTACCTCATTTTCAACACATTCTTCTTCTTCATACTTGCAGGAATCCACCCAAACTTTGCGTATCAGAATGTACACCTGTTGATCCGGGATGGATAGAGTCGATGCCAGTTTAGCCAGAGCGTCAGCTTGCCTATTCTCTTTCCTTGGGACATATTCAATAGAGACATCCCCGAGCAACTCAATGAGTGCCTTAGCATACTTTAAGTAAGGCATTAGTTCTGGTTTCTTCACTTCGAACTCTCCAGTGATTTGATTTACAACCAACTTGGAGTCCCCGTATACTTGAAGTTGGCGTTGCTTGATGTCTACCGCCATTTTTAGGCCGAGGATGAGTGCTTGATACTCAGCCACATTATTTGAACACTTCTCTTTTTAGGCAAAAGAGTATGGAAGGACTTCTCTTTGTGATGTGACAAATATTACTCCGGCTCCAGCTCCATTTTTGTGTGATGAGCCGTCAAAATACATTTTTCATGGTGGGGTGATTTCGAGAAAAAGCGCGTCTTCATCAGGGAAGTCGTCAGACAACTCCCACTCAACGGGGATGGGATGATCAACAAGGAAGTCAACCAATATTTTTCCTTTTACAGCTTTCTGTGGTACATAAATGATTTCGAATGTTGCAGCTGCAGGTACCACCTCGCGAGTCGATCAGAAAGGACAGGCTTTGACATGACATATTTTAAGGGATTTGCTTTGGACACCAACCGGATAGTGTGCGCTTTGAAGTAATGCTTCAACTTTTTTATGGCGAAGATGAGCGCCAAGCATATCTTTTTCACCGGTGAATAATTTAGTTCATTTGGTGTCATCATTCTACTGAGGTAGTAGAGGGCATTTTCTTTCCTTTTATTGGCTTCCTGTGCTAACAAGGCTCCAACTGAACGTTCTTGTGCAGCGATGTAAAGCGTCAACGGATGTCCAGGAATTGGGGCTGTCAGCACTGGTGGCTTTGTCAAGTAGTCTTTGATACTTTGGAATGCCTTCTTGCACGCTTCATCTTAATGGAAAGGCACTCCCTTCTTCATGATTCGGCTGAAAGGTTGACATCGTCCAGCGAGGTTAGAGATAAATCTTCTTATATATGCTAATTTCCCTTGTAAGCTTTTCAGCTCGTGGATGTTACGAGGCTCAGGCATTTTTGTGATGGCATCTATCTTTGCATGTTCAATCTCAATTCCACGACTATGGACAATGAATCCGAGGAATTTTCCGGAGGTGACTCCAAAAGCGCACTTGAGAGGATTCATTTTTAATTGGTAGCGCCTCAACCTTTCAAAAACTTTTCTTAAGTCTTGCAGGTGATCTTTTTTTCTCTTGGATTTGACAACTAAGTCATCAACATAGCATTCTACATTTTTGTGTAGCATGTCATCAAAGATCTTTTGCATTGCTCTTTGGTAGGTTGCCCCAGTATTTTTCAATCCGAAAGGCATAACTTTGTAACAATAGATACCTTTCGGTGTATAAAAGGCGGTTAACTCTTCGTCTTCAGGTGCCATACGAATTTGGTTATATCCAGATGATCCATCCATAAAAGAAAGCGCTTCATGTCCTGTCGTTGCATTAATCGTCAATTCAGTTATGGGTAAAGGAAAATCATCTTTTGGGCATGCTTCGTTCAAATCCCGGAAATCCACACAAACTCGGATTTGTTCATTCTTCTTCTTTACAAGCACGATGTTGGAAATCCATTTGGGGTATTTGACTTCCCGGTTGAACCCTACTTCAATGAGTTTGTTGACTTCATTTTCAATTTGAGGGATGAGTTCAGGACGGAATCTTCGTTGCGCTTGCTTTACAGAGCGAGCTCCCTTCCTCACACCTAGATGGTGGACCGCAACTTTCGGGTCTAACCGGGCATTTCTTTATATGACCAAACGAAGACATCTTGGAATTCGTTGAGAAGTCGGGTGTAGGCATTCATATCATCCTCACCCAGCTCTTTGCTGACATAGACGGGTCTTGGGTGATCTTCACTTCCCAAGTTGATTTCTTTTAACTCGTCCACTGCAGCTTTGACCCCTTCTTCAAGTGCGACGGGTGCATTTCCTGCATCTTCTTCAATCATTGTCTCTTCACCCCCTTCAGTAATGTAGCAGGATGATGCAACACTTTCTTCATTATCTTCTTTGGTTTTGGTGAAGACAACGGTTTGCCATTTAGCCTTTAAAACTTTACCGCAATGTATCGTCATTTTTGTTTGACGCGTCATGCGGGATGGAAAGCGGCTCTTGATTTTTTCATCCATCTCCACATATTTTGTTGATGTGGAATTCGTCTTGTTTTTCTTTTTATTGATCTTTGGTCCTAACCTTGTGAAGACAGAAGGTTTTTAGCCTCTCGAAAACCGATACTCTTGCATTCTTCCCCTTTTGAGGTGAATTGGAAGACAAAGTCTCGCTTTCGGTGATATAATGATTTGCAGCCCTTTTGATAGCGATGCGTATGGGAGCTTGTGGCATGTATCCAAGACCAGCCCTCGAACCTTGGGTTGTCTGTGGTGGTAACTTTCCCAGCAGTGACTCCTCATTTGGATTATATCCAGCTTTTGTGAGAAGTTTGTAGGCTTTTGGGCCAAAGCTGTGTCCTTTTGCAATCGTATAGCCTCTATTTTTCTTCTTTTCCGTTCCTTGTCTATGAGGGGGAGATTGGATTGAGTGGGGTCTTCGGAAGAGTCAAATCTTTCAGAGGCTCAATTAATGAGTCTGCAGAACCTGAGGCAGGTGTTTTTTCTTTATCTCTTGACTTTGCCCCCAAGTTTGGTTGTGGTGCTTTGACATTTTCATATACCTTGGATTTTTTTGCTTCTGTAGAGAAATATTTGGCGTCCGCAAAGTGTGACTCGGCTTCTGCATATGGCTTTGTGTCTCCGAGAACTTTCTTTGTCACTCCATTTTGAGTGTATTTGAAGCATTGGTGCCACGTTGATGGAACTACACCATTCTCGTGTATCCATGGTCTTCCCAAAAGAATGTTGAAAGATGTCTTTGCATCTATCACGTAGAACAAAGGGTTAGTTTCCATTTTATCGATTAACAGTCTCAATCTTATGGTGTCAAGTGCTCTTTGCCCCTCTTGATTGTATCCATGTATTGTCATACGACTCTCGAACAACTGATCTATTGGTATACCCAATTTTTGCAATGTGTATAGAGGAAGGACATTGACTGCAGCTCCTCCGTCTAAGAATATCCGGCTAATCCTTTGTTCATGGATATAACCCACGACTAGTAATGGACGATTATGGGGTTTGGATCCTAACATCAAATCTTCATCAGTGAAAGTTATCGTGGCACATTCTTCACTCGATTTGTCTCCGATCGCCTTGCCACCTTTCTCGGTAGTGAGGCAATATGATTCTTTGTCTTTTATATCAACTTTGAGAGACCCAAACATGATTGAAGTGACATTAACAGAAACAGAATCGTCTTCAAGGGTGATCTTTCCTTCATGAGCCAACTCCATGACTTTGTCTTTAAAGACGAAACAGTTATGGATGGGATGTCCTACGACACAATGGTATTTGCAGTATCTTGGGTCATCAACCTTTCCAGCTTCCTCCGGTATTTTTGAATTCGGAAGTTCAATGAGGTTTTCTCTGAGTAGATCGTCAAAGATGCCCAAGACGTCGGAATCCAAGAAAGGATAAATTTTGGACTGCAACTCTTTAAGGGTTGGCCTTGGCGGTGTTTCTGTCTGAGTTGACTGTCTTTCCCTTGCAACTTCCTTTTCTTTACTTTGGATCTTCACTGGTGCTTTGGTCGTCGCTTTTATGGCCAAGGCTTCTTTTCCGAAAGATTTGATAGGGCCGTTGTTTCCCTTCTTTGCGGCATCATATCTTTCGTATCTTTTTGCTTTTGAAGATTCTTGAATTGGTGGTCCGTGCATCCCGCTTGAAGCCATACTTAACTCCATGTCATGAGCGCGGGTAGCAAGTTCTTCGAAAGTGTGGGGTCGGATCCCTTGCAGGATGTATTTCAACCCCCAGTGCATTCCTTGGACGCACATCTCTATACTGGAGGCCTCAGACAACCGGTCTTTGCAGTTCAAACTCAGACTCCTCCAGCGGTTGATGTAGTCGATTGCTGGTTCATCTTTCCATTGACGAGTATTGGTGAGTTCTGTCATACTGATGGTCCTTTTCGTGCTGTAGAACCGGTTCAAGAACTCGTACTCCAACTGCTCCCAACTGTCGATGGAACCAGCCTCCAGGTCGATGTACCAGTCGAAGGCATTGCCTTTTAATGACCGTACGAACTGCTTCACCAAGAGATCGCCGTACGTCCCAGCGTTGTTGCATGTTTCCATGAAGTGTGCCATATGCTGCTTTGGGTTGCCTTTGCCATCAAATTGTTGGAACTTCGGCGGTTGATATCCCAACGGCATCTTGAGGGCGTCGATCCTTGAAGTGTAAGGCTTGGCATACATATTTGTTGGCCTTGAACTTCCTTCAAACTCCCTTTTGAGAGCTCATTTGATATACTCGTCAAGTTGGGATAGATGGATGAAAGAGTCAGATGATGCTTGAAACAACATTGGTCCCGCCATTTTTTCTTTACCGTAGCATTGATCCATGGATGTTTCTGCTTCATTTTGGGCTTCTGAAGCATTCTGGTTGGTTGGTTCCGGCTTGTCTAATTTTGCGAGCAGTTTTGCGATGACATTGTCTTGTTGCTACATGTGTTGAGACATCCCTTCAACAACTTTGGCCAGTGCAACAAGTTGGTCTTCTATGTTTGAAGCATTCGTGGTCATCACTGGGGCATAACTCGATGCAGTCAAACGAGTTGTAACTTCTTGAGGGGTGCCCGGCGCGGAGGTACTCTTGAAGCTTTCGTCCTCCTCGTAGAATGAGCTTTGCTCTGTGATTTTCGGATGTGCTTCCTCGGAGAATGACAGTACTCTTTTAGCCATGCTTCGTGTCATCACTCCAGCATTCGTTGAAGCACTTGAGGTTCTTGATGTAGTAGCAGCGACTCCTTTGGCGGTGGCGGCTAGAGCGGCAGCTTTCGACACAGCGTTGGAAGTCTTGATCTTGTAGGAAGCCATTGATCATTTGAGAATTCGACGGAAAGAGAGATGAAAGGTAGAGTTGTCCCACTGGGTGTGCCAAAAATCTGTAGACAAAAAAATTGTGTTATATTTTTATAAACACAAAATCGTACAAATTACATATGATTTAAATATATGCGGGTCCTATTCTCTATTCGGATCCTTTGATTCTCTCTCCGGGTCGATCCATTTTTCCAATTTGAATTTGGGTGGCTTCTTTGATCCGAAGGGATTTTGATCTTCGGTTTGACTTCGCCGGCTTTTGAAAGACTTTGGTATCCATGTTGGCGATTTTGATCGTCGACTTTGGATTGATGCCTCATTTGGATGATCCGACGGAATTTGATCCTTAAGGGAGGGATTTGGTGCTCCATAACGCTTTTGGCGGCGTGTCCCTTTGACTTTTGGATCGAAGAGGGCCTGGTTTGCGCCTTTTATGAAGAACGCGACGAACATCTTGAAGCTTTGGGAGCGACTTTGGAGGCTCTTCCTTGGCTTTGATGGATTCCTCGATGGCTTTGAGAGCTTTGATCCTTCCTTCGGCTCGGACATACGACGAAGAACGTTAACTCCATCGATTCGTCAACCAATATTGGATCATTTGTCCAAATCAGTGACTTATCGATGAAGAACGCTTTGAATGACACGAAGAACAATGAAGAACATTGCAGAGAGTCTAGAGAGACTTACCATTGCGCGAGTCTTCAAATGAACTTCGGTGTCTAAATGAATTGGCCAAGGCTCCTATTTATAGGGGAGGGTGGCCTTGGCTTCCTTTTCGGATGGTGCCACGTGGATGGAAAGATTTTATAATATTTCCTTTTCCACCAGATACTGTTTTCCATTCTTGACGGATTTGATTGTGCACCTTCCTTTCTCGCCAAAATCTTTATATCATTGTCTTTTTTAGAAGATATTAATCTATATACTTCCTTTATTGACAAGATCTTTATATCATTGCCTTGTTTAGAAGATATTAATTTATATACTTCCTTTATTAACAAGATTAATTTATTTTGCTGCCAAATTTATTATGGCTCTATTTATGCACGTAATATTTGTACGATATCTTCCATTTTAAGCAGATTTTTGCATTAATGGTTGATATTTATTGTACAAAAATTAACATATGTGCATAATTAAATACCATATATTTATATTATTGGAATTTTATTTTCTTCCAAAATACATGATATTTAATTTAATTTAGACATTTAATTTTTTAATGCCTACAATTATAAACTGAAATATACATGGTCATATAACAACATGGCCGTGTATAATTGTACATGGCCGCATACTTTCCAGCCCAACTGTCATGTCACCTCCGTCATGTCCACGTTAGCAATTTCCGTTAGTTTTTTTAACGGTGAGACCAAAACTGATTGAAATTGTTTATAATGGAACTAAAATTGATTGAAATTGTTTATATTGAGACTAAAATTAATGAGTTTTTTTATATTTGGACCAAAATTAATTAATTTTAATTATATTTGGACCAAAATTAATTTTTTCCCTAATTTATATTAGTTGCTAAATATAAATCTTATTTATTTATATTATATAAAAATAAGTTAATGAAAACAATTGAATAAATATCTTTTCCTGTGTATTAATAACTGAACTGTGGTGTGATTGCCTCAAGTATTATTTCAATTTTTTAAAAAGTAAAATCTATTTATAATATTTCTTTCTATATATATTATATCATATAAACACGAGATTGTACGGATCTGCCACTTGAAAAGTCTATCATGCCCTTCATTTCGAAAATGACAATTTAGCCCTTAACCTACCTTTGTACTGGGTTGAAAAGTCGTTTTGGAACCGTCGCCAGCAACCGCCGTCAACCGCCCAAGACGAAACATTTTGAAACGTCGTCTGGTCGGTTACATCAACCGCCTCGCCAAACGCCTCCACCAGTTCCAGAACTCAAATAGCCCAACCGACCAATCCAGAGACGAATCGCTAGACCAAAAGACTCCTTGGCCGCACCCACCAACCGACCTCTCTATCTACCTACGGACCAACTGACTTGCCTATCTGACCGCAGACCAGCGGACTTACTTTATCCGACTGCAGACCATCAGACCTGTCTGTCCAACCTGCTGACCATCAGACTTGTCTATCCGACCTGCTGACCATCAGAACTGTCTGTCCGACCATTAACCATCCGACCGATGACCTACCGACTAGAGCAACCGATCTTGGACCTTCCGGCCTGCCTAGCGGACCGCTTACCAACCGACCTGATCATCCAACCAGAGACCAACCAACCAATCCAGAGACAAATCGGTAGACAAAGACTCCTTGGCCGCACCCACCAAGCGACCTGTCTATCTGCCTGCCGACCAAATGACTTGCCTATCCGACCACAGACCAGTCGAGCTACTTTATCCGACCGCAGACCATCATACCTGTCTGTCCGACCTGCTGACCATCAGATCTGTCTGCCCGACCGCTAACCATCCGACTGAGGACCAACCGACCAGACTAACAGACCGAGGACCTTCCGACCTGCCTATCCGACCGCTAACCAACTGACCCTAAACCCTAAACCAAGGAGAAACCGACCGAGGACCTTCCGGCCTACCTATCCGGCTGCTAACCAACCCACCTGACCATCCGACCGAAAACCAACCAACCAGACCAACCGACTAGACCAAGCGACCTGAGGGCAAACACCAGATTGTACGGAACTGCCACTTGAAAAGTCCATCCTGTCACTCATTTCGAAAATGACAATTTAGCCCTTAACCTAACTTTTTACTAGCTTGAAAAGACGAGCTTGTACGGATCTGCCACTTGAAAAGTCTATCCTGCCCCTCATTTCAAAAATAACGATTTAGCCCTTTAACCTACCTTTGTATTGGCTTGCTGCTTCATCTGTCTGATTGACGAGCCCTTCACCACTGTCTTTTCACACAGCCACTTGCTCTGGTCTTCCGCTTCCCCGCGAAATCGCAGCTCAGGCCGCCTCTTGCCGTCCAGCCACGCCTTTGTCTATCATCATCTTCATCACAATGCACTGTCCCTAAACAGTTGGGCTTTCCCTGGTGTGGTCTTCGTTGTTGTGAACCGAAAGTGCGATTTTGATTCGGCCATCGAAAGTACAGATCTCTGCCTCGACCAGTTTTAGTTTTAGTTTTGTCTGGTTTTTGCTTCAGTCGAATTTTGTTATTGATATTGTTGGCGTCTTTTTAAAAAATTGCTATTTTTATTCTATTTTGTCATGGTGTACCCTATTAATTCTTATCGACTGAATTTTGGAAGAAAAAGAGCCACAAGTTATTGCATTATCTTTCGGGCAGCTGAAATACGAGGTTTACGGTAGAATTGGTTCTATTTTTGGTGGACCATGTTGTCATATTCCAATATATTATGATGCCAATGGCTCTAAGAATTGCTCTCTGACCTTATAAATAGCATTGTATGTAAACTGTTTGACTTAGAGTAGCATAGTTATTTTTACGACTTTTTCGCCAATAGTGTTAATAAATTTGTTCTTTGTTATTTCTGATTTTCATATTGAGGGCCCTTGATTGTGGAATAAACGGTCAAAATATTGAGTAATCTTGTGCAAAAATAATGTATATGTTCAAAAATATATATATTTTTTGTTTAAACATGCTTGTTTTTACCCAGTTAAAGTGAAAAGTAATTATCTTTAAATCTCATTGTTAATGAATTATTTGAGAAACTTTTGTTTTTACCACGAACAAAATGGATTTAACATGTTTACTAATTTTCTATAGTTGACTTTAAAAGTAGACCTTATGTATTAGTTGATTTGGGTATTAAAACTTATATATTGTTATCAATTTATATTTACTTTGTGGGACATAAGTAATCTTCTTATTTACTCTTTTTTTGGTTTTGTGTCTTTTTCTTTTCTCAAATTCTTATTATTTATTTATTTTCTACCTATAACTTTTTCTTTTTACAGCTGATGACACAATCTCAGTCATTGCAATGTATTAGACGTCGGCAACAAACAAGTGATCGTCGATCAGCTAACCAAACAAGTAATAGTCGGTCGGTTATCCAAAAATGTATGTATATTCTGTCTTTTACTTTCGTTTTTTAGTTTATTAAATTTTTAAATGTTGTTTCTTTACTTAATTTATTATGTATCTTCGTATCTATTGAAACTTTACTCATCTTACCAGCATACTCTCCACTACTACAGTTGTCTGCCATTTATGTGTCGCCTTGGGTTGCACCCCAACCGACTAAATGCCGTTTCTGTGGTGCATTATTATTCCACCGTGAGCATAAAACCCTATGTTGTGTTGGTGGAAAGTTTTCCCTACCACCAATGGACATGCCACCTGCCTTGCAAGACCTTTTCCTTAATCGCCATGAACTATCATCTCACTTTCGTACCTATGTTAGGACTTATAATAACTCTTTTTCTTTCTCTACATTAGGAATTCACTACGACGTATCTTTATGTAATAATGATCACAACTTATATATATTCTGTGTTAACAATACAATTCACCATTTCATTAACTCGTTGCTCCCCTTAACAAATGTACGGAGAAACCTGCAACTTTATTACTATGATCCTACAGAAGAGCTTGCCACACGTTTGACTAATTACCCTACTTTACATCCATCTATTGTTACAATCTTGATTGAGTTGTCTCATCTCAAACCTTATGCAAGTTTATTCCGTCAATTGTATACAATGCCTTGTCTTGATAACTATAAAATATTTCTAAAAACCTCCAATCGATTAGATCGAAGAGTGTACAATCTTCCACGGGTTGATGATATATCAATTATATGGCATGATGGGTCTTCAGATTGTCCCCAATTATCTAGGGACATACAAGTATATCCGGTTGATGGTTCTGTGAAAAAGGTTGATTATTATTCTTATGCCTACAATCCTGTTCAATATCCATTGATCCATCATTTTGGCCAGCCGGGTTGGTATCCGGGTATTGTGAAAAATTCTGCTACATCTTCGTCTTCCTCTACTCAGTGAACACCTAATTTATCAGCAGAGTCGTTTTACACTGAAGAAGTTGACCTATCAATAAATGGCTGCTCACATTAGAGTATGCAATTAGGACGTAATAAACGCCGGATGGACAAGAGTCATGTCTCTATTAGAGAGTACTATGCATATCGCCTCCAAATACGCCCTGCAACTCCTACTTTACTATTACATACTGGCCGTTTGTTACAACAATATATAACCGACCAGTACATAAAAATATAAACTCAAAGGCTAGATTTTTTTCGGTTTGAACAAGTGCAAAAACAACACCGTCACGACACCATGCAGGGTATTCTAGAAGCTTTTAACCAATCCCAACATGAACCGTTATCTATGCTTGGACAACCAGTTGTCCTTCCATCTTCTTTCATTGGTGGTCCCGTGATATGCAACAAAGATATATGAATGCTATGGCTCTTGTGCAAGAATTTGGTAAGCCTGATTTTTTCCTTACAATCACTTGTAATCCACAATGGCCTGAGATTCAAGAAGTCTTAAAACCATTTGAATTATCAACTGATAGACCTGACATTGTTGCTCGTGTGTTTAGAATGAAACTTGAAGAACTGAAAAATGAACTCTTCAAACAAGACTTGCTAGGTAAAATGCAGGCATATTCATACGTCATTGAGTTTCAAAAAAGAGGATTGCAACATGCCCATATGCTACTTATCATGTTTCCACAATTTAAATTACACAACCCGACAACTTACGATAAATTTATATCTGCAGAACTTCCTGATAGTAACTCAAACCCCTACTTATTCCAATTGGTCTTGAAACATATGATGCATGGTCCTTGTGGCTCTCAAAACCCAACTAATGTGTGCATGGTTGATGGCCAATGTAAGAATCATTACCCAAATGAATTTTTGGATGAAACAATTCATACTCCAAATGGGTATCCTAAGTACAGAAGACAAAATAATGGCATTTTTGTTTATGTGCGTGGACATACTTTGGACAACCGTTGGGTGGTACCATATAATCCATATTTACTTGCTAAGTTTGATTGTCATATAAACTTGGAAGTATGCTCGAGTGTCAAACTTGTAAAATATCTCTACAAATATGTGTATAAAGGTCATGATCGGGTTGCCTATACTGTGGGCTCAGCAACACCCGACACACCTCGTGATGAGATTATTGATTTCCAAACTGGCCGTTGGGTTGCTCCACCTGAAGCTTGTTGGCGTATTTTTGCATTCCCCTTGACAGATATGCACCCTCCTGTACTTGCTCTGCAATTGCATTTACCTAATTTTCAGTACACTTCATTCAAAGTAACAGACTCTTTACAAGATGTTGTAACAAATGCACGTGCCCACAAAACTATGCTTACTGAATTCTTTGTCATGAATGCAACCAACGCATATGCCAAGGCACTTAATCTACTTTACAAAGAATTCCCAAAAGATTTTGTATGGAATCGATCACACAATAATTGGAATTTTCACAAACAAGGTTCAATAGTAGGGAGGATTGTTACAACAAGGCCAACTGACCAAGAAAGATATTTTCTTCGTCTTCTTTTGCAGTACCGTCGTGCTCCTGTATCATGTGAGGACTTAAGAACAGTTGATGGTGTTATACATGATTCATTTAGAAATGCATGTGTCGCGTTAGGTTTATTAGAGAGTAATATTCCATTGATAGATTGTCTGTGAGAAGCTGCACTTTTCCAAATGTCCCATGCTTTTGCACAATTATTTGCTACCATACTTGTTTTTTGTACACCATCTGAACCTATACAACTATGGGAAATGTTCAAACAATATTGTGTCCCAATTGCCACTATCTCGTCTTCATCTTCAATATTTTCTATTGATCGTGCCGCTGCCATAATTGTAGAAAAATTCCTTGAACCATTTGGCATGCATATTCATGACTTTGGGATATGCACACATGGACAATCCGACAATGGCCCAATTGAAATACCTTTACAACAGACATCACCTACACAATTTAACCCGGTCACACCCCCAAGAATTATTGACAAACTTAATTTACAAGAACGATTGGTCTTTAACACTATTATCAAGAAATTGCATAACAAGAAACCTTATGTTTGTTTTGTTGATGGACCAGCTGGTACTGGAAACACTTTTTTATACACTGCTATTTTGTCATACACGTCTGATCATACCATTAAATCTATTGCTGTAGCAACGTCTGGAGTTGCTGCATCACTCCTTCCTAATGGACAAACTGCCTACTCAAAATTCAAATTGCCATTAGATATTAATGAGCATAAGACTTGTCAGATAAGCAAACAGTCTACCTTAGCAAATGAGTTACGACATACCGACCTAATTATTTGGGATGAAATTTCAATGGCAAGACGTGAACTAATTGAGGCTTTTGACACTACTATGAGAGATATTATGGATAACAACATCAGTTTTGGTGGTAAAGTTATGATCTTCGGGGGGGATTTTCGTCAAATTACTCCTGTCATAAGAGACGGAACAAAGGACCAGTACATCAAAGCAAGTTGTGTATCGTCTCCTCTATTTACACATGCAGATAAGTTTCACTTAACTGTCAATATGCAGGCATAAAACGATATATCATTTGCAGCATTTCTTGAGGAAGTAGGGAACAATTTTTGTGTAAATAACAATAATTGAGAGATTCAGATCCCAACAACTTCATTGATTAGCTTAGAAAATGACAACTTGTTGCAACTAATTGACAAGATCTACCCACACAATTTACTCCATCCAAGTTCCTCTGTTGCACTAATAGGTAGATCTATACTGACACCAACCAACGAGACAGTTGATACTATTAACAATCAAATAATTGAAAGCATGTTTGGAGAACCAATTGTACTAATTGCGAGAGATGTAACTAAAGATCCATCACAACAAGCGCATTATGAAGATTACCTAAATACTTTGACACCTAATGGTATGCCACCTCATAGATTAGTTTTGAAGACAGGTGCACCAATAATGCTATTGCGTAACTTAGACCCCACAAATGGCCTTTCAAATGGTACACGGCTTATTTGCAAGCAAATCACACGCAATGTCTTACAAGCAGAGATTGCAACAGGCCCACAAAAATGGACTTTATGCTTTATACCACAAATACCTTTAAAGCCTAACAATATACATGAATGCTCTGTTGAGTTCATACGTACTCAATTTCCAGTGAAGTTGTGCTTCTCGATGACCATTAACAAATCACAAGGGCAGACAAGATGTTGTTGGCGTGTACCTGAAACAACCAGTATTTATGCATGGTCAACTATATGTTGCATTATCACGAGCAAAATCTTTTGACTCTTTGCATGTCCTCATTCCTTTAGACATCAACACTGGAATGCATTCTTCTTAGACGAAAAACATAGTTTACAAGAAGCTTTTACAATTGGCTGGCATTAATATATCTCCACCTCCAAATCCCACATAGTCCACATCCATAAGAGCCCACCTACTACCCTTACTCCCACATTGTTGTCAACTCAATCTATTTTTTTTTTTACCTTTTTTGCCTTCTTGTGTCACATATAATGCCCTCTTCAGTTTCCTTCTTCTGATTTTTCATATAATATATTTTTATGGAGGCTTAAATCAAACATTGAAAGTTCTCAAATATTTTTATGATTCACTTAATTTTGTTACTGTGAGTTACTGTTATGCTCCATTTATTTATTCATGAATCTTTTATTTCTGTTGGAATTTTCAGTCCTGTTTTTTCCTACTGTTTGATGCAAGCTCATTTTTAGCCCTTTATATTGTTATGCATGTATGCTTTTTTCATGTAACACATATGCAAATAAAGTTTCTGTCATCTGCACCTTATGTATGTATATTATCTCTTATCGATTGCTCTGGTATTTGTTGTCAGATGTCAATCCTCTGAGTTTGTTATACCTCTGGCCAAATATGTGAAGGCTATATACCACACCAGAGTATCTATTGCCATGCGCTTTCAGATGCTGTTTGAAACTGAAGAATCCAGTGTTCATTGGTAGGTTTGACATTGATTGTAGTTTCTATTATAAAAGTTCCATCTTTTTATTGAGTTCTCTAATACGTGCTTAACTACAACAATATGGCCACAATTACTGGCATAAGTGACTTGGATGCTATTAGGTGACCAAATTCACATTGGCGTTCTGTCAAGGTATGATATTCATTCAAAATTTCGTAAATGACTATAAAAGAATTAACTTGTCTATCGTACTACAGAGTGGGGATGTATTTACCTATGAATGTAATTGCTTATGTGCTTATTATATTGTTTATTTGGTATTATTATTCACATAAATGCACTGACTTTAGAGATTCTAAAATCAATGTCGTTCACAGGCTAGGAGAGGGCACTGGTTTGTTAGTGAATCAGTGTTTTTTGCTTTCCTGCACCTTCTAGAATACAATTAAATTGTAATTATAGCGTTTCAAATTAGGTAGTGATCTTGTATTTAATTCTTCAGCTCCGATCCAAACATTTTGGAACTTGTAAGATCAGAATTGAGCGTGGAAGATCCTGCTAAGATATAGTATCAACTGGTAATTTATCAAAGAAATCGACAATAGTTTGAATCTAGATTCATATTATAGTGATGATCAAACTTGTGATTAGATGACGTTTTTTAACTTGATTCCAATTTTCTTTCTTAACGAGATCCTTCCCCTTAATGTTATCAATGAATAATTTGTGGATTATGTTTGCTTTCAAATGACTATACAGTAAACATCTTTTTGATATTGTGTTATGTACTAATTTATTTAGCAATAGGGAAATTATATTTCAATCTTCCTAAGCCGATCTTCTTTGTATCTGTCCTGCTTTTCATTTGCTGTTTGCCAATGTTGTACTGGAAATGCTGGGAATGAATCAATCCATATATACAGCCATAGACGTTTCGAAGTCCATTAATGGTTTAGAGATCAAGTATGTGGATATATCACCATTTTTGTTTGTCAGCGCTGATCTTGAGATTAATGGGACATACCTGCCTGCAGTAGAGGCTTTCAGACAGAAGATTGTTGCTGCCGACAGCATACTCTTTGCTTAACCGGAATACAATTATTCAATTACCGGTAACTTTTATTTACATATATGATGCATATGTTGTTCCATTACAGCCTTGCATTAATTTAGTCCATACTTATTTGCTATAGAACAAAGTCTAATATGGTCTTAATTCATAGAACCATTTCATGTCAACATGATTTCTTGTGTGATTGAATAAAATCCATTCTACAGCTACAACTCCAAAAATTCTGCAGGCAAGATTTTTAATAGAACATGACTTCCATAACGATGCAACATGCATTATCTCATTAGCTTTATCCTTGTTAAGATTAATAATGAATGATTGGAAGTGATATCTTGCTTTCTATATACAGTGTTATCATCTCTGTGTGTCAGTTTTTTTTTTCCCCTCAGTGTGTCCGAGTTTTTAAACGATTTCATGCAAGAATTTTGTCATTTTAGAACAAGTAGAATCCAAGTCAAGAAAAGATTATAACCAACGTGCTATTTTTTTTATTATTTAGACATATTAAATCAATTTTTGGGATGCAACATTGAAAGTTTCGCTCGTGTGCCTATTGACTAATCCAAGGTATGTTATCCTCAATAAGTCTTAAAGTAGATAATCACCACTTTTGTATTCAATAAGCCAGCATTCACCACTCAATACCCTAACAAATACTAATAACAGAAAACATTTACAATCCAAAACCAAAATCAATAGACCAATTTACAAATAATAATTAACCATTAGAAAATAATACAGTAATAATAATTATAATAACTACCGTTTCAACCCGTGCTATGCACGGGTGCATACATAATTAAAATATTTAAAAATTAATTAATCAAATATAAATGATAACTATTTTTTAAAATAATGTTACATTATACATGTATATTTAAATTTTAATTTTTATTTGAGAATAATTAAAATAAACTATATTTATTATTAAATTATTGAAATAAAAAATATAAAATACAAATATAAAATACAAATTTAATTTTAATTGAATCTATCATTAAAATTTGTATTCAATTAATAAATATATAAATTTAATTTTAAATAATATATAATGAACAATATTATATTATCCAATATCTTTATATAAGACAATATAAATAAAAAATAAAATAAAATTTATAGAGAAGAAATATAAAATATAATTATTGTTCAGCACAAAAAATAATAATAATAATAAATAATGGCAGTAGGATGCTGGATCGGTCAGGATATAAGCCAAACGGCCCACAAGTCGGGAAAAAAGAAGTCGGACAGACGCAGAGGTCTTTCAAGACGAAGGTCGGGCAAGGAAGAAGTATGGACAGACGTGGAGGTCTGTCAAGAGGACAGTCTGTCCATCTAAGGAGATAAGGCAAGTAGAGCCGGTCGGTTGCTCTGTAGTCGGGACCACAGTTGGTTGGTCTGCCAACCCTTCTCCTGCTGACACGTGCCCTCAACCGACCACAGTTTCATTCTCACTTGCTCTTAATAATATCTAACTCCCTGGACCGACCGCAGACTTTCCGCCTTATTGATCCAACTGCAAACCTCCGACTTGCAAACCGCCCCACCTGAGCATTTCCCGACATGATGACCTTCCCACCTACGGACTTTCCGTCCCAAGGACCTTCCGACCTGAGAATTTCCCGACCTGCGGACCTCCCGACCTGAGGACTTACCGACCTGGGGACCTCCCGACCGGAGGACCTTCCGACCTGAAGAGTTTCTGACCTGAGGACTTCCCGACTTGTGGACCTCCCGACCTGAGGACCTTCCAACCTGCAGACCTCCCGACCTGAGGACATTCCGACTCGCAATTTTCTTAGAAATATATCTATTTTTCCTGAGTTTCCAGCAGTGCCCCTCGGCCAGTTCGATCAACTCGATTGCTAGGCCCATTTTTCTTTTTACCCTAAGCTTTTTAACGTAATTCTAAATTTCATATGTAACAATTTTATGTATTCTACAGTATTTAGAGATCCCTAATCTCAGGCACTCATCTATCAAATTCGAAGATATTTCTCTATTTTCGAATTTTACTTTTTATTGTTGAAAAATTGCATCAACAATTATATTATTTAATATATCTTTATACGAATATTATATTTATACTTTAGAGAAAGTTAAGGTAATGTTTACATTTGTTACATAAAAATGCGACACACGTTACATAAGGAGCGCTTTGAAGGCGGTTACTAGGTCGGCCCATTTCTGTTCAGTGCGGGCCATTCTTCTTTGATGGATGGCACTTTCGTGCTCCTGGATCATCCTTGACCGAGTACTGGCTTGGAGTTGATCATGGAGGCTGGCGCAAGTCTAGCGCTGCTCCTCCACCAGGCGACTATTCTTCTGAATGCAGCCTTCTAATGACTCCAGCTGTTTCTGAAGGTTCTCGAGTTCCTTCATTTTCTGAGAGATTTCAGTTGTCAAATGATGGCGCACTTGCTGGTGTTCAGTCAACCTACTAGAAGCTTCAGTCAGTACCGTTGTCGCCTTTGACAGGGACGCCTCAATGGTTACAGTGTCAGGGATGGGCTGCGACGGTGCAGAGTCGGATGTTGGGGGTCGAATCAAAGGCAAGTCGATTTGAAGTTCAATGATCCTCTCCATCATCCGACTGAGGATTGGTGCCACGACAGACTCAGCAGGAGTCTGCACCAATAAATCAACGACCACCTGACGTAGAGAGTTTACATCTGTAGAGCTCAGATCAACCAAGGAAACATCAACGCAGCGCAGTAGTACTGGTCGGGCAGATCCTAGTAATGGCACTTTGCTGAGGAAAGTAATTCACGAGTTGCCTGTTTAAGTACCTCAGAGTGATTAAAGATTCATAAGTTAAAATAAGCTAATGCAGTGATATGGACGTTACCTGGTGGAGGACGGCCGTAGCTTCAGAAGAAGTTAGCAGAACCGGAGTTAGTGGGGGAGGGCCAGAAGGGTTCCTCATCCGACCAACCGATTCGGCGGCTGCGGGCAGAGGACCTATGAAGCGTGGCTCAGAACCCTGAAAATGTAAAACGTCAAGTCAAAGAGAGTTGGGATTAGCATACGAGGATGAAGACAAAGAAAAATACTAACCACGGCTTCGCTGTTCTGATTAACAGAAGGGTCGCCCGACTCTGAAGAAGAGACGTCGACTGGTTCAAAGTGTTGGACTGGTACAGGGTCTGCTTGGACTAGTTCAGGGTTTGCTTGGACTGGTTCAGGGTCTGCTTGGACTGATGCAAGGATCGGCGGTTCTGGTTCTGCGTTCGGTTGAACCAGGTCAGGGACCGCCGGCGGTTGGTGTTCAATGATCGTTGGTTCGACCACCGAATCGGCTGCCGCAAGCCCCTGAGATAAGGAATATAAGTTAGACTCTAGATACGAAACATAATCTCACAACATGCTATATGCTCACCGGGAGTACGGGCGGCTGAGGAGGGGTAGATGTCGATGAGGCAATCACCATGACCGTCGGGTCCTCTTCCCGACAAATCACTGACGGTCCCGCCGATGGAATGGCGGACCTTTGGCCGACCGGCATTTCCGGTCGGGACTGGGAGGAGGTTGATGAAGACATCTGCCTCAACATCGGGTCCTTGTCAAGACGCATCACGGGCAGCTCTTTCGGTATAGCGCCCGATTGTTCACCACTCCGGGCTGCAGGCGGGGAAGAAGTTGTCTGCGTCCAGGTAAAGAGGTAAAGTTAGAAACCATAATTACGAGAAATGAAAGACTTTGGGGGGATTACCTCGGGGAGGGATGGTGAATCACCTCGCAAAGCAGCTGGTAGGGCAGATGCCAAGGTAGTTGGTCGGGTGCTAGGCTGATCGGTTAGGTTGGTGCATGGTGGATCAACCGACCGATCCGTTTTATGTTCGGTGGTCTCGTCGGCTGGTTTCTCAGTAAGCGACTCTGAGGAAAAACCTTGTCAAGAATAAATTCAAGGAAAAACATAGTTAAGGTTACGGTTTATACTTACCCATGTGTCGCTGCACATTGGCAGGCATCCAGATTGGGTCCACAGGTAGGGACACCAAATAATCCTCTACCGTCTGCCGATCATATACCGGTCTTGTGGTGGCCTTCGGTGGGGCGGCTCTTTTCCTTTTTGGAGCGCTGGGGCCTTCGGCGGGAGCCGCCCGTTTGCTCCTGAGGACCGTGGCAAAAGTTCGCGACCCCAAAGCAAGGGCTGGGGGAGGGTTTAATATCGCCAGCAATTGGTCAGTAGGAGGGGCCACTACCGCCTAAGTATCCGACCACCAAGAGGGAAAGGTTTCCACCGTCTTGGGATCACGGCGGAAAGAAAGGTAGGAGTTGGAAGTTATGTAAGAAATCAGCTGGGAAAGATAAGGTGAAATTAAAGAAGGGGTAACTCGCCCGTCGGGGCTCTGAGTTATTAGGTGTGGACGGGCGAGTGGACCTGGTAAACCTTGATAGCAGCCAAACTGTCGAGACAAAAATTGCGGCTGATAGTTGAAAGTATAAAAAGACTTACGGTTTCTCTTATCAAACTTGGGACTGGAAAAAAGAGACCGTGGTTTAAGGGCTGAGTCCCAAGAATGAGGATACGTTGGGTGAGGCAAAGGGTCTGGATAAGACAAAGGGTAATTGGTTTCAGAATAAGGCCAAAAAATTTCAGTAAGATACTGAACGTAAAGCTCATAGACAAAAAATTTTGAGTTACTGCGGTCGCCTGAAAGAATAGCCGCAATTACCCGGTCAGAAGGGTAAAGACTGGAAGAGTTTGGGGTTAGCTGAGCAAGGGCCAACGCAAGAGATCTACGAGCGTTCGGAGTAATGGGCACCCGACCACAAAAGACGTTCGGAAAGTAAAGTCTTAGCCAAAGCTCCAAAAACCAAAAAGGACCAGATGCAGCTGCGTCCGCCCTCTTCGTATCTACTAGACGGTCGTTGAATCTGGATAACCCCTCATACAAATTGGCCAAAAAGAGGGTCCCTAAAGAAAAGAAGCGACCAGTGGCTAAGTGGATGGCTAAGTCTACTTGCGAGGTTAAGATTGATTTGGAGGGAGAAAGAATTATATATCTTAAGAAATGAGCAGATTAGAAGGTTCAACATACAAACAAATATATAAAAAATGAATTACATAGAGGAAATTATATACCTGCATAGCCAGAATAGCAGAAAAGCGGTGTGCTCCAAGGCAGTTACTGGAGAACCCTCTGTACCCTAAAAGCGGAGGACAAAGTTGGTCCAGCTGCGTTCCCTCTCAGGTGTGCGAGCAAGCGACCAGCCTTCATGGTCGGGCGCTGGTTCTTGCCCATCCAACGACCCAAAGGTAGGGTCCTCACCAACCACGGGGAGGTGGGCAATCATAGCCACATCCATCAGGGTTGGGCCAATGGGGCCAGTTGGAAGAAAGAAAACACCCAGTTGGGCATTCCAAAAGGCCGCCATAGCAAAAAGGACTTTGTCGTGAAGGTACAACGGTTGAGTGGCTAGAAAAATGGCCTTATCAATCCCTTGCCGTTGCCATTGTTCATAAAAAATAGGACATAGCCTCGAATACCAAGAACGAAAGGCATGTTTGGGATCGGTAAGATGTGTTTTAATATGATCATTAATGCATTCAGGTTTGAAATCAGGGCTGTTAATAGCTAAGGGGGTTACAGAACAGATAATACTCTTCATACGAACAGCATCCTCAGAAGAGGTACAATAGGGACGAAGAGTGGGAGTAAGAACAGCACAAGAAACAAAAGGGATTTCTGGATATGAACCATCAAAAGGTAGAGTTGGGACGTACTGGTTAGCCATGGTTGAAAGGAGCAAAGCGCGAAAGGGACAAGAGAAAGTATTGGATCGCAAAAGGAGGAAAGTAATTAGAACGCGTAAGAAAGAAGATGAAGACGAAGGGGATTTAAGTAAGATTTTTCTGCAAAAACCCTAGATTAAACACCATAATGATCATCTGACTCCCTCAACAAATCACATCTCACATTGATCGAGAAGTGACGGTAGGGAGTCAGGCGGGAAGAGCAAAATTGTTAAATAATTTAGGATTTCTTTCGGCTTGTGGTGAGAATCTAACGAATGGGCCCACAAATGAAACCTAATAAAGGAAAGTTGGCTTTTAGGGGGCCCATTCAAGAGAAACGCCTGTTCAGATCCTACTTCGCCCGACTTACTCTTTTGACCGACCTTAATTGGCCCAACCTCCTTATCGTCCGTCTTATCTTCTTTGCCCGACTTTCTTTGGACCGACCTTCTTTTAACCGACCTCCTTTAAAACCCTGCTACCATTATCATTAATATTATTATTTTTTGTACGTAACAAATATCTATTTATATAATTTATTATATTTCTTTCTCTCATCTTTCTATGCCGACCGACTACCTACGGGACGGTTCTCCTCCTTGTCATCCGACCAATTCAGTATATATATCATTTTGTAGAAAATAATTTTTTAATAAAATAGGAAAAAAAATATCCAAAGAAAAAAATATATATATTTTAAATTGGTTGGTTGCACAAATATAAAAAATATATATTTATAAAATTTATTATATTTCTTTCTCTCATCTTTCTATCCTAAACGACTACCTACTGGACGGTTCTTCTCCTTCTCATCCGACCAATTAAGTATATATATGATCTTGTAGAGAATTATTTTTTAATAAAATAGAAAAAAAAATATTATCTAAAGAAAATATATATTTTTTAAAATTCGTTGGTTACACTGATATAAAAAATATATATTTATATAATTTATTTCTCATCTTTCTAGAGCAAACGAATCATTGGTCGCCCAATCAAGCGACCACCATCTGGTCACTTCAATCAGCTAAACAACTATTCGTCCAGATGATTCATTGGTCGCCTAAACAAGCGACCATCATACGTCCCCTTCAAATGGCCGAACAACCATTCGTCCAGACGATTAATTGGGCGCCCCAATCAAGCGAGTGAACTACTGTGCACTAATTGGGCGACCAATTAACAGACCTTTCTTCGCCCGACCTCCGTATGAGCCGTTTTATCCTTCTGTCGGTCTCTTCCTCTTGTCCGACCACGTATCGTTCGTCCCATTCTTCTTCGTCCGACCTCACCTACTCCGAAGTCGGCATCAACCGATCACCATATCAGCCGACCTCCGTGTCGTCCGACTCAACCGACTGCGGACCGCCCGACTTGCTCAACCGACTGTGGACTATCTGACCTATTTAAACGACTGAGAACCAACCGACCGCCGATCAGCTGACTGAGAACCAACCAACCGTGGATCAACCGACGACGAAATAGCATCCTTTGCTCGCCTTATCTCCTTAGATGGACGACTGGTCCAACCGATGTCCTTTTCACTCTGCTACCATACCGTCTTACCTTGGCCCGTCCGTGCGCCAACCAACCAACTTACTTTCGTCGGACTACAGACCAACGGACCAACTTCCTTTGGTCAGGCTGCAAACCAACTGACCTGCTTATCCGAGTGGGTACCCTCTCATCTCCTTCTTCACCCGACTTCCTCTTTCAACCGACCTCTGGGCCATTTGGCTTATATTCAGACCCATCCAGAATCCTACTGCCATTTTTAATTATTATTATTATTATTATTTTTTCTGCTCAACAACAATAATAATAATAATAATAATAATAATTGTTGAAATAAAAAAGAAATATTGCATTTATCATAATCAATACCCAAAAAAACAGACTCTAATACAACCAATCATTTAAGTAAACAACAATTTACAAAAATACTAACTACAATCACATCCCTTACCTTAAATTCAGCTGCAAAGTTAATCTACATACGTAACTATATTTACTAAAATCAATCTACCTCACCAAAATAAACACATAGAACCTGCCACTCACTAACTTCTATCATTTCTTACAGAAAAAAGGTGTCACTCACTAACTTCTATCACTTCTTACATAAAAAAAGGTGTCACTCACTAACTTCTATCACTTCTTACATAAAAGTTGCCACTCTAACACAGCAACACGCCAACAACATCCATTTAATTATAAAAACAAGATTGACTTTCAATATGTGCTACATTCCTTAGCTTTTCTTTTTCTCACTGTTCATCACTCTTCCATCAATTTTCCTTATTGCTAATCACTACAAGCCAATGGCCAACGACATAACACCCATAACTGATTTAACCATGGAAAATAGAGACTGGACGGTCTGTGCGTTACTCGTTGAGATGTCCGCTATCAGAACAACGAAGACCAGTGGAAAGCCCTATAGACGATACGTCTTTGTTGACACACAAGTATTTAAACCATCATACTACACTTATGTAACAGCTCATACAAGTCCGAATCTATTAGTTCGCAATGTCGGTTATTAAATTTTTTTTGTGAAATTTTTTTAACATTTTTTTTAAAAGAATAATAGTATATTATATATGCTTCCATTAGTACAAATTAAATAGTAATTATTTGTGATTAAAAAACTCATCATTAACTAACTAACTAATTAAATAACTAACATATCTTGATAATTGATAATAGCAATAATTATTATTACTACTTAAAATAATATGCATTTAATGAAATAGGTTTAGTATTAAAAAATTAGTAACAACTTATATGATCATTATAAATTTGTCAGCATATGAATATTATAATCAGATTTTTTTTTAAAAAAATTAATTTAAGAGATATATATTGTAATTGTATCCATATTCAAGCTAATAGAAATAAAGTATTAATAAGAACAATAATAAAATAAGTTCTTTTAAATATTGACAAAATTATATAACTTATAAAAATAATTGATTGAATTTATATACTACTATTTAAATTTTACATTTAATATATTTTATTTAATATTGAATAGAATTTAGAATTAATTATATTTATTATGCTAATAATTTATTATTATTTATTTTATAGTAGAAGAAAATTGATAAATCAATTTTATACATTACTAATTACTTTTTTTGGGGTTAACTATCTTATTTATTTATTTTGTAGGGCACCAAACTCATGACGTGTGCCTTTTCTGCGGACATCGAAGCATATGATCATTGTTTAAAACTCTTTAAGACCTACGAGATATTTGCTAAACAAGGCAAAGACTACAAGACGGATCTAACAAACTTCAACTCTGATATCCAGCTCTATCTCAACAGACAATGCAGCATCGTCCCCGTCGAAACTAATTCCATATCTTCTCTGACTGGAAAGCCATCTTTCAAAAAGCTCTTATGCATTGTTGATTGCCTAGCAACAAATGAGTACATTGGTATAACTGCTATTATGTTTATGCTATAATTCATTTGCTTGTCCATATTTTTGCATTTATACCTAATATATGATACATATCATACAGATGTTATCGGTGTACTGATAGATGTTGTAGAACAAAGGCAAAGAAACAAACGCCAACAACCAACCTCTTCGAACATTATAGGAGATCGTGTTCAAGAGATTGTAATCCTAACTGAGGAGTAAGCATAGATTCAAGTAGAGTTATTTTGGTATCATTATATTTTTATCACCTTTTTCACATTAATGTATGTTTTCATCTTTAATCACAATTTATTTCTTCTAAAAGAGATTATGTCAATAATTATGCCTAACAACTATATTAAGAAATAAATATACTAAATTTTTATCAGCTTCCATTTCTATTCGACTTCTTTTAATACTAGACTAAATTTACCAACAATACTTGTATCATAGTCCACCTAATTATCATTTCACTTCATTTGATTCTATATTCGCATGTCAAGGTCTTTCGTTATCTGCAATTTCCATGGCAAATTTTATTATTGATCCTCCACATCCTGAAGCTGACCATCTATTGAACTGGTAAATTTTTTTATATCAAATCAATATTTTATATTTTTTATATCGCAACACTACACTCCCATTGAAAATCAATTACAAATTTCATGTTAATTCAAAACATTTTACATCACAGGAAGCTCAATAATAAAGTATGCATTGATGACCTTGCAATCCAAAAACCATACTTCAACACAGCCGAAGGAAGCCCGCTAGCTGTAGTAATTCTCTCAACAATTGCAATCATGTCACAATCTACTCGCGTGAGTTATTTATAATGTATATTTGTTTATATACAAATAAAACATCATAAAGTAAACAAAAGTTGCCTGATATAGCAAGGTGAGTACAAAATCAAGAGATGTTTGTCAATTAAAGTGGATAAGAAAGTGCAACTCCACTACAACGCCTGCGATAAGTGTTACACATCAACTCCAGCCCCAATAACACGGAAGTTTTTTTGTTTAAGGTGCAAATCTGTCCAATTGTTGGAGCAAAAGTAAGAAAGTCTATTTATTTTACTTTATACACATTGGAAATTATATATATATATATGTAGCAATACACATTTATAAACAGGTCAATTCTACGCTTACAGATTGTTGATCAGACAGGATCAATTACCTGCGTTGCTTATGACAATATAGCGCAACAAATTCTGAACTTTGACTTACCAGAGTTGAATGAACTAGGACAACAAGTTATACTTTAAATATTTCATCAAAGTACTATAATGTCTCATTATATATATATATATTACGCAGGAAATCATTTCACTATGCAATATGCGCAATCAAGAACTTCTAAACCAATCATACCTCTTTCACATAAAGAAAAAGGCCGCCACACCATCCCAAACAGAAACACATACTTACACACTTATGTCTACTTCCAAAGAAAACAAAGGTACATTACATTCTCATGAAAACAACTATGACTAATACATCATATGGTGTAATCATATACTACTCATTTTATATAACAAATAAAATTCATGTACAGATAAGGAAATTGCTGCCGAAGAAACATTGTCAAAGAACCACCCTATTGTACCCAAACACACTGGGATAACACCTGAAATGCAGGAGAAGGCAACCTGCACAACTGCTACCTTAGAATCATCTGTTCCTGGTAAGAACAACAATATATCATCCTAACAATATAAAATAATAAACATAAGTCCAATTTCATAGTTTCAACTATACTTATACAAAAAACATTATTTAGGTAAATATGCAAAGAACTTGCTTCCACTATTCAATGAGTTGGAATCTATCAATGATCAGAAATCAAAGGATCAAGCATCAACGGTCAAGAATTCCGTCGCTCCACCGAAAGAATCCAAAAAATAGTTGTCAAGCTTTTCTACAACATCTTTTGTTTTGTACTACATCCAACTACTAAACTACCTACCTTTTTGTAATATTACTATCCGATGTGTACATACAACATTTTGAATATTTATCGGCTACATATATTTATCAAATTTCTTTTTACTATAAATTCATAATTCGATTGTGTTGATGTATTTTTTCAACAAACAAAAAATAAAATTCAAAGATATGGAAATATCCTTAAATTTGATTAATTAGATTAGGAATCTCTAAACACTGTAGGGTACATAAGTGTTGATGTATTTTTTCAACAAACAAAAGGTAAAATCCGAAAATAGGACCAAAAGACAAAAAAAAGACTCCTTCGCCGCCCCCACCAAGAGACCAAACTACTGTTCACTTAGTAGGCACCCGACTTTTCTTGGTCCGACTACGTACCAACCGACTTGCTTATCAGATCGCAACCCATCCGACCCGCTTACCCGATTGCTAACTAACCGACCTGCCTGTCTGACCTGCTTACCAACCGACTTCCAGACTTTCCGACATATAGACCATCCGACCCGCCAACCGACCGACCTCACTATACAACCGCAAACCGTCCGACCTGCAAACTTTCCGACCTATGAACCATCCGATCCCCTAACCAACCGACCTGACTATCCGACCGCAGACCTTCCCACTTGCCGAACCTACCGAGGACCAACCGACTTGACTATCCCATAGCGGACCAACCGACCTGAACGCAAAATTTACTTCTTTTCCACCTGACTTCGTGCATAACTTCCTCTAAGATCCTGCTACCCTTATTTTTATTATTATTTTTTGTGCGTAACAGATTGCATTACAGAATAGTCGCGCAGTATACCGCGCAAAAGCGGGTTCTAGTATATATATATTATGTTTCAACCCAAATAATTCTTTTATTTTTTTTAGTATATTAGAAATAATATTTCTCTATTCCTTAGAAAAATATTTATATTTTTATTTTGATATGTTCCATAATAAAATATCAATTTTATTTTCTTTCAGTAGTTGTACTATCTATTTAATATTACAAATATTCTTTCTATTTATAATATATTACACAAATGTCATTACATTTATATCGTACAATACTAATAAGGTTAATTTAGTCTTTTTACCTTTATTTCTACAGTCCAATATAATACCAATATTTCTAAAATTTCGTGCAGAAAACAAACGGATAGATAGATATAAAATGGAGAGAGTAATATTTTATTAATTAGTAAAACTGTGTAAAATAATTTTGATATTTTTGCACTTGAAAATACAAAAAATAAATAAATATTTTTTTATAAATATTAAAAATATTTTGGTATCGAGATATTATTACTTTTATTACAATTGAGAAAATATATTATTGAGTCGAACAAATAAATAATAAAAAATATATATTGAGTCGAGACGGAAAAAATATACTTTTTAAAAAGTAAATATGTATTTATATATCCTTAAAACTATATAATTTTTTATAAATTAATTTATATTAATAGATATTCTTTCAATATCCTAAATTGGTTTATTTTTCCTTTTCTAGTCGTTCTATGAAATTAGTCCATTTTTGTTAATATAGTACTCATATCGTTCCGCTTACCGTGTTCATATTTTTATTTTGGTATGTCCAACTTATTATGTCACTTTTTTCTCTTTTTTTTTTTTGTAAAAGAATACACTTTAAGTTATAAATTTATAATTTTTAAATTTTAATTAAAATAATTAGTTATTTTAATCTCAATTTAAAATTCTTTTTATTATACAATATTATTTTTACTAATAAATTATTAATTATTTACTAATTATATCAATCCTAAATTTTCGTATCTACAGGAACACCATAGCCGGGACAGAGGGAGTAATTATTAGTAAATAATAATTCAAATTAAAATTTTAACTATATTTAATTAAATTACTAATATTTCTAAATTTTTTCTTTGTTTAATTTAAAATTGAAAATTGTTCTATAATTTTTAATAATAAAAATTAAAATTAAAATTAAAATTTAATATAAATATATAGTTATTTAATGTTTAAAATATTGAATTAGTTTTTAATGTAATATAAAAAAATATAATATTTAATTTGATATTTTATGATTGAAAAATTGTTATAGTAAAATTTGAATTTAAATTTATTTTCTCTTTGCTAAAAAAACAAAATAATCCGTGAAAAAATTATTTTTACTTTGCTAAAAAACTATATATATAAAAGAAAAAAAAAGACGTACACACATTTGTTGTGAAAATTATAAAATTACTTTGATTTTTGTATACATATATTGTATTTAAATAGCAATTTAATATAATTTTTTATTAAAAATTATTTTTTCGGTGCTAACTCAAAGTATTTCTTTTTTTTTTTATAAAATTAATAAATTATAATATTTTATTGATGAGTAAAAATCAATATTGGTATCAATCAAATTTATTTTTTTTATTTTTTATCCCATTCAAAAGTAATTGTCAAAATTAGTCTCATACAAAAAAAATATTATTTTTAGTTTACCATTAAAATTTTAAATAAATATACTGACGTGGACTTAACGGAAGTTAACATGACATATAATCTGAAACAAACACGGCCGTATTATATATAACACACGTGTTATTTTAATAAAAAATTTATTGCGATATTTATACAAACACGGCCGCATTCAAAATGGAAACACGAACGTGTTCAATATTAATTTACAAAAGTTCAAATTAAAAAAATTGGATAGAAAAGAAATAATGATGACGATGTGACTTTACATCAATTACTACAATAAACAAACGTATTTCGTAATATATTTATAAATTGTTATTTATTTACATAATAACATAAATATTTCTATAATAATATTAGTTATATTTTTATAAAGAATTAAGATTGTGTTTTTTTGTAAAGAAAAAAAAGCATATATGTTTTCTTAAACACTTTCACAAAATAAATACACCTTACTTTTTAAAATACTTTTAACTAATTTATTTTTTATCTTTTTTAAAATATGATTATACATCTTAATAATATAATTTGGAACGGACAAAAAAAAAAAAACAAATTATGTGGAAATATGATTATACATCTTAAAAATATATTCTGGGACGGACAAAAAAAGATTATATGGAACGGACAAAAATAGAAAATAGAGACAAATGATATGAGACGGGGGGAGTATATCTTAAAAATATAATCTGGGATGGACAAAAAAAATATAAAATTATGTGGGACGGACAAAAATAAAAAATAAGGACAAATGATATGAGGCGGAGGGAGTATATTATTTTCTATTAATTTTTTTAAAAAAAATATATATAAGACAAAAAATAAATCAGTTAAAAGTATTTTAAAAATTAAGGTGTATTTGTTTTGTGAAAGTGTTTAAAAAAATATACCCATCCGTCCCGTTGGAAGGGTGGCGTTTGCTTTTTAGACATAGATTTTTTAATATTAGTATTATATTGAATTGTAGTAAAAAAGACAAAAATACCCTTATTACCCTTAAAAGTAATGGCATTTTTGTAATATATTATAAGTTGAAATGATATTTATTATGTAAAGTAGATAGTACAATTACTAAATTAGGAAATGATAATCTTATTTTGGAACGGACGAAAATAAAAAATGATAACCTTTCAATAGGACGAAGGAAATATATGCTTTTTTTTTTTTTTTTTTTAAAAAAAAAAAAAAAAACACAATCTTAATTCTTTATAAAAATATAACTAATATTGTACTATTATTATAGAAATATTTATGCTATTATGTAAATAAATAACAATTTATAAATATATTATGAAATACGTTTGTTTATAGTAGTAATTGATGTAAAGTCACATGGTCATCCTTATTTCTTTTCTATCCAATTTTTATAATTTGAACTTTTGTAAATTAATATTGAACACGGCCGTGTCTCCATTTTGAACACGGCTGTGTTTGTATAAATATCGCAATAAATTTTTTTATTAAAGTAACACGTCCGTGTAAGTTCCAAATTATACGACCACATCAACTTTCGTTAAGTCCACATCAACATATTCTGTTAAAATCTTAACGATCAATTAAAAATGATATATTTTTTTTATGAAATTAATTTTGATAATTATTTTTGAATGGAACCAAAAATAAAAAATAAAAAAAAGATTTGATTGATACCAATATTGATTTTTACTCTTTATTGATTAATGGAAGCATTGTATTTTTTTTACTAAATATAAAATATAAGCACAATTTTTTATAGACAAACTAAAATGATAAAGTGAGCATATTTTAACAAGATAGATGAAGTATATTTTATTAAGAACAGTAAAAACTGAATAGTGGTGATTTTAATTTGAAGCCAAACAAATTATTTGTTTTAAACATAAAAAGTTAACAATAAAATAAATAAAAACGGACGAAGGCTAGAACTTGATTTTGATAGCATGAGATGATGAAATCCCTAAGCTATTATGAGATGCATAAAAATAAATTATGCAAAAAAAAAAATTAAAAATGTTAGATCCTAAAAATTTATGTATGATTGAAGTTGTTGAATGTGTTGCTCATCTGCAGATATTTAAAGGCATGTATTTGAGACATTGAAATTGGTTATTCCAATACTAATCGTGGTGTGCGCACAATCAACATAGGTTGAGACACTGCCAAAAAACCTTCTATCAACAATTAGTGACCCTCCTGCACCGAATTTGGGGCCGTTCTTTGATCGGTTTGAGTTTGGTTAAAGTCTCATTGACTTGCATTTTCCATTCAAATTGGCCACTAAAGATCATCAATTTTGAATCAAATTTTTGTGTTTAACAACTTGTCCTCCTCTTTGAATTTCAATAGTCGGTTGGGGCATTGATGATGTTTGGATAGAATAGACGACTATTGAAGTTGAGACATCTCGTTTCTCGATGCCTGCATCGTAATGATGATAAGTGCCATTGTTATTTTCTTTAAATTTCAATTGTTAATCCTAATACGCTTTCTGCACATATTGAAACTTGAGGAACCCTAGTTTCATTGAATTCGTTGAAAGTGAACAATTTTTTTCTTTTATCTGCAACTTCTTTTCCGATCAACAATGGTAATCAATGAATCTGCTCTAGCTCTTCTGCTTGATGGTAGGATCCATATTCCTCACCTTACGGTGTCAAGAAATTGCACTCTTGTTGTATGTCCTTTTTTTTTTTATCAATGGGCAAAGTGCAGGGAAACGAGGCTCTGTTTAATGAGGGCTGGAGTTTAGCAATCAATCATACCAATTTTGATGCAATTTCCTTTGTGATGGCATAAAGACACGCTTATGTAAACCGTGGTAGATTATCAAAAGTGATATGAGCAGGTGTCGTAAAAAATTGGGGAACAATAGGAACGGTTGGGCATCAATAATGAGATTTTGCTCTCAACCTATTTGTTCCACATACAATAGGTCCTATTGACAGTTGTGACTTCTTTTTGAGATGCTGCAAACAATATCTTCCTACTGCCTATTGGACCCATTGGCCCCACCCTTTTTATGTCGGGATGATCATCAATTTGCCAATTATAGAAAAAGGTCCAATCTTTGGGAGCACTATCTTCAGGTGAGCCTCCCCGAGACCACCCAAGCTACACGTTGAATAGTAAAGTAACTATTTGGAAAAAGTAAGTTGAAACCCACCGAGGATTGGGTGAGATCGAGGTGTCTGAGGTTGAGCACATTACCTTCCTATTATACTTGCTAAATAGATACGTAATATGTCCTTCTTCTAATTGCATTTCCTTTACCCATCTGGATATGGCCATTCATATTGCTTCGGGTTGGTATCTATCACCAGGAACTCTTTTTTTAGCCAATTTGCACAATGGTCTCTAAAATACTAGCACAAACTTATCGAATAATCTAGGTTGGACACAGTTTTCTCAAGACTTTTTTGGATTTTATAATTGTGGTTTAGGTTGTATTTCACTACTCATTGCTATGGTGAACCTCCAATTCATGGGGACCCCAAAAAAATATTAGGTCCTCTTCTATTTCACCCCTATTATAATTAAACAAATAATCAGTCTGTACCGAATACTATTTCAGGCTATTCTTGAGTACCCTTATAGGATAAAAAGTTTTACATATATAGACTTATGATCGCTTATGGCCATAAGATGTTATGGGTGGTGGATTCAGCTGAACTTTCTTATTCCATCCCCGATCCTTTGCCACACCTAACCTGTAGATTTTTCTTGGGATTTAGCTTTGACTCCGATCCTTTTTTTCCAGCAAGAAGATAAGAAAAAAATAAAAAATAGAAAACAAGCCTATTTTTAAGTTTGTTCTTTATCAACCTCAACTTCTAGCCTACCAATCCAGGTGTTGTTAAAGCATTTCTAGAATTGTTTCATCCCCAATGTCTTATCCAAACCTCGGATGGGTACATGTTTTTTTTTTCATCGCTCCGTATGTTTATTTGCTGACCACCTTTTTTACCATCAATACCTATGTTCCCTTTCACCAATCACCTTGTAGTGTGGTTGATTTCATTGAATGGTGGATGATAGTCTAGGCTACGATTGAAAAGCTTGTAAAAGACAGTTTACAAATCTTATTTCACAAAGGGGCCTTGCCTTTGGTGACTCTATTGGCCATTACAGCTAAGGAATCAGACATGGGAAGCTTGATTATCCAGAGGATAAACATCATAATTTGCAAGACTACTCCAAGAGACGCATTACCTCAGGTTCCTCGCCAAGAACTTTTTCCCAAATTTGTGGAACATACATCTTGCCCAGTCCAAGGTAAAAATTGATTTTTTTTTTTTTCTTACATACATCTCTATTATCTTCCGACTTATATTACACAAGACATAGTATAATTAAAATATATCTTGTAGATAAAAAATTTACAAACTTTATGATTTAGTATGATCGGCTTAGGCATCTTGATAGCATTATGATTAGACGAATTATTGAAAATATCTATATCCACTCATTAAAGCATAAAAAATATTGAAGTTAAATGAGTTGAAATGTATTTCTTTATCACATGAAAAGTTAAGAATTAGATCATCATCAACAAAAGTGGGAATTAAATCTCTTGTATTTCTAGAACAAATTTATAGTGATATATGTAGACCTATAGATTCATCGTGTGGACCATTTAGATATTTTATGATACTTATCGATACATCTATTCGATAGTCGCATGTATATTCATTATCCACCCCCAATTTAGATTTTTTAGGTTGCTTACTCAAATAATTAAGTTATGAACACAATTTTCTAACCACCCGATAAAAAGAGTTTGTCTTAATAATGCCGGTGGATATTCATCCAAGATATTTGATGATTATTGCATGTCTATTGAAATTGATATTGAGTATCATGTGTCATATGTACATGCTCAATATGACAATGTTGAATCGCTTATAAAGAGGTTACAACTAATTCTTACACCAATGTTAGTGAAATCTAAATTTTATCTATTTGGGATATGCAATTTTAATTTTTACATGCAACTAAAACTAATTAAACTTAGAACAATAAGTTATTATAACTACTTCCCAATACAATTACCGTACAATAAACATCCCAATATGTCACATTTGTGAACTTTTAAGTGCATAGTTTATGTGTCAGTTGCACCGTTCAAGCACAAAAGTGGGCCTCCAATGAAGACTTAATATATTGGTGGATACAAATCACCTTCTATTATAAATTATTTTGAACCATTAACTGATGGTTTGTTTACGGCTTGATTTTCTGATTGTCACTTTGAGAAATCATATTTTCCAACGTTAGGGAAAGAAATTGATCAATTGAAAAAAAATATTACTTTGATCCTCGTACAAACCAACACAAATTAGAAGTTTAAAGAATTTTGCATTTGTAGTTAATTGCAAATTAGTGACCTGATGCCTTTTGTGGCGCCAACGGAGTCACCAGATCATAATAGTTGTAGAAAATACACGGGCTAAATCCATGTCCCTAAAAGACAAATGTAATGTGCTAATGAATCAATTGCATTCCTCAAGAGTTAAAGACCTTCGTGTTCCAACGAAAAAAATCTTGAAGGAAAATAGGACTAAATGAAAAGGTCGATGAATTGAATATTAATTAAAATCCTCAAGAAGTAAATAGTAATATAGGTAAAATTTCTGAAGAAGTTTATTTGATAAATGTTCTCCCTAAGAAAATGAAGTTTTTGAAAATTTAATAAATTATACTCCCTCCGTCCCATAATAAATTATCTATTTTTTCATTTTAGTTCGTCCCATAATAAAGTATCTATTTGTTTTTTTAATAACTGTACTATCTACCTAACATTACAAATACCCTTACAACTTACAATATATTACACAAATGCCATTACCTTTATATCACACATACTAATAAGGTTATTGTAGTCATTTCTATTTTATTCCTACTATATCCCAATATAATACTAATATTTCTAAAATTACGTACAAAAAGCAAATTGATATTTCTTTATGGGACGGAGGGAATATTACTAGTAGAAAATATTAGAACCGAAAAGTACATAATTTATGGGTAAACTTTTTTTTTTAATCCCGTAATTGGACCCCTTTATCATTTTAGTCCCGTAATTGGAGTCTGTCGCAAACTAGTCCCATAAGTGAAAACTTTTCGCTGTTTTAGTCCTCCGGCGCTGGAGATACCCGCGTGGCTCGCCGGAGGTGACGTGTCCGCCAGGTGTTGCTGACCTGGCGGACACGTGGATTTTTTTTATTTTTTTTTCATTTTTTTTCATTTTTTTAAAAACTTATTTTTAATTTATTTTAAATTTTATTTGTATTTTTTTTTTTTATTTGGTCCAATTAAAAAAATTAAAAAAATTAAAAAAATAAATAAATTCACGTGTCCGTCAGGTGTCGTTGATCTGGCAGGACACCTGGCGGACACGTCACCTCCGGCGAGCCACGCGGCGTCTCCAAAGGCGCCGGAGGACTAATACAGCGAAAATTTTTCACTTATGAGATTAGTTTGCAACAGGCTCCACTTACATGACTAAAATGATAAAGGGGTCCAGTTACGGGACTAAAAAAACAGTTTAGCCTTATATATAATACTTTTGGATATGATGTAGAATTTGATTTAATAAAAATAACAAGAATTCTAAACCTAAATAAGTTGATGTGTGTTGGAAAAAAAAAGGGCCAATAATATATAATTTTTTTAGTCTTTATATTGCCCCAATAAAAATAATTTTAATGAATAGATGGTATATATTTTATTAAAAAATATATTCAAAAAATAATTTTATAAATTTAATCAATTTTAATTATATATTATTTTTATTATACAATTTTTTCTATAAAATAATATTGATATTAAATATACTTATAAAAATATTTTTAAAATTCTTAACATTCAAATATATATTACTCTTTCCGTCCCACATTGTATGTCCGGATTACTGTAAACACGAGAATTTATGATAAGTATAATTAGTAGGTGATTAAAAATGTATTAGTGAAAATAATTATCGTATAATATAAATTATTATAGATTAACATTAAGATAACTAATTAGTTTAATTAAAATTAAAAAATTAAATTAGAAAATTTAAAATGAGATTAACGTGTGTAATCATTTTCCAAAAAAGGGAAAGTAACATTAAATGTGAAACGAACAAAAACGACAATACAAAAATAGTAGATGGGACGGAGGGAGTACATTTTAACTTAATTAATATTATAAATATATATTACATTTTAAAAATAAAAAAATATATAAAGATGAAAAATTTTATTACGAATTCGCCGGATTTTGTGTTTGGAGATAATTGTTGAGATATTTTAGATATTCGGCTTTAGATTTAATAGATTTATATTTAGATTTGGTCTTATTCATAGATTAGATTACTTAGATTTGAGTCTATCGAGTCTGTTATGTATTGCTTATATATAGGCCCCTTTATTTTGATGATCAATAACACAATTTTATTACTTTTCCCCATAATTTCTACCATAGTATTAGAGTCTATTTTTCTCATGTCGTAGATATAATCTACCAACCCGTGTTTCTCCGGGTACATTCAACCTGGATTGTACCGGGAGGTCTTGTGATTTTGAGATCATGCCTTTGCAAGTCTGTCTTTTTGCAAATTTATCTCTGAAATATGTCTGCTATCTGTCTGTTGTCTGTTGTCTGTGTGCAATCTGAAATCTATTTGCTATCTGTCATCTGTTCGCTGTGTGTCTATTGTCTGCGATTTGAAATCTGTCTACGATCTGCCATCTGTCCGTTGCTTGTCTCTTGTCTGTTTGCGATCTTATCTGCCCGATGTCTGCGATATCTGGTGTCTGCGATCTGTTCTATGATCTATCTGGTGTCTGCGATCTGTTCTATGATCTTTCCGATTTTTGCAATGTGATCTGTCTGTTGTTTGCAATCTGTTCTGTGATCTGTCTGTTGTTTGCAATATGTTTTGTGATCAGTCTGATATTTGCGATCTGTTATGGAATCTATCCGATGTTTGCGATCTGTTTGATGTTTGTGATTTTTTCGATGCCTGCGATTTGTTTTGTGTGCTATCTGTCTGCATTTGACTTTGATTCCATTCAAAATCTTGTCGTTTTCAGCTCTGGTGGAGAATCATGTTGTTTTCAGCTCCGGTAGAGAATCATGTTGTTTTCCGCTCTAGTGGAAAGTCATTTCGTTTTCGGCTCTGGTAGAGAGTCATATCGTTTTTTGCTACCACGGAGAGTCATGTCGTTTTCGGCTTCGGTAGAGAGTCATGTCGTTTTCGACTCCGGTGGAGAGAGATGTCGTTTTTTGCTCCGGTTGAGAGTTATGTCGTTTTCAACTCCGGTGAAGAGTCATATCGTTTTCGGCTCCGGTGGAGAGTCAACTGTCATTTTTGTTTGCGTTTTTTTTTTTCGTCTATATTCAACTTTCTTATCAAACTCAAGTTGATTTCTGTTATACCACTTGAGTTTGAGGTGATGTTGAGATATTTTAGATATTCCCTTTTAGATTTAGTAGTTTATATTTAGATTTGGTCTTATCCATAAATTGGATTTACTTAGATTTGAATCTATCGAGTCCGTTTTGTATTGTTATATATAGGTTATTTTATTTTGATGATCAATTACACAATTTTATTATTTTCCTCCAAAATTTCTAACATTATACGTGGGTGTTACAACCAAGAAGTTGTGGTAAGGAAAAAGTTGAGGAAAAGAAATAGAATGAAAACGGAGATGAAAGAAATAAAATGAAAAAGGACATTGTGTCTGTCTAAATCAGTGCAGAAGCAATCGAAAATAAAATGTCACTAAAAATGAAAAGTAACTATTATTCAAAGGAATTGTTATATTTAATTAAGGAACAATAAAATAAATTAGCATTAGTCAAGGAAATTACTATTTTTAATTTAGGAATAATACAAATTTCAAATAGTTATACCAAAAATAAATCAAAATAAAAAATAGTAACTAGAGATGAAAATTGACAATAATATATTCTTATCATCCACTTAATATGTTTATATATATTTTTTGCGTCATTGTACTTAACATTAAAAATATTATTATATTTGTATCATTTTTTGTATAAACATCATTATATTATTATTATAAGACATTAATAGAAGTATCTTTATCATTTTTCTTTGATTTGTACTATATTATAATATAATAATTAATATCTAAAAATTAATATGAAAAAAATAAATATAAACTTTACAAGTGAACAAAAAAGATGAAATTCATACCTTTACTTAAGGAATAATTAATATAAAAATAAATTAAAAGGCCTACAGCTGATCAGTTAAATCTAATTAAAAGTATTTATTGGTATTTTAAATTTTAAAAATAGAAAAAGAAATGCAATTCTATGAGATCCACTTAAAACTTAGAAATGCAATTCTATGGGTGTATTTGGTCGGGGGTTTGAATTTTGAGTTGAAGTTGAAATCTTATAGTAAAAATTTTGAATTTGAATAGTTGTATGATGCGATATAAATAAGTGTTGATGCGATGTTTTGAATGTAAAATTGATTTTTAGTATAATATAAAAAATAAAAAATAGATGTTTAATTTGATATTTTTAGGAGAAAAAATTTGAATAAATAATATATTTAGGGTAAAATTCCTCAAACAAACACCTAGAGTATACATAAAAGATAGGTTATATAACTTTTTATATTTTTCTAATAAAAACAATAAAAATTATATATACACTTACATTAAAATTCGTGTAAAATTTTTTGAACACAAGTGTGTTTGTTTGGGGGAGTGGATTAGATTTTCACTATTCATCTCATTTTTTCCTCCAAAAATATCAAAACAAACACCTATTTTTTCTTTTTTATATATTATACTAAAAATAAATTTTACATTCAAAACATCACATCAACACCTATTTATATCACATCATATAACTATTCAAATTCAAAATTTTTACTATTCAAATCCCAACTTAAAATCCAAACCCCCAAACAAACACACCCAAATGAAGTGAATGAAAAAATAAATAGTACTCCCTCCTTCCCGGTTACAAATAATTCATTTTTCTTTATTTGCCCTATCAAAGATGATTCTTTTATATTTTTAATAAATTTATTCATTTTAAATTACTTAACAAATATAAATTAATTAAATTAAATTTCTTACCTATTGGGTAAAATTAATTCAAAATCTCTTTATTTCTATCTCTCTTCACTAAATAAATATTTTAATCTATATTCAAAACTTTTCATTTTTTTATAATATTAATTTTCAGTTAATTATGAATTAATAAATTTATTTTTATTTATTTATATTATATAAAATTTTATTATCTACAAAATAATATTCATATTGAATATATTTTATTGAGATATAATGGTAAAAATATTTAAAATACCTACAGTATTACTCATAATAATAAAAAAAAAATACATAAATTATTATTAATAACTTAGTAATCTACACTACAAATACCGTGTCTTAACCAAATGGGTCATCTAACACAGGACGGAAAAAGTATAAAGAATAAAATATATTTAAATTTATATTTATAGTAAATACTTCATCAATCATGTAAACTTATACCTATTTGACCGGGGACATATTTTAAGAAAAGTCGTAAAAATATAAAAACAATTCTTTTTAAGATAAAGTTAAATTTTCACTAAAAATGAAAACGAGAATAAATTTAGATGACAATTAAAAAAAAAAAATGAGAATAAATTTAGACAACGGAGTAAAATTTAAATGGCTGCTGACCATGCGCTAATCTGCTGAAGTCATCATAATGTTCATTATGGGATGATTAATATATATTTATATTTATTTTTTCATATATTGTACTATAATATAATATGTATTGTATTATAAATATGTTAAAATGTATATAAATATATACAAATAATTCATATAGCATACACTGATTTGATTAAGTCAGCTTGTTGATCCATGCCCGTATTTAAATAAGTAGGATCTATTGTTTTTATTTAAAAAAATGTAAAAGTTTGAGAAATATAATACACGTAATAATTACATTGATATTATTTGGATTCTTTGTTATACTATATTACGTAGTATAATCACGTGGATTACTTGTAGCATATTATTAACAACAAATGTCATTCATTATTATACTATAAATATAAATGCCTTATTACTTGTGGCATATTATTAACAACAAATGTCCTTCACTATTATACTATAAATACCTTATGCAATGTAGCCTAGTTCATATGCAGAAGTGTATATATCTCATTCCAACCAAAACCCCTTCCCTGCCCTCTCTCTCCCTAAGTTATTTACATTCAAACACACACACATATATATATATATATATATATACTCACACACACGTCACTTCACACACACTACTATCATCATTACATATATATATTGTTATACACGCCACCCATCTATTATACATATATATACTTATACTTTTTTTTTATACCTATATTTACCATTATTGTATAACACGTTATCAATACGAAAACTCTTGCCTATTTATTTTTGGTAAGTTTTATTTTTATTTTATCTATATTATTTAATTTCTAAACTACGAAAAATCTTGCAAAATTTTCTTTTAAACCTGTCTCTCATCGGAAATAATTTTGTGACTTGGTCATTGAACGTAAAAATGCATTTGGTTTTTATGGGCCTTGTTCAAATAATTGCCAGTGAAAATACGGCTACAACCTGATTGGCTTAACCTACGATTGCAGGATTTTAAAACTATTACATAGTATAATTCTGTTATCCATCAGATTACATCTCAGTTGAAACTCTGCGGAGAAATTGTTACTGAGAATGATAAATTGGAAAAGACTCTCTCTATTTTTCATGCTTCTAATGTTGTGCTGCAACAGCAGTATCGTAAGAAAAACTTTCAAAAGTAGTCACAGCTCATTGTATGTCTTTTATTAGCTGAGCAAAATAATGAATTACTGATGATAAATCATCAGTCCCGGCCCACTGGTTCCAGTCCATTCCCTGAAGCGAACTTGACATTTTCTGAATGAGACCGTGGACGTGGTAGAGGCCGTGGACGTGGTCGTGGTCGTGAGAGTCAACGCGGTCGATGTACCTATTACAATCGCCACAATTTTGACATTAACAAGATGCAGAGTAAACCTCAATATGGAGATGTAGCTGAAAAGGCTAAACATGAAAAGAGGTTAATCAACATTTGTAATCGGTGTGGCATTGAAGGTCATTGGATCAATACCAGCAAAACAACCAAACACCTAGCTGATCTTTATCAAGTCTCCTTGCAGAAAAATGGAAAGGAGGTCGAGATTAATCACATTGATAATGATGACGACCCCGATGATGATCTTCTGGATTAGGACACAACACATCTTGATATAGCGGATTTTGTCGTAGATCCAACAAACACCCAGTGACAGACATACTATGTCATTTTACATTATGGTATTTTATATTTTGTAATATTTAAATTATCGCATATTATATTTTTGTACTGCATTTTGTAATATTTATATTTGCCTTTATTAATATTGCGCTTATTTATATTTGAAGGTTAAATGGATGTCAATCAAAATGATGCAAATATATGTTTCATTGACAATGCAACGACACATACTATATTAAAACACAAAAATAATTTTTCTCATTTGAAAAATGAAAAGATGAATATCAATACAATAAGTGACAATGCAAAATTAATTGAAGGCTCTGAAGAAGCCATTATATTTCTTCCCGCGGGGACGAATATTGTGATAGAGTATACACTGTTGGCCACTAAAGCTCAAAAAAATTTATTGAGCTTTCATGACATTCAGAAAAATGGTTATCACATTGAAACTATGAGTGCTATCGATGGTGAATTTTTATTGATCACCAATATCATTGATAAAAAGAAATGCATCATTGAGAGATTATGCTCACTCTCTACTGGTTTATATTATTATGCCATATTAGATGTTGTTGAAACACACCTCACGGTAGATCAAAAGACTACCGATTTTCAAATATGGCATGACCGCCTTGGGCATCTTGTCAGTATAATGATGAAGCGAATAATTAAGAATTCGCATGGCAATTCATTAAAATGTCAAAAAGTGTTAAACTCAAATGAGTTAACCTGTGTTGCCTGCACTCAGGGAAAATTGATAACCAGGCCATCGCCAGCTAAAGTAGGTATTGAATCACCTACATTTTTGGAAAGAATACACGGGAATATATATGGACCGACAGACCCACCCTGTGGGCCATTTAAATATTTTATGGTGCATATTGATACATCTACCAGATGGTCTCATGTCTATTTATTATTTACTCGCAACATGACATTTGCGAGATTACTTGCCCAAATTGTTAAATTACTGGCACAATTCTCTATAATCAAATTAAGACTATACGTCTGGATAATGCTGGTGAATATTTATCGAACACATTTGATGATTATTACATGTCGATTGTAATTAATGTAGAGCACCCAATTGCTCATGTTCATACACAAAATGATCTGACAAAATCACTTATTAAAATATTGCAATTGATTTATAGATCATTATTGATGAGGTCTATCTTGCCCGTTTCAGTTTGGAGGCATGCAATCTTACATGTAGGAACACTCATAAAAATTGAGGCCGATAAGCTATCATAGTTATTCTCCGATGCAATTAGTATTTGGTCACGAACTAAATATATCTCATCACGTATTATTGGGTGTGCTGTTTATGTTCCTATTCCACCCCCCAAACGTACAAAAATGGGTCCTTAACATAGATTGGGCATTTATGTCGGATATGAATCGCAGTCAATTATAAAATATCTTGAACCTATGACGGGTGATTTATTCACCGCAAGATTTGCAAATTGTCACTTTGACGAATCATATTTCTAACATTAGGGGGTGACAAAAATGAACCAAAAGTGAAATTAATTGGAAAATCCCATTGAATTTATGTGATCCTCGTACAAAGCAGTATAAACTAGAAGTTCAACGCATTATACATTTGCAAAATATTGTAAATCAGTTACCATTCAATGACTCAAGTAAAGTCACTCGATCATATATTCAACCTGCTAACGCTCTGGCTAAATAATTGTCCATTATAGACAAATTGGAAGTGTTAATGAATCAGCGACACGCTTGAAGCTTGGTAGACCACTTGGTTCCAAAGACAAACATCCTCGAAAGAAAAGATGAATTAATAATGATAATCATGAAAATATCAGGAATGATATTGATAAACCTCAATCTAATGAGGAATTCAACCCTGAAATAATTGCTCCTAAAGAGCACGATCTTGAATAACATGATGAAATTATTGAAAACTTCATTAACTATGTTACTTCAAGAAAATGTTGGAACCGTAAAGAGGCAATCATTGTTAATGCCTTCGCATACAATTTGACACTTGATATAATAGAAGAAAACGGGGATCCAGAACAAAAATCGGTTCAAAAATGTCGGCAAAGAAATGAATGGCTCAAATGAGAAAATGCGATTCAATTAAAGCTTAACTCATTAAACAAAATGAAGGTCTTCGGACCAATTGTTCAAACACCAGATTGTATAAAACCAGTTTGATATAAATGGGTGTTTGTACAAAAGAGAAATGAGCATAAAGAAATTGTAAGATATAAAGCTCGTCTTGTAGCTCAGGGATTCTCACAAAGACCTAGAGTAGATTTTGATGAAACATACTCTTTAGTTGTTGATGGAATGATATTTAGATACCTTGTGATCCTAGCAGTGCGAGAAAAGCTCGACATGTGTCTTTTAAACGTAGTTACTGCACATCTTTATGACTCATTGGATACTGATATTTATATAAAAGTTCCTGAGGGATTCAATATGTCTGAAGCACACAAATTAAACCCAAATGAATCATATTTCATCAAATTGAAAAAGTCTTTGTAAGGACTTAAACAATCAGGGCGAATATGGTATAACCATCTCAGTGAATGTTTAATAAAAAAATATTATACTAATGATCCGATATGCCCATGCGTTTTTATCAAGAAAAATGGATTTGTTATTATTGCAATATATGTTGATGATCGCAATTTAATTGGAACTTCATAAGAGATTCAAATTGCAATTAAAATATTTTTAAAAAAATTGAGATCAAAGATTACGGAAAGACAAATATTGTCTAGGTTACAAGTGGATTATGTTAATAATGGAATATTTATCCATTAATCGACATATACCCAAAAAGTATTAAAGCAATTTTGTATGGATAAATCTTTCTCTGAGTACATCAATGGTGGTCAGATCCCTTAATCCCAATAAAGATCTATTTAGGCCAATAGAAGAAAATAAAGAAATACTTGGCCCCGAGGTACCATATCTCAGTGTTATTGGCACATTAATGTACCTTGCGAATTGTACCAAGCTAGATATATCTTTTTTCATAATTTACTGGTCAGGTTTAGCGCATCTCCCACAAAGCACCATTGGAATGGTATCAAGCACATTTTTCTTTACCTTCAGGAGAGTCATCACCTCAGTTTATTTTATTCGAGTGAATCTCGAAATGAATTAATTGGTTATATTGATGTGGGTTATCTGTATGATCCACACAAAGAAAAATCTCAAATTGGCTCTTTATTTACTTGTGGTGGAACCGCAATCTCTTAGATATTTGCTCAATAGACAATAACAACTATTTCTTCAAACCATGCCAAAGTTTTAGTAATTCACGAAGCAAGTCGTGAATGTGTTTGGTTGAGGTCTATGACTTACCATATTCAGAAAAATTATGGCTTGATCTATGATAATGTATTACCTTCTACAATTTTGTTTAAAGATAATGCAGCTTGTTGCAAGCATGTCGCACAGCTGCAAAATAAAATATTAGTTCCTCCAACATTTCCTTACTTTTTCGATAGCTAAGGTACGACCGTTAGTATTTTCCTAATCGAGTGAGAATCCTAGGTATGACCGTAGTATTGCTGACTCGACACCATTGAGAACGAGAAAGACCCAATTCAATTTAACCAAATTCCTATGAGGATTTGTTGAAAATTGATTTTAATTCCTCTCTAGAGTATTCTTCCTCTATATTGCTACTTCAATTGAAAGATTACACATTTACGGGTGTCAATCCTTAATATAACTATGAAATCTAAAACTAATACGTGGCTACAAATATCAATTTAAGATTTATAATCTCGCTAAGTAGAGAAATTAAAAATAACCCATACCAATAAACTTCAAATTAAAATCAAAACCAAGTCTCACAAATTCATATCTCAAACTTTAATTCATACCTACGTTAGAAAATAAATTACTCACAGTCCATGGAAATCGAAAACAAACCAAATCTAAGAATGAAGAAAGAATTCCCTCAAAGTTTGTCTGCCCTACTCTCGGGAGTTCTTTGCACTGCATTCTTGCCTTCTGCATCTTTCTCCCTTCAAGAAGTAGTGATGTGGGTGAGAACTAGATGATGCATTTTTCTCCATCTTCTTGAATTGCAAATCATGCCTCTTTATTCTCCATCATATGATCCATTTTTAATTAGATCCCATTTGCAATTAAATCTCCACATAATCTTAATATTGTCAATTTACCCGGAGGGTATTTGTAAATTTCCATATTTTCCACATTGTGTACTTACGTGATCACGCCTAAGGCCTTTATGCATTCTGCGCATTTTCTCCCAAATACACTCCAAACATTGCCAACTTCATGAAACCTATTATACAATCAAAAAACACACCACGAAGAACATATATACAAATTTCCGCATCAAAAAGTTGCCCATAATAGCAAAATATTATCATATATAGCACATATCACTTGTATAGCGCAGTTAAAGGGACGATATATTAAAGGCGATAGGACAAAACACATATTCCCGAAATTCTTTTTCACTCACGATCTTAAGAAAAATGGTGAAATTAATATGCAACAAATTTGATCGTTTGAAAATTTTGCAAATTTATTTACGAAGGCGCTACCGACTGCAATATTCAACAAATTTGTGCAAAAATTGGAATGCGTTTGCTAAAAGATATCAAATAAAGTCCATAACAGGGGTAGCACATTAATACAAGACTGTTGTTCTCTTTTTCCTTCACTAGAATTTTTTTTCCCACCAAAACTTTTCATAATAAAGTTTTAACAAAACACATTCTTTGTATAAAATATCCAAAGAAGAGCGTAATACACGTAGTAATTACGTTAATGTTATTTGGATTACGTAGTAATCATATGATAACTTGTGGCATATTATTAACCACAAATGTCATTCATTGTTCTGCTTTAAATAACTTACTAGCAGGAAGCCCGTGCTACGCACGGTGTTATTAACGAAAAAAAAAATTACAATTTATTATTATATATTTTGTATATTTTAATTCAAAGTATTTTTTAAAAAATTTTGATGTGTCTCTCTTTTCTATTTTATAAAAAGTAATTATATATTAATATCAAAATATCTGTAATTTTTAGTTAAATTACAAATATGTTATTACACATACAATTATTTTATACGTAAATTTAAAGGACAAAATTGTCAAAAAACTCCACTAATCAATAAAATATTATTCCCTCCCTCTTACGTAATTTGTTCATTCTTTCTATTTCTATTTATCCCACATATATTTTGTTCTTTTCTTTTTAAAAAAAATATAATTATACACTTTAATTATATTTCATAATTTTTTTTATTCAAATTAAACTATTTAGTCATCTTAATTTTAATATATAATTATTTTTATTAAATTATAATTATTTTCATTAATACACTTATTTATATCACAACATAGAACTATTTTAATTTAATAGTATATTTTATTATTAAAATCACAAAGCCAAAATCCAGACCCCAAACAAACATACTCCCTCTGTCCCATTGGAAGAGTCGCGTTGGTTTTTTGCATGTAGATTTTTTAATATTAGTATTATATTGAATTATAGTAAAAATAATAAAAATACTCCTATCAGTATGGTGTAATATAAAAGTAATGACATTTGTGTAATAGATTGTAAGTTGAAATGATATTTATTATGTTAATTAGATAGTATAATTACTAAATTAGGAAATGATAACCTTATTTTGGAACGGACGTAAATGGAAAATGGTAACCTTTCAATGAGACGGAGGGAATATAAAGTTTCGGGAGTACAGCTGTCAATCTTCCATCTATTGTACTAAATACATGTAAAATTCATTTCAAAATTTACATGCAAAAAAAATAAACCACTAAAAAATAGTGATATTTATATAATAATAGTAAAATCAAAATAAATTTAAAATTACATTTATATATAATATTCATTGTATGTAATCTTCATATTTATATTAGTTATTATGCATTACTATATATAAATTTGCATTTTGATACAAAAATTTTAACTTGATATAATTTAGATAAAATGTAATAATATTATGTTTATAATCGTAGTATTTTATTGTACATGTAAGATGGGTGGGTAGAGATAGTATTTAGTTCAATTTGGTACCGTATTTTAAAATTCTACTTTCCTTGAGGAAATTTTATCATAATATACCATTTAATTTTTCAGAACAAAACGAATAAAATATAGTAGAAACTTAACAAACTGACATTGAATGAAAACATTTATTTCAAACATTCTAATAGCTAAAATATATTTAGGCAATTTTTCTTTTTCAATTCGTTCCTTTAAAATTTTGATTAAAATTATTAAACTCGAGTTTGAGTTAAATTTAAATTTAAAAGAAATTTCATAATTTTTTTTATGAGAAATCTGGAATAAGAGTGTAAATTATAGATTAGCAAAAATAATTACAATTTTTCATTAAAATTAAAAATTTTCTTATACATTAGCAAATAAATAAATAAATAAATAAATAAATTGAAAATATTGATAATACATACTAACTACTCCACAATAATATATTAAAATACTACATATATTTTTATTATATCCTACTTTTAATCTTTAAAAATATTTTCAAAATTTAATATATCTTGATCAATTAAATTTAAATATATAAACTAATTATTCATATATATTATGTATATGTATGACATATATATACTATATGTATAAAATAGTAAAAAAAACACTGCATAAATAATTGCAACAATTATGAAAATTGAAAATATTATGTATAATTGGAGAATAGAAATGATTTTTTCAAAAAAAATTATACTATTAACTAAAATTTTGAATATATTATACATAAGAATAAATAGAAATAAATAGATTACTTACTCCATAATAATAATAATAATAATAATAATAATAATAATAATAATAGATAAAAGTTAAATATTTACATTTAATATATTCAAACAAATATATATACACATTAAGAAAATATATTAGCACATAAATATACAACCACCAATTAAAAGAACATATTCGTCAATAAACAATACATCCAAACTACACTTCAAACAAATTTTAAACAAAACAAAGTGGAATTCTGAAGCATTAGTTAGAAGCTGAAACAGATCAACTTGTCCCAATTTTAATGAATATTAAACCACAACAAAACAAAAGCTTCGGTCATTAACTCTAGCGTTATCACATAGACTTCACTATCATCTTCAACGGCAGACATCTTCAACTTCGAACGCAGCAAAGAGAAAAAAAATGTTTAAGCCAGTTCGGGGAACCTTGGACTCCTTTGACCACTGCCATTGTTCGCATTCGCCCGAGGAGGATCCAACTCGATTCTAATGGACACCAGATTGGCTGCTACATGAGGAAGCTACCGCCGCTAGTCACTGCAAAGTTGGACATCGGAATTGCAGACGCCACTGCAAGTTTCTTTTACGAAAGGTGAGGCAGAGGGCGGATATAGTTATGGTTAAAAAAAATGGAATTAGATTGAGGATAAGAAAAAATAAAATAGATAAATGCTCAAATGAAAATTTTCCATTATGTATGAAATTTATAGGCGTTGGAAATTTTAAATATATTATATTTTCATAATTATTCTGCATAAACGTTTAAATTATCAAGACAATTGTAATTATTTAAATGATAGTACAAACCTTTAATATATCAAGACAATTTCTTTTTTCATTTCCAAAAAAATTATTGAAAACTCCAATATAGCAACCATTTAATTTATTAATATTAAAATATTATTTAAAGATAATATATAGAAGATTATTAAAATGAAACAAAATGATGTATTTATATAAATCAAGGTTTGGCTTGTTTTGTTTTTTTTTTCAATTTTATTTTTTTTAAATAATATATAGAACACAAAAAATAATTTAAAAATAAAAAAAAATTATATAACCATTAATAAAATTATTTAAATTATATTTTTATAAAAATAAATATATATCACAAATGATAAAATTGTATAAATACTATTGTTAGCACTTGTACAAATATATAAAGATATTGATAAAATTGTTTCATAAAATAATTAAAAATTATATAATTATTAAAATGAAAAAAAAAATTGTGTATATAGCGATTAATTAAAAGAATATTTTAGTTATATTTAAATTCTAATTTATAAATATACATTATAATTAATTATTTTATTATGTAATAAAATTAAATAAGCAAATTAAAAATTAAAATTGTATGTATAATCCAATAAAATAAGAAAAAACACACAAAATCACATATATATATATATATATGTATATATATTTAAAATATTGTTACATTAGTGAACACATATTCTTTCAATTAAAGTATAATAATTAAAAATATACTCATAATTAATTAATTGTTTGTTTATATTTAAATTATATAATATTATATAGAGAGACATATAAAAGATTATTAGAATAAAATTAATAAAAAAATTAATTAAATAAGCTAAAAGAATAAAGATGTGGGTCCATATTTTTTAATAGCCAATCAAATTCAACAATCAATGAAAATTAAAAAAAATAAATTCAAAATAGCTAGAAATTATTGCTTTTACATCTGGTGGCCCCACAGTGAGCTCAAATATAGATATATATATATATATGATATGATTGTATGACATGGTGAGATGTAGAAAAGTATGTGAGAATTAGAGATTTTTAGTAAAAATAAGATAATGCAGAAGCATATAAGATAAAGGCAGAAATACGGAAACAAAAATAAAAGTGAAAAGTTAAAATGAGATGTTTAAATAATATTGAATGCAAAGAAAAACTCTGCAACTCCTTGTATTAAAAAAATTATAAAAAATAATTATTATAACTTTTCAGTAAGTAACTATTATATAAAAAAAAAACATCCGCATCTTCAACATTAGACTTGTATTTTTAAAAATAAAAATAAATTGTTCAACTTTTCAAAAAAAGTAATGATTATAGAAAAACCTATATCTTCTTTAAAAATTTATAATATTTTTATTTATATTTATAATGTATTGTTTAATTAATACATAATGTAATTTATTTACTCTTTTGTATCTATATTAAAATATTCGAAACAAAATAGATAATATAATTATTAGAATCAAATTCTTATAAAAATGAATTAGAGTTTCTCAACTTTAAAATGAATTAGAATTAAAATTAATTATTAGAACTTTTTAATAAGTAATTATTATTAAAAAAGAAAAAACTCTGCATCTTGAAACTTCTATTTTCAAAAATAAAAATAAAATGTTCAATTTTTCAGAAAAAATAATAATTATGAAAAAATCTATAACTTCTTTAACAACTTATCATTATTTTTATTTTTATTTATATTTATAATGTATTGTTTAATTAATATATAGTTTAATTTACTTACTCTTTTGTATCTATATTAAAGTATTTATAACAAAATAGATAATATAATTATTAGAATCAAATTATATAACATAAACATATTTTAATACGTAAATTATAATATTAACTTATATATTTTTATATAATTAAATATGTTTATGTTATATAATTTGATTCTAATAATTATATTATCTATTTTGTTATAAATATTTTAATATAGATACAAAAGAGTAAGTAAACTAAATTATATATTGATTAAACAATACATTATAAATTATAAATAAAAATAAAAATAAAAATAATGATAAGTTGTTAAAGAAGTTATAGATTTTTTCATAATTATTATTTTTTCTGAAAAGTTGAACACTTTATTTTTATTTTTGAAAATACAAGTTTCATATTGAAGATGCAGAATTTTTTCTTTTTTAATAATAATTACTTATTAAAAAGTTCTAATAATTAAATTTAATTCTAATTCATTTTAAAGTTGAGAAACTCTAATTCATTTTTATAATAATTTGATTGTAATAATTATATTATCTATTTTTTTATAAATATTTTAATATAGATACAAAATAGTAAATAAATTAAATTATGTATTAATTAAACAATACATTATAAATATAAATAAAAATAATGATAAATTGTTAAAGAAGATATAGATTTTTTTATAATCATTACTTTTTTTGAAAAGTTGAACAATTTATTTTTATTTTTAAAAATACAAGTCTTATGTTGAAAATGCAGAGGTTTCATATCATATATCATATATATATATATATAATATTATAGGAGTTCGTTGTGGCCCCTGCCACAATATAAAGCATGAATTTAGAGCAATTTTGATTTTTTTTTTAATTTTTTATTAGTTATATTATTTGATTGGTTAAAGCATTGTGGGCCAATATGTTTTTTATTGGTCGTATAATTTGATTGGTTGAAGTTATTTTGTATATTTTTATTGATTATATAATTTGATTGGTTTAATTATTTTGTATTTTTTTAATTGATGATACAATTTAATCGATTATTGATCATTTCTTTATAAGTTTATTTTCTTCAATATATTTTTAATACATTTAATATATATTTATATGGTAGGATATTAATGTTATTAATTTATTATTAATTAATATTTATTTTTTAAATATTTCAAATCTAAGAATTATATATAAAATTATCAATTAATATAAGATTTGAATTAATTATTTTAACATACGTTATTATTTATTTTATATAAATAATATGTATTATATTTATATAAATGATTAATATATATGTCTATATTTCAACTCAGTTTGAGTCTCATTATCCTAAAAAACATGAATTTCTAACTATTTTGAATTTTTTTTTTTTTTCTGATTGGTTGGAGTGTTTGATTGGTTGCTATATATATATATATATGTGTGTGTGGGCAACATATTTTTACATTTTTCTTTTTTTCAAAAAGCAAAAATTTATAATATTCTTATGTTTTTTCTCTAATTTTTATTAATTATAACATTGATTGACTGCTACATAAAGATGAGTTAATATATAAATATAGGTTAATATATAATGAATATTTGCATATATATATTTTAATTAATTATTTATTTCTTAAATATAAATAATATTTATGATTTGTATATAAAATAGAAAATCGTTTGTGACTGATTTTATTTTATTTTTATAAATAATGCTATATATATATAATAGATATATATTACAAATTTTTAACTTGAATATTTTTTATTAGGGGATCCATCAATTGAATAGATAGATGTATATTATGATAATTTTTTATTATAATATAATAAATAGATAAAAATATAATTAACATTTTTTATCTTTTTTTTAATTAATTGTGCAATTTGATTGGTTCTAATTATTATATATTTGTTTTCTTTTCGTTTGATTATTTGGGAAATTTATTTTGCTATTACAAAACTTTTTTATTATTATTATTATTATTTTATTATATTTTATAAGATGTGTGTACATTTACGTGTATAAAACATTGGGGGTGTAGATATCGAAGAGTTTTATATTTATTACAGTTAATAATGAGTATTGAAAAATCGAACAGTTTTTATATTTATTATAATTAATAATGAGTATTGGAAATTGAAGAGTTTTTGTGTATTTTCATATCTACTTTAGCGTGTATAAATATATGTGTATATACTTGGTTTCCCTTTCAAACAAAAACCTTCAAACACCACCTTCCCATCTACGGCAACATAAAATGCTGGACAAAAAACTACGTGTGGTTACGTTGCCATTGCTGCCGACTTAGCATATCAAATCGAAGGAAAACGACCCGACTTCATTCCGTTTCCATGTAGGATGACACCAGCGGAAGTCCACAAGGGAAGCCTGCAGCGACTATTTAAAAATGGTGAAAGTAGTTTTGTAGTTTACGGAAGAGCTAGGCTAGCGCAGGCTGCTGCATAACACCTTTGCTGCTTCAACCGCTTTGAAATTCAACGCGGTTTACTAGAAGAACTCTTACGGTCAAAAGCAGCATTTTATTTCGTCGTTTTTGTGTGTATTTTGAAGCGATTTAGTAGTTTAGGGATCCAAGTTTATTGCCTTTTAAATTTTGTATGTCGTTTTTTGTTGTCTTTGTTAAGAAGGGATCCATGCATCAAATCTAAAACCAATTGGTGATAGGTGGAGTAGTCCTTCACGAAGGGATCCATGCATCAAATCTAAAACCAATTGGTGATAGGTGGAGTAGTCCTTCACCATTCTTATATAATAGAGGAGTTCCCACACATTTAACAATGTGGAACAATATTCAACAGTCTTTGGCATAAATTTGTTATTTGATATTAGTTTTTTCTTTGACTCCTATCACTGTGTCCAATTATACAGTCATGTTTAATTCTACACGGTTATATATCTTTTTATTTTAGTTTAATTTTTAATTTTTATTATATTTTTAATATTGTAATTTTTTTTCGTTCGATTACACCGTTCGTAGCACAGGCCTCCGCTAGTGTATATATATATATCCGCACGGGCCTCCGCTAGTGTATATATACCCACTCACACTACTATCATCATTAGTGTATATATTGTTATACACGACACCCATCTATTATATATATATATGTATAACTGTACTTACCATTATTATATAACAAGAAAATATTTTTTGGAAAGAGTTCCTATATAATATATATATATATATTACATAATATGTCTAGCACCTACCCACTGCTCCTATATGTGCACGTGTTCTCCAAATGCATTAGAAAAAGTGTTCTATGTCTTTTTTAATGGAATATATTTAATATTAATTGTTATGTCTAAGAAGTTTTTGTTTTTCCTTGAAGTTATCAAAATTTAAAGCACAAATAAAAAATAAAATAATTAAACACAAACAAAGAAAATCGAAGACGGGTTCTTTTAGAGTTTAATTTAATTTTTTATTTAAACAAGAAAATCCACTAAGTGTTCTTTTAGAGTTTAATTTAATTTTTTATTTAAATAATATTTAAATGTGATATTTTTATAAATGAATTAATGGGGTTGCATTCTTTTATGTTTATAAATAAATGATTTTTTTTATTAATTATTAAAAATTGTAAAAGAAAAATTGAAATTTATGATGATTGGATGAAGTAGTTTTTTTTTTTTAATATTATATTTCATCTGTCCTCTAACAAAGTATCCATTTTTTCATTTTATTTTGTCCCATAACAAAGTATCTATTTCCGTTTTTAGTAACTGTACTATCTACCCAACATTACAAATATTCTTACAACTTACAATATATTACACAAATATCATTACCTTTATATCACATAATACTAATAAAGTTATTTTAGTCATTTTTACTTTATTTCTACTACATCCCAATATAATACTAATATTTCTAAAACTCCGTGTAAAAAGCAAACGAATACCTAATTATAAAATGAAAGGAGTATAATAAAAATAGACGGATTTATTTGTTTTGTCAAAAGCTATCTTTATATTTCTCCAAAAATATTATTAATATAATCATATATTTATTATTTTTATATTATCTACTTAATTCCTTATATTTTATATAAAAATATATTTTCAAATTATTTCACAAGACAAACAAACTAGTATACTCTCTCCATCTCAATTTAAATTATCTTTTTAGTTTTTTAGTATAGGATGATTTTGATATTTTTATATATTTATTTATTTTTTTGTATTTTATGTATGAATATTGTTCCCAAAAAAAAAAAAAAAAATTCTAAAAGAACATGTGGTGGACTTTATTTATTAGTGTTTATTTATTTTATACTCCCTCTGTCTATAGATCCGTTTGGCTTTTGCATGAATTTTAGAAATATTAGAATTATATTGGGATATAGTAGAAATAAAGTAGAAACGACTAAAATAATCTTATTAGTATTATATGATATAAAATTAATGATATTTGTGTAATATATTGTAAGTTGTAAGGGTATTTGTAATGTTAAGTAGATAATATATTACTAAAAAAATTGATATTTTATTATGGGACAAAGGGATTATTTTATTTGTATTTTAAAAGTTGATGGCTTCACGGAAAAAAATAATAAAAAATTCTTAAACATAACAATTAATATTATATTTAATCTATTAAAAAAAAAGACAGGCTTGTTTTTTTTGTCAAAAAAAAAATACTCTTATATTTCTAAAAAAATATTAATATATTACACACACTTATTATTTTTATATTATCTATATATTTTTTATATTTCAAAACAAACAAACTAATATACTCTCTCCATCTGATCTAAAGTACCCTTTTGAATTTTTTAGTGTAAGATAGTACTGCCTCCGTCTCACATATCGTGTCTGCTACACTGTAGACACGGTATTTTAGGAGGGGTGTAATTAGTAGATAATTAAGAATATACTAGTGAAAATAATTATCCTATAATATAAATAATTATAAATTAAGATTAAGATAACTAATTAGTTTAATTAAAATTTAAAAAAAAAATTAAAAAGTTTAAAATGAGATTAAAGTGTGTAATTATTTTTTTTTTAAAAAAAGAAAGTGACATGGTATGTGGGACGGAGAGAGTAATATTTTTATTTTTTGTATTGTATATATAAATTAATTGTATATACAATTATATGTTTATACTTTATGTAATAGGTAAGAGTATTTTAATATTAGTACGTGATTACTTTTATTATAATAGATATTTTGTGTTTTGTATTGGAAATAGCTTCGAAATTTAAACTAAGTCCAATGTCATTTTTAATTAGCTTCGAAATTTATTTCGGATTGGTGTCCGACACTAAAAACTCTTCGCTGTTTGGAAAGTTTCAAAATTTTCGGACTATTTTGAATAGTTTTGAAATTTTTCAACCTGAGTCCAAAGCAAAAATACCCGTAAGTGTGTGAATTAAAAAATAAATTAATTCAAAATTTTCTCATACCGCCACCGCTACTGCCAGAGAGAAAGAAGAAAGGAGGAGGAGAAGCCACCTCTGCCGTCGCCACTGCTGCCGCCGGCTCCACCGCTACCGTCACCGCTGGAGAAGGAGGAGGTGGAGAAGACTCCGTTGCCACCACCGGCCCTACCGCCGGAGAAGGAGGAGGAGGAGGAGATGACACTGTTGCTGCCGCCAGTCCTGCCGCTGCTGTTGTTGCCGGAAAAGGAGGAGGAGGTGGAAAAGACGCCGTTGTAGCCGGAGAATGAGGAGAAGACTCTGTTGCCGCCATCGCCGCCGCCGGCTCCATTGTCACCACCGGAGAAGAAGGAAGAAAGGGAAGATTCCGTAGGCGCCACCAGCTCCACCCCTGCATTTAATTGTCTATTATATTTTTCACATTTTATTGAAAATTTTATAACATTTTTAAAATTTAATATTTATTTATTTTATTTTTAATTATATCAAATAAATATTAATATAGAATGCACATATATCTAAATTATATTATATATTTTAATATATTTTAACTTAAAATTTTCATCAAATTTAGTTATAATATCTTCAAAAAATAATATATAAAGTAATATATAATTAAGAAAATAAATAAAATATTTTAAATTGATTTAGTTTTAAATGATTTTATTTAATTTTAATAATTTATTTTATTATTTTAAAATATTAACGTATATTATTAGAATTAATTTTTACAATTGATTTAATTTATATAAATTTTATCACATCTATTATTATATTTGTATGTAAAATTATTATTTTCTGTAATTTGATTTTAATAAATATTTACATGATCTAAAATAGATCATATTAATTTAATTCAAATATATTTTAAAATACTTTTAAAAATAGGATAAGTAGATTTGCTTGGAACCTTTCAATTCAATTATGGGATGCCGAGTAAGAAGTTTTACAATTTTTTTTATTATAAATAATTTTTATTAAATTTATCTAATTATTGTGTGAATAATTCATGGTAATGATTGACTAATTGGATAGGGTGATGAAATTGCATCTATGATACAAGGGCGTCTACATCTAACCAAAGAAAAAAAATTTTAGCATTGAAGACGTAGAAAATTTTGTCTTTCAGATTGAACTCACTTTAAATCATAATGATGTTTTTCTAATGATGATATGAACAATGTTGTCAACTCATGAAAGTAATACTCGTTGTGCAACTAGTGGAAATAAAAACAAGAAACAAAAGAAGTTCAAAGAGAAAGTTAATGAAATTGAAGAGATCATGGGATTAAAAGAAGTGACGCAGACAATAGAATACGGTAATAAAATAATGGAAAATAAAGTGAATGACAAATTATGTCCACTTTCAGGAGAAGAAACTTTGAATTTGATTAAGGAATGTGGAATTGAAACAACACGATGAACTCAAATATATTATTTTCTTATGAATAATCCAGACCAACTTCAAGCGGTTATTGAATGTTGACCCGACGCACGCAAATTGGTCATTATATATATCGTATTTGGTTCTTCCGATACTTTATAATGTAATTTTTGTTTTACTCCATTCGCCCCACTTAATTTGTCCACTGTTTCTATTTTTGTTCGTCCCGTATAATTCGTCATTTCCTTTTTTTGGAAATATCATTATACACTTTAATCACATTTTAAAATTCATAATTTATAATTTTTTATTTTAATTAAACTATTTAGTAATTTTAATATTAATTTATAATACCTTAAAACTTTTTAACTACACAATACCTAAAACTTTGTGTCTAACTTAAATGGGACAAAATAGCTGGAATGAAGGAAGTATTATATTAGATAAATAATTTTTGTGTCATGCTTTCTGAATAAATTAATCAAATTTAATTAAATACTTTAATTTTTATTTATTTATATAATATAAAGAAAAAATAGTAAAATTATTCTTATTTTCATTTTCCTCCCTGGGTAACCAAACACAAAATTATTATTTTCTTTTTCTCTCATTCTCTTCATTCTTTTTCGTATGAATAGAAAAAAAATACTACATTTTAATATTTTCTCTCATTTTTTCATTTTTCTTTCATTTGTATTAAAATCTCCTCCCCTCCCTTCGTCTCATTTGAACCAAACAGACCATTTTGTTATAATAATAATATATTTATAATTAAAATTATTATATTTTATGAAATTGTTATGAAAATAAAAATAATATTAATATTAATAAAATTAAATAATTATTAATAATATAAACTTAATATAATATTATATTGTCTATTTGTATTTTAAATTTTATAAATTTTCTTATATAATTATAATAAATTATTTTAGGGTAAAATATGTTTTTGGTCAAAATTTATTTATATCAATATCAATTTTAATCCCTATATTATTGAAACAATAACTGACAACTAAAATTGAACTAATTTAATCAGGGGTCAAAATTATTATTTAAAAAATACAGAGGGACTAAATTTGACACATTAGTTAATGAAATAGACTAAAACCATATTTTAGTGACTATTTTATTATTTCATACATCAATATTAACTTTATTATTTATTTTATTTTAAAATCTAATTTAATTACTTATTAACTTTATTATTTTAATTATTTTATATTGCATCAATTTAATCGATTATTATATATATATTTTATCCAATAAATAAATTATAAATATATATCTAAATTAAATCAAAATAAAAAATTAAGATTACTTACTTAATAGTGGTGGGAATTTAAATTATTTGATAAGTTTGAAAAATGTTTAGACTAATTAAAATTCGGAAGTTTAAAAACTAATAAATGTTCAGAATTTTCGAGACTAGTTAAGGTTTGGAATTTCTGAAATTAATTTAATTAGTTCGGAAGTTTCGAAACAAATTACAATAGCTTCGGACTTTCCGAGTCAATTCCGAGATTGATAAGGGTTCGGAATTTTCGAGACAAAGAAAGATTCAGAATTTTAAGAATAATTGAAATAGGTTTGAAAGTTCCAAAACTAATAAATTTTCAGATTTTTTCGAGACTAATTAAAATAGGTTCAGAATTTTTGAGACTAATTAAAATATGTTCAGAATTTCCGAGACTATAAAAGTTTGGAATTTCCGAGACTATTTAGAATAAGTTTGGAATTTCTGAGACTGTAAAAATTCAAAATTTTCGAGACTATTTTAAATAAGTTTGGAATTTCTGATACAAATTGAAATAAGTTCGAAAGTTTTGAGACTAATAAAGTTCTGAATTTTGCGCGACTAATAGATATTTGGAATTTCCGAGACTATTTAAATTGAGTTCGGAAATTCCGAAACTATTCAATATAGTAAAACATATATTTCATATTGCTCCAAAAAATCCGAAACTATTTTAAATAGTGCAGATTTTATATTTATTATATACTCCTATATTTTTATAATTTCGGAATTGATTTTGAGACAATTTCTGAGACTAATAAAAGAAATTCTAATAGTGAGAAAAACGATACATTTGATTGTGAAAAAAAAAAAATACTTTCAATTGGAACTAAGCGAATACTTTTTATTAAAAAATAGAGTAATTGTTTAATAGAAATTATATAGGGTATGGAAGAAATTTTGAAAAAGTTTATGTAAGAAATTTTTTTAGAACATTTATGATTTTAACTCTACGAAATAATTACTTTTTAGATATATTAATTATAAAAAATAAATTTACATTTTTAATATTGTCAAAAAGTTAGCAGGTTGCCCTATTTGGTTTGCTCCCGGTCGATGGATTGGATTAAATTGACTACATTTTACTTTATTCTAGTGTTGATTTACTCGCAAATAACCTTTTTATTTGTAAACTATGATTAATTGTAAACTAATTTTTCAAATTAAAGTTGTTTGGTGAGTAGGATAGTTCGAAAATTAAAATTAAAATATTTTGTTTATTAAATAAAGTTTGAACGTAAATTTAGCTAGCTACGAATTAAACTATTTTTAATAAGTCAATTTTTTTATATTCTATAAAAATTCTCGAAACTTAAAAAGAAAAAGTTGATTGAACGACTCAATTAAGAGCTATAGTATGGGAAGCAACATACATAATGCATTATGGGGCTTTACTTCAAAGGATTAGATTGGATGATATTATTTTATCCGATCTAATATCATATTTATTTTAATGTATTTGAGCCCGAGATAATCTTAGGTCCGGTATACTAATACCAATTTACAAAATTATTAATCTAATCCAACACGCTAATATTATTTAATACAACTTAATAAAATTACTAAACTATCCTTATTCTTAATTTTTTTATGCCCTACCCATTCTATTTCCTTCACTCTAGCGCAAACTTCTTTCGTTCTTCGCAATTGGCAGTTTTTCTTCGTGCATACAGTACTTTCATGTTTTTGTTGTAATTCATCAATTATATATGTAAATATCGAACATATTTGAATGTATGAAAATAAAATGACTTACACATTAGTAAAATGAGTTTGTTGAAGTAACTTTCTTAAAAAAATAAGTATTTGTAATAATTTATTTGATAAAAATTCTAGTAAAAAAAATATTAGAATTATTTTATATGAATATAATAATAATATTTTTGTTTAATATATATTTAAAATTCATTTTGAATTGATTTGAATAGTAATATTTTTATTTTAATCAACGAAATATAAAGTTACAAGAACGAGATACATTATTCCCTTGTCCACAAAGTTACAAGAATCAGATATATTATTCCCTCGTCCACAAAATTATATACCTATCATAATGATATCATAATTAAATTTTAATGAATTATTATATATTATATTACTATATTTAAAAAGAAAAAAATGTATAAAACAAATATATAATTTATAATATGATTATAAAGAATATTTTTAGTAAAAAAATAATTATGTCATATGATCTAACAAAATAAATATAATATAATATTATCTATTGTTTAATCTTTTAAAATAAATATTATATTAATTAAACATGTGATTATTTAATTTATTGAGATCATCCTTATTATTATAATATAATCTTCGAAGTAAGCGGCCATATATATATTAAAAAAATGCAATGGTAAATGATTGGGAATTTAAGAGTTAGGAATTGAGATGGAAAAGTGGCGTGGACGATTGCCAACCGCACATCCCACCAAATTGGCAACCAACTGAATTATATATACAAAGCTAAATTTTACATTACTAAAATACCAAAACTTTGCTATGCACCATGATAATATACGTTTTTTATTTTTATTTTATATATTTTTTTTTCTTTTGACGTGAAAATGTATATTAAAAAATTAACTAGAGTGATTGTTGAATAATTCAATTGATTGCTTTTATTAAAACAACAATCAACATGAGAATTTCTAGTACGAAAATCCACTTAATAAATGAGTTTATTCTCCATACACTAATTTTAAATTCAATATAATAGTAATTGTAAATTTATTCAATTGAATAACGATTTTACTAAATTATAAAGATGTAACAATGATCCATATATGTGAACAAATATTATTTTTAATTTTTCATTTTTTTTTTTTGTCTAAAGTTAGATAATTTTAAGATTTGAAGGCCGATTATATCCTACAATTTAGGGATATAATTTGGATATGATTAGATATTATATTCTATATTTTAGAGATATCATTTGGATATTATTGAGATAGACTTAGCCTATAAATATTAAATGTATTCTCACTTTAACATGTGTCTGCGTATTCTATAGTAAAATTCATAGCTTGGCGTAGATCATTCTGATCGAATTGGGTGACCAAATTCTTGTGTTCTTGTGTCCTTGTTCGTCTCATTTTGATTTCCTGAAATTTCTGTAACAAGTGGTATTAGAGCTTGGTTCGTTGGTAGGGTGGATTGGGAGGCATCGGACATTGGTTGTGGTTGTGGGAATCCCTTGTGACCTGCGAAGGTGCCTTGCATCGAAAGTCTCCTGGCGGTGTTGGGGCAGTCTTGACAGTTGTGGTAGGTTAGACAGCGGCTCCCTTTTGTGATAGACGGTGTAAGGTAGGAAGGGAAGGATAAGAGTTTCGACAAATGCGGCGGAGAAGGTATCCGATGTGCTCTCATAACAAGTGAGCCTTAGGTCCGTTTGTGGGAATCAAGATGGGTGATCGTCATGCTGTCAAGGTATTCGATGGAATGAACTTCAGTTTCTGGAAGATGCAGATAGAAGATTACTTGTATGGTAAAGATCTAGAGGCGGCATTGAAGGAGAAACCCGAAGACATGGATGAAGCCGAATACAAGAAGATCGATAGGAAGACAATGAGTGCGGTTCGATTAACCCTTTCGAAGAATATCTCGACTGAATTGGATCTGCCTTTAGTTCCAAAAATAGGGATAGATATGAGGCAAAGGGAAAAGGTGAAGATCAAGAATGGTCAAAGTTGAAGCCGAAGAAGAAGGACAAGGAATATGGAAGTCATGTGGTATGTTGGAACTGCAAGAGGCACTTGAAACGACAGTGCAAGGGCGCCGGAGAAGGATCAAGGTTCGGCAAACGCAACGGATGAGATATCCGATGCATTGTTCTGAGCGTCAGCAGTCCAATGGAGTCATGGATTTTGATCTCAGGAGCGTCATTCTACTCATGCAGTGATTCATAAATCATGGAATCCTATACCGCAAGTAATTTTGGTGTTGTCTATCTTGTAGATGTGAGACACCAAAAATTGTAGGTAAAGGGATGGTTCGAATCAGATTACCGAATGGTATGGAGTGGAAATTGAAAGACGTAAGGCATGTATCGGGTCTGAAATAGAATCTGATTTCCGTGGAACAATTTGATGAGGCAGGTTACTCGACAGTTTTTGTAACTAAGTCGTGGAAGGTAACCCAAGGATCCATTGTGGTGGCCCAAGGGAGAAGAGATGGAACTCTCTACATGATGAAAAACATGCAAGAAGGAATCAATTCTGTGGCCATAAATGATGACCCAAATTCATGGCATTCTTTTTTTGGACACATGAGCGAGAAGGGGATAGGGAGCTCATTCCAAAGGGAAGATTGTTAGGTCTCAAGTCCGTCAATATTAGAGTATGCGAGGACTGTATCTTTGGGAAGAAGCGAAAGGTAGCGTTCTCAAAGGGTGAGGAGACCTGGAAAAGAAAAAGTTGGAATTAGTCCAAATGGACTTGTGGGGACCAACTCTTGTATCGACCCTTGGAGGCTCACAATACTACACCGCGTTCATTGACGACGCTACAAGGGAGATATATATATATTTCCTTAAGTGTAAATATGATGCTTTTGATACATTTGGGAGGTGGAAAGCACGTGCAGTGGGAGTAGTAAGCTGATTTATGAGCAATCCTGGAAGACAACCTAAGGTGGTTACTTTAGATGAATTGCGGTTGTGTTCAACCTCAATTGGCCTCGATGAGTGAAGAAAGAGGTTTGGTGCTGTCATTGCCGATGAAGTATAATGTTGAAGTGAAAGATGCAATCAGTCTTCAAGTGGGATATTGTTGATATATGAAGCCCGATTACATATCCTAAAAGCTAGGAATATGATTTGGATATTATATTCTAAATTTTAGAAATATGATTCGGATATTATTGCATAGGCTTAGCCTATAAATATCAATCTATTCTCACTTTAACACGTGTCTGCATATTCTATAGTAAAATTCCTAGATTCGCAGCGCCCCCATACGTACATCATTCTGATCGAACTGGGTAACCAAATTCTTGTATTTTTGTGTTCTTGCTCATCTCATCTTGATTTCTTGGAATTTTAGTAAAAACATCAAGTGCTAGAAATAATTAAATTTTTACATGTCAGATTTAAACATTAAACTATGAATATACTTTAATCGAGTAAATCAATGGAAGCAAATATAATAATTAAATTAACTTCCAGCCATTGCTATAATATCGATTCTCAGTCTTAAATCTCCTTTTTCGAGAAACTAATAAGTTAAACTCCAATAAGATGTCGCCAAACCCTTGCTCTCAAATACGATGATGTATTTTAATTTTCGTGAGTAGATTTAGTAACCCGTATGTGAGAGGGTTTATATAATCATAAAAGAAAATTATCTATCACGATTTTCTACCACTTTTCACGTAAATTTTCAACGTGATGGACTTAATGAGAGAGAGTGGACCATAATTTACGGTTAGTTTAGATAGTCAAATTAATTTAAAAAATAATCCAATGTATATATATATATATAACTTAGTCAGGGCCTAATATCAAGCCGAAAGGCGTAGTCGATGGACAGTAGATGATTAATATTAAACTTAACTTTAATTAATTGATTAATTAATTAAACTAACATCAAGTAAAACCTATTTTTTTCTTTTAACTCTAAGTCAATTGAGAATTCTTTATTGCTTTCTATATTTAATATTTTTTCATCCGTTCATTTAATTTTAATTTTTTTTTGGTCTGTTCGTTAAATTTTACTTTATTATTTTGACAAAATAAAAAAATAAGTATGTAATTATTATTTTAAATTAAATATTTATTTACAATATAAGTCACACTACATTTATTAAATTTATTTTTTTATTTTATTTAATTACTAACTAAAATTTTAGAAATATCTTAAACTACATTCTCACTTTTATCACTTTTTAATAAGATATTTATTTTTTATTTTTATCTCCTTATCAGATCCAAATATACTAATTTTACGGATAAAGTATTACTAATGTCTCCTCAATATTTTAAAAACAATTTTCTCAAATCTATTTATTTATTAGAAAAAAAATTAATTTTTGTCCCATATTATATATTAGTATGACTTTATAAAAAATTTAGATATTTTATTATAAATAGAATGAAAATGTGCACATATCAAGTTACTTATATACCATTTATGTGGAGAAACATAATACTGTGTCTTGCAAATGTACGTACATATATATATATTTAGACAAAAAATTATGTCATTTTTAATAAATATAAGAATTTTTATAAATTATATTTCATTTGAATTTAAGTGGATCATATTTTTTAAATAAATCATTTGATTCTCATTTCGAATCATTTTTTTTTCAACTCAGTTTGAAGGTTTCTTCGAAGTCCGTTGAGGATTTGAACTTTAATCCAGCCATTTTGACGAATTTGATCTTTGGTTTGACTTTGCCAACTTTTAGAGGGTTTTGGTCTACGTATGGGTGAATTTGATCCTCAACTTTGAATTTGAAGACTTATTTTGATGGATTTTGGGCTTTGATTGTTGCGGAGGTGGATTTGATGTTCCATAACATTTTTGGGCAATGTGCCCCTTTGACTTTTGGATTTAAGATGACCGAATTTGATGCTTTTAATGAAGAACACGATGAACGTCTTGAAGCTTTAAGATAAACTTTGTAGGCTTTTTTTTAGCTTTCATGAATTCTTTAACGTCTTTTGAAGCTTTGATTCTTCCCTCAGTTTGGACATACAACGAAAAACGTTAACTTCATCGATTCGTCAACAAATATTTGATCATTTGTCCAAATCAATGACTTTTCGACGAAGAACACTTTGAAGGACACAAAGAACAATGTAGAGAGTTTAGGGAGACTTACTATTATGCGAGTTTTTAAATGAACTCCGGTGTCAAATGAATTGACTAAGACTCCTATTTATAGGGGATGAGTGACTTCGGGTTTTTCTTCGGATGATGTCGCATGACACATCCCGATTGACCAACGAGAAGATTTTTATAATCTTTCATTTTTCATCAGATGCTATTTTTCATTGTTAAAGTATTTGATTGTGTGTCTTCCTTTCTCATCATGATCTTTATATCATTTCTTCTCTCGAAAAATATAATTTGAATACTTCATTTACTGACGAATTTAATTTATTTTAATGTCAAATTTATTATAATTCTATTTATGCACGCAATATTTGTACGATATCTTCCATTTTAAACAGATTTTGCATTAATGGTTGATATTTATTATACAAATATTAGCATATGTGCATAATTAAATATCACATATTTATTTTATCAAAATTTTATTTTCTTCAAATATATATGATATTTAATTTAATTTAGATATTTAATTTTTAATGCCTAAAAAATGCCATCTCAAGACTTGTTTAAGCCGGCCAAAGCGTTTAAGGCTTGAATAAGTCTCGAAATAATAAGTCAGTCTATTTTTTGAATAATTTTTTTATGACTATCATTTATTTTTTGTATTTTTAGCCAATTTTTTTCGCAGGGCTTTTTCTTTTCTTTTCTTCTTTTTCTTTGGACTATTTTTTTTGTCTAAAATAATTTCTTTTTTTAAGCTCAATTTTTCTGGTTTTTTTAGGGATTTTTATTTATTTTGACATAATTGACTGAAGTTGGAGTTATATTTTTAGTTGCCTACGTACCCGGTGAATGGATCAAGTTATAATGTAGTTTAGAACAAATTGAATTTATTTATTTTTGTTAAACAGTTTATTATCATATTAGGAGTTTTGTAGAAAATTTATTTTATTTTCTAGGGGATTGTAGAAAGTTTATCCTCGTTTCTAGGAGATTTTAGAAAGTTTATCCTTATTTCTAGGAGATTGTAATATGATTCAAAAAAAATTTTTTGGACCAACTTGAAGTTCATCTTCAATCATCAATTTGTAGACTTCTCTGGCGATATATGGTCCATCCTCTGTTTTTCGGAACAGAAGTTGATCATGATAGTGCTTTGACTTATTCTTCTTCTTTTTCTTTTTATGAAGGTTTAGAATCAACGTACTTAATAATATTTCAGTACTTATCGTATTTTAGAAAGTTTATTCTCATTTTTAGGAGATTGTAGAAAGTTTATCCTCGTTTTTAGGAGATTGTAGAAAGTTTATCCTTGTTTTCAGGAGATTGTAGAAAATTTATCCTTATTTCCAAGAGATTGTAGAAAGTTTATCCTCGTTTCTAAAAGATTATAGAAAGTTTATTCTCATTTTTAGGAGGTTGTAGAAAATTAATCTTCATTTCTAAGAGATTATAGAAAGTTTATCCTTGTTTTTAGAAAATTGTAATTTGATTCAAAGATTTTCTTTAACCACTTGAAGTTCATCTTCAGTCATCAATTTGTAGACTTCTATGGCGATATATGGTTCATCCTCTCGGAAATTTTTTTTTTCGGAACAAAAGTTGATCACATTTGTTCTTTGACTTCTTCTTCTTCTTCCTTTTATAAAGGTTTAGAATCGACGTGCTTGAAAATATTTCAGTATTTATTGCATTTGCAATCTTTTTGCCAAGAGGTTTTAAGTCTTCAAGGTTTTAGGATTGCTGTCTTTGGTGGCTTATCTTTTTTAGAAGATTAATCTTTACTGTAAAGATTTGTTTTGCATTATTCGGTGGGTTTATCTATCTTTTTTTTTTCTTTGGTGCATAAGTATCATGAATTATGAGTCAATAAAACTTTTCGCTTGAGTTGAGGATCTCTATATCTATTGTGAGTATTCAAATATGATTGAAGTGATGCTGGTTGTAGCATTGTCATCTTCTAGGGTGATTTTCCCTTCGAGACTAATTCCATTATTTTTTCTTTGAACATGAAGTAATCATTGATGGGATGGCCCCCTAGGCAATGATACTTGCAGTATTTTGGATCATCAACTCTTATAGCTTCCTCTGGTCTTTTGGATTTTGAAAGTTCAATGAGATTGGTTTCGAGTAAATCATAAAAAATGGTCGAGATATCAGAATCCAAAAAACGATAGGTCTTTGATTTTTTTTTTGTGTGTATTTTTTTTTATAGAAAAAGGTCTTTGATTGCTTCTCTTTAAGTGTTGGCTTTAGTGGCCGAATGTTATGAGTTGTTTGCTTTTTTTACATTGTCATCTTGTCATTATTATGAACTTTGGTTGAACCTTTATTTATCGTCCTACACTATTTGAAGTGTTATATTTCTCGCCGTTTGAGAAATCTTGGGTAGGCGACTCATATATCCCACTAGACATTATGCTCAATTTTATATTATGAGTGCGAATGACGAGTTCTTCAAAAATACAGGGTCGGATCCCTTGTAGGATATATTTTAAGCCCCACTGCATTCCTTGAATTCACATTTCTATACCGGAAGCCTAGGGCAGACGGTCTTTGCAGTTAAAGCTTAAACTTCTCAAACGATTGATGTAGTTAATTACTGGTTCATCTTTTTATTGACAGCTGTTGGTGAGTTTGGTCATGCTCTCGGTTTTTTTTTTATTTTTTGTACTGTAGAGTTGGTTTAAGAATTCATACTTTAATTGCTCTCAATTATCGATGGAATTAGCCTCTAAGTCGATGTACTAGTCGAAGGCATTGCCTTTAGTGACTGCATGAATTATTTGACTATGAGGTCTCTATATGTTCCAATATCATTATATATTTCTACAAAGTGCAATATATGTTGTTGTGGGTTTCTTTTGCAGGCCCATGCAGGCCTAGGATTCCCGATCGATGCACCGTCAGTGTTTAACTTAAACCAACCCAAAGTCGGGGCCTCTCAGAAAACAAGAATAGGGGCCGCAAAACCGGAGGAGAAAAGGCAAGGCCAAGGTGGTTGGTCACATGGAGATCGGCCACCCAATGCTTCCCATCAAGAATGCCAGCATGATGGAGAACTTGCAAATACTGATGAGCATACTAAATAATATGATCAAAAGAGAAACGGATTCCTTGATGTTTGCCATTGTTCTGTGCCATCCATAGGAACCACAGCATCAGCATGGGGCTAAAAGTTTGAATACTCCATGAGTTGGTGGATGAGAGCCGCCAAAAGGACACAAGAAGATCGGGCACCTGCGTCTCTGGGAACTAAAGTCCAAATATCTGAGCAAAGTGCCACCAAACGTGTTGTGCATGGTCAGATGCCACAAAGAGATGTGCTATCGTCTTCTCCGCACGGAAGCACTGGCATCAGGAGGCAAGTGGGACCCCCATCCAGCTAAAAAAACATGGATAGATATGCCGTGGCGAAATAAACATCGAAGAAAAACTGACATCATAGGGGTGAGATAGCGCGACCAGAAGCTGTGGGATAGACAACTCTGCACCCCTCATCATGACTAAACTCCCATCCGAAACCACCATGAAAATGCCAAAGTCCGACGCCTTCTGAAGAGGTTGATTTGTACACCTAGGAGATCCGCTGCACCAGAAAGACAGAAAGGTAAGCTTGCAAGGGTGGGAGGTTCAATAAGCCATCATGCCACATATCTCGCACGAGCATGGGGGGTGGCCTCCCGGTAAGAACTGTCGATAGGGGATGAGCTCCGTATCATGTTTCGTACCAGAAGAAACGATCCTTGTGTTCAAAGTTCCAAGTAATCTGAGCCTGAAAATCTGAATGAACTTGGCGAGATCGCCTCACACACGATCGTGGAAGCAGAGCGGCGGCTTTGGATTATCATGGTGGGCGAAGGTGGGAAGGGGATAAGGGGTGGAGCTCCGGCCTTTTTATCTCATGGTGGGCGAAGGTGGGAAGGGGATAAGGCGTGGAGCGCCGACCTTTTTATCTTAAACGGTTAGAAAAGCCTAATCGTCAATTAGTAGACTATTATAGGATTTCATGTAGAGAAACGAGTCTGAACCTATTAGTAAGTCTTCTTTTTAGTCGGTGCACCGGACAGAGGGCGGACGGAGGCGGGGTGTGGTTGGAAGCACACAAGGGAGAAACCGTGGAGGAAATTTTTTTTTTTTTATCCACACATGCACACACTCACGCATTGGACAAAGGATTTTCTCCAACCACAAGCACACACGCACACACCCGAGATCGAACCTAGAGCCTATGTCTCAAGCGAGAGATATCATACCACTGGATCTACAGAGGTTTGACCGGTTTTGGTTTTGTTTTAGGATTTAGGGTTTAGTCCTATTGTTTGTAACGATTAGAGCATTGTTATAGTGATTATCTCAACGGTATTACATTTTTATTTATATCTCTCATTTATATTAAATTCATATCAATATTTAAATTACTTCTTTTAATTTCCGTTGTAGCATCACCACCTTCAGTTTATTACCTTTACAATCTTATGAAATTAATAATAATTATTTATTTGTATATATTTTTATTGTCTAATAATATAGTAAATATAATCTTATATTTTAATTTAAAAATTTTAATTTATATAAATTATGATAATATTATATAAATTTTATTATTATTTTAAATATTAAAATTATTTGAATATGTGAGGTTAATAATATTTAAAAATTTAAATGATTGAAACAAATTTGAATTAATATATTGCATGAACAATTTTCATTTACCACAGTTAATTATAAAGAACCAGTTGAATATAAAAATTAAAATTAGAATTAGATATATATATATATATACAAGTATGAAAAATATTTAGCTGAGCATGAGATTTTAAATAATTATTTGCGTTATATTTGTATATATGTTATGAAATATATAAAATATAACTATAGTAATAATATAATTATATATATACGTATGGCCTATATATATGTAGGTACGTGTGTAATTTGTTAAAATTTAGAGAGATGTGAATGGAGACAGCCGAGAGAGAGAGACAAAGTGAAAAATGAAATCAAAATCATACTTTATTACACAAGATTTAGGTCTATTTATAGACCATTTACAAAATAATTAGTCATCAAATTGGGTGATTCAGTAACATAAATAAATGACACATATTATTATATTTGATGTGTCATAACACTCTCCCTTAGGTGTCATTTTATTGTAATGAATACACCTCGTTAAAATCTTACTAGGAAAAAACCCAACGGGACAAAAATCCTAGTCAAGGAAAAAGAGTACGTCATTCATAATTTAAGAATACTTCATCTTATGTGGACATCACTTGAAATATCGCTCCCCTGATATGGACATCATTTGAAATCTTGCGACCGACGCATCCCAATTATCTTTACCAATTTCTTGAAAGTTGCGGTCGGTAAAGCCTTGGTCAACAAGTTTGCTAAATTTTGATCTGATCGAATCCGCTGCACATTTATTTCACCATTTTTCTGGAGATCATGAGTAAAGAAAAATTTTGGTGAAATATGTTTCGTTCTATCTCCCTTGATATATCATTCTTTCAGTTGCGCTATACAAGCTGTATTATCTTCGTACAAAATAGTAGGATGATTATTATTTTCATATTTCAAACCACAATTCTGTAAAATGTGGTGAATCATTGATCTTAGTCAAACACACTCTCTACTGGCTTCATGAATTGTTATTATTTCTGCATGATTTGAAGATGTGGCGGTTAATGTTTGTTTAGTGGATCTCTAAGATACCACTGTACCGCCGCAAGTAAACATATAGCCAGTCTGAGACTTGGCTTTATGCGGATCAGAAAGATACCCAACATCTGCATATCCAATCAATTCATGTTGAGATCCTTTTGGATATAATAGACCAAGATCAATAGATCCTTGGAGATAACAAAAAATATGTTTGATTCCTTTCCAATGTCGTTGTTTGATTCATTTCTAATGTCGTTGTGTTGGCATTGCACTAAATCTGGCCAATAAATTTACATCAAACGCTATATCTGGTCTAGTACTGTTAGCTAGATACATTAGTGCACCAATAGCACTTTAATATGGTACTTCAGGACTAAGTGCTTCTTCATTCTCCTCTTTTGGTCTAAAAGAGTCTTTAATAGGATCGAGAGTTCTAATAACCATTATAGTATTCAATGAATGTGCTTTATCCATTGCAAATCGTTTCAATACCTACTGGGTATATGCAGATTGATGTATCAAAATCTCATTTTCCAAATGTTCAATTTGTAGACCAAGACAAAATTTCGTTCTCCCGAAATCTTTAATTTCAAACTCCATTTTCAAATATTCAATAGCTTCTTAGGCCTCTCCAGGGATTCCAATAAATTCAAGTCATCCACATAAACAGCTATTATTACAAAATTTCTCCCATATTTCTTTATAAACACATGGGCAAACAGAAAGATTGGCATATCCTTCTTTCAATAATGATTCACTGAGACGATTATACCACATACGATCAGATTGTTTGAGCCCATACAAAGACTTTTGTAATTTAATAGAATAATATTCTTTTGGCTTTGATTTATATGCATCATACATACTAAATCCTTTAGGGATTTTCATGTAAATGTCATTATCTAATGAGCCATATAAATATGCAGTTACAACGTCCATCAGAAGCATATCCAAATTTTCATGTACTGTCAAACTGACAAGATATCGAAATATTATTCCATCCATTAATGGAGAATATGTTTCATTAAAATCAACTTCATGTCTTTGTGAAAAACCTTGGGCAACAAGTCTTGCTTTATATCTGGCAATTTCATTATTCTCATTTCACTTTCGAATAAATACCCATTTATAGCCAATAGGCTTAACACCTTCAGGTGTTTGAACAATGGGTCCAAAAACTTTTTGTTTTGCCAGTGAATTTAATTCAGACTGGATCGCATCTTTCCATTTTGGCCAATCTATTCTTTTCCGACATTCATCAACTAATCTAGTTTCTGGATCCTCGTCATTTTCCGTTAGATCAAGTGCTACATTATATGCAAAAGCATTATCCATAATTGTATCATTTCGGTTCCAATGCTTTCCAGTAGTAACATATTTTATTGAATTTTCAATAATTTCATTCTCTTCAGAAGAAATTCTATTAGGATTAACATCCTCATCAAGTTTATCAGGATCAATTTTTCTAGAAATCTGATCCATGTTACTAATTGTTTCTTGAGGATTCAAATCCTTAACCCTTTCATTTGTTCCTCTTTTCTTTCGAGGATTTTTATCTTTGGAACCTATAGGTCTGCCACGCTTTAGGCGTACATTTGATTCGTTAGTACTTTGTATTTTTTCTTCAAGAATAACAATTTTAGCAGGTACATTTTCAGCAGCTATATAAGATCTAGTGACCCTGCTGGCGTCACAAAAAGCATCAGGCAACTGATTTGCTATTCGCTGCAAATGTAAAATTCTTTGTACCTCTAATTCACTTTGACTTGTACGAGGATCAAGAAAACTGAATGGTATTTTCCAAGTAATTTTCTTTTTCAGTTGATCAGTTTCTCCCCCTAATATCGGGAAATGCGACTCGTCAAAATGACAATCAACAAAACGAGCCATAAACGAATCACCTGTTAACGGTTCAAGATATTTAATGATAGATGGTGATTCATACCCGATATATATCCCCAATCTCCGTTAGGGGCCTATTTTTGTACGTTGGGGCAGTGCAATTGGCACATAAACTGCGCACCCAAAAGTTCTCAAATATGAAATATTAGGTTTTTCATTGTACACTAATTTTATTGGGGAGTAGCTATGATAGCTTGTCGTCTTAATTTTATCAGTTTCGCTGCATGCATAATTGCATATCCCCAAGCAAATACGGGAAGTTTGGATTTCATTAGCATAGGTCTTGCAATTAATTGCAGCCTTTTTATAAGTGATTTAGCTATACCATTTTGAGTATATACATGAGGTACAAGATGTTCATTGTCAATTTCAATAGACATGCAATAATTATCAAATGTCTTAGATGAAAATTCATCAGCATTATCAAGATGAATTTTCTTTATTGGGTGATCTGGAAACTGAGCTCGTAATTTAATTATTTGAGCAAGTAACCTCGCAAATGTTAAATTGCGGGTGTATCATAAACACACATGCGACCATCTAGTAGATGCATCGATAAGTATCATAAAATATTAAAATGGTCCGCATGGTGGATCTACAGGCCCACATATATCACCCTGAATTCGTTCTAAAAATGAAGGGTATTCAGTTCTCACTTTTGCCGGTGATGGTCTAGTTATTAACTTCCCTTTTGAGCAAGCAACACATATAAACTCATTTGTATTTAATATCCATTGATCTTTCAAGTTATGCCCATTGGAATTTTCAATAATTCGTCTCATCATAGTATTACCGAGATGCCCAAACCGGTCATGCCAAATTATAAAATCTGTAGACTTCTGTTCTACCAGATATGTTTCAACCACATTAATCTTTGTGCAATATAATCCGGAAGACAATGAAGACAATTTTTCTAATATATATTTATGTCCATCAATGAATTTTGTAATCAACAAAAATTCATTATTTGTCTCACTTGATGTCTCAATATGATATCCATTTATGCGAATATCATTAAAACTCAACAAATTTCTTTGAGATTTATTAGAATATAATGCATTTTGGATATCAAGTTTTACTCATTCTGGAAGAAATATTATCGCTCTTCCAGAGCCTTCAATTAACTTCGCACAACCACTTATGATATTCACCTCAATTTTTCTCAACTTCAGGTTGGTGAAATATTTCTTATATTTCAAAATGGTGTACGTTGATGCACTATCAACGAGACATGAAGTGTCTTCCATATTATTCATTATAACGTACTCAACATTCATATTTCTTCTTCAGAAACTCCGCAACCTTTCGAGTAACCTTAAAGATAACAACAAAAAATACGCTATCTTTATATGCACTTCCTCGGCAAAGCCTCGTGTTGATAACGTGTTATAAAATATATAAAATATAACTATAGTAATAATATATATATGTATGGCCTATATATGTAGGTACGTGTGTGATTTGTTAAAATTTAGAGAGATGAGAATAGAGAGAGCCGAGAGAGAGACAAAGTGGAAAATGAAATCAAAATCACACTTTATTACACAAAATTTAGGTCTATTTATAGACCATTTACAAAACAATTAGTCATCAAATTGAGTGATTCAACAACATAAATAAATGACACCTATCATTATATTTGATGTGTCATAACGATATATAAATTATTGATAAATTTAAAATTTGATACGTGCGTATTAGATATATTAGGTAATAGAGTCAATAAATTTAAATTTAGCATGTTAAAATTATTGATAAATTTTGAATTATTGAAATAGTTAATTAAATAATTATTTTCATTGAAGTTAATGAGTTTTTAAAAAATATAATACTTGTGTGTTAACTGTTTTTATTAAAGGGAGATAACACATGTTATGATAAAAGCTGGAAAGTTATGAGAAAGAATTACTGAAGAAGGTAATCCTAACAAATACTTTTATATAAAAAGATTTTAATCATATTTAATTTATTGATATTCAAAATAATATTCAAGATGCCATTTTAGTTAAATTTTTTACATTTTTATTTAAAACTGTAAAATATGTAATTTGAAGTCGTCTTCTATTACTACTTCCATCCTACTAAAAGTGTCGTAAAGTATAATTAATAAATAATTTAAAAATATATTAGTAAAAATAATTATTATATAGTAAAAATAATTATAAATTAAAATAAATAAATATTTTAAATTAAAATTATAAAAAATATAAATTATAAATTTTAAAAAATATGTTTAAAATATATAATGATATTTTTTTAAAAAAAGTCAAATTAGACAAGCAAAAATAGATAAAATGGACACTCGGACGAAGTAAGTATAATTTATTAAAATAATTTATATTATTATTTCAATATTATTCCGTCCTGATTATGAATAATTTTTATTATTTTATCGTTTATTCCTATATTTATAATAAAAAATTAATTTGATAGCAATATCAAATGTAGATCGTACATTTATTATTTTCTTTATTTTTTAATATGTATATACACGAAGATAAATAGAAAATAATTAAATAACAAAATTATTACTACTATCTATTATTATAAGTATTAATAAATAAATAAATAAATATACATAGTAACACACTTATTCTATATATATATATTTCTTTTTTTTTGAATAAATTAAAATTTTTATAATTTCATTTGGTGTGGGCTTACCCACCCCAAATAAATATATACACGATTCGAAAGTGGAAGCGTCATTAGTCATTGGTTGGTGAAAATTATCGTTGAGGGGCAACTTTGTCTTTTCCAAATTCACTAACTTCCGACCACACTAGACCAGTTGATTGATTAAACCTCAACCAAAGAAAATGACAGCAACTAACCTTTATTTCACAGCAAAGATTTTGTGTTATATATTTTCTTTTTTTAATTTTTTTACTTGTGTCTGTTTGTTTGTGTTGAGTTATGGATAGCATAATATTAAATTAATATAATTATTTGATATCATATAAATAATTATTAATATAATATTTTTAATACAAAATTAATTTTTTAATATAATATAATAATAATAATATTTATTTGATATTTTTAGAGAATATTTTATAAATAGTAAAAATTTGAATCAAAATATACAAATAAACACATCAATTTTATAATTTATAAATTTTTTAATTGTTACTTATTGAAAATTATACAAAGAATTATAGGAAATTGTGATGTTGTTTAGATAAAATATTTTTATTAATTTTAAAATATATCAGGAAAATAAAATTTTAAATTTTTATAAAAAATGTTATGGATTACTTTTATTAGTATTTTTTTAAAAAGAGTTATGGGGAACAATGTAAAAAACAAGACTACTACTTGGGTATTCTGTTTATGCTATGTATTCGTAGATGAATGTATTGTTTTTTTTATGAATGTACGATTGATATTACGGAGAATTATATTGGTAATATAAAATAATAATATTTTTTGTTGAATAATAGATTTTTTTATGAGTAAGTAAAGTATATATATATTGTATATATTATGTTAATGTATATCTATATATTGTATTTTTTAATAAAATTTATGAGATTGTTCCACCTTGTTGTATATGGAAATTCATATATTTCGAGTCTCACGACGACTTGATGAAATTTGTCGGAGAATTGCCAAGGGTTCCCTAAAGCACTTCAAAAAACCTCTAGATAATAGTTCGTGTATGCCGAAATGGACTTTAGCGGTACACTTATGAGAATGAAAGAAAGATTTAATAATGAGATTTTATTAAAATTGGGGAAAAAAATACAAATAGAATCAAAAGAAAAGTTGTAAAACAAAAACTGATAAATATATGAAAAAGTAAAATACTAAAATATAAAAATACTGAAATTTTTTGTAGCCGTTACTTTCTCCTGCCAATTTTTTGCAAGGCTGTGAAATTTCCGTATCGAAATGACCCTCCCAAACCAAATCTTTGCTTGGCTTAATCGACTTGGCCTCTCTCTTTGGTTGCGGGCTGTTGTCTTCTTCATCGCGTGAGCTTCCTTGGATTTGGGCTGCCACTCATTTAGGCTTTTCAACCATTAAAGCTTCTGCAACTGGCACCAATTTTCCACAGGACTGTGATTTTTTTTTTTTTTTTTTGCAGTAGGTTGAGTTTCTTCCATTGGCCAGACTCTGGGCTGCTTTGGGTCTCCTGTGATTGGATTTACTCTAACCAAATTTTCAGTGGACTTGATTCATCCATAATTCTTTCAAAATCTGATGGATTCTTTGGTATAAAAGAAGCCCCCCGAAAATGTTTGGATGAAATGGACTTCCAAGAACATTCAACATTTTTGAAATAATTTTGTTTTTCTCCAAACAGTTTATTGGATCACCCTCTAACGGCAGAATAGAAGGCCAAGAAACATTTTTGAGAGCAAGATATCTTCTCTATAATTGCGGATTGATTCTAGCACTTTTTTGTTGCTTTTGATTTCAAGGCAATAGGTTTTGTGCGCCTACACTTGATTTCACCTGTTGTTTCCACTTTCGATTGCATTCTTCCTCATTTTTTTTTGTTTTTCCTATGCTTAAATCTGTCACTTTCATTCTCGTTTTCTTAAGGTGTTCTCCAAATTCACTCAAAAGTCACAACTTTCGCAAGGCAAGAACCCTTGTTCGTCTTCTTTAAAGCATTGAAAGTTACTTTTAGGAACGAAAAATCCCAGTCATTATCCATTTTTCAACGGATTTGAGCATCCATTCTTCTTCCTCTTGATAGGATAACTTCTATAACACACTTGATGATGAAGTTTAGGTCATTAATCATCATATTCTTTCATGAAATTTGGCCGTGGGTTAACCTTCGTGTGGACCTCAAATCCCTAGGGGGTTAAGGTTGCATTCCTCAGTTGTTGGAATTTAGTACCATCATTAACAAACTGTACATGTTTGGAGAATAGTATATTGCCTCCAAAAACATGGATCTTCATAAGTGCATCTACTTCTGCCTCCACTATTTCCACCATATCCCCATAAAACATGATTTTATGGTGGAGTGTGGAAGGCACACACTATGATGTATGGATGCAGTCATGACCCAAGATGGCAGAATATGTTGGCTTGCCTTCCTTTACAAAGAAATCATCCGGTCCTTTCTGTTCCTAACGGTGACATCCGCCACCAGCACTCCAGTGAACTTGTGGGAATTGCCTAATGTCCGCTCGTATAGAGAGATGGTGAGGAGAAGCGGACTCAGGTGCTAGGTTGCTTCCTCAGTAGGTATTTTAAAAATCATGTCCTCCTGTTTATTTTCTATTGGGTCCTCTACATCATCAGCCTACAAAACTGGGCTCGAGTAATCTATCATCTTGTTATCTTGCAAAAATTCTGGATGAGAAGATGGTGGACTGAAACTTTTGGCTAAATTCAATCATATTGACTGCAAAGTCTCTATGATAGTTCATTGCTCTCTCTATATCCTCATTCACCACAATGACCATGAAACTTTCCTTGGACCCGTCATTTTCTTCCATGAGCGCATCCCTTGGCGGATCATCTAACTGGTCTTTTGGTAAGTTGTTGCCAAAGGAAATTTTTGGTGGTTTTTCTTAAGGTCCTCCGGAAATGATATCTCCCGCTGGAATTCGCTTAAGCCGCCATTCTTGTCTTATCCAAAAGTGGTTTATAAACTTTTTTGTGGCAAACTATTATGATTTCCATTAGGAGCCGTAAGTGTTGCCTTGCTGCCAATGTCTGCCTGCTGAATGGCTTACCGTTCTACCCGATGTTGGTGTTGCATCCGATGCTTCCGTGTCCTAGTCAAGGGTTTCTGCTAACTTTCCGCTAGTTTACCACCCATCTGCCATCTGTTGGAGGCTGCTATGGGCATCATGCGGGCTGTAGATTGATCATAACCTGCTCTACTAAAGTAATTCTGTAGACTCTGTCTTCCTTGTAGAAAATAACTTCTGCCACTTTATTATGTGGTGAAAGTCTTTTTAAAGCATAAATCTACTTTGGTGGCCTAGTGGACTACCTGATCCTCATGAGTGTGGCCTTCAAAGGTGGCTTTCAAATCTCTTGTAGTATGGATAAGACCGGTGCCTTGCTTTGGTTCGGCCGTATTCCAAAAAACTTAATGGATATCGACTGAAGGTGGCCCTCTTGGCCATTTTCTAGATCCAAATCATCCTCTTCATTTTGAATTTCTTAAGGAACCATAGAATCTGTTGCCCCCAGCTTCTTGAGCTGCCGAAAGGCTTTCTTCATCTCTAGTTGCCTTAGAATCCAACATCTAGAGCTTACCCTTGGAAGATAAGTTTCTCTTGTAATTGAGCATGCATCTCATTAATAACAATGTCCACAATTTGATCATCTCAAATTTTCAAGTTTCACTAACCCTCAATCCTCCGAAATTGCTTCAAAATATTTTTCACGGGTTTATCCAAATTTTTCCGTAAGTTGAGAAGGTTAATGATATTCGTCTTAGGCAGCGGACTGTGGAAACACTCATGAAATGTACTCTCAAACTTAGTCCAATTCTACAATGAATTAGGACACAACGAGGTGTACCAACTAAAAGCTGGTACGGTTAGTGATAAAAAAAAGTTGTAGTTTGTACCACTCATTGGTCTCGAGCTCTCCACCATATTGAGCCGAAAATCAGCTTATGTGCCTGATGGTCATTTTGGAATCCTTTCCGGAAAATAGAGTGAATTTTGGTATTTTCATATTACGGGGAATATAATGTTCTTCTACAATTCGGTCTGGAAAAGGCCATTGGTACTGTGGCCTTGCGGGCATCCTTGGAGGATTATCGCCATATACTCTCACAACCGTTTCCTCCAAAGCATCCGGATATATTAGCGGATTCATCTGTATGTTTTTCTATTGCTCTTGATTTCGTGGAATCCGCAGAGATAAAACACAACCAAGCAGTCTTTGTGCATGAGTGAGAAATTCTAAAAACCATGTTCTCCACCTACTGGATGTGGCAGATTTTCTACTTGAAGTAACAAATTTTCCACTAAAGCTAGCGAAATGTGCACTGAAACCGGCAGCTCTAGTCGTGGCCCTTCAGGAATAGCTACTAGTGAAACTCGTTAAACCACTTATGCAGCGGAAACGATCCTCCCACGCAAGAGAAACACTTGGAAAATGATATTAGTCACCTGCTAGATACGGAGAATTTTTCACTAGAAGTGGTAGATTTACCACCTAGGGTGGCAGGTTTTGCTGGACTGGCCCCTTTACGGGCGGCCTCTAACGTGGCACTTCTTGAGCGGCTATCGGTGGTACTCCGGTAGGCCGATTGGTTGGAATAGAACTTTTGACAAGAATCTGCTTGGGTGGATTTGGGCTGATGCTCCTGAATGCATATGGTAGCGATGCATATGGAACTACCATGGTTGTCACACTCTCCATGGTCGTCTGTCCCCCAACCAATGAGTAAATCGGCGGGATCTAGGCGTATGAACCTCAATGGGTTCCATAGTACAAAAGGGGAATGTAAAGAGGTTGAATCCAAGAATTCTAAATCCCCCATGGTCTTGGCGGAAACAATCAGAATGTGTTTCTTCTAGACCAATAAAAGTCCACCGCTGGTTCAATAGACCATCCTGACCTCCACGCGGATTGGTTGGGCTGATGGGTAAGACCAACAGAAAATTCAACTTCTCCTGAAGGCGGCACACTTGTTGATGTTCCTTTTGAAGCTCTATCTCGCTGGAGGATAGATTCATATCCATATTGAAATTGAAGAGCATATGAATTTGTTACCTGGGGCGGATGATAAGACGAGACAACATCAATGGTTTTATTCAGTGGTCCTTTTCCCTTTCTAGCCTCCTCATCTCTCAGCCAGGCCATTTCATTCTAGATGGTTAGCCGAATCACGTCCATTAAATATTTAGACAGTAACAGAGCTGAATCATATATAGATGATTGAACTTCCTTCCTGATTTGTTCTTGGATGCTTCTGGCGAACAAATATAAGGCCGTTGTCTGACCTTTACTTCCTCCAGGAACTAATGTTTCTCCGGCAATGGGATCGATGTCACAAGGTATGATATCCTGACCTCCACTTCTGGTGATGCTGATTCTTGGCAGCATGATGGGTGGCAATTGTCAATTTTATAGTTGCATTCACGAAAAGTGAGACACGAAGTGATCGTGGTCCCACTGAGTGTGACAATTTATTGTATACAAAAATTCTTATATCCCGAGTCTCACAACGGCTTGATAAAACCGATTGGAGAACTGCCAAAGGTTCCCTAGAATACTCCAGAAAGCTTCTAGGTTATATTTCATGTCTATGGAAATGAATCTTAGTAGAAAATCAGCCAATAGGAATGAAAAAAAGGATGAAATTTCACTAGAACTGGAAAAAGAAATACAAGCGAAATCAAAAGAAAAACTGTAAGAGAAATTGATAAATATGCGGGAAAGTAAAATACAAAAAGGTAAAAGTACCGGAAAGATAAAGATAAAAAGCTGGTAGAGTTGTGTTGGTCAGGGACTCTTTTTTCATCCCTGATTTTACCTTCTATAGCCTATCTTGAGGTTTGAAACTCCCCCTCACTAACCATGCATAACTTGCTTCATTAATAGGCGACTCCTTTGAGCTCCCACATTTACTCATCAAAACCCCCCTTCTAGCTCATTAATAGAGATAACTTCAATCTTAATTGCTTGATATTATCTCCCATTAATTAACATCCAAGTTGATCTTAATCAACCCTCTTTCTTAATGACCATTATCACTTCCGTAGACGTTACTTCCTACTTCATACTGCCAATTTTCTGCATCGAAATAGCCCTCCCAAACCAAATGTCCGCTGGGCTGATTCGACTTGGGTCTGGTCAAAAGGCTGTTGTCTTTTTCATAATGTAAGCTTCTTTAGATTTGGGCTGCCATTTTTTTGGGGCTTTCCAACCATTAAAGCTTCCACAACAACCACCAATTTTCCGCAGGACTGCGGATTTTTTCCGTAGTGGGTTGAGCTTCTTCTATTGGGCCAAATTCTGGGCTGCTTGCTCTCTTCATGGGCCTCCGCTGATTTCGGTCTACTCCAACCAAATTTCCACTAAAGTTTATTCCTCTATAATTCTTTCAAAGTTTGGTGAATTACTTAATATAACACATCTCTAAAAACATTAAAGTGAACGAATCCCATATATCTTTAAAGAAAAATACTTTTAAAATATACTCCCTCTGTCCCACAAAAAGTGTCTCTGTTTTCCATTTCGGGATGTCCACATAATTTGTCTCATTCCATTTTTAGTAAGTAATCATTTATTCTAATCACACTTACAATTTTAAATTTCTAATTATCATAATTGTAATTAATAAAAAAACAATTACCAATTCCAAAAAGAACCCTAATTCATTTAATTCCCACCCTATTCTCAACCCAACCGCCACCATGACGCAATTCACTTCTCCTTCTCATCTTTTCTTTCTCTTATTCTTCCGATTTCCTCCTCCATGGAAAGCTACCGTCGGCATAAAAAGCAGTCAGTGGCCCTCCCCTGTGGTGTGTCGGCATCGTCGCAGTTACCAGTGCCCTCTCTCTCCCTGCCGTTTCCTTCCTGAAGCCCTAGTCGCGCATCCGACTATCGATGCCCCAACTGCGGGTGTTCCTTGGTCGTGGTTTAGTCTTCCAATGATGATTTTGAGTTGAGGGACCAACTTGGAAAAGGAAAAAATGAAATCCACGTTGTGGATAGCTTGATTTTTTCAACCCCCCTACAACCCTCTTTTGATGGCGATGATTTATTTTATTTTTCAAGAGAGCAGTTTGCCGCGAGTGCAGGTGACGGTGGATAAGTGCCAGATACGGAAGAGCCTTTTGATTGGGAGTTGGATTTCAACTTCTCAGATAGGTTCTACGGGAGAGCTAGCAACATCTCGGCGTTCTTTTTCCTTGCTAAAAAAGGATGCCGGACTTGAAGGTGATGCTCCCTGTGTTATGGAAAATGATGATATTTGGGCGAAAATAGAATTTTTTCATGATTCCGAAGAAGAGCACGATGAAGATGAAATCAAAACTCCTTCCCGATTCTATGTACCCTTGAGTTCATGTCCCTAGTGAGGACGTTGGTGAGATCTACTCTAATCCTTTATTGCTTGAACATATCTATGGTTTTTTTTTTTTAAAACATTAAAGTTTTTGTGAAATTTTTGCTGGGAATTTGTTGCGTTTTGGTGTGCACTTGAAAATTTGCTCTATTATTGCTGAATTTCTTGTATTGATCAATGTTTTGTGCTCAAAATGAAGTCATGCTTTTATGTGTCCTATGGTGCGTTGAAAAAATTTCTTTATTATTGGTGGAATTGATGTATTGATCACTTTTTGTGCTGGAAATTCAATCATGTTGTGATGATCTTTATGTGAACAATTTGTGTATGAATTTACTTTCGGCTTGCGACATATACTTATAGTAAACATTTTTCAACAATTCATCTCAACTTGTAAGTTCTATGTTGAGCTAATTTGGGGAAACAACATTCTTTCAATTGCATTTCATTGAACAAAGAAATACCCCTGATATTTACAGTTGCATATCATGTAATCGCTTTCAAAAGAAAAACATTAAAATATTTTTACTACAAACATTCAAAAAGCTTACACTATAAACCCGCATTTACAGTTTTTTTACAGGTTTACTAAAGCATAAACATTTACAAAATATTTTTCAAAAACATATTCCTATCTCTAATAGCCGAAGTCAGTCTAAGTCTTTCAATTCCCTTCACCTCTTTTTTTTTTCAATAAGATATTGAATGCATTCATGAACTAATCCCATAGGAACGGTGAGCTGATTTGGGAGATTTTCCACCCTAAATAAACTATATTTTCTCAAATGTGGAAGCTTTTAATTATTATCTCCCTTAGATTTTATTACTTCAATTATACAACCTTGTAAACTTAAGATACCTTGTTTAATGTTTGTGGTGTCAACTCATTGTAGCTTGTTACAACTGCATCTACAAGTTCATTGACATTCTTGCATCCTTTCTCGGTTTGTAAGCTCTGAATTGCTCGAAACCATCTTAAATCATTTACATTAATATCTGGAGACTTAGGTGGTTGTTAATTAAGAACAATATTGAAACTATCGTTTATTGATGTATGTACAAAATCTAGACCGTCCCCTTTTAAGTGTGGTTTTGCATTAACTTGCAGAATGAATATATTTTTTGAAAATTTGGCTGACCACTTTCCTTTGATTGCTGGAATGACTTGCCATAATATTAACCATAATTCTTGTCATGTTAGAAACTATAAATATTGATCAAATGAGTTGCAACATTAATCATGAGAAAATGTTGGGTCTTCTACTCTAAATGAGAGAGTATAAGACATCCACAATAAATTTTCTTATATTTAATGTATATGTAGGTGTAAATTATGGCTAACCTGATTAATCAAACAACTTTTTTATAACCTTTCTTGTTACAAATTATATTGGTTTTGTTTCCAATGTACCAGCCACTCGATTTTCGCTTGCTGGGACTTTCTCAGTGAATGGAAAAATCTCAATTTTTTCATCAAACAGTAATACTCCATCATTGTCCCATATAGGTTGGGACACTTCACACATGAACATAATCTTTGAGATAATTTTTTGCTTTTGCATGTTCTATGTGGATTCTTTTCAACCGGTGTCAAGTAAAATCGATGGCTAGCTTTGGACATATAGAACCATTTTCTTATCCATATGAACTGTGTTTTGCATACTCTAAAATGGTGCATTTTTAATGCACAAAAAAACATCAAGTGCTTGTAAGAAAAAACTTAACCTTGCACGTTTATTTGTCTCGGTAAGTTCAGGCTTAATAGCACTTGTATGAGCTCTAATATGTGATAATGCATATATTGTCCTACATTTATATAGATAAATTATAAAATATTATTAATGCTATGGATAGATTTCTACTCATTTTGGCATGTTATTGATTGTTGCAAAGGAATTGAGTAATTCACGTTCATGCCATGTTTTCGATCAAAGAATTATGGAAGGACTTGAACTACGCTCTCATGTTAAGGAAAGAGGTGGATTACGGGAATCAAAGCATAATTGTTAGCATCATGATTGAGAGGAAGCAATTACAGGAGCAATTAAAGACCTGATCATCTATAAAAAGGGGGCCAAGGAATGGGATGAGGTATCATAATTCACATTCACTTTTCATAGTCTAAGCGAAGGATTGTGAAGGATGTTTTGAGAGGAAGCGCCTCCGGAAGATCATCATTATCTTTATCTTATTGCTTTCTTTTCTTTTGAGTATAAAGAGCTAATTCTCTTTATTCTAGTCCAAGGTTGAATTTAGATTTCGGATTTGGACTTGTGAGATTATGTTTTTATTTAAATTTAATCTTGTTTATGAAATTGGTATTTGTGCAATTTCTATGATTCATAACTACAATTGTTTTATGTAATCTTTTATCGCGGTTGGATTTTAGATTGGTTTAGCAATTGTGTGCCAATTTAACATTTGCATCCGTAATTGTGCACTTATTTGATAAAGTGGTAAACAGGTTGACAAGCTTAGCCTAGGAATTACATGATCAAATAATTTAATTTTTTCATAATTGATTGAATATTTGAATTGAATTTTTCTTATGCTATTTTCAATTGAGGAAATTAATTTATGGTCGTACCTAGATTATTTATTTGATAGGGATGCGGTTAATCGGTCGTACCATTGCCGCCAATAAAATAAGGAAAAACTAGGCGTTATGATCGTATATGATGCCTATAACCAATTTATCAATTGTATAACAAGATTATTTAAATTCGATGATTGAATCTTTAATCCGATTTATTGTTCACTCCTTGGGCTAGAAGTTTAATCTCTTTGAAATCTAAATTTTATCCTTTATTTTAATTAGCTTAGTGAATTGCTAATCTATCTCCCCAAATATTTAAAATTGTGACAAAACAGAAATTAAGCTTCACAGTCCCTGTGGATCGACCTCGGCAACACTTGCTACGCGGAAATGGTGGTGTAGAGTATTTTTATTGGAAGCACCGAGGCTACCAAGTTTTGGCGCCGTTGCCGGGGACTGGCGTTTGATTTATTTCTTTTCTTGTCATTCAATTATATTTTATTATTATATATTATATATTTAATAGTTTATGCCCCACTCTTTTTGTGCAGAAAATTTAATATAAGAAGCGAAAATCGAGAGGTTCGCAAGGACATTGCGGAAAGAAACAAGAAGAAAACTGAAATTTGAGAAGGCTTCGAGTTCGCAACCAAGTGAATAGATCAAGCAAGAGTCCAATATAGCGGAAGAAGATACCCACACGCTCAGGGAGTTGGCTGCGCCTAATTTGAATTTACAACCTCTATGTATTACTTTGCTGGAAATTGAAGGTAACACTAGTTTTGAATTACGATCCGGACTAATACACTTTTTGCCCTTGTTTTATGGTCTTGCAAATGAGGAACCACATAAACATATGCAGGAATTTGATGTGGTTTGCTTGAGCATGAAACCACCAACGGTTACCGAAGAACAAGTAAAGCTACGTGCATTCCCTTTTCTCATTGAAGGATGCGGCAAATGAATGGCTCTTTTGTCTACCAGTGGGAAGCATCACTACTTGGAGGGACATGAAAAAGAAAAATTTGGGGATGTATTTCCCGGCATCGCGGGCGGCGACATTGCGCAAGGAAATTTGCAGAATCAAACAACAAGAAAGAGAGACATTGCATGGATATCTGGAGAGGTTCAACAAGCTTTGAGCACGGTGCCCACAACACCAGATTACTGACCAACTGTTGCTCCAATACTTTTACGAAGGACTGGGCATGCGAGACCGGAACAACATTGATGCTGCTAGCCAAGGACCGTTGGCGGATAAAACACCGAAAGCCGTATGGGAGTTTTCTAAGAGGATGGCAGAGAATTCGCAGCAGTTCGAAGTAGAGGAGTCGAATATTTGGAAGGTAATGATTATCTTCATCAACAAATTTTCAAACTTACAAAAATTGTTCATCAATTGGCTGCAAGAAATACATGCCATGTGAGAGCGTGTGGCATTTTCACAAGCCTGGAGCATCCCACCGATGCATGCCCTGCCTTGCACGAGGAAAGTCATGCCGATGTGAATGTAGCCGGTTTTGGTCCACTAATTTTTGGCGCTGTTTCTGGGGTGGAGGAATAATCCGAATCTCAGGTATGAGAATCCAAAACATCAAGGGTTTCGACCTTAAGCACCTCCGCAACAATTCTTCCAGCCACCACCTTCACCAAACCAATCTATCATGCCACTAGATGAAATGATGAAGACCATGGCTACCAACACCATTCAATTTCAACAAGATACGAGGGAGAGCATTCAAAACCTTAAAACCCAATGGAGCAAATGGTGGCAGATCTTCGCCATGTCAAAGAAAGAGAGACGGGAAAATGGCCATCACAACCGGAAAGGAACCCAAAGAATATTAGTGCCATGAATTTATGGATTGAGAAGACAGTTGAAGCTCCGGAACCAATCATCTCGAAGGACAAAGACAAGAGCACCATCGAGAAAGAAGATGCGAGGAAAAATGAGGTAATTGATGAAACTGTCCCTAAATTGAATACTAATCTTGCCTCTTTTCCTTCCAGGTTGGCAAAGCCGAAAAGAGAGAATGAGGTTTTGGAGATTTTTCGAAAGGTCGAGTTCAATATACCCCTATTGGACGCAATCCACCAAATTCTAAAGTACGCAAAGTTCTTAAAAGAGTTGTGTACCAACAAGCAGAAATTGAAGGGAGATGAATGCATCATTGCAAGCGAGAATATCTCGGCACTACTCCAAAAAAAACTTCCACCAAAGTGCGGAGACCCAGGTATGTTCACTATCCCATGTAAAATAGGAGAGTTAGAAGTCAAGTGTGCTATGTTAGATTTAGGTGCGGCAATTAATATCATGCCAAAATCAATTTATAATTGTTTGAATCTTGCACTAGTAAAGAAGACTGAGATTGTTATTCAACTTACTAATAGGACACATGCATATCCGAATGAATTATAAAGGATGTCCTTGTCCAAGTATTTGATTTTCCCAGTCGACTTCTATGTCTTAGAAATGCATGATGAACATTCACCCAACCCATCACCACTACTCTTAGGGAGACCTTTCATGTGTACGGTGGTACTAAGATTGATGTTAAGCATGGTAATTGGATGATGAAATTTGATGGAGAAAAAATTGAATTTAAAATTTTTGATGCAATTGAACATCTCTCAGATTCTCACTCGGTCTTTTCGTTAGATATTATTGAATTTGAAGTGCAAGATGCTTTTAAGGTAAGAGACAAGGAGGCGCTAGAAGGGATTTTACACAGGTATGCCCATGCTCATTTATTCTCGCCCGAGACTAATACATATTTATTGCCTTCGATGTGCAACCACCGGAGTTGGAATTAAAGCCGCTACCGAATCATTTGAGATATTCTCATTTAGGAGACGGTGAGATACTACCATTGATAATTTCATCCACAATGATGAAAGCCAAAAGGAATGAGTTCAAGAACGATACAAAGTGTTACATGTGGGATGACCCTTCAAGGATGGAGAAGAAGTTTGTTTGGATGGCTCTTGAGGGACCTTCGTCCTAAATTCTCAATTAATAAAGTATAGCCAAATATGTTAAAAAAATGCGCTTTTGGGAGGCAACCCAATTTTATTAATTTATTTTTCTTTCTCTTGTATGTTAATTGGCTTGTCCTAGCTTTCCATAGGTGATGGTGATCTCAGCATGCCTGGACTATATTTTGAGCACTTAAGAATATCATTTCAGCAAGTGGCACGACTTTAGGCATGCCTATTCTGGCCTGGCAGCATGTCCATGCTAGATGAATTTATCAGAGTTTGTGAAGATCTTGCGCACCACCCCCACCCGGTTCAGGGAAATCCTGTTGTCCTTTGCTCTTTTTCTTTTTTGAAATTCATTTACATTGATGACAATGTGCATAATCAGGGCGGGGGGGATATCAATCATTTTACCGATTGCATGACTAACTTGCGTGCTAAAGACTTTGTGTATTTCTTTTCATTAGATGAATTTTCGATGAAGTAGACGATAAATATGCTGAGCATGACATGTTTTACCCTATGAGAGATTTGAGCCTAATAGAGCATTCACTTTAAATGCTATATATTTCTTCTTGTGTTTGATTGTTACTCTAGACTTGGTTTTCTAGAACTTGCGTAGAGATGCATGTCTAATTTGATTTCCTATGAGTCTATGCGATTAATATGATAAGGGCATTAAGATGAACCATTTGACCTAATATATTTCGTACCTAAAAAAATTAATCACTTAGTGAGCCCCTTTGAGCTTGAATACCCTATTTTATTGTTAAACGAGCCGCATAGTAACCTATGACCTTTCTTTCTAAAGCCAAAATTTATTTGAACATATAGTCAAAGGAAAATGTTTCGAGCTATATTATTTTAAAGTTTCCAAAGGAATGAGAAGTTATGTCTATTTATTGTTGTTTATTGCTTATGAAAGAAAAGTAAAAAAAAAAAAGTTAAAAGGATTAAGAAAGGACTGAGAAAAGCCAAAAAAAAAAAAAAAAAAGAAACATGGCACAAATTTTCATTGCATTATATCGGGAAGGAGCATTTTGGTGTTAACTTATCGGTTGAGTTGGGTGTACTACGGGTTATCTTGGTGAGCATTCTTCTTATGTACTTTTCAAGAATAAACTCTTGAGTATGCATGTTAATGAAGGAATAAGTGAGGGATGAGAAGTTTTACGTAGTATTATCTATCTTGGGATACATAGAGTCTATATATTACAAAATAAGCTTGGAATATTTTCTTTTTGACTTATTTAAAGACCCTTTGATTTTTTGCATTAGATTTCGAAGAATTAAAAGATGTGATCAATATGCAAGCCTATGGGATAATCATTTTTACGATGCGACACGAGTGACTTGTTAATCCAATATATTTGAGTGCCGAGTGTATACACTTTATTCATAGTGATGTTATGTTGCGCTCGGTGTGTTTTGAGTTTCACTGAGATAGTGATAATGTGAATTTGTTTCTGAAGATTATGATTGCATCAAGTTCTTGCGTGTGCTTGTTTGGTTTATGCTTGAGGGCAAGCATGGTTTAGGTGTGGGAGAATTGATAATGCATATATTGTCCTATATTTATATAGATAAATTATAAAATACCATTAATGTTATGGATAGATTTCTACTCATTTTGGCATGTTATTGATTGGTGCAAAGAAATTGAGTAATTCACGCTCATGCCATGTTTTCGATCAAAGAATTATGGAAAGACTTGAATTACGCTCTCATGTTAAGGAAAGAGGTGGATTATGAGAATCAATGCATAATTGTTGGCATCATGATTGAGAGGGAGCAATTACATGAGCAATTAAAGACCCGATTATCTATAAAAAGGTGGCCAAGGCATGGGATGAGATATCACAATTCACATTCACCTTTCATAGTCTAAGCGAAGGATTGAGAAGGACGGTTTGAAAAGGAAGCGCATCCGTAAGATCATCATTGTCTTTATCTTATAGTTTTCTTTTATTTTGAGTATGAGTAGCTAATTTTCTTTATTCTAGTCCAAGGTTGAATTCAGATTTCGGATTTGGATTTGTGAGATTATGTTTTGATTAAAATTGCATCTTGTTTATGAAATTGGTATTTGTACAATTTATGTGATTCATAACTACAATTATTTATTTAATCTTTTATCTCGGTCGAATTTTAGATTGGTTTAGCAATTGTATGCCAATTGAACATTTGCATCTGTAATTGTGCACTTGTTTGATAAAGTGGTAAATAGGTTGACAAGCTTAGCTTATGAATTGCATGATCAAATAATTTAATCTTTTCGTAATTGATTGAATATTTGAATTGGGTTTTTCTCGGGTTATTTTCAATTGAGGAAATTAATTTATGGTTGTACCTAAATTATTTTTTTGATTAGGGATGAGGTTAATCGGTCGTACCATTTCCGCCAATAAAGTAAAAAAAATTTGGGTGTTATGATCGTATCTAATGCCTATAACCAATTTATCAATTGAATAACAAGATTATTTAAAATCGATGATCGAATCTTTAATCCGGTTTCTTGTTCACTCATTTGGCTAGAAGTTGAATCTCTTTGAAATCTAAATTTTATCGCTTATTTTAATTATCTTAGTGAATTGCTAATCTATCCCCCCAATATTTGAAATTGTGACAAAACAGAAATTAAACTTCACAGACCCTATGGATTGACCTCGGCACTACTTGCTACGCGAAAATTGTGGTGTTATAGTATTTTTTATTGAAAACACCGAGGCTATCAATATGCTTCGCTTTAACCCATCTATGAACTGTTGATTTTGAGCATTGCATCCATTTTGCTAGGTTTCTAATCAAAGACCGTTGCGGCACTGATAACCTCTCAATTGCTTCCAAATCAGGTTTGATCTTATTTTGTCTTACATTATTCTTTTTCCTATGTACACTAACATCCTCACCTTTGGTTAATTTCTCTTGTGCGATTTTCCAACGCCTTGCCGTCTTTGTAGAACAATTAAACTTCTTGGCGTCTTCAACGAGTGCTCCTTTCCTTAAGCTATTCCGAATAATCGATTCTTCCCAATATAAACTCCAACAACCTATTATGCTCTATTTTTGTTATGATTTTTTTGCTCATTTTATGGTTAGAGGTTTGTGTTTGATTTTGGTTTTAATGCTCTACTTTGTGAAGTACTGTCTGGTTGTATATTTACGGGGGAGTGAAAAATGATGATTTTGTGAATTTTTGTTGGGCGAAGTAATTTTTTTTTGCAAGAAATGTTTTGGAGAAGGGTTGAGTTTAATTTAGTTTTAAATACTCTGGTAGTGTATTTACGATGGGTGAAACTGATGATTTTGTGAATGTCAATTGGGGAAAAATAATGTTATAAGCATGATTCTTTTGGAAAAAGTTTTAGTACAGCTGATGTGATAGTTCTGTACCGATTTGTTTATTTACTTTTGCTAATCACAATTAAAATTATATCTATATTTACTAATTATATTTAATTTCATGTCTACAATAACGTAGATACTTCATATGGGATAAAAATATTACGTGGATATTGTATTTGATGGTATTATTAAACAATAGAGTTTAACTTGTTTTATACAAAATTTAAATAATTATATACATGGTTTAATGAGACGCAAGTGTTTAACATATTTGCATCTTAATTTAATAATTTTTTTATTTTAATAGATCAAGACAATATTTAATATTTATTATTTAATTCATTAATGCTTTAACATATTTATAATCTGGTGCAATAAGCATACAATAGGTTTAACAAAGTCAAAAAATAAGAAAATAGAAAAACGTATATACAATAACTATGAAAAATTGTAAAATATAATTTTTATCCATACTCAATTATTATCTTTCTCTTTTAATATTATTCTTACAGCTTATATTCTATATGGGCAAAACATTTGCTATTTTGATTAAAAATTGAGCTTTTACCGATAGTTGAAAGTACATGTGTAATGTTACGGCGGAAACTAAGAAAATAAATTAGTACGAACTTATTTAATTATATATTATAATTTATGAAATTAAAATTTAATCCCAAGACGAATTTGTTATATACGCTAAGGATTAAATTGCAAATTTATAAGGTAGAGTTTCATCTTTTCATCCTCTTCTCTTTACACATCTCGTGCTGGAAATTAATCTTTGGAGCCATATATATATATTTAGTTTGAAGGCAGTTTTTCAATTTGTCCATCCATTCAAAGTCACGTCTCCATCTTTTAACCATGGCGACTTTGGATTTGAGCTCAATGTGCAGTGATTTTTGACATTATAATAAGATACATTTCGAGATCCATAAAAAGAATTTGGCATGGCAACAAGGCCAGCTAGGTAGTGCGTAACATAATCGGGGTTTGTGGAATGTACGTAATTGCGTGTTTATTGGACGATTGGCAACTTGGGTTGTCGGTTTCATTTGTGTAGACAGCACGGGGTAAAATCCTCTTTCCTTATGTGTAGTTTTATTCTTGTGTATGTTATAAAAGAAAATACTTATTTTTTATTTTTAATGTTATACAAAAAATTAATTTTACGTAGAATGTTGTTGTCATAAAAAATTGTCACCGACGGCTTAACCGGAAAAAATCTGTCGGAACCGGCCTTCTTAAGAAAGAATGCAGGATATCTTGCGATATACGAAGAAGGAAAAATAAGGCTAATAAAACAATAACGAAGTTAAAAATTAAAGCTGGAATTAATGAAACGAAAGACTGTAAAATCTGGAAAAAATACATAAAAATAATGAAGAGAAATAAAAATTGAAGAAAGAAAAGATGAAGGATTGAATGGCGTGTGCAATTGCTTGTCTTGATCTTGAATCTTATTTTTATTGTTTGAATTTGTTTGGATAAGATTTTATCCTTAAATTCTCTCAACAACTTTAACCTCCCTTCAAATCATCTCTGATTGGGCTTCCTAACTTCCATCGGACTGCTTCTACAGCTGGGCCAACTTGATCACTGGGCTGGTCGAGTTTGTAGGCCCATTTGCTGATTTGGACCTTCTGCTGGACCGCAAACCTCCCAAGACTTGGGCTGCAGTTGTACTGGACCAACCCAATCAATTTTGGGTGTGTACAAATGCTCCCACAAGATTATCTGGACAAAAGTTAATTTGTAGTCCCGGTAATTTTGTAAAATTACTTAGCATTTTAAATCGATTCGTGGGTCTCATCATATCATCAGGAAACTCTCTCTGCGTCAGTTTCTTCATGGTATCTCACATCAAACTCCAACTCCATCACTTTATTCATTCTTCTTTGGCAAGAAAGTTTTCACCTCTTCTTCTTCCCTAATCTTTCGATACCCTAATCTCATCCATCCCCATCGCATTCTTTTCTTTTTTCTTTTCCACACGACGAGCCAAATCACTCCAAGATCCGACGGCGACGATCCTATTAATCATTCCTTTATAGGGGTCCGGCGGTCTCCGTTGCCGATTCAGTGGGTCCAGACACTCGTCACCTGGAATTTGTTTGAGGATTTTCGGGGTGTGTCAGGGCATCTTATGGCGTTTAAGCCACGGGGAGAGTTCTGATGTCAAAGGCTAAACAAAGGGCCTAAGCTAGCTATACTCCATCAACGGTTATGGAAAGGGCAATCTAAACCTTGCCTGACGGTCGGCCCGGGCTTGCGCCCTTCAGAAAGGACGGTGGGGTTATCTCGCCCGAGGGTTTCGACGATGTACTCGGGAAGGATAAGCTCCTGCTAGCTCAACCTTCGTTTAAACTTGATACTTTCTCTTCTTGTGTTTTCTGTTTATCTAGTGATACTCTCGAGTTCCAGTTATGGATGGATAGATTAGGACCTTTCTTTTGTGAATGGTGGCACAATTGGGGGATTCAGGATATGCTATTGTTATGTGCTAACTCCCTTCCCTATGATAATCTCATGACATAGGCTTTACTGTGCTTTTGGAGGTTGAACATTAATGCTTTCATTTTCCCATTTGGCATTTTAACGCCCACTGTACTAGACATAGTGACGATCCTAGGTTTACCCACAAAGAGAGTGGAACCCTCTTTATCATCGGCTTGTAAACCAGACTTCCTACCCATTCCCGTAGCTTACGAAAGTAACACTACCGTGAATCAATTCCTTGATTCTAATAAATTTTCGGGTGATGTTGATCCTTCCGAGAACAACACTTTCTTGTTATACTAGTTCAATAAGTACTTTGCTTGTTGTGCCTCGAAAGGAGTAGTCCGAGAGGCCGAATCGGTAGTGAATGCCATCATATCAAGGGCAGAACTAGATTTAGCCTCATATTTCCTTGGGTTGTTATATTGTGGCATCAATGACTCCCTGCATAAACTATCTAGTTCGTTTTCTCGTGATCCTGTGGGAACTGGTCCGCTATGGTTACTTGAGTTGTGGGCGCGGCTGTATTTCCCTCGTTTGGCCAGCCTGCATCACAAACTTCTGTTTGGTCAGACCATGATTTTAGGTCCCTATTTAGTGTCGCATCCTCCGTTCAGGGGTAATCTCCATTCCCTTACACATTCCTTTATGCACAAACCTGAGTGCTCTGTTAACGATTTCTGCCCTCTGGCTGGCCACCCCGCTGGCCCGGATTAGTTGGTCGCTCCGTATGGCGATGGCTAATCCAATGATTGCATTACCCGAGCTGTTTGTTGGAACAAATGCCTGACTGCCCGAGTTTTTGTTGGTGGCCTGGCCGTGGGTTACCGTTACAATCCGTTAGTAGCAGACACATACTAGCCCAGGTACTACCCTCAACAACTTGGGCTCACTCAAGGCGTCCCTCTTTTTGACTTCCTCAACCGCCCCCTCTTAACCCGGGCTATAGTTTAGAAGTAGCTGTTGCGGATACCTGGAATTCTTACGCCCGTCGTGTAACACCCCGGTCGGCTCAAACCGGAGCGTCACCGCCACGCCACACCGTAAGGCTTGTCCATCAACCAACTAGCCATACGTTGTGGCGCTAAGGCTAAAATAACCATTACAAAATAACTATTTAGAGATTTAGAATTAAAGCGCACCCGTTTATCATTTAAATAAATAATGTTCGAGTCAAAAGCATAAGTTGGAAATAGTTCAAAAGGCATTAGTTATTAAACATTAATAATGGATTTCAAAAATATTTTAGAAGATAAAGTAGTTAGAGTTCCCCCCCGATGGATTATATGATGTGGATGCATCATTTAGGTATAACTGAAACATGATCTCCTACAAAAAGTTGTAAAAAGAGAGTCAACACAACGGTTGAGTAAGCGCAATTAATCGAAGATAAATTAATACGATATAATGCCACAAAATCATTTGAATAAGATGACACATATCATATAAGGATAACTCACACACACGAGTCTTTTAGCGCCTCCCTTATATCTCATTTTCATTCTCAAATAATAGTGATGAGCACATCATGAAGAAAACTTCATTAGGCCTTAATCAGGGCCGGCTCGACCCGGTTTTCCAACTTTATTACTTCGTATGACCCGTCACATAGTTTCACATAACAAGCATAGGGCCACAACCTTCAAAGGAAACTCCACAATGTGTAGATAAAAGTTTGAAACCCAAAATACACGTAAATCAATTTATTATTAGTTTGCGATGGGCGCCATACGGTCCACAACCCTCTATTCTCCAATATAACATACCAAGAGGGGATTGTACGCAATCCAACCCTCCATCACGGATGACGGTCCAAAGACCTTTTCATCGTGAATGACGGGCACCTCGGAATCACCCAAAAAGGGAACCCGCCATCTCGATCCCTCGACCTAGCCCATTGGGGATCTAGTTCAAGGTTAGCTAGTTATCCTAAAATACCGGTATACGCTCACGTGTTTGCAAGGCACAAAGGTGGAAGGCTATGCCTTATCATCCAAACAATCGACGAGTTGATTGGACTCGACGGGTAGTTTCAATTACCAATTTGACCAAATACTCAACATGCTCTTAGGCAAATTTCAAAAAGAGCGTTTTAAACTCAAAATATTTCAATTATCAACATTTAACCATGCAAAAGTAGGATATTAGACGCAATAAGTTCGCTATAATCACACTTTATTTCACCAAATAAACATTTGAAAAATATGTCAACCACAATAGGCACGGTCTAATTCCAAAAATCATAATATTTAAATATAATCGTAAATCTTTTTCCAAAAACTATAATTAGGTTAGAGCAAAACTAGGGTTTTAAACCCATCCCATAAAGTCTACGATTTTCAATTTAAAATACAATAATAATCTTTACATAAGCCTTAGATGACATTATAATCAACTTTCTAGAAGAAATTGGCAAAACCTAACACTTTTAGGGCAAACCCATTTGACAATAATTTTGAAAAAGGGTATCAATAGAAAAGGGTCTCGGGATTAGAACATATCAATCTATCTAAGATTAATCCCACTTACCTTAAGAAAATAGACCAAAAGGAAGAGTTTTGGTGAAGAAGAATTCCAAGGAAGAAGAGGGTTGGCTGGCAGCGTGCATTCTGCTGTGCTGCCTCTGTTCTTTTTTTTTTATTATTATTATTTTATTAAACATAAAAGACTTGGACTCATCCTCTATATATATATAGACACTCTAACCTGGATATGCTATATCTTAACAAACTATGGATACGCTATATCTTATCAAATCTACACTTAGATATGATATATCTTAACAAATTATGGATACAGATACCTAAATTAGGAGATACTGATAAACTAAATCTAGTTTATTATTTATTTTACCCCAAACTCAATTTTATTCCTAATTTACAGCCAATTCCTTAATTTCTTACACCAAAAGCTTAAAATAAATTAGGCCTAAAATAATATTTTCGGACTCCGGCGTCGAAGTCCGGCAAGTTCTGGAACTTTCGGTGAGTATTTTTACGGGGTATTACACGTCGCGTGAAGGATCTCTCATATTCTAGCATAGTTTCTAGCCTTGTGCTTTGGCATCATTTGAGAAATTGTGGTCTGATTTTTGGGCATAGGTGGACTTCTCAGCCTTACAATCAACCTTGGTGAAACTAATGGATGAACGTTCGAGCAATGGAGGCGTGTCTGACTCGGGTTCGGATAGGTTAGAAGAGGTTGCTGCTTATCCGTCAACATGTAACTTTTCATTTTGATTAGCAATCAAGGTTTTTTTCTATTAACTGATGTCTCTTATGGCTTTGCAGTTGTTGACTCGGCCCTAGGTGCCTGACAAGTATCATCCCCTGCCTCGACAGTTCGGCATTCCCGAAGATTGACCTCGAGGCCAGCCATCCCCAAATTGCGGCCTAAACAACCAGTGAAGTGGCCGGCTCTTTCGCCACCTTCCCCTTAGGTAGCTCTTGGAATGAATTTCAATTTATGGGGTGATCTCTCATTTACTTTATAACTGTGCAGGTTCGTCCAAAAAAAGCTACCCCCGTATCTATTATCGAGCCGACGGAACCATCACTTTCTATGCCTTCCTCTTTGATGAAACAAATGACGCCTACTCCACTTTCTTCTCAGGTAGTCTTTGGGTTCATATTTTGTTTACGTGGTATTCTCTGACCTACGTGCTTTTGTAGGCTTCTCCGGAGTCGATTATTCAAGAGCCTGTTGGTGACGTAGCACACCTCAATCCTCCAGCTCTTACCATATTTGCTAGCATGGAAATGGTAATGCCCAACATTACCTTGCCGACTTCGGCAGTTGTCCCTACTGAGATAGAAGTATACTTCGAGTAGGACCTTCCTACAGGCCCTCATATTCCGCCAATCTCAGGCACTCCGGATCAAGATCCCTTCGACGCCTATTTATCCTTTATGCTAGAAAATCCGAGTGTTTTGGACTCGATGCAGGTATGGGTACTTGGCGAGGCTACGTCTTTGCTTTGTGGATTATGTTCCTAGGGTGGACTTGGAGAATCTTGCGGATGGCCTGGGTGAAGACTCAAGGCGCTTGAAGATGCTGCAGAGCCTCCGAAATGTTAACGACGATAAGCTTAAAGAACTAGCTGACCTGGAGGAAGAAAGAGCGGCCTATGTTCGGACTTTCTTGGACGAAAAGTGATACTCTGAAGAGGAAGCAGGTTATATGGAGGGTTTGCGTGCTGAGGAGGTCACTTTACAAGCAGAGCTATGTTGTATCCAGCATAGGTTAGAGAAGATCCCCCCCGAGCTAGATAGAGTGGCGGGCAGTTTAGTTGCTAGGACCTCCCAAAGGGTGAAGCTGTATGACCGTGCTCGGGTGCTAGATTGTCCTCTCTCTGACCTTAGCGGGAAGAAAATGGTGTTTGAAAAAAACTTTCAGCGGGCTAAACGAGTATTTGAGGGATTACAGCTAGCTTGGCTTGAAGTGATTGCCAAGTGGTCTCTTTATGGCTGAAATGTCTAGCCGATCCGTATTTATCAGTGTCTACTGCCACAGTTTGGAGAATATTCAACTGCATGAAAGTTGCACCCGGGTCATCTGAGACTACTAGTACTGTTACCGATGAAGTGCTTGTAGATGTTGATATCACTTGGGATTTCGATGTTGATAATTTCCTAGCCATATGATACTTTGTCTTACCTCTGTTTTTGCGAGTTGTCTGGAAATTTTGTTGTTTTTGGTTGTTGGCTTACGTAGACTGACTGCGTATTGGCATCCAGGATGGCATGATCCATATTTTGTCTCTGATGGTGAATGGTTTGATGTATTCTCTCATCTTTTATTTAACTGATTTTTATGCCTTGATCATCCTTGAAATAGTTATAGCCTCAACACATTTGGTTAAGTAGATCCCTCTCTTTCCAATTCCCACAGAAAGAGATAAAATCTCTTCAAATGCTTTCTGTTAATGAACGTCTTTAGTTCCTCCCCTTCGGGCTCCATCAACCTGTACGCGGAACTAGATTACTTAGCTGATATGATAAATGGTCTTCCCATGTGGAGGACCAATTCTCTATCTTTGCATCTTTAGGACCCTCCAGGAGGATGGCCTTCCAAACCATGTCGCCCTCCTGGAAGACCTGGGGCTTCACCTGCTTTTGGAAAGTTGATTCAGCCTTTATCTTTTGGTGTTAAATGCATTCGAGAGCTTGCAGCCTCTCTTCGGGCAAGGCATCGAGCTCTTAGAGCAGGGCCTGATCTTGCTCTTCCATCGATAGTTCGTTCACCTTCAAAATTTGGAGAGAGCGGACTGTAAACTCCAGCGGTAGCACAACATCCTGGCGTAGGTCAACTTGTAAGGAGTGCTACCCGTTACAGAGGATTTGGCGTTCCCTTAAGCATATAAATTCTTTTTTCAGAGTGTTATGCCAACCCCTCGGATTATCCTCCAACACTTTCTTGATAATGGAAATTAGAATTTTGTTCTTCGCCTCGGCTTGTCCGTTTGTCTAAGGATAGTACGGAAAGGAATGAAGCAGTTCGATCCCATACTTGGCTGTGAAGGCCTTGACCTTCGTGCTCATAAATGCAGTCCTTTGGTCGGTGGTTATTATCTTGGGAATGATAAAATTTTGAATAATGTTATTTTTAATAAAAAATGTATAATATGATTATGTTGTACTTTGGCCAATGGAAAAACTTCTGCCCACTTCGTGAAATAGTTTGTATCTACGAGAATAGACGAATGCTCCTTAGAAGATAGAGGATGAATCTTGCCGATGATGTCTATCGCCTATCCACTGAAAGACAAAAGTTTGATAATCAAATGAAGTTCTTCCACTAGAACCCGTCGTAGTGGACCATGGCGTTGACATGCTAGACATCCCCTAGCATAATCCATGCAATCTGGTGCAATTCTTGGCCAAAAATAACCGTAAAGGAGGATTGTCCATTTCATAGCCGATCCAGCCCTATGGGCACCTCCAATATCTTCGTGGACTTCGACTACGACCTTCATAGCATCCTCATGTCTCAGGCAGCATGCTAAAGTCCCGTCAGACTCCGTTGAAATAACTCTCTATCGATTTGAGTGTATTTTAGGAGTTGATGGCGCCCTGCTATTGAAGAAACCTTCCCAGGGTCTGTTAGGCCTTCCAACAATGAGATTCGCCAATTTGGATCTTGGGCAGCCTATAGACATTCCTATTCTGATTGTATTTCTTTTGTTTTAAACCCGTAAGCCCATTGTGCCAAAACATTTGCCTCTAAATTCTCTTCTAGAGGTATGGCCTCCAACGTCACCTCCCTGAACTGCTGAAGAAGGTCGTGGGCCTCTCAAAGAAAGTCCTGAAGTTGTGGTTCGTTGTACCTGAACTCCTTAAAGGCCTGACGAATAACCAACTGAGAATCCACTCTAATAACGACCTTCTTGACATCCTTTGGGACCAAGAATCGTAAGGCTAATAGTAACACGTCATACTCAGCTTGGTTGTTTGTGACACCTTGCGGAAGTTAGTGGGGCCATACTTTTCCTCCTGGACAGAAGTACTGAAAATCCACTCGAATAACGACTTTCTTGACATCCTTTGGGACCAAGAATCGTAATGCTAATAGTAACACCTTGTACTCAGCTTGGTTGTTTGTGACACCTTGCGGAAGTTGGTGGCCGTACTACTCTTTCTGGATAGAAGATCACCACGCCCGCTCCGGCTGCTCCCCGATGTGCTAGATCCATCGAAAGTAACCAGCCAATGTTCCAGCCCCACGTAGTCTAAGGGGCGGCCTGAACCTTCCCAGGATGTTCGGCCAAGAAATCAGCGATGGCCTATCCTTTAATGGCCTTAAAGGGCTGGTATTTTAATGCGAATGACGTCAACTTTAACGCCCATTTAACTAAACAGCCTCAGAGGACTGGCCTATTTAATAAATAGCGTAGAAGGTCGACTTTTCATATGACTTTAGTCTCAACCAACATACAAAAATACTAATTTTGTGCATGCATTATATAATGATAAACAAAGTTTTTCGATACACAAATAAGGAGTTTCAACATCATTTATGGTCTTACTAAGGTAATAAATAGCTCATTTTTTACCTTCATCATCGTCTTGAGCAAGGAGGCAACCCGTTGTGTCATCCGTCACATCTATGTATAGCTTAAGCTGCCTTCCACTGATCGGCAGCATTAATACCGAATAAGGTGCTAACGCCTACTTAATCTGATCCAGTGCTTGTTCCTGGGCTGTTCCCCACCCGAACACGTCCTTATTTCCACGCAGTAGCATTGAGAAAACCTTCATTTTTTCGGCAGCATTGGTGACGAATCTCCTCATTAAATTGACCTTCCCCATCAAGCTTTGCACCTCCTTAATGTTGCGTGGGGGCCTAAGGTCTAGATAACCTTGGCTTTTTTTTTTTTTTTTTTTTTTACTTCTATCCCCTTTTGATGGACAAAAAAGTCTAAGATAACCTTGCGTGGAGGCCTAAGGTCTAGATAACCTTGGCTTTTTTTTTTTTTTTTTACTTCTATCCCCTTTTGATGGACAAAAAAGTCTAAGAAATTCCCCGCTCGTACTCCGAAAGTGCACTTCGCCGGATTCATCTTGAGGTTGTGCTGTCTCATCTGCATAAAGGTCTTTCGAAGGTTCAACAGATGGTGATCGAATGCCTGGGACTTCACCACCACATCGTCTATGTATACCTCAATGCAAACACTGATCATTTCGTGAAATATTGAGTTCATCACCCATCCAATAGGTCATTCTGGCATTCCGGAGGCCAAAGGGCATAACTATCCATTCAAAGATTCCAATCGTTCCATGTCAGCAGAAAGCTATTTTATGGGCCTCCTCCTTGGCCAAATATATTTCGTTATAGCTAGAGCATCCATCCATGAATGAAAGGATCTCGTATCCATCCGTAGAATTAATAAACATGTCCGCAATGGACATCACGTATTCATTCTTCGGGGTCGCCAAATTGAAGTTTCGTAAGTCAATGCAGATCCGGATCTTCTCATTCTTCTTCGCTATTAGTACAATGTTGGAGATCCACTCCGGGTACCTGCATGTTAGGATAAAGTTAGCTTTAAGGAGTTTTCAATCTCTTCCTTCACTTTTGGCAACAATTCCAGGATGAAACGCCTTAGGGCCTGTTTGTGCGGCTGAAATGATGCTTTGGTGGGTAGTCAGTGTTCCACTAAGCATCTTGACAGTCCTGGAATCTCGTGGTAATTTCATGCGAAACAATCCTTAAACTCTCGGATCAAGGCAATTATTTGCTCATTCTCAACATCCAGCAGGGCACTGATCTGCATCATCCGAGGGGCTGTCTCATCCCCCAGGTTGACCTCCTCTAATGGATCCTGCACTTCCAAATGTAGAGCAGCTATTCGAATCGGTGAATGAACATTCTTTTCACCTTGATCGTAAATAGGTGGCTTGGAGGATGTCCCCGTCTGCCTATCAGGAGAGTCAGCGGCATGATTTCCGGCCCATATGAAAGGACAGCCAGACCTGCCTGCTCTCGCCTCCAAATCCTAAAAAATCAAGTTGTCAGTCATGATAAACACCTGAGTTACTAGGCCGTGTCTCGGCCTCGATTTTGATTTCGAATCCCTTCATGGTTAAATTGCACTCTTGCCATGTTCCAGTATCCTCCAACATCATGGACAGCGGGTAGACGTCGGGGAATAATATACAGCCTTTGCGGCGTGAACTTCCATTGATGGATCAGCCTCGGCTTCCACTGTCTCGACTTAGTCTCTATTCCGTAACATAAATTTTTAGTGCAATGTTGGAGGGACGCATTGGGTGGTGTGGATCTAATCTCTCTTGAGAATGGGTGAGTAAGTCAGCTTTCCTTTGATGACGAAAAAGACCATCTGATCCGTCCTTGTTCCGACCGTCACTTTTGCCACTAATAGGTCTGCTGCCATGTGTGCATTTCCAGTGAATTCGGTCGTTCACATAGTTTTCGGGATGAGATTTTTCCTATTTTTCCCGATCTTTCTTAAGGTAGATAAGGTCAAGACATTGAAAGAAGATCTTTGGTCGACTAGGACCTTGCTGACCGTCCATCCATCGAGATGTACGGTGAGTACCATGGGCTTTAATTGACACGTACTCTCGTCCATTAATTTCTGAGAGAATACTGGTTCCAGACCTTCTTTTGGAATGTCGACATCTTACTTCACCCAACATAAAAACCAACCCCTTCCAACAGAACATCCACTGGAGATAGTCAAGCTGAACCGGAGGAGCTTCAAATTCTCGAGGCAATACTCCTATCGTATTGACCTTGAGATCTCCCTCATAGTTTGGCGCTCGTTCCAGGTCTTGGTCGGAAGCAATAATGTCCAAACTAGCCTCCGACACCTCATCGCAATCAGGAGCGCAAATCATAGGCTCGTCTTCTGGAATTTGGTGCTTCCCAGGTGTTACAGTAAAGTGCGGCTTGGTAGGGTATTCGATCCTTGCTAAAACATCCTTTGGTCTCCATTTCTTCCAACCAAGCATTGGTCTTCCAGCTTTCATCTGATGGCCATATACTCCATGCCATTTACAAAATAATTTTCGATTCAGCTCCTCTTCGGTCGACATTCTGTGACCTTTTTTGAGGTGAAGCAGGTTATGTTTCAACAAGTCGACAAAAATTTTCTCTATTTTCGCAATGTCGAAAAAGTAAGATACCTTTAGATTCACCTCTTTCTATCGAGGCGGCTTAAGATCCAGGCATGTATATGCCTTCCCATGAGAAATTTTGACTAAAAAGGTCTCTTCCTGCTCCTCATCGACCTCGTCAGCCTTTTCTTGTGCAAATGCGCAATGATTTCCACTCCGGAACTTATGATTTTGGGCCGTTTGAGCTTCTTTCATGAGCTGATTGGCCTACACAGCTTTGGATGTCAGCTTCTAGGTTCGTATACCGAAGAACCATGTGGTGAACATGGAATCGACTACATGATGGACCTGTCAAAGACAAAGAAAAAAGTTGGAGTTTCTACCAGTCATTATTCCCGTATTCTCCTCCGCATTGAGCTGTAAATTGGCTGACATGGTCGATGGTGGAGGGAAAATCTTCCTCGAAAACAACATGAATTTGAGGATTCGAGCATTGCGGGGTAGCGGATGGTCCAAAGGAATGTTCCCCGGGAAGGGCCTTTGATAGTTAGGCCTAGACGGTAGGCGTATAGAATCGCTATATATCCTCACATCCTTGATCGCTTGAGGATTTATAAGTGGATGAGGTGAAAGCACCACTTTTGCCTGCCCCCCAGGCTGTTCGGGAGCGGCCTGGACGGGCGGAGGATTGTGGGTTGCCAGCTGTGGGAAGGTCTGATGAGCAGGTCCCCGTTGTGAGAAACGAACTCGAGGATCTTCCGCAGCTTCTCTGAACACTGTTGTACTTGAGGATTTTCGGGGGCTGGTTCAGCAGAAAATTCACCATTCTTCTGTACCCCGGAACCAACGACAAACTGACATTCTGTAGCAGCTACTTGCCCCCATTGTATTGGGATGTCATCGGGACAACTCCCCCTATTCCCCACATTGTTCCAGAAGGTGTTGAGGCGAAGAAAGGTGCTGGAAACATTGTCGCCTTGCCTCCAAGCATTGGAAGTCCCTTGTCCGGCCGTCAGATTTCCTTAGAGGCCCAGAACAGGAGTTGGGGTGCTGAAAGTAGGTCCGGTGAATGACAAATTCGGCTGCCAATATGGAGATGATGGTATTGACCCGAAGGTCATGGCAAATCCATCTATCGGAGGTGGCCGGAAGGAGGCCTGCCCAGCCGGCATGCTAGATTCTCCAAGCTTCCGGGCATTGAATGGAGGTTCTACAGATCCGTTTATGCCAAATATTGTGAAATGACCATACTTGAACACCCGGGAGGTCGGATCCACCCCGGAGCTGCTTGTGAGAGTGGTGGGAGGCTAGGTTTTCAGCATATTGGAGCTGGCCATTGGGGCCTTGCCTTTCAGGCTTTTTCCTCCTGAAGTAGAGCAAATTTAGTCCGGATAGTGGGCTTCAGCACATCGTTAATGTACCTTGAAAGTTTCAGGGCAGATTCTTGAAAGAGGACTGAATTTCCCCCTGGATCTGCTCCCGGAGTACACTGGCCGGAAGGCTAACAACGGGGTCTGACCTTCCAGCTATTATTAGCGATTGATGCACACAATTAGTCAACAAGTGGTTCGTTGCACTTCTCGCGAAGTACAACATCCACTATACCATTTGTATTCTCTATCATCCACAATTTAGTGGCCAAGTTGAAATGAGAAGCTTTCAATTTAAATATATTTTATAGGCCTCTATCAACAAGATTTGCAAATATTGATCTCTAAAACGGGATGATGCACTATGGGCCTACCGTAATGCTTTTAAAACATCAATTGAGATGTCCCCATTCAAGTTAGTTTGTGGGAAATCTTACCACGTATCTTTCAAAATGGAACATAAAGTTTATTGGGATATTCAATGGCTAAACTTTGATATCTTAGTAGCCCAAAAAAAGAGAAAATATTATATGGTGGATTTTTTTTATGAGTTTCCCTTCCTTGCCTATGAAAGCACAAAACTCTACTAGGAGCGAACTCGTATTTATCATGACAAGATAATTTGCCACAAACTCGTCTCAGCAGAAGATACAATCGTACTCTAAAACTCTAGACTGCATTTATTTCTAGTGAAATTGAAGTTGTGTGGACTAGGCCATTCATTGTAAAACAAGTGTTACCTGATGGAGCCGTATTATGATCTTTATTTCATTAGATGATCATGATGGGTTTCTAGTCAATAGAATGCGTTGAAGGTTTCTCTATGCTTCACGACTCACAAACTCAGTAGTTGGAGCATAAAACTTATTGGGTGATTCCATTTTTGAATTTTGATCTACACCCAACATCAGAAAAGAAAAATAATTTCTTCATGGATTTGGATGAGTTCGACTTCCTTTTTTTTTAATATATAAATATTTACAAGGAGCAAGCTCGATTCTACCATGACAAAGTGATTTGGCTGAAGCACTTCACATAGAGGGATAATGTACTCCTTTGTAATTTCCACTGCATTTTTTTTTTAGATAAACTCAAATCACAGTGGACTAGACCCTACATTGTCAAAGAGGTACTAACCCATGGAGCGTGCAAATATCTTACCTGAATCCCTCCAATGACCATGAAGGTTTCCTCATTAATTGAGTGTGCCTCAAGCTATACATCAAAGAATATTCCATGTTGCATGTGCTACAAGTTCAAATGCTAACACCTATTAATGAGAGTGTCGACAATCAACAGTCTAGAACTAGTTGTTAGAGGGTGAGAAATGATTCAGTGTTAGGAGAAAAATTTCCCCACTATCTCAGTCATCTGACTCGCTATTACCTTAGATTGTTGTTACTACTTTTTAATTAAAATTTGGCTGATTCATTTCTCTTCATCACGTCATAGCTAGTTTTACTGTGTTCTATTATATTTAATCACTTTTTAGGTTTAGAACTCTAGGACCCTGTGATCACGCTTTGCGATGATCCTCAATTCTAATTCTTTCAATCATACCTCAGATCTTTCTGAAACTACATTTTCATCCCATAGCATATAAAATTACAAGTTTATCCCTTAGAAACTTTAAAACCCCTAAAATTCTTCAGTTTTCTTGTCACCCAAGATACAAACTCTCTCAAACCCTTTTTATGTCCGAGCTTCCAAATTCAATTTCAAGCATTTCTATTCATACCGATCCACAATTTTTAGGTATTGTAAACATTCCAAGGTACCCAAATTTCTTATATCAAACTTCCTATTTTGACCCTAGAGCGACTAAAATCGATAGAATAATTTTCCCTTACTGTTTGTGTAATTCTCATGTTCTATGTGCATATTTATATTTATTGCATGCTAATGTAGTTAGAGCATTTTTTTTTTTGTCCCAAGGAACTGATTTCTATTGGGATTGGATTGAAATTTACCTATAAGCCGATTTCTAAAATTTTTCCTGAAACTTCAGTATTGTGTTCGTGTTACCCTCACTATTATTTGACCATAGCCAAGCTGTTATTCTCACTTTGCAAAGGATTAAAGTGGGTACCCAAAACAACTTAGGGAAGGAAAATTAGATTTAATCCCATTTTCTAAATTGCATGAGTTCAAAACGGCCCTAGTTGCGTCCATCCATAACATCAAAGTTTTTAATTGTGATTATTATACAGGGGTGACCACTCCACAAATTGTTGTTATACAAAGGTGAATCCTATGTTGCAAAGGGTATTTGAAAGATCTACCAGCCAAAACATTACCAGATATTGAATTTGACCTCTTAGACATTTTCCAAGATGTGGAACTCTTTTAGGAGAAAAGAAAAGCCAACTTGAAAACTGAGGTTGCATCACTAGAGTCTAAGTTCACTAGGAATATCAAGAAGCTCGTTTGTCAGGAGAAGGCAAGTAGTGCAAGTTACCGGTGAAGAACTTAAATAACCAATCCCACAAATTGAGTATTCTAGAAGAAAGAAATTTTTGAAAGATATTGAAAATTCACTTAGGATTTTGCGAAGTGCACCATATCGAGCACAATAGAATTGGTACCTAGAAAATTACTACCCTTGGTAAAACATTCCGATTGCAAATTGAGATTTTTTGATATTTGATATCTTGACGTATAAAGAGTGGGAATTTATGAGATTATGTTTAGAATTTGACTTGGAAGGCGTGCACCTACTGCTTTAGAAAGACGGGAAATATAGAGTTTTTGGAAAAACATACATTGTTACAAAAAAAGGCAAAATTAAGCGAGAAATAGCTAAGAAGCCTTCTAGACAGGTCACAATGGACATCTAACGTGATGAGTGAGTCTCATCAAAGTAGTTGGTAATGTAAGGACTCCGCCAATTAAACTTTTACAAGAACTAGCGATCGTACTCAATGTTGTCTCACCGAAAGGCAAGGAAAGAATCAATGGTTTCTAATAAGAATGTTGATATCCATCAACTACCATAGGTTCTCAACCGAAAGCTGAACAAGTGGCACTGCTTGTTGATGTTATTCTTTTGCAAGCTCTTCAGAAAATGCAACAGGGGATAGTTGAGTTGCGAGATCATGTGGAGAGGGTGGAACAAACTCAACTGCTTCAAAATCAGGATTTTCAGGAAATGTTAGCTATTCTTGAGAATGGCAAAAAAATTGCCCCTAATTCCCATTCACTAATCAGCTAGGGAATCAGAACACAGGTTGGAATCTGTAGGCTCCACAAAACAATGTACATATGGATTCCTATTACAAAGCTTTATTGGATGCCACTTTGGTTCTCTCGATGCACCAACAGCGGATCACCACTTCAAGTTTCAACCAGTTTTAGTCTCTATGGTGGGCAAGGACAGCTTCAGTGGTCTCAAACACGGAAATCCTTATGATTATCTAAAGAACTTTTCTAAGGTTTGCTCTATGTTCAAAATGAATGGAGTATATTCCAACATTGTCAAGCTCATTTTATTTCCATTTTTATTACAAAGCGAATCCCGCAAATGGGTCAACTCCATCCCAACAACTGCCATATTTATTGAATTAGTACAACAATTCCTATCCCGCTCCTATCCCACCAGTAAAATTGCTCAGCAACAACTGGATATTTCTTAATTGAAGCACGAGGCAGATGAAACACTACCTTAGGCTTGATCTTTCTTCTTTTTGGCTTGACCCAAAACATCCTATTTGATTAGCCTCTTGAGTTCTTTCACCTATACATTTAGATTATCAAATTTGCCCTCTTGCGAAACTATGTATGGTACTCGTATAATCCCTTGCTTGGTGTGCAGTTAGGTTTTGGCCAATTTCTTAGCCTTTCTGATATCTTTTTTATTTTTTCTTTTATGTCTGTAGCACCTCGAATCAACTAAATCTTGAGCAATTTTGAGTTGAACATCTATGCCATTGTAGAATGTCTGAATTTGAAAATGTTATGGGAAATCATTGTGTCGGAAGTTGCAGAACATAATTTTAGAGACAATTGAATACAAATCAAAATCCACATCAAATTTAGAGACAATATGCTTTGTAGGTTCTCTAAACCAACATCCTCCCCATAACCATTATAGAAAACAACAAAATACAGGAGGTTGTTACTAAAAATTTGAATCACCACAACTCTAATTGCAACAACATCCCATGCAATTTCAACAAGGGCCACCTCTACCAACAACTCAGGAAAGGGTATTACCACCCATAACCATCTTTATACTATGATTCTTCTCCCCTACCAGCGTTCACCACAACCCATAGTGCCCCAACAATCCATCACTATGTTAGAGGAATACGTTGCCAGATGCAGGAGATGACCCAACTCCAAAAAAATACTACTGCAACAATCAAACTACTAGACACTCGGGTGGCTAGATAGCTGAACAATTAAAGTCCCGCACTTCAGGTCAACAACTAAGCACATTGGACAAAATTCTGAAGGAGGCGAAGACGAACAAAACTGGGAGAGGGAAGCAACTTCAGCCACCATCTCATGGTAAAAATATTTCCATTAATCCATATTTTTTAACCCATCATGTTGTTGTCGGTAATCAAAGCAAATAGGAGAAATGACCACAAGTAGAGAGCAATAAAGACGAGGTTTGCAATTTGCAAGCACCATCTCAAGTGTTTCATGAATGTCATATCCCTAGACACTCGTGCACAATGACATTGATAATAAATTTTTTAAGTTTGCATTTTTATTATAGTATGTTAATGGTACCATACTTTTTTTTTATGCTTTACTGAAGATACCAGCTTATACTAATTTTTTGAAAAATATAATTTTTTAAGAAATAAACTTGTTTTGGTGGATGAGTCAATAACTGAGAGGATTTTATGTAAATCAAAGAAGGGGATTTTCAGTGCAATTTTTTAGAGAATAACAATTATCCAATCCTGTTTTTTACTCTGTTTTGATCGTAGCCACAACATCGGTTTTCCCACAAAGTGGTATCAGAGCATAGACGATCCAAGCCACAAAGATGAAGTATGGAATGCTTCCCTTCCAGTTCTCAAAACTTACAAAGGAAAATTACGATAATTGGTGCATAAGGATGAAGCCGCTATTAGGTTCCCAAGATGCGTGGGAGATCATCGATAATGGGTACGAACAACCTACAAAAGATGAGATATTTTCTACAGAAAATAAGGAAGCACTGCAGAAATCATATAAGAAAGATCAACAAGCACTTACCCTAATTCAATGTGCTTGGATGAATCAATGTTTGAGAAGATCTCTTCTGCGGGAAGTGCAAAGGAGGCCTGGCAAAATATTGAGTAATTCGTTCAAGGGGAAGGAGAAAGTAATCAAGGTACGGCTACAAACATTGCGAGGCAATTTTGAGAGACTTGTGATGAAAGAATGTGAGTTGGTTGAAGAATATTTCAACAGAGTTTTGGTTGTGGTAAACCAACTTAAGAGATACGATCAAAAAATTAACGATATTCAAGTGATTGAGAAAATACTTCAGTCACTAGCCCCAAAGTTTGATTATGTGGTCACTACAATTGAAGAATTGAAAGACCTAGAAGAACTTTCAGTCGATCAATTGTTGGGTTCGTTGCAAGCCTATGAAGAGAGGATGAGAACTCGAGTTGAGCCACATACCCAAATGTTGCAAGCCATTTTAAACTTGAGTAAGACAGAGGATTCACAAGAGTCTGTTGGAAACCAAAGGGGCCATGGCAGATTTGGAGGACGAGATCATGGATGGTCATGTGGAAATCTTGGTAGAGAAAGAGAAGGACGAAATACTCCACATGGGGAAAGAACTGGTACTCAAAATCAGTGATATAATTTTCGTGAGCAGGTCGATTTCAAGGTGGTCGAGGAACAAAATCTCATGTCCAGTGTTTTAATTGTCAAAACTTTGGTCATTTTGCTGCTGAATGTAGATAAAATCCACGGAGAGAATAGAAGGTCAATTATGCCGAAGCTATAGTACAGAAATTGGAGGACGCTACTCTGTTATTGACTTGTGATAGAGAGGAGAAAAAAGAATATCAGTCCTGGTTTCTTGATTCGTGTGCAAGCAACCGTATGATGGGAACTAGAGATTTGTTCTACAATCTTGATGAATCGATAATTGAAAATATTTCTTTTGGAGATAAGTCTAAAGTTCCAGTCATGGGGAGAGGTGATATCCTTATTAAGTTGAAAAATGATAATCATGACTTCATCTCTGATGTTTATTATGTGCTTGCATCGTAAACAAATATTCTGAGCATCGGTCAATTGCTAGAAAAGGGATACTTGGTGACGATGAGCGGGCAGGGGCTGATTATGAAAAATAAGGAAGGAATGGTTATTGCAAAAGTCCCAAAGTCGAGAAATAAAATGTTCATGTTGAAGATAAATTATGATAATCCCAAATGCTTGAAGGCGTGTGTGGATGATGTATGGTGGCTATGGCATCTTAGATTGGGACACCTGAATTTTGATGGACTGAAGTTGTTGTCCAAGAGTAGACTGGTTTATGGTTTGTCATCTATACAACATCCTAATCAAATTTGTGATGGTTGTATGTATGGCAAACAATCTCGAAAGAGCTTTCCCAAGGAGTCCTTTATGAAAACCTCTCGGAAGCTTGAATTGGTACATGCTGACATATGTGGTCCAACCAAGCCAAGTTTATTTGGAGGTAACAAGTATTTCTTGTTGTTTATCGATGATTTTATATGAAAGACTTGGGTTTATTTTTTTGAAAGAGAAATCTGAAGCATTTTCGGCATTTAAAAAATTCAAAGCCCTCATGAACTATGGAAGTGGTTGTCAACTCAAGGCTATAAGAACTGATCGTGGTGGAGAATTCAATTTGAATCAGTTTCATCAATTTTGTGATCAATAAGGGATTCGAAATGACTTAAGTGTTCCAAGGGTCGCCACATCAAAATGGGATTGTGGAGCGAAAGAACAGAGCTATCCTTGACATGGTTTGCAGTATACTGAAAACGAAATTAATGCCAAAGGAATTCTGGGCAGAAGCTGTAACTTGTGCAGTGTATATGATCAATCGATGTCCTTCGAATAAGCTGTTAAACCAAACACCACAAGAAGCGTGAAGTGGAAGAAAACCAAGCATTGCACATTTGACAGTTTCTGGGTGTATATGGTACATTCATATGTCTGATGAAGTTCGAAGCAAATTGGATGACAAAAGCAAGAAGTTTGTTTTCGTGGGATATGCTGAAAATTCTTAAGGATACAAATTGTTGATCCTCTGAGTCAGAAAGTGATAATAAGCAGAGATGTGGATTTCGATGAACATGAAAAGTGCGACTGGGACACTTCAACTGATGAAAGATATAATTTTATTTCATCATTCGATGACATTTTTCTGAATGATTCGAATTATGAAGGTAAAGATGCAGCAAAGGCATCACCTGCGTCATCTCAGCAATTGCAAGGAGTTGTGTCCCTTGGATCATCTTCTCAACATATTCGCAGAATGAGAACTTTAGACGATATTTATGCAGAAACAGAGGAAGTTCCAGATTTATCAATGTATTGTCTCATTGCTGATTCTGAGCCGATGACATTTGAAGAGGCTACTCGTGATGAAAAATGGCAGAAGGCGATGGATGAAGAGATGAAGGCAATCCGTAAGAATGATACTTGGAAACTTTCAACACTTCCTTAAGGAAAAAATCCGGTAAGAGTCAAGTGGATTTACAAGTAGAAAAGAATGCAAATGGAACTATGGAGAAGTATAAAGCGAGGCTGATGGCGAAAGGATTCACAAAAAAGGCTGGAATTGATTACGATGAGGTATTTGCACCAGTAGCACGCATGGAAACAATACGCTTGGTCATTGCGTTGGCTGCAATAAGAGATAAAAAAAAATTCAAATGGATGTGAAATCGACATTTCTGAATGGAACATTGGAAGAAGATTTTTACATGCAAAAACCTAAAGGATATGTGATAAAAGGTCACCAAGATAAGGTGTTGAAACTAAAGGAGGCACTATATGGTCTAAAACAAGCTCCAAGAGCTTGGTACAAAAGAATTGACGAGTATTTTCAGCATAATAGATTTATTCGATGCCCGTATGAATATGCTCTGCGAGCGTGAATCTAGAGAAATTATGTATGTGTGCTTATATGTGGATGATTTAATATTCACAGGAAGTAACCGGCGGCTGATTAAAGATTTTAAAAGGAAGATGACTGCAGAATTTGAGATGACAGACTTAGGTATCATGGCATATTACTTGGGCATTGAAGTTATGCAAAGTGATGACGGGATTTTCATGTCTCAGAAGTGATATGCAGAGGCAATTTCAAAGGAAGTTAAGATGGATCGAAGTTGTCCAGTAGCTACTCCAGTGGAGTGTGGTACAAAGTTGTCGAAATGTGATGATGGAGAAAGAGTTGACACAACTTTATTTAGAAGACTGGTTGGAAGACTGCAGTTTTTGACTTTTACAAGACCTGATATTTTATGCGCAGTTGGATTGATAAGTAGATACATGGAAGCTCCGACCATTAATCACATGAAGGTTGCCAAAAGAATTCTTCGATACATGAAATGAAGTTCCAGCTTTGGTTTGTTCTATTCTGCAGGAGCTGAATTCCAGATGATTGGGTACAGTGATAGCGATTGGAGTGGTGATATTGATGATCGGAAAAACACAGGAGGTTTTGTGTTCTTTGCTGGTGACACTGCATTTTCTTGGAGTTCAAAGAAACAACCAATTGTCACACTTTTATCTTGCCAAGCTGAATATGTGGCTGCTGCGTATTGTGTTTGCCATGCTGTTTGGTTGAGAAAATTAATGAAAATTCTGAAGATTGAGCAAACTGGAGCAACGGAAGTCTGCATCGACAATAAATCGGCGATCGTGCTTGGGAAAAATCCGACCTTCCATGAGATGAGCAAGCATATTGATACAAAATATCACTATGTCCGAGAATGCGTTAACAACAAAGAAGTGTTGTTGAATTACGTGAAGTCCAAGGATCAAGTGGCTGACATATTCACGAAAGCATTGAAGAATGAAGATTTTTGGAGATTGAGAAACTATCTCCGATTGGTGAAAGGATGAGGATTACAAGTTTAAGAAGGGGTGTTAGGAAATAAACTTGTTTTGGTAGAATTTAATTTAGTGAAGCAATTTTGGCATAATATATCTTCTTTGTTTAATAAATAAATTAGAGGATAGACTTTCCTTGATTTATATTTTCCGTATTCGAGGTAGGTGGATGAGTCAATAACTAAGAGGATTTTATGTAAATCAAAGAAGGGGATTTTCAGTGCAGTTTTTTTAGAGAATAACAATTATCCAGCCCTATTTTTATTCTATTTTGATCGTAGCCACAACATCAATTTTCCAACAATAATAGCTAAAAGGCGAACACTATCACATGCAGATGTGCAAATCCAACTAATTGCGAATTGTACTGCAATATTTTTAAGGTGAAAATTCTAAAAAAATAGGTGATCCAGGAAACTTTATTAAATCTTGTAAATTAGGAAATCCTGAACCTGAAAAACCGTTGTGTTTTGGCGCTAGCATTAACCTTATGTCATATTCATTGTACAAGAAATTAGGACTTCATACTATGATTCCTTGTAGAACAATCGTTCAATTAGCTGATAAATTTGTTCAAAATCCAAAAGAAATTATATTTGATATTCTAGTACAAGTACATGATTTATATTCCTTGCTGATTTTATAAATAGTGGCGGGAATAAATGAGGGTAAAGACACTTTTTTTTATTTTAGGGAAACCTTTTTTCTCGCTATTGCACAAGAAAATAGCATTGCCACCAAAGACGAATTGACATTGCAACTTAGCAAGGACAAAGTCACTTTTCTCATGAAAGACACTGTATTGCATCTTCATCATGGAACAAACGGCTTTGATCCAAATGCATTGGAGCTAAACTTTATAAGAACTCTAGCCTACTATTTAATGTATAATACATTTTGAAGGAATCACGTCAAAAAAGGTTTCAACTTTATGAATTATCAGATGAAAATTTGGAAAGCAACAAAATGACCGATGATTCCCCTTGTGACACAATACCAGCAAAACCTGTAGTCGCAAATGAGCAACAAATGTGTGAATTTATCAAGCTACTTGATCACATCATACATCCCTTCTTAGGAGAAGGAAAATCATTTCCAATGGTTATATCTAGCACCCTTCACAACGATTAGGAAGAGAAACTCCTTTCATTACTGAGAAAGTACAAATTAGCAATCGCTTGGTCCATTAGAAATATCAATGGGATTTAGTCCTGCTATTTGCCTGTATAACATCTATCTGGAGGAAAACACTAAGCCCTATCACCAACCACAATTTCGCCTCAATGAGAATATACAAGAGGCCGTAAAAAATAAGGTAACAAAGAATTTTCATGCAGGTATAATTATGGAAATCTCTTATAGTGAATGGGTCAGCCCAACTAAAGTCATACCAAAATTGATGATTTTCTTAGGAAACAAACAAAAAAGAAGAGGCATTCATGACAAGGACAGTAACGTGATGGCGAGTATGCATTGATTATATGAAGTTAAACAAAAAGTCATACAAAAGGATCACTTCCCTTTGCATTGGAGAAGCTAACCGGGCATGAATTTTATTGCTTTTTATGTGGTTATTCTAGATATCATCATATCTATCAACCCAACTGATGTGGATAAAACTACTTTTCTATGCCTTTATGGAACTTTTACATATGGGTGAATGTCTTTCGGTCTATGTAATGCACCCATGACTTTCCAGAGGTGTATGTATCAATAATAATCATCTTTGTATTGCAACATTTAACCCTCTAAGGTTCCCCTTGATATTATTATAATAATTTTTTGAAAACTTTTGATGGATTTTTGTTTCTCTCTTCTTACTAATCATAATTTATTTATTTATTTTTAGATGCTTTCTCTTGGTCATGAAATGCTAACCAGATAGATCTCATTATCTCATGATTCCAAATTTTAACATCACAATTTCTAATTCCTACCAAAGATAGTTTTGGAATTTTTTTTAAATAGGTGGCATACATGAAGAAGATCGAAGAATTTCAATGCAACTTTTTTTAGGAAGGAGAACCGATTCAGCCAAGGCGGAATCTCACAACAACCAACACCAACAAGAACCAATAAAAAAATAGAATGAAAACACAAAAGAAAACAAATAAAAATCGCGAACAAGCTACGAGGGCAGGGAAGGGAGGGACAGAGGACAAAGAGAAATAAGGTAAGTGAAAGTGTGATTTGAGTTATCACCGCTGATCTTGTGATCGGTGTGAATTGATATATATATATATATATATAAAGGAATTACAAAAATATGTCTGTTACACAAGGAAACAAAATAATACAACAGAAGGAAAATATACAATCTATAAATATCTAAGATTTGATCTTATCACCCCCCGTCAAGCGCTGCGTAGGATGCATGCAAACGCAATGCTTGGATCAGAGAAGTTCAAAAGCAGGGCATGGAAGACTTTTTGTGAAACATCGGCAAACTGAAGAGATGGAGGAACATAGCGTGTAGTTAACTGACCCGCGTAGACTAGTTCTCTTATGAAGTGGCAGTCAATGTCGATATGTTTGGCGTGTTTATGAGCAACCGGATTCTAACTGAGAAAAACAACGCTACTATTATCACTGAAGAGCAACAGACAACCAGAAAGACCAACCTGTAGTTCAGAGAGAAACGTTGAAATCCAAACCAACTCAGAAGCAGTAGTGGCCATAGCACAATACTCGGATTCGCAACTGGAGTGAGAATTTGTTGGTTGCTTCTTGGCACTCCAGGATACAAGATTTTCTCCAAGGAAAATAGAGTAATTTTACGTATATCGATGCATATCAGGGCACCTAGCCCAATCTACATCTCAGTATCCAATTAGGGAGAGGGCAGGATATGATGTGAAATAGAGACCAAAGGATAATGTCCCCTTAACATAGCGCAAAATTCTTTTTACAACCAAGAAATGATCCTCTGTCGGAAATTGCAAAAACTGACTTACAAGATTTACAGCATATGACAAGTCCGGTCTAGTGATGGTTAAATACTGAAGCGCACCCACAAGCAAGTGATAAAAAGTGGTCAGAAAAGGGATCGCCATCTTTGGTAAGTGTCTCACCGGACACCAACAGAGTTGGTACCGGCTTTGAATCAAGAAGTTGTGTGCGCTGCAGAATATCATGCGCATATTTTGCTTGGCTAACAAAGAGACCACGGGATAAGTGTGATACCTCCAGACCAAAAAAATATGTTAGTTGACCAAGGTCTTTAATAGAAAATTCAGTGCCAATACGATTGATAAAATGAGTAAGCGACTCGGCGTGACTACCAGTAATTATTATGTCATCAACATATAAAAGGAGAAAGATAATATTCTTGCCTTGGTTCATGGAGAATAAAGAAGGATCCGAACGACTCTGAGCAAAGCCGAGAGAGATGAGGAAAGAGCTAAATCGCTGAAACCAAGCCAGTGGAGCTTGGCGTAAACCATATAGAGCCTTTTTTAAACGGCATACATGAGTTGGGAATTGTGGATCGACGAAACCATGTGGTTGAGCCATGTAGATAGGTTTACTAAGCACACCATTGAGAAATGCATTTTTAACATCAAGTTGATGCAAAGGCCAGTTGTAATGAACTGATAAGGCAAGAATTATGCGGACTGTGGAAGCCTTGACACCAGGGCTAAATGTATGATGGAAATTAGCACCAGGAATTTGTGTAAAGCCTTGAGCAACAAGTCTAGCCTTATGTCACTCAATAGGGCCATCAGAGCGGTATTTTGTGCGATAAAATCATTTCGACCCAAAAAATATTAACATTTTCGGGTGGAGGTACCAAGTCCCATGTGCAATTATAGTGCAATGCATCAATTTCTTCCTGCATAGCGGCTAACGAATGTGGTGATTTCTGTGCAGATTTGAAACTGCGAGGTTCTGAATTTGTAACCAGAGTGGATAGCAAAGCTATAGAGGCATAATCCACTGGGTATCGTGGTTTGAAGATACCAGCTTTAGATCGTGTGACCATATGATGTTCTTGCTACGGAGCAACTGGTGGGGCAGGGGGAGATGCTCCATGAGTATCATCAATATATGGCAAGTCATGAATAGGTGGAGCTGGTGGTGGGAACTCAGTAGTGGGAGTCCCGAGCAAACAAGGCCAGAAAGTAGTGGATGGTGGAGTTATAGATGGACGAGAGATCGGTAATTCAAGAACGGAAGGGGAATTGACGAAATCATTGTCAATGAAAGTGGCAATATCCAAGAATTCTTGTGCTATGGAGGTAGAGGTTTATGCAAACGGGAAAAGTGTTTTATCAAATTGTGCATGTCGAGTGTGAAATATTTTTCCAGAATCAAAATCGTAATACCAGAAACCCTTATATACAGAGGTGTAGCCCAAAAATATGCATGGTCGACTGTAGGGGGCCAATTTGTGTGGAGAATAATCCCTGAGATAATGATATACTCTACAACCGAAGGGTTTGAAGTTTGCATAGTTTGGAGGAACTGTAAAAAGAACCTCAAAATGAGATTTTTGAGCCAATACAGTTGAGGAACACAGTTGACGATAAATGCAGTAGTGGCAAAGGCATCGAACTAAAAAACTAGTGGGCATATTAGCATGAAACATCATTGATAAACCTGTCTCGGTGATATGGTGATGCTTTCTCTCAGCTCGGCCATTTTGTTGCGGAGTGTGCGGACAAGATAAGCGATGATGTATCCCATTAGCTTGCATGAACTCTCGAACACGACTGTTAACAAATTCAGTGCCACCATCACTTTGAAACACTTTAATGGTGGTGGAGAAGTGATTGCACACATAGTTATTAAATCTCATGAGCACATCATAAAAATCCGATTTAGCATTCAATGAATATAGCCAAGTGAAACATGAACAATCATCTATAAATGCCACATAATAACAAAAATCATCACGAGATATAACAGGTGTGGAACCCTATAAATCACAATTAATAAGATCCAATACATAAGAAGCTTGTTTCTCATTTAACTGGAAAGAAAGTCTCTTGCTCTTGGCTAACTGGCAGGGGGAGCAAAGTTCTGGGCTCGGCAATATTGAAGTAACAGATAAGTGCCCAATTTTATTCAACAATGTAATAGTAGAAGATGGGACATGCCCCAGACGTAAATGCCATAAATCATAACTTGCTCTTATTTTAGAATTTTTAACAGAAGTAAGAAATATTGCAGAACTTGTCTTCAAGACATAAAGCCCATTTTCACAACTGCCCTAAGCCAGGGTCGCCTTTGTGAGGCGGTGCTGAATAGCAAAAGAATCATTAGTAAAAACACCCTCAACCGGATAATCAGTTGTCAATTTGCTTATAGATAAAAGATTTCTTGTTATTTGAGGCACAACAAGAACATTAGTGAGTTTCATTTTCGGAGATATGCAGTGTGTACCAATATGCGAGATAGATAAAGGTGTACCATTCCCAATAATAACAGAATGATTACCAGTATAAGAGACGGCCGAATTTAGAGAGGATTTTTGGGCAGCAATGTGAGCGGAGGCACCTGAATCGATGTACCAGTTGGATGCAGAGCCATGCTGATTGGGCTCAATTGCACAAGAGGCATGAAAAGCTTGGGCAAGATCGACATAATTACTGCCTTTGTTGAGATAAAGAGGGCACTTATCTGCATAATGTTCTCCCTTGCATATTTGACACCTCGGTTTGCGTAGAGTAGAAAAATTACCTCACCCAATAGAGAAAAAACCACCCAAATGACCCCAAACAAATTGGCTTATTCTGGAATATCCTTGATGTGAGCTTAGAGAATAAGCAAATCTACCGGAACTAGTGGAAGAGCGACGTGCGGAAGTAATAAAAGCTAGTGGCTGAGAAGAAGCATTGTCCATTGACCTGTGCAAGAGTTCAAATTGGACAGCTTGATGAAGAAGATCTGGAAATGAAGGAACTAGAGACATCGCCATTCGAGTATTGGAAAAACTAGCAAACTGGATTCCCAAACCACGAAGGAACTAGTACAATTTGTCAGACTCATCAACAGCACGTCCAATGGCCGACAATTGATCACAAATATTTTTGAATCGTTTTCTGTAGTCTTGGAAAGGGAACCGCGACCCATAGACAATAACTCCTCACGTAAATGATTTGTCCTAGAGGTAAAAGAATGGGAGAAGGCAGCCTCTAAGGCAATCCATGCAGCCCTCGATGAGGTGCAATCCACGACTTCTGCCATAGCTTCTTCTATGAGAGTAGAGAAAAGAACGCCAAGAATTTTTTGATCTATGATGTGCCAAGTATTATACTCTGGGTTTAGAGATTCAGATCCATCACGGTTGGTTATCTTTCCAGCGGGTGGGGGAGATGATCTATCCACATGATTGAGCAGGCCAAAGCATGTGAGCATGGGTGAAATTTGTTGCTTCCATAAGAGAAAGTTGGATGAGGATAACTTGATTGTCACAATATAGATCATTGTGGCAATCGGGACTGCATCTGAAGCATTTGTGGTCGCCATGAATGTAGTGAGAACAAGAAGAAAAATATGCAATGAGAAAGAGAAGAAGAATAACAGCTAGGGTTTCCGTAGTACCTGCTATGATACCATGAAAGTGTGATTTGAGTAATCACCGATGATCTTGTGATCGGTGTGAATTGATATATATAAAGGAATTAAAAAAATATGTCCACTGTACAAGGAAACAAAATAATACAATATAAGAAAAATATACAATCTATAAATATCTAAGATTTGATCTTATCAGTAAGAGAGAAGGGAGAAAAACCACCTACTTAGGAGTGGCCAAACTACAACCGGTGAGAAAGCCGAGAGGGGTGTGGAAACGGTGGGGCCGTAAATTTTAAAATGCTAACAATCGGGTATCAAATATGAAAACCCATGAGGATTCACAAAGGCAAGGCATACAAAAACTTACCTGATGGGTCGCGCTAGAGACACTTTCTGGGGATCTCATGTGAAGACCTAATTTTGATGGGACACTGGCGCGGGAGTAGAAAGAGTGCCCTCTGAATTTTTCTAAGTGTTTCACATTACGAGGCTTGTCATTTGTATACATTAATTCCAAAAAACATAGATGTATATAATATATTATTATGTTGTTACATATATAAATGCATTGTCCACTTGTTGATTTGTGTTGACTGAGTCAAATTAGTGTAGTATTGGTGTGACCCGTAAACACATAAATCACCACCAATATACATGCTTACTAATTATTAAGACAATTTTCGTGTTCATTTCAAATATTTTGCTAACAAATTATTTGAAATCTATGATTTGGAGAGGCGGATCCAATGCTAATGGGTCAACTCATCAGCACCATGCTAATAAAATGTTCATCGTTCATCATATTAGATCAAAATCTGATGATCTAGATTGAAGGGGGTAGGATTGTCATTTTGACTTTTAACAAATTACTGGATTTGCAAAATCTCATTCATTCTTCCTCTTCTTCGTTTACCTTCGGCTAGGGTAAGAATCTTCCCTCGTCCGTTTCTTCAAACCTTCATCTTGAAATTTGTCATCTTCTTGTTCAACTCTCTATCATTGTTCTTAATATCGACGAGGCCGAGTGCGTTATTGAAACCGACATTCAATCTCATTGCTCTTCATGTTTAAGTTTCGGTAAGTTTTCTCCTTCCTATCCGCCTTTTTCAAACATAATATAGTTTAAATTTTCTCTCCTTTTACCCTATTTAAATTAAATTGTTGTTCTTCTTGTTGTAGTTTGTGGAGAAGCCTTATTTTGAGTTCATTCTTTATTTCCAGTCGAAGCCTAGTTCAATTCAACCGAAGTCTATCGATGTTGTGTATAGTGTACCAAGATGCTGATGTATAGAATTTGAAATGTTGAATAACGGAAGATGAAATGCTGACTATATGCACAGAAACACACTATAAGTTTACCTAGTAGCCTGTAGTTCTAATTTGTTCTTATTTGAACGTTGGAATATGTCAAACAAAATGCTTAGTGTTGTATTATAAAATGTTTTCCCATAAATAATAAGATCCTGAGTTTTGTATATAAGCCAATCAAATATTGTGTGTAATATATTCATAGGTAAATGATGAAGTCAATTGAATGATATGCTAATTTGTTTTATTTAACAGTGATTTCGATTTTATAACTGCTGCATCCACGGCTTGCTGAGGAATTAATTGAGGTTAGAATAATGGATATTTGATTTTGCTCGTCTATGTCGATCTCACCCATTAATTCCGTTGGAAGAATCGCATTTGTTTTTTTAACCGAATAATGTTGCATCTAAGGAGAAAAAAGAATGGATCTTGAGGTAGTTACGTGATTAAGGATATTGAAAATTACTATTAAATCCCTAATTTAATATTAGCCATTGGATTAAAAGTTGAAATTTAATGGCTAATACCCAATAAGCATAATGCTAGCTTTTTTTAATCAGCATCATTTGGAAAATATCTATGACTCACTCATAATTGAAATACGCAACTTTTTATCGTATTTTAAAAATTATTGCACATAATCTCCATCACTATTGACTTTGAACAGCAACAACATTCATCAATCCGTTAAGTTTAGATGATTGGAAATTCTTTAATATTTTTTTAAAATACGTGGAAAGTTGTATAATTTTTAAACCATAAAGGAAAATGATAAAAAATGTTTTGAATCACATATTTAATTATTATAAAATTTATTTCTAATTCAAACCTATGGTTTAGAAAACCTGTATCATTTTTTAAAAATTGCATGAGACTCTCTCGAAAGACCGTTCTCACTAATGTTTTGAGTGCGTTGGATTGATGCTTTAAAAAACATTGCACAAATTTTTCTTTAGTAAATTCTCTGAAATGTTTATAAAAACAAGTCAGGAGTAAGCAATTTTCACAGGATTATGTAAAATATTTTCTAAAATACAATGAGCCATATACAAATTTTTAATCATAATAAAATATAATGTAGATTTTTGAAACCATGTGTATATTATAAATAATTTGCCTCAAATAATAATTTTCTATATATATGGATATATACCCATATATTCTCGAGTCATCGATTAGAATACAAAAAAATAATAATAAAAAAATAAGAAGACAAGAATGCCAATGGAACTCGTATAAGCTGTAAATAAGACAATAGAATTGATTAAATCTTTATGAATTGGAATAAAATGCCAACTGAAAACACGCGGCTAATTGTAAGAGATCAGAAGCTAACATCATACAAGTTTACAAAATAAATGGTCCATGCCTCGCTCGCCTCCTTCGGCTTGCCACGCCAACAATATCATAATAGACATTCCCTTGTCCTTACCTGATTTAAAATAGAATCTTTAACCCTTTTTTTTATATGATAATATTATTAAGCATGAAATTTGTAGGTTATGAGAATGAATATCGCATGTTTGATAGGAAGAAAATCCTCAACCCCTCCATATGGTTGGTTCAAAATTTCCACGAAAAATAATCATTAAATGCGTCGAATAGTTGCATGGGTTTGAATTGTTGTGAGATGCTACTTATGAGTCAAATAAATATTTTAGTTTAGGAATAAGATTATTGTGCACAAGATTTATTGGAATTTTCATGTTTGAGAGAATTCGAGAAATTAATTTAGAATAAATATTTAATTATTGAAACTTCAATATTTACTTTTTTTTTAAATTAAATTTAGGTGAGTAAAAAATAGATGAGTTAATCAGTAAATATTATTATTCAAATCATATTATTTAATAATATGTTGAATCGAACTGAGAGCTTTTGAAATGAGCGTCGGATGAACGGTTAGCTCAGAGGTCAAATAGAGAAATTTTTAAAAAAATAAAATAACATAAATATCTCCTTATTGAATAGATATAATTTATCATACGTGTGATTTTCATATTTATTACTCCCTCCGTCGCAGGAAATATGAGTCTATTACTGTATATACGAGAACTTAGGTAAAATATAATTAGTAAGTAATTAAGAAGGTATTAGTAAAAATAATTATTGTATAATAAAAATAATTATAGATTAAGATTAAGATAAATCAATAGTTTAATTAAGATTAAAAATATTATAAAATATAAAATTTAAAATGTGATTAAAGTGTATAATCATGTTTCCAAAAAAAGAAAGGACAAATTATATGGGATGGACGAAAATAGAAAATATAGACAAATTATGTGGGACGGAGGAAGTCCCAGATATTATATCCATGTTACGGTAGACAAAAGAATTTATGAATAGTATAATAAGTAAATAATTAACAATTGACTAGTGAAAATAATTATTATATTATAAAAATAATTATAAATTAAGATTAAGATAACTAATTAGTCTAATTATAATTTAAAAAATTATAAATTAAAAATTTTAAAATAAAATTAAAGTGTATAATTTTTTTCCAAAATAAGAAATTAACAAAAAATTAGACGGACATAAATAGAAATATAAACATGATAAGTGAGATATAAGGATTATTACTTTAATTAAGAATGTTCATATACTCAATTGTAATTTTGGTTATTAATTTTTGGAAAAACATATCATTTATTATTAATATTAATTATGACAATGAAGTCACCGCTTGTGAATTTAAATTACTCATTACAAATATGGATAATATATTAGGAAATTTTTTTATTTTTTATTTTTAGTCTCCTATATAACCCGTATTATCATTTTAGTACTCTAACTAGATCATGTACTGGTTTAGTCCTACAACATAGATCATGTGGAAAACATGTGGACAAAGTTTGAAGATCATTTATGCAAAAAAAAAAAATTAATAATAATTAATTTTGAGACTAATTTAATAGAGAGTCTAGTTATTATTTATAAATAATTATCAAATATTTTTCATGTGTTATCCACACAGACTTCGGCATGTCACTATGGCCCCACGCCAACTACGGCGCCTAAGGACCATTTCTGCAAAATACTTTTTACTTGTGGGACTAATCCCAAAATAGAGTTAGCTATGGTTCTAAGTGAGAAAGAGGATTTTATACGGAACTAAAAAATATAATTTTTTCAATTTATTATTATACAAATATTTTTCATTTGATGTGGGAATCATTACACAAAAACAAAAAAAGGAAAAATCTCAAAATCATCCAATCGAAAAAAAAAATTTCAAATATAAAATAAAATAGAATACATTATGGATCAAATTAAAAAATATATATATATATGAAAATTTTCAAAATATTGATAATAAAAATTATAATAAGAGAGCTTCGAACCTTGATAAGTTTTTATTTTTAAAGTAAATTTTTAAATATTTTTATATTGCATCATATATCGATTCTATCGACAACATCTTACAAATTAAAAATTAGCATTTTTTATATCAGGAATTTAGCATATCATTAGTTTTTTATTTTGTATATGACTATTTTCAAAATTCACAATGTAATGTGATATTTTATACCTAATTTTGTTTATCATCCTAAAAACTTTTCAATTATTAGATTCGAAAGAAAAAACATGGATCGGAACTATTTTTTAAAAAATGTGTATATATTTATTTTCACAATTTCATAAAATTTACCAAGTATATTAAGTTATAAAAATTAAATTAAATTTTATTTTTGTAGTTTTAATACACAAATTTGGTCTATAGTTTAGGCAATGATAATATACTCAATTTATTTACATAAATTATGGTCATTAATTGGGGAATCTAATTTAGTCAAACATTTATATTTAATTTTTAAATATTGGACTCAACAAATCAAATAATTTTATTGCTATGAAAATTTTATATAAACAGAATCAATAAATTGTTCAGCGGTAACAAATGACTTTATTTTGATATTTTATATATAATATTGCACATTACAAACACCATATTGTACAATTGTTCACATATATATTTTTATATATATATATATTTGAGTAAATATTAATTTATTCAAATATTTATAATTAAAAAAATAAATAAATCAACACAAGCAAATAAATCAATTATCCGATAATACTTTTTAAAAATTTTAAAATTATATTATATTCTAAGTTAATGATAGTATTTTGTTACATTATGTACATCGACGTATAACAATATCTCATACCACATATTATATAACAACTCATATAATTTTTTTGTATAGATAATTGTGATTGGATGACTGCATTTTCTCAAGTCTTGATGATTTGTGTAGATCTTATTGTCTGTATGCTCAAAGACGAGAGTTTGCAGCATAAATACAGATGTAGAAGTGACATGGATGTTCGAACGTCAAGATTCACAATTCCAAAACATCCCATCGGACCAGCTTCGAGAACCCGAGAGAAAGCTTGCATTGGCAAATTACAAGGTTTGATGATGAAGTTTGCCAGTTGGGGAGCAGTTAAAGCCCATGTTGCAATAGTCAAACACTTGTCGATGGATGCCAACATTGAAGCTTGCAACGCCTCAATTGGAAAACTAACGGAAAAGTTGTGCAAACCTAGGAATTTGCTAAAATAGAGTATTTAATATGTAATTATACAAACCTAGGTTTGTACATGCTCAAGTGGAGGGTCCATCCATTGGGACCACTTATATATATATATAATAAGCTCTCACATGTCTCTCACATGCATTGGGGGACCATTAGCTAGGTATCACTCTTTGGGAGATTACTTATACAAAACTCATCCCACATTGGAAAATCACTCCACTTTCCCCTTCCACCACTCTTATAAATAGGACCCTTAAGGGGCTTTGTAAGACACACCAAGCAAAATATATTTTTGTAAATATTTGATCATTTATGATCATTTCCTTTTATGAAAAGTTATGCTTGATAGTAATACTTTTTTTTTTAGTCTAATATTTCATGGAATGCAATTCCATTGCATGCTCCATAGGGTTTACTTTCAAAATTCGGGTTTGAGTATAAAGCTTCAAGTTCGTGGCATTTGGAGAAAGTGGAAGAGCTCTTCAAAGTGTCAATCGAGGTGGTGCCTTCGTGGAGGATGGTTCGATACTAGAAGAGTATCGGCCCGTGCTTACGTTAGTACTTACTTAGGTTTGCTTTTCTTTCGATTATCCTTTTTTTTTTCGCTTTATTCGTTCTGTTTAGTTAATTCGTTCTTTTCTTGCTCAGTTAATTCCGTTTAGTTAGTTTTGCAACTCTGTTCTTGTTCTATTCTTTTAAGGTGTGTTTGTTTGGGCGTTTGAATTTGGATTTGAATTTCTTAGTATTTTGAAGTAAGAATTTTTAAGTTGTGTTTGTTTGAGAGTTTGAATTTTGTAATGATTATGTTGAAATAGATTATTATTTTATTCAAAGGATTGATATATTGATGTGATAGTTTGAATTAAATGATATTTAAATATGATTTTAAAAATATAATTAATAAATAAAGTATAATTTGATTTGACGTTTGTGAATAAAAAGCCCTAGTCCCACGGATGCACTCCACCCAACTGCGATTCTCCCCCCTCAATTTCTTTCACTTTCTTTCTTCTTTAGTTGTATGTTTTCTTTGCTTCGTTGTTTTCTTTCTTTCTTTTTTCCTTTTCCCTTCTTTCTTCTTCTACGTTGGACTTCCACTTTCTCCCGGAGATAAGTCCGCTGCCGACCACTAGAACATCAGGTGAGTTTTTATTTCTTTTCTTTTTTTTTACCTTGTGTTAACATTTTTTTCTCATTTAATTTTAATTCTGCACCTTCTTCAGCCTAGTGGTCACCGTCGCCAGCATTTCACGACTCTTTGGCCGAAATGGAAGCCGATTTTGGAATTTTTTTGTGACGAAGAAAAATAAATTGAAAAGTGATTTGTGATAGGACCTAGGAGGTAAATAGGATTTGTAGGTGGGGTTTTGTGGATTTATATATTAGGGATTTAAACAGTAAAAACACAATAAATTTGGTGAAAATCCCACAAACTAACACTACAAGAAAATATCAATTTTGTAACAACGTTTTTTTGTTCCTAAATCCAATTTTTCCGTTATTAATGCTATTAGTGACGGAATTGGGGATAAAATTACGTTAGTTACGTGAACTTTAGGAACGGAATTCCATTACAAATATAATATTTTTTTTTGTAGTGGAGCACATTCTTATTACAATTATTATATTTTTTTTCGAAATCATAACTAAGGAAGTTTCTTCAAATTGGTTGAATCAAAATCCTATAAATAACCACTTAACCAATTAAAAATATTTTATCTCTCTAGATTTTCTCCAAAAGACTGAAACCCTTTCCTCTCAATTTCTCTATGCCGATTATCATATTCTTGTTCTTCTAGCCAGACTTTTCAATAGCGGTACTGCTTCAAAAGGACATAAACCGATCTATGAGCTTTCGGAATGGGAACTAGAATAGAATAGTGAGCTCACAGGTTAGATAGTGAAATCTAAAAATAAAGGACTATTCGTATTAAATGAATATAATTTATCATGCGTGGGATTTATATATTTTTTATTACCTTAATTAAGAAATTTCATATATAAAATCATAAATTTTGGTTATTATCATAATTATGATTGCTTCTATTTTTCATATTTCTAATTAAGGTGTATTCCTTTATTGCAATTATTATCTTTTCTTAAAATCGTACTAAGAAATTTTCCTCCTATTGGTTGAATGGAAAAGCCTATAAATTGGCCTAACCCCTTGGACATTTGGACATTTGAAGAGATGTTTCCTCTCTGGATTTTCTCCCCAAAATTGAAACTTTTTTCTCTCAATTTCTTTGTTGATTATCCTATTCTTGTCTTGTTCGCCAAACCTTTCGATAGTTGTATTGCTTCAAAAGAACATAAGTCGTTTAACTTTAGGAGTGATACAAGTACATTGAATCACTACCGGTCATATTTCATTCTGCGGGAAAAGACCATCCTCGACTTAGCTTGTTTTTCTTTCCCTAACTTTATTTTGATTTATTTAATTAGTTTATCTTATGAATTTTTAATTTTTTAATTAATGAAAACTCAATTTAAAATTTTTAACAAATCGATCAACACTTTGGTTACTAATATTGTATTTCATTATCTCATACATTTACTTCCAATGATCTCATAACGAAATATTATGTAATAATGAAAATTAATATGTTTGTTGTTGATCTTTGTTGGCGAACATGGCTTCCCATCAAAGGCTGCATTATTTGAATTGTCCGCAACCTTCATCACAGATGCCGCTGCCACCATTGTTGCCATTATTGCCTCTACGGTTTCCTCTTCCGGAATCAACTCTACCATTACCGATCTTGTGCAGAACATCCAGAAAAATGTCGAAGGGGATGTTTACCCCTTCCAATAAGCAGCGTGCATGGAACAACGTGAACAAGATTTATTTTATATTTGAATTTAAATGTAAATGATATTTTTGACTCATTGTACTCTACATATCAAATTATAAAAACTAGAAGGAGATGTAATAGTGGCTTGAGATAAAGTGTATCTAAAATATGGATAATAAAAGGTATGCCTTAGCAAGATATCCGTTGTTCTAAATAGTAAAAAGGTAGTTGATTGTGGAATCGCGCAAGAATTTTAACACTTAATTTACAATATCGAAACATAGGGATGTCTCCCTCTTATGCCTTTAATGACACAATGATGATTGAGAAATTGTCTCCCTGCGAAGGGAGCTTAAGAATTACCTCAAGCCCAAACAAATTTTTTTCCGTTTGAGGATCTAGTTTTCAAACTCCGCTTTGAAGAAGATAACCAAAAAAAGAATTACAAACTGAAATTTTCGATGATAAGGCCAATTTAGTGCAGCGGGATATCTCTTCAAATAAGAAAAATAAAAAAATAAAAAATAAAAAACCAAGTAAGGCTAATGAGGACAAAATAAAAATGCCCAAGTTTACTGGGAACTATTTCTTGTAATAATTCCAGTGCAAAAAACTTTGAACAAGGGCAAGGGTGATCCATGTGCTGGGAAAAAAGGTTTCTAAAAATAGATTATTTTACCGATTGACTTTTCAAATAAGATATATTGGAAGAGTGCCAACATATTGACAGCAGTAAAGGAATATTTTATTCAAGATTGTTTTAGCGTGATTTATGGCACATGAGATCGAGACACGAAAATAAGATAACATATAGAGACTAGTAAATATAAATTTAGTAAGGAAAATGGTGTTTGATATAGAACTTTTTATTTAAAATTTTTTTTTGAAAATAAATAAAAAATATAAGCATTTTTTTATTGTTGAAAGAAATACTGCACCTCAAAACAATATGTTCAAAATTCTTGTGCCAACTATGGCATGATTTTCAAACAAGAAGTCTCTATTCGCTGCGGTAGAACGGTGTTGCGGATCACAAAAATCAAAGACTAATGGACATGATGAATATCTTGTTGAAAAGTTCTAAATTATATCAGAACATGTACAGGAAGCCTTATTGATGGCGAGTTATGATAAATTCCATAAAAAATAAGGACGCAACTATTTATGAGTTGTAGAAAAGGCATAAGCCTTCTACCGAATGACTCCAAGTATGTTGGGAGAATCTGTATCGACAACTAATTATTATTTGAATAAAATGCTTCTAAAATTTTTGAAAGGTCATAACCCTTCCTACAATAATCCTAGAATACGTAGGGGAAGATATATCGACGGCGACTTAAACTCTAAATATTATTTTCCCGAAAGGAGAGGACTTAGATCCTTCGAGTTTTTGAAAAGAGTATAAGATTTCCTATAAATACCTCAAAGTGTAAGGGTGTTTGGCTAAGATCGAGGTGTCGTGTTATCTATCTTAAAATGATGAATTACATAATTATGGGCTATGCACTCGACAATAGTGCGTATTGTTTTCTCCTTCAAACATTATAAATCTCCAACATTACTGATGGGTCAACAATGGGGCAAAGGAATTTTATTTAATTTTAAAAAATATTTCCTTGTAAAAATAAGGATGATGTTCTTAATTTTTTTTTTTTAAGAGAACACATTATGTGACTACCGGTTATAACCATTCAGAAGAATAATTGAGACGCAGCCAAAAAATCATAGTGACAAAAACCATGGTCCAGATTTCATTATTTATATATTGGATGATGTGTAACATAAGAAAGTAATTATTGTTAGAATTAGATGTTGAATTTTGGCAAGAAACAATAAATAAAAAATATAATTTGATTATGAAAAATAACACTTGGATATTGATTGATCTCCAAAAAAGTTGTAAGCTCCTAGGATATAAGTGGGTCCTAAACCGAAAAAATACAAGGCTTGTGGTTAGATCAAGAAGTTTAAAGCTAAATTAATTGTGAATGGATTTTAAAAAAATAAAGGAGATAACATTTTCGAAGTGTCGTAATTATTGCTTTGTACAATATAGAGATTCACCAAATAAATATCAAGACCATAATCCTGAATAGTGACCTATTGTATGAGGCTGCATAGAACTACTCAAAGAGTTTTTAGTATCTATAAAGGTGTGAAAATTTGTTGACTTTTGGTATAGTCTCAAACATATGCCAAAAGAATAGCACTTGAAATTTAACAAAATAGTGTTAGTTTACCCCATGTGTAGATTATGTGTTGATCGTGAATAGTGATCAATGACACGTTTCATGAACGAGATACATATTGAAAAAAAATCAGCATACAAGTTTTAGAATTGGCCGTTGTACTTCTTGGGATCAAAATAATTAGGCACCCAAAAGATAATTTTCATAACAAAATCTCACTATGTGATGAAAGTGTAGTAAGTTTAGTGTCTATGATGATCCTTTGGTGAAAATCCTGCTCAATCCGAGTGTCAACTTGTACAAAACTTGAGGTAACCTTATGATTTGAGAGGAATATGTACTGATAACAAAAATTCATATGTTCTAAATCAACGATACTTGTTCCGATCTTGCTTATTCAGTGAATATATTGGCGAGATACTTTAGCGATTTAAGTAAAAATCACTGAATTATTACTTTGAGGATTTTGAGATACTTAACATATACTCAAAACCTAGGGCTATAGTTTTTGAAATATGCTCCAGTGTTTGATAGAATATTTTGATGCCGATTGGATATCAAATTATAGTTATTTAATTTCTATGAGTGGATATGCGCTCATGGTTGGAGGAAGTGTTGTGTCATAGAACTCGACAAAGAAAATATGTAATAGACTAGTCCTCCAAATAATTGAAATTTTTCTCTTAGGATAAAGTAAGCGAGGAAGCCTAGTGGCTACGCCAATTGGTAACAAGAGATTCCATGGTGGGAGAAATCTATGTCCATAATAATGATATTCCTGAACCTAGTGGCAATTGAAAGGGCATAGTGTGATGTACAATGATAAGGTACGATATTTTTGTTGTTAACAAAATACCGTGTAACAAAATTAATCCCATAAGAGGTAATCTCATAGACTATGTAAAGTTTAAATATAGCCTAGGAGATTTGCTAATAAAAAAGTTAAAAGCGAAATCAATTTAAAAGTTCTTCAAAAAAATGGATTAAAAAAACCACACTTAAGAACAACTATAGCGGACACCTAACAATGATAAATGAAGATTTCACAAACTTTATTTAATGGTAGAACCAAGTTACATGAGTTCGTTTTACGAGACTTAGAGGATATGTCTTCTATCATTCATTGAGTGGGAAGAGCGATCAACGAATGTTGATATTTTTGCCAGTGATGTAGGTTGAGTGTAGAACTTTTATTGACGCCTTACCATTTGTTGGTGTTGTATGGCAGGATACTTATTTGAGGTCACTTATAAAAGTGTTGAATATGGATGGATCACTTCAAACGAAGTACTTGTTAAGAAAAATGTGTTTTTCAAGGCTTGAAATAGAAATAAATGTGAGAACAAACAAGATGTGAGGTGCTTTGGTTTCAATTATATTTTCTCGATATATGTTTTGAAAAAATAGTTCAAAAAAAGAAGTTTACTTATCTTTGTTTGATATATATTTTTATAGGATAAATTGTTTATTTAGTGTCGGAATTGACCCTCTTATCATTGTAGTCGCGTAACTGGAACTTGTATTAAAATAATACCTTAAGTGAATTTTTTCGGCACATTCAGTCATCCGACGTTGGAGATGCCTACGTGGCACGCCTGAGGATAGGTATCTGCCAGGTAAGCTGCACCTAACGGATTCTTGAAATATTATTTTTTTGGAAAAATTATTCTTTTAGTTTGGTAATTGACTCCCTAATCACTTTAGCACCATAACTGGAATCTGTATAGAAATTGTACCTAAGTAATTTTTTTTCACAATTGGTCCCATGGCGCCGGAGATGCCAATGTGACACTTGCATAGTACGTCAGAGCACACGTGTCCGCAAAGTAGACGCCACCAAACGGACAGGTAAAATTTTTTCATTATTTTTTTCGAACGTTTTAAAAATTGAACAATACCAGAAATTAAAAAATATATATATTATTTTTTCAAAAAAAGTTGGACAATATCAAAAACAATAAAATTGAAAAAAAGTTATGTGTCCGCCAGGTGATGCCTACCTAGTGGATTCGTGTGCTCCGGCATCTTATACGGATGCTACGCGTTCATCACTTAAAATAAAAATCATATATTTTTTATAGAAAATAAAAATCATATATTTTGTATAGAAAATAAGGGTGTATTGATGAACATGTGACACACAGGAACACATACCTGGCGGACATGTCAAAATTCCGTTTTCATTTTTTTTTTTAATTTTTGGTATTGGTCTAATAATAAAAAACATTGATATTTTTATAATTTTTGGTTATTGTCCAAATTAAATAAAATAATAATAATAATAAAAGAATTCCACGTGTCCGTCAGATGACATCTATTTGACGGACGAGTATGCTCTGATGTGCCATGCGGGTGCAACGTACGCATCGTCGGCACCAGGGGACCAATTGTAAAAAAATAAAATTTACTTATGGGACAATTTTTATACAAACTCTTGTTATGAGACTAATATAATAACAAAGTCAATTGCAAATTAAAAGAGCAATTTTTTCAAAAAAATAATATTCCACATGTTAGTCAGGTGATGCTTATTGGCGGATACGTGTCATCTAGCGTTCCACGTGCAGACATTTTCGACGCCAAAAGACCAAATGTGCGAAAAATATTCATTTACAGGACTATTTAAATATATGCTCCAGTTACACGACTAAAATGATAAATGGAACGACGAGACTAAAATAATAATTTACTCATTTTTATAAAGTTGTTATTATTTATAAAAAAAATATATTTTTTAAATATCACTTCAACTGTTAAACAATAAAAACACTTATATAAATGGAGAATAATTCAGTTATTGATATATAATTGGTGGAAATTATTTTACTCATGTAATTTGTGGAAATTATTTTAGGGTGTATTTGTTCGGTTTAGATTTAGTCTGAAATTGAAATAATAAAAATTTTAAATTAAAATAATTGTATGACGTGATATGAATATGTATTAATATTATATTTAAAATATAAATTAATTTTATAAATATTTGATTTAATATTAAAAAAAATATTTTTATAAATAAAAAAAAATTAATAAAAATTGATAAAAGAACACGCTACTCATTACTTTGGTGACTAATACTAATAATTCTGCTAGTCATGTATACATATAATTCGTAAAAATTATTTTACAAAAATAGTTGGTACAACAAGTCACATCAACATTATTTCGTGCGAAAAATAAAAAATGTAAGACTAGACCAGATATTCATACATAAAGCTGAAGATACTTGTACTGTATGATTCGTCGACAGCCATAAATAAATAACGAAATAACTGGAGTCGATCCAAATGAAGAAATAAACAGAAAATTGGAAATTTTGATTCAGACAAAAGTAGACAGATCTCAGAAACCACGTGTCACTAATTTATGGCATGTCAGGACAAACAAATATCAACTAGGAGAGAGTAGGTGGAACCAACCCAGCGCGAGCTCCACCAGCATTATTAACAATCATTATCCAAGTACAGTTTTGATTTCACTTCAATTAATTACTCCTTCCTTCTAAGATACCGTGTCTCTTACACTATAGATACGATATTTTAGGAGGCATGTAAATAATAGATAATTAAAAATATATCAGTGAAAATAATTATTTTATAATATAAATAGTTATAAATTAAAATTAAGATAACTAATTAATTTAATTAAAATAAAAAAAATTCAAAATAAAATTAAAATGTGTAATTATTTTTCAAAAAAAAAAGTGACATGGTATGTGGAACGGACAAAAACGACATCATGAACATGGTATTTGGGATGGATAGAGTAACTAATTTCTGTTTTTTTTTTTTTTATGTAAAAATTGGTCCCAATTACATCATATACGTCTGTTCTTGTCCTCCCGTTGGAAAACGTAACAGACGTTATCAATGTCACAATTACCGAAATTCATGTAGCATACAATAGAGTATGTCAACCTGACACATAAGGGTGTATTTGTTAGGGGTGGGCAAAAAAATCGAACCGAATCGTCGAACCGTTGAATCAAACTGAATCGAATCGAATTTTCGGTTAACCGAGCAAATTCGGTTCGAATACAAATTCTGCATATTTGATATTTGTTCGGTTCGGTTCGGTTTCGGTTTTTCATATTTTTTTCGGTTCGATTAACCGAACCGAATATATTTATGTATTTATAATATTATATTTTAAAATTTATATTAATAATTATATACGGTTCGGTTTCGGTTCGGATATTTGAAATATTTGTAAATATTTTTTATTTAATTAAAATTTTAAAATTTTTTTATATATTTTTTCTTAATTTCGGTTCGGTTCGAGTTATTTGCAAATACTACAAATATTTTCGGTTAATTGAAAATTCGGTTAACCGAAATTTTCGGTTCGAATACGGTTCGCGGTTTCGGGTATTTGTTCGGTTCGGTTCGGTTATCAAATACCTGCATATTTGCAAATAACCGAACCGTGCCCACCCCTAGTATTTGTCCGTTTTATATTTGAATTTTAAAAAATAAATATTTAATTTAATATAATTATTTAACATGATATAAATAAATATTGTTTAAATATTTTAAATATAAATTTAATTTTATACTCTTTCGGTTCCAAAAAAAAATAAGTTAATCGATATTGAACAAATTATTTAAAAAATAATGATATTATATTAATAGTATGATTAAAATTTTTTTTTTTTATTATGAATGTTTTTAATAATAATAATAATAATGACATTTGTGTAATAATAATGTTATAAACGGAAATCTTTATATTTCGAGTTTCTCGACGGCTTGATGAAACCGATCGGAGTGCTGTCAAGTGTTCTTTAGGGTACTTCAGAAAACTTCTATGTAATCTTTTCATGTATGTGAATAAAGGAATTAAGAGAAAATTTGTCAATTGGGATGAAAGGTAAAAGAAAAAACTTAAAAATAAATTTTCATTATAATTGAAAAAAAAAATACAATGTGAAATTAGAAAAAAACTGTAAAGAAAATTGATACATATGCGGAAAAGTAAAATAATGTAATATCCACTTCTAATGACCCATAATTAACATATGACCTATGTTTATCTTCATGGTCCAAACCCCACAATGCATTAAAGTCCCTGTTATTTTATCTCTTTCAATTATTATATGGAAGTAACTTTCATCTTAACCATCCACCATTAATTCCCTTAATTAACCTTTGAGCTAATTTCAATGATCTTCCTATCATATTTTCCGCAGCCATCTCCACATTTATACAATTCAGAAGATTTTTCTACAGTCGTATGGGCTTCTTCTTCCGTCAATCCCGATCGCTAGGATTGGTTTGTCTGCCATCAATCTGCAGCCTTTCTTCAACTTGAGCCACAACTCCTTCCTTGGGCTTTGCCTTGGGCTAATCTCCATTCTCATAATATTTTGGGCCCAATATCTTGCCCCTCTTCAAAAATAAGATGGAAAATAAATCTTAATTCATCCTATTTTTGGATAGGATGTGACAAAACCTCTGTTGCATGCCCGAAGGTTTCTGAAACCATCACCTCAAGTCTCCTCAATTCCCCCGCATTCTCTCTCACAACTCCCCATCATTTCCATAAATTTGTCGTCCTTAGAGTTTCTTGGATAATTATCCAGAACGTCTCCGTTCTAAACTTCCTCATCACTATTCTCTTCTCATGGCTTCCATCAAATCACCAACACCCAGCGGAAATTCTGCATCCCATGGCTCTGCTCCTTGTTCGTCTGTTTTTCAGCAATCCCTCTACAACCATCCGCTAATTCCAGTGATAGGCGACCCGCCATCCCCCCTATGGCTTCTTTTTGTAGGCAGCCAATGACTCCTTCCTCTAGCAAAGGATAATGTTGATTTCGTTTCCAGAAGGACTTTATTCTTCAAGCAGGTAATCTCCCGATCACCCAACCATGGTTGAAATTGATGTTTTCCTTTTTAGATTTTCGCACATTCCTAGTAACTCTACTTGTTTTGGGGCATGGGTAGATGATTAGAGCTCCATTTTGGGCATAGCTGGTAGGATTTAGAGACATATGACATGATTTCTTTATGTGCCCACCAACTTCCTCGTGATAGTGAGCTCATTAGGGCTTTACTATGCTTCTGAATTCGTTTGTTTTCCCTTTTTTGGTATTTTGAGTGCAACAGTCTAAGATGTTGATGTAATCCCAGGGCTCCCTGTAGAATGCCTACAACCCCCACTTATGATTTTTGAGATGTCTTCTACCCTGTAAAAGCCATACAACAATAAAACCACTTCGAATCAATTTATGACCTAAAATATATTGATTGGAGATGTTGAGTCATCCGAGAATAACCCCTTTTTATTTTTCTGGTTCAACAAATATTTTGCCTGCTTTGTTTCTAACGGAGTAGTTGGGAAGCTGAGCCCATTTTATTCACCATTATGTCTGGGCATGAGACAAACTTGGCCTCTTGCTTCATAGGATTTCTTTATCGGGGCATCAATGATATGCTTGGCAAGATGACCAAGTCCCCCAGCAAAGATCCTCATGTGGTTGGCTCTCTATGGTTTCTGGACTTTTGGGAAAGGCTTTATTTCCCTGTGTTCACGTATCTGCAGGTCAAGGGGAATGTGCCTTGTCCATCATTTTCCTTGAGGAAACTACTCCTATCTGGTTTGATGCCCATTGGAAATTGTCATTCCGTCGTCCATTCCTTGTTATATGTCAATCTGGACCAAATTATTATTTTTTCCCTTTATCAGAGAGCAGATGTGGTCCCTCTTGGTTCCTCTGATTAAGGGATGGCAATCTGGCTCAAAGTTCCCGCTCTAGCATTTCTTAAAATAAGTGTTTCGCATCAAGACCCTTAATCATTGGTTGCTCTTCCACCTCGCATTACAATCCATTTTACACCAAGCCCTATCAGCCCTAATTTCTAGCCAGACAATTTGGCATTATCCAGGACATCCTCTCTACTAGTTATCTACTTCCACCACTGGCCGAAGTCCGCACTGAGATTTTCTCCGCTGACCTGCCACGGTGGCGCTCGTACGTCCTAAAAATGGAGACCCTGGCATACTTCACTCACCAACTTTAGCCTATCGTCACACCAGCCGTCAAGGAGTGGTAGGCAGATATTGGTGCCCGCCTATTGTGGGAGAAAACAATCACCTCTTTAGTGAAGTTAGTTGAGGATTGGTCAAATTATAAAATTGCCCCCACCTCAGATACTGAAGTCATTATATTGACCGGCTCAAATCCAGCTCTAGGTAATCCTTCTCTGGATTTTAATGCAATCCTGCCGTTGGCCTTAATTGACTCTTTTCCTTGTGTATTTGCAGCTCCCAAGAAAATAACTACTAGTTTTTCTTTCACATCTTTTAGTCGCGTTTCTCCAAATGGCTAGCTACTCCCAAAGCTACTCCTCATGTGTCGAAGGCCTTCAAGAGACCTGCAAAATCATCCCCCCTCACCAGGTATCACACTATTTCTCTTTCTCTTATTCCAAAGTTTTTGGCCAATAATGCTAACATATTGCTTTTGTAAGAATCTCCAAAAAACCAAATATAGAAACTTATAGGGCCACATCTCCTGCAACAATCCTAGAATCCGAATTGACTCTACAATACTTATTCCACCAACCCCTGTTCTATTGGCGGATATAGACAAGTACTTTTCTGCCGCTTCTGCCATTTCACCAATCGTTGAATCCCTTCACATGCGTTATTCAGCCCTGATAACCCTCTAGAATCTTATTGGCCGGTCTACCATCTAGTCTGTAAATCTTTGAGTTTATCCAGATGTCCCTGCTTTGTATGATTCACAAGCTCAATGATGGTGACCCAGAACGCCATTCTATTCTGGAAAGCCTAGTGGATCGAGTGAGACACGTGGTAAACAAGTTCAAACTCTTTCGCACTATTCAGGATAATAATCAACAAAATATGGATCGTTTATCTTCTCTGAAATAACAAACAAGCAAGCACATCTTTGTTTTCACCAAAGAACACCATAAATTTACAGATTAGGAGTCAGAGATAAAAGCTCTCCGAACTGAACAAGAGTTCCTTCGAGCTAAAGTAGAAAGAATTCAATAGAGGCTAAATGAGCTTCTTGTCCGCATCTCTGAACTGGATCAAAGCTTGTCCAACCGAATTGCTCTTTAATCAGATCTATTTGAAACCGTTGAAAAGCTGGATCTGCTTATTTCTAATCTCTGCCAAAAGAAAGTCCTCTTTGAGAAGAACTTGGATAAAACGGGTGGCCGGCTGGAAGAACTACAGGAAGCTTGGGATGAGATAGCTGCCATTTGGATGTCACTTTAAACCACTGTCATGGACGAGCCCTCCGATGGAATAGATCCTTGCACTAATCCAGATGCTAACGCTGCTAGCTTGGTTGCCTCTATTCTAAGTGAGTTTCCACTCTCTCGAAGGATCCTCCAACTAAACCTTCTATCCCAGTCATGCCTGATGAAGCTAACCCTCAAGTTGTTGAAATCATAGAGACAACTCCACTTGCTCCTACTATAGCCACATCATTCGCCATTGTAGATGATCTGTCTTCAAAAACTTCTGAAGCAGGTTCCCCTTCCACCTTGAATGATAACTATTTTGTTTCGTGTGTTAAAACTTCGTTATTATCTTGGATACCTCTTGCTTTTTTACTATTTTGATTATGTCGCACATATCTTTTAAGCCATGTTGAATTCTTTTTCATTAGGCTTCATTATTTCACATGAACCATTCAACAACTTGGCCAAAATTATGTATGGCTCCTCCCAATTGGGTGACCACTTCCCAAACTTTGCATCATTTGCCTATTCGGGCAAAACACCAAGTCACCATCCTGAAAGAATGCAGACCGAACATGTTTATTAAACTCATTCTCACTCTGCTTCTTCCTCATCCGAATATGTTCCAAGACTCGTAATATTTCTTCGGGCAAAGAATCTAATTCTTGACATAAAGCAGCATCATTTTCCTCCATTAACAACTGATTTTGCATCATATCCATAGGTTAGTCAGAAAGGAATAGTTTTAGACACTGATGACTTAGCATTACGATAAACTCATAATACTTCTTCTAGGGTTTCATGCCATCCTCACGGGTTTTCTTCCAATGCCTTCTTCACCATGATGATCAATACTATATTCATAACCTTTGCCTACCAATTTGCTTGCAGATAGTATAGTGTGGAATGTAGAATCTTAACTCCACATTGAGCAACAAAGGCTTTGACTCATCCACTTATAAAGATTGTACCTTGATAAACGGTAATTGACTGTGGAATTCCAAAGCGATGAATCAAGTTATTATTTACAAACTTATGATATGGTTCTGGTGGACCAGAATTAGTGACATTGTTTCCACCCACTTTGTAAAATAATTTGTGGTCACTAAGATGAACGAGTGGCCCTTTGATGATTGCAGATATATATTCCAATGATGTCCATGACCCAGACACGAAAAGGCCACAACTTCACAATAGAATACAACTCTTTCACTAGAATCCGCCGAATCGGTCCATGATGTTGGCCTGCATCACAACCACGGGCATATTCTACACAACCTCTAGAGATTGTAGGCCAAAAATATCCATAGCGGAAAATGGTCCCCCTCATATTGGCTCCATTTCAATGAGCTATGCCTACAGACCCTAGACACCAGGCAAGGGTTCCATCTGGCCTTCTGCGTAACAATTCTCCATTTCGCATGACATACTTAAGTAATTGCTCATTCCACTGCCTATAAGCCACAAAATTTGGTTCCGCTAGTCCTTCCAGATACTCTTTTCACCAATCTATAGAATCAATGTTCATTGTACATGTAAAGTATTTCTGTTGTTATCCGTAAGCATTTTGTGCTAAGTTATTTTCTTCTCTTGGGATGTCTTCCAATGTGGCTTCATCGAACTGTTTCAGCAATTCGTTGACATCTATCAGAAGTTATTGTAGATTCGGTTGCTTGCAGCGGAATTCTCCTAGCACCTAGCAAATAACCAACTGTGAATCTCTTTTTATATGAACATTCTTTGCTCTCTTTGACGCCAAAAACTATAGTGCCATGAGTAAGGCTTCATACTCCGTCTGATTATTAGTGTATCATGTGGGTAATTGCAATGAAATCCGTCAGTCCTGTCCTTCTGGGTTGATAATGACTACTCTATGACCAGCAGATCCTTCTGAACATGATCCATCAAATAAAGCCTGCCATAGTTTCAGCCCAAAATATATGATGGAGTCTCTTCTGGCTGAACCATCTCCGAGTGTTCTGCCGAAAAATTGGCTACTGCTTGCCCCTTGATGGGTCAAAGAGGTTCATATGTCAGGGCAAAAGAAGCCAACTTCATGGCCCATTTCACAAGATGGCCTTGGAGAACAGGACTATTCAACAAGTGTCTTAATAAATCTACCTTGCACAACATCTTCGTATCCTCTAGCATGAGATAGTATTCCAACCTAGTGCATGCATGGTAAAGTGACAAGCATGACTTCTCGATGGGGAAACATTGGGATTTTGCTTCACACAGGGTTTTTCTTAAATAATAAACTACTCTTTCCTACCCCCCAACATCATCTTGGGCTAGTAAACGTCCAATGATATCCTCCATGGCAGCAATGTATAATTTCAGTTCTTTGTTAGTAATATGAGGCATGAGAACCATTGGGGTTATTAGAACTTCCTTGATTTGATCCAAAGACTTCTGCTGCAACTCACCCCACTCAAATTTGTCCTTACTTCCTCTTAAAATTACTGAAAACGCCTTCATCTTCCCAACAACATCAATAATAAACCTCCGTAGAAAATGAATTCTCTTTATGAGGCTTTGCCTCTTCGATATTCCGGGGCGGACTGAACATCTTGATGGATTTTGCTTTATTGGCATCCACCTCGATCCCCCTTTCGAAGATGCCAATAGCTCATGGACAATGAAATACTCTCTTGTGGGTATCTTCTTGAGCAATATAAATCTTGTTGTACCCATAATACCCATCTATAAATGATAAAAAATTGGTATCCAACCGTAAAATCTACCAACACGTCCGACACTAGAATTACATAATCGTCTCTAGGTGTGGCTAGATTTAAGTTTCTAAAATCTCTACACACCTTCAATTTTCCGTTCTTCTTAATCACTGGTATAATATTTGATATCCACTCCGGATACCTACAAGTGCGGATAAAATTTGTTTTCAAAATCTTCTCCACTTCCTCTTTGATTCTTGGAAGTAGGTCTGGGCTTAACCACCTTGGGGACTGCTTATACAGACGGTAAGAATACTTAGTGGGTAATCGATATTCCACTAATCTGCACACTAGTTGGGCATCTCACGATATTCCTAAGCAAAACAATCTTGGAACTCCCGAATTAAAGTAATCAACTGTTCTTTATGCTCCTGGGCCAACAAGTGCTGATCTTGGACGCCCGAGGCTCCTCGTCACTCCCTAAGTTAACATCTTCCAATGGATCTTGGGCGTCAAATGGCGGGACCGTCCATTGGATCAACAGAATCAGCGTCTCATTAGTGTTGTCCTCGGGGAGTAGTATTTCCTCCTGACTTGTCGTGCGGTCAATCAAATAATTCATCTATTCCGTGATCAAAATTTAATGTAATACAGGGAAAGGATCATCTCCACAGGTATTGTGTGATTTACTCTTTCGCGTTCTAATGCAGTAAATAAAATAGGGGAATTTTCTTTTATTATAAAATGAAGACAAAATAACAAAACAATTAAATTAACGAAGAACTAGCTATCAAGGGGATGTTTGGCTCAAGGGATGATGTAGTTATGACACTTGTGTTTTATCATTGATTCAATAGAGTTAGTTCTTATAAAAGTATCAATAAATTGGTTATAGTTATCAACAAGCTCTGACAACCAATTTTTCCTTACTGTGTAGGTAATTAAGGTACGACTGTTAACTACCCCTAATTAAGCTAATAAACTTAGGTGCGCCCATAAGAAATATTGTCTAATTGTATTGTAATATAGAAAAATCCAATTCAAAATAACTACTACCTAAGATGAGCAATTAGATTTGATTGTCTAACCCCGGGAAGGAACTATTCAACCTGGTTGTCACATATTCAAGTGCGAATACAATTACGGATATCCTACTTGAATTGACTTTAGATTATCAGACCAATTTAAATATTAGTACCAAAATATCCAATCAATCTAACAATCACAATCATTATTTTCAGGATTAAACAAATATTGATAATAAAAAAAACTTTTATAAAGAAAATCAAGAATCTCCAAAATATAAGAACCAAAACATTATCATCCCCTAAACTAGAAAAGTATCTACTCCATAATCAAATAACAAAGAACAATAGAGAAAGATAAAGTCATAGTGGGAGGGGAAATCTTTTCTGTCAATTTGCTCCTGCGCGATCTATGATTCTGTCAGTCTCCTGCTCTTGTGAGTATCTGCTTCTCTAGCCGTCCTCTTTTTTGAAATGTGTGATCCCTCCCCCTTTTATTTGATCTTTGCCCTAATTATTTTGTTGTTGTGGGTTTGGGCCTTTAAGTAGGTGGTGCAAATCTGAATTTTTCTTTACTTTTTCTGCCAATTACGCCAAATTTGATATTTGCCCTCTGCACACAGAAAATAAACAATACACATATAAATTAGGTAGAATTCAATCAAAATCATTCAAAAATCGCATATGATATGAACATAAAATGCATGCAATTTCTAGATATCAATTCTCCCCACACCTAGATCATGCTTACCCTCAAACATAGATTCAAAATAAGCCAAAGAAATCGCAGACGACTCAATATGACAAGAGAATCCGACACAACCAATTCAATCAACATGTCAAACCAAATCGACCTCACAAGATAAATGTATTCTCACATGCTCTCTGAAGGAATAAGTGTATAATTGGCTCAACACTCAGGTAGTGCAACAAAAGATTATCTTATAGGTTTAAGTAAAAATGAAATCTCCATTACTTAAATATTCGAATCTAACATAAGGAATCAAAGGGACTTTCAATAAGGGTTGTAGCGGGGCTTATGGTCAGGGGTAGGAAAACAAGGATAAACAACGGCTAAGTATGAAGAAAAGAATACAATAAGAACACGATGCGAGCACATGAAAAACAAATTGGCATAAACAATGAAATCCTTACTCTATTCACTACCCAAACTTCAATAACGAAATTAAATTAAAATACTTCATTAAGATGATTATTAGTTTTTCTTTTTTTCTTTTTGTTTTATTTATTTATTTATTTTTTTATGTTTTCTTCCTTTTTTTGGATTTTTTTTCTTGCTTTTGCCTTTATATATATATATATATACCTTTACTACCTATAATCATTCATTCATACTATGACTTATTCGTACCCAAATTTCATCTCTAACCAGTGGCGAATAAATAAAGTGCATTGCAACATGGACTTAAAGTAATTTTTTCTAACATAGGGTCCAAATTGGAGAAGGCTTAATCAAAAGAAGGGTATGAGGCTAAAAGACAGTTTATTATAAAAGAAAAAATAGGCTAAGAATGCTCAAATAGGCTAACTAGGGGAATATATTGTGTTGGGTAATAAAGAAAGACTTAATGGGGTTACCTAATGCCCTTATCATTTTCAAAACGCAAGACTCGATAGTTGCAAGTTCAACATGCATAATCACTCAAGTTCTAGTTCATCTAATTGAGCACTACATATCGCACATGAAAGAAATTTCCAAAAGCTTGAATATATGCAATTTATTTTCTAATGTAACTTTTGGAACATAGGCTCAAATCTCACAGGGTTCAAACGTCAATGTGGCTCAACACATCTCAAATCCAATGTCATTAGTCATGCTAGACAAATCTATCACACAAATCACCTTTGACTCACTTAAGACAAATCTCAAAAACATGCGACAAGACAACAAATAACGCATAAAAAGTAGCAAAAAAAATGAAAATTTTGCCCAAAAATTTGCATAACTCTCCCCACACCTAAAGTATGCATTATCCTCAATGTAAAAGAAGTAAAACAAGAGAAGAACTTCCCTGGAGTCTGTAAGGAGTGGAGCAATTGCATGCTTTTGCTTTGCTTGCCAATGCCTCATGCGCCATTTTTAGGGGAGGCTTGAAGTTTCTTGTAAGTCCTACAAAAATAAGCTAGCCAAGCGAAAAGTGTCCTAAGAAAATGATATGTGATATAACTATTCAAATGCCTTTCTCAATTTAGGCACAAAAGAAGCAATATAAAACAAAGTCAATAAGAGAGCACTTACAACACCAAGATTCAACTCGATAATTTAATTTTCAATCATGCTAACTTGCGATGCCAAAATATGGTGTAAATTGAAAAGATGAATCGACACCCAAAGACAAAGCACATATAAAAATCCAAATGCACTAAAGTTCATCGATCAAGATCAAAATCTCAATTGCTATAAACAAGAGCAGACAGGTAAATTCACAATTGGTCAAATCCATCCAAGGCAGATTATCCTTACATTGAAAGTGTTGGAACGTAGAAATGAAAGGATATTACCTAATACTAGAGGATTGGAGCAGGAATTTTGTAGAGACGGAGCGCAACGGTCAAGTCAAACCGGTGGGTTGAAGCTCGGTCTGGCGGTGTTGCAGAGGCGCACGGAGGATGACTGGATGGGGCAGATTAGGCCGGTCCGGTTTGGTTCGGGCGATGGGTGGAGAACTGGTTCGGCGAGAGGCGGTTCTGTGCAGCGGCGGCCGGTTTAGCAAGAACGGTGACTCTGGAAGGAGTCGCGCCGGAGGAACGGCGGAGGCGTCCGGCGTGATGGAATCGGAGCAGAGGAGAACAACATGGCAGAGAGGGAGGGGAAGAAGGAAGAAGAAGAAGAAGAATAGGGGAAGAAGATGAATAAGAAAAAAGGAAGAGGATGAGGGCGTGCAGACGACGTGGTGGAGAACCGGCGCTATGGAGTCTGGCAGAGGCGGATTCGCAGCGGAGGGCGTTGAGAGAGGGAAAGGAGGAAAGAACGATCGCGATGGGATAAGAGAGAGAAAGGGAGAGAGATTAGGATTTAGGAATTTATTCATTTATTTATTTTATTTTGGGGATTTAGGGTTAAAATTGGATAGAATGAGGGGAGAGGCAGACAGTGTGATAAGGGAGTATTAGTCATCATCATGGAGTTGTTTTTGGGTGCTTGGGGTGGCTGTTTCTCATAGAAACAAGGTTGTTGTATCTGATGCATAGCTCCGAGTGGTTGAGGAGCATTACTCTGTTGTGTGTTTCCATAACGCAGGTTCAGATGATCTCTCCAACCTGGATTGTAGGTGTTGAAGTATGGGTTGTACACTGGAGGTCCATTCACACCATAGTTTGTAGCATTTACATCCACTGCATAGCCTTCTTGGAGGGTCGGGCATGCATCCGTAGGGTGGCCTGCACTTGTGCATATTCCACACGTTTTGACTTGGACACTCGAGTCAGATTTTTCCATGACTATCTTTCAAACAAAGCTCGTCAACTCAGAAAGTTGTTGCTGCATCGATTGGATAGAGTGGTCGTTACTATTTCCGCTTGTCTATCCAACATCCCTCGAGCCAAACTGTTGCGTGTTCTCAGCCATCCTCACAATAAGATCCCAAGCTTGTGCTTGCGTCTTATTCACTAGAGCTCCACCACTTGCAGCGTCGATGATGTTCGTGTCCATCAATGATAAACCATCATAGAAATATTGAATCAATAATTTTGGACAAATTTGATGTTGTGGACATTTAATGATAAGCTTATTAAATCGCTCCCAATATTCATGGAGCGTTTCACCTGATTGTTGCTTGATGCCACATATTTTTTTTCCTCAGAATCGCATCTCTAGAAGCTGAAAAGTACTTCTCCAAAAAAACTTTCTTCATGTCATTCCATGTGTCGATGCTTCCAGGTGGGAGATAGTAGAACCAATCCTTCACAGCATCTTTGAGAGAGAATGGGAAGGCTCTGAGTTTGATCTGTTCGTCAGTAACACCTAGTGGTTTCATATTGGAGCACACCACGTCGAACTCTTGCAAGTGTTTGTGAGGTTCTTCGCCTGCAAGTTCATGAAAAGAAGGCAGTAAATAAGCCAGATTTAAGTTCAAAAGAAATAGTGTTATTCAGAGTTGGAAAGTTAATGTATAAGGGCTGCTGCGTCAAGTTGGGAGCAGCAAACTCCCTTAGAGTGCGGGTATCCTCAGCCATGACAGTCTCTTGATCACTTTCAGAGTCGCTAGAGCTAGAGATTTTGAGGTGGTTTAAAGATTCTGCCAGCTTTGCAACTTGAGCAGCTTTTCGTTGTTTGGCTTTCTTTCGCAGCCTTTGCTCAACCTTCTCGATCTCAAGATTAATATCAGTTCACCTGTACGAGAAGAACGGAGCATAAATAGGAGGATAGATGAAAATAACACAAAAGAATAAAACAAAGCGCCAATCCTCGGCAACAGCACCAAAAATTGACTTGTCGCGCGGTCAATCAAATAATTCATCTATTCCGTTATCATAATTTAATGTAATACAGGGAAAGGATCGTCTCCACAGGGATTGTGTGATTCACTCTTTCGCGTTCTAATGCAGTAAATAAAAGGGGGGGATTTTCTTTTATTATGTAATGAAGACAAAATAACAAAACAATTAAATTAACGGAGAACTAGCAATCAAGGGGATGTCTGGCTCAAGGGATGCTGTAGTTATGGCACTTGTGTTTTATCATTGATTCAATAAAGTTAGTTCTTATTAAAGTATCAATAAATTGGTTATAGTTATCAACAAGCTCTGACAACCAATTTTTCCTTACTGTGTAGGTAATTAAGGTACGACTATTAACTACCCCTAATTAAACTAATAAACTTAGGTACACCCATAAGAAATATTGTCTAATCGTATTATAATCTAGAAAAATCCAATTCAAAACAACTACTACCTAAGAGGAGCAATTAGATTTGATTGTCTAACCCCCAGGAACGAACTATTCAACCTGGTTGTCACCAATTCAAGTGCAAATACAATTACGGATATCCTACTTGAATTGACTTTAGATTATCAGACCAATTTAAATATCGGTACCAAAATATCCAATCAATCTAACAATCACAATCATTATTTTCAGGATTAAACAAATATTGATAATAATAAAAAAAAAACTTTTATAAAAAAAATCAAGAATCTCCAAACATAAGAACCAAAACATTATCATCCTCCAAACCATAAAAATATCTACTCCATAATCAAATAACAAAGAACAATAAAGAAAGATAAAGTCATAGTGGGATGAGAAATCATCTCTGTCGATTTGCTCCTACGCGATCTATGATTATGTAAGTCTCCTGCTCTTGTGTGTATCTGCTCTGGCCGTTCTCTCCTTCCTTTTTGCGTGTAACTCCCTCTTTTTATTTAATTTTTGCCATAATTATTTTTTAGCTGGGTTTTTGGGCCTTTAATTAAATTTCCATATCAAGAAGGTGTAGTTAGTCATGGCCATGACTAACTAGGTGGTGCAAATCTGAATTTTTCTTTACTTTTTCTGTCAATTATTCCAAATTTGATTTTTGCCCTCTACACAACATATAAACAATATGCATATAAATTATGTAAAATCGAATCAAAATCACTCAAATATCGCATATGATATGAACATAAAATGCATGCGATTTCTGGCTATCACATCTAGTGCTGGTTGCCCTCCAACATATTTTTCCAATTGTTTCACCTTATGGTAGGACAGCTTCCATAGAAAGTCCTCCCATTTTCCGACAAATTCGTAGTCATCAGTCATCACTTTCTTCCATGAAATATGGCGGTGGGTTGGCCTTCTACAAAATATGAAAAAGTGTGGAAGAAGTGAGAATGAAGAATTGAATGATATTTCATTACTTACTAGTAAAGCTGAAAATTCTAATTCTACAAAACTGTAATGAAAGCGATAAACTACACTAAGTAAGCATTAAAGTAGTGGCCAAGGGAGAAGAGGAATCACATATCCCTTGGCCATTCCTATGGAGAACTCCCTTACAGAGTTGGAGCTCTCTGGAAACAAGACAACAACTAGAATGCATGAAAGTAATTGCGAGTATACTCCAGTCGAAGTATATTTTACATACAAATATCTAGCCTTATTTATAGCTTGTAGAAGTAGTGGTTGCAAGCAGTTACAAGGTGGTTTCAACTGCTAGACAGTTAGGCGGTTGATGACGGTTATTCTGTTGAAGCAGTTGCTGACCATAACTCCTAGGGTGCTCGCTTCGCTTGCATAGGTTTGTAAGGGCGCAGATCTTCCTCGCTTTCCGGATGACTAGAGGGCATCAGCGCAGTGAGACGGGCTTGCTTGTTCTGGCTGGTAATGGAATGGTTGTGCCATTGCAGTTGGGACACACAGGCAATATTTGAGTTGCCGTCACACTGCTGCGGTGGGTGTCTGGAGTGTCGCTCGCGAGCGGTAGAGGTTGTCGCTTGTGAGTGGTGGAAGCTACCGCTTGCCTCTCTTGCCTTAGATTTTTTGGGCGATAGAATCACCACTTGCTAGCGGAGATGACTGTCCCTTGCGGAGTCTGCCTTAGCTTTTCTGGCTCCTAAGCACCGCTTAAAAGGACAAAAATAGTTAATAATCTCAACAAACCAATTCTGGATCATGACAAGCGATATAAGATCAATTAAGTATGCCATAAACTAGTTATTGTGATAGTTTTTATACAAAAATTCAAGTAATACGTAGTTTTGTCAAGCGAGGAATATGCTTATATTTGGAGTCATCAGTATTCCATTTTTACCAAGTAGTTTTGGCACCAATTATAACAATTTCAGTCAAGAACTGTGAGAAATGCTTATAAAAATTGCTAGGAAACATGTCCATGATTAGTGTTATCAATAGGCGTCGGCCAAGCTTTTAACAGGCGGCGATTGCCATTGACACTTGGAGAATTGATTCTCCATCGTCCAATTTTGTAGATTTTAATTCTTAATTGACAGTCAAGATGGCTTTTGACAAGGATTGAGACTTATATCTTTATCAATTCAGCCTTCCTTTGCTAGATAGACAATTTGCCTTGCCCACTATCACATTTAAGTTACTTTTCAAATCGTGACCAGTTATCAGATACATGGCTCCCATTCTCTATGTTTGCATGCATCCTTTCACTTCTTTAAAAAATGTGTAATTGTACCAGACATAAAAAATCTTAAAATACCAGGGCATATCAAATCACATACGAAGATACAACACACATTTACCAAAGCATTTTCGCATAGATTTTGACAATTTTAGTCTCAAATAACAAAATATGGTTATAGAAATCATTAGGAAAATATGTCTAAAATTAGTGTTATCATGAATCATGATACACCAATGGCTAACTCTTTTGCCACCGAAAAAAAACTTTCCACTATGACCGACATTGCAGAAGACCTTATTGAATGTTGCCGTCTCCAGAACTGCCGCCTCCACCACTATCTCTGTAGCTTCCACCACCACCGAAGCCACCTCCATGAAAGCTAAAGGAATAAAAGAAAGAAAAAAAAAAAAGAATTCCACTTAAGATTCTGCAGCCTCGGAAAATTAACAATTTCCATTTTTTAAACTGTTGGATCAACCAGAAACTTTCAGAGAACATTCAGAACTTGTTACTCCTCAATCCAACAGTGAGATTTCTGATCAAAAGTCTGCAGGTCAAGTAGAAATGTACAAAATGCAGCAAAACTTTTGAGGTTCATTTTTCCTGATCTTTACTCTTGAAGAGAAATTTATTGTGCACAATCGATATCATGTTGGATTAATTATGAGCCATAAAAGTCATCTTTTTTTGTTTATTTGTGAATCAATAGAGTAATGCACACACGATAGATTCTGGAGAAGATGATCCCTATCCATACAACATAGATGTGATAAAGATAAAGAGATTTTGTTTCTTTTTTTTTTATATGTTTGTTTTATTCAGAATGGTCTTTATAATTCCTTGTACCTTGTATATCAATATATAAAAAATGCTAAAGAGAGAAAGTCTAGAAAAGACGATGCGGGTATAAAAGGTACGGATATCGAGATACTAGTCGTACCATATGATTGACGGATACAAGAGTTTCAACTCTTGGTATATGATATCCAAGCTGATGAGATGTTACTCCAGGATTCCTTTAATGTGGTAGTACTTATTTAAAAGTAGTCTCCTTCATGGAGGAAATTTAAGAACTACCTCAAAACATAAGCAATAGGCTATGTCATTTGAGGACCTGATTGTCAAACTCCTCATTGAATAGGACAACCAAAAGAAGAGTTCCAAACTGAAGGTCTTTGATGATAAGGCTAACTTAGCAGAGTTAGCCAACCTCTTGAAGAAAATGAAAGCTTAGCTAAGGATGATGAGGGCAAAAGAAAAACTCCAAGGTTGTCATAACTAGAAACGGGGTGCTCAAAATTACAAACAAAAAATACTTGATGTTGAAGAATGTGCTGGATGTGGAAGACATCTGTAAGAATTTAGTTTATGGTTCATTACTAATCAATCTTGGTTTGTACTATCTAAGTACAAAGTGTTCTTGAGTAAAGGTTATCTTACTTATGGATTCTTAAAAATTAATGTATTGACTAAGAACTTGGATATTGAAGGCAATAGAATAGCATGTTTCTACTTATTTGCTTGAATCATGTAAATTATGGCACTTGTGATTATGACATAAAACTGCAACAAAGAAATTGGTAAACTTGAACGTACAAAGGTGAACTGATTTTGATAATGATCGAAATTGTGAGGTTAATGTTGAAAAAATCAACAAAACAACTATAGCCTAATGTTAAAAGAAATACTATACCTCTATAAATGATTCACTCCGGCGTATTGGACTTAAAATTTGTTCAAAATAAATGAGGTAAAATGTACTTATCATATTCATGAATGTTTGTACTCAATATTTATATCTCTACTTATTGAGAAACAAATATATAGCTTTGGAAGCATTTAAGAACTTCAAGAATGAGGCTGAGAATCAACTTGTCATATAAATTAAAGATATTTGAAGCGATAGGAAGGCCAGTGCATTTGCTACAGTTGAACGGTATTGTAAGATGCAAAACTCAAACACTGAATGACATAATGAATATCTTATTGATAAGTTCTAGATTATCTCAGAACATGTGAGGGGAAACCTTATTGACATCAAGTTATTCCCATAAAAATAAGGAGGTGACTACTTAATTGTTGTAGAAGAGTATAGAGCCTTCTACCAAGTGTCTCAAGACATGTGGGGGAATTTGTGTTGAAGGAAAGTTATAGTTCTCTAGAAAGAAAAGGTTGTAGTTCCTTATGAGTCGTGTAAAGGCCATGGGCCTTTCAACAAATGCCTTCAAATATATGAGGGTGAGCCATGCGATGGCAAGTTAATTTATTAATAAAATTCCCCTAAAAGATAAGGATGTGGATCATTTCAAGTTTTGGAAAGACTATGAGCTTTCCTATAGATACCCCATAGTGTAGGGAGTATTTGGCTAAGTTCAAGATGTTCTGGTATTGGCTTAAAATCAGTCCATTGCATGTTTATGAGATAGACACTCGACAGTAGTGCTTGTTGTTTCCCGTTCACAATTCGAAAATCTTCGATATAAATGAAGGGATGATAATGGAGTCAACAAATATATTTATTTAAAAATATATATTCCCTTATAAAGAATAAGAATGATACTCTTAAATGCTCTCCAAAGATAATACTATAAATGACTATGAGATCTAATCTTTTGGAAGAAGAACGAAGATATAGTGAAAGGATCAAAGTGTCCAAGAACTTGATCATGATTTCATCATAATTTGTTGAATGATGAGCGGAGGACAATGAAAAAAGCATTGTCAAGACCAAATGTTGAATTTTGGTAAAAAGTGATAAATGACGAAACTGATTCGATCATCTTCCAAATGGTTGCAAGCCCCTAGGATAGAAGTGAGTTCTAAAAAGAAAGTATGATGTTGATGACTCAGTCGAGAAGTTTAAAGGCCTAACCGATTATCAAGGGTTTTAAACTAAGTAAGGGAGATAATATTTTGATATGTATCATCTCATGTCTAGGATCACCTCAGTTAGGGTGTTTATCATCATTGTTTCTTTGCATAATCCAGAGATTCACCATGGATGTCAATAATATATTTCTGAATGGGTGACCTAGATGATGAAATATACATAAAACAACCCGAAGAGTTTGTAGTACCTAGAAAGGTGTGGAGTCCATTAAGCTCTTATATGATCTAAGAAAAATTCCAATGAAATTTGACAATATAATATTGTCAAATAGTTTTAAATACAATGAGTGTGATAAATATAATTACTACAAATAGGACTCTAGCAACCTCATACTAGTAAACCTCAACATAGATCATATGTTGATCATAGAAAGTGATCAATGACTCATTGTATGGACAAAATTAATATTGTAAAGAAATTTTAACATTAACGACTTAGGGGTTGACCGAAATAATCCTTGGGATGAAAATGATGAAACTCCAAGAGAGAATTTCCCTAACACTATCATACTTTGTGATTACAGTGTTGAGGAAGTTTTAGTGCCTATGATCGACAATAAATTGAAAACCCCACTAGACCACAACATCAACTAAACAAAATTATAGGGTAACCCTATGGATCAAGAGAAAAACGTAAGGATCACTGAAAGATATGTTTTCTAAAGAATTGTACTCATCCAGATCTTGCATACTCAGTAAATAAACTAAGGAGATACTATAGCAATCCAAGTAAGCATCGGTGGATTTCTATTTTAAGACGTGTAATTCAACAAATAAGACGTGTATATCCCAATACTCCATGAAATTAGAGTTTATATCCTTGGAAAAGGCATGAGAGGAATCCAAATGGATTTGACAATTTATGTAGAATAGTCCATATTGGAATAAACATGTGTTCACAGTAACAAGACACTCTGATAACCTACTGGAAATTGGAAGGGCATAAAATATAATGTACAATGGCAAGCCATTACACAACCATCATCAACATAATACTGTATGGAAATTGATATTATGAAAGTTAATCTCATTAGACTACATAAGGTCTAAGGATAACCTAGCGAATCTGCTAACCAATAGGTTAAACCAAAATCAATTTTTTAAGTTGCTCGAAGTAATGGATTTGAAAAATTATATACAAGAATGAATATAGTGGACATCCAACCATGAAAAGTGGAGATCCCGCAAACATGGTTCAATTTGAAAACCAAGCTACATGAGTTCATGTTGCTACACTTGGAAGACACATCTTCTGCCATTTCTCGAGAAGAATAGAGCGAGCAAAGAGTATTGATACTCGTGCCAGTGGTGAAGGCCAAGAAATCAGATTTAATAACTCTCTACCAATCATAAGTAGAGTACTTCTAGTCACTGATGATATCTCATTGCGGTGCACCCAAAACACCTCTTTCAATGTTTCATGCCACCTTGTGAATTTTCTTCCAATGACTTCTTCACCATGGAAATCGGCACATTTTTTTGTTGTTTTTTCCTGCCCATTTTGTTGAGGATAGTAAAGTGTACAGTGCAAAATCTTGATCTTATATTAGGCGACAAAGGCATTGCTTTGATTTTCTGTGGAATTCCAAACCGATGGCTCAAATTGCTTTGATGAACTTGATAGCATAGTTCTGACAGACCTTGATAAGAGGCATTGCTTCCACCCATTTGGTAAAATAATCTGTAGATTCCAAGATGAAAGAATGGCCCCATGAATATGATGGATAGATTTTTCCCTTTAATGTCAATAGCCCAAGCTCGGAAAGGCCATGACTTTATAATATAGTGCAATTCTTCCAGATGAATGTATTGGATGGGACCATGACGCTAACATGCTTTACATCCACGGGCATACTCCACATAGTCTCTGGAAATTATTGGCAAAAAGTAACCATACCATAAAATTATCCACCTCATATTTGCTCTATTTTGGTGAGCTCCTCTGATGCCCTCATGCACTTCCACCATCATAGTTTTTGCTTTTTTTAGGTCCCAAGCATTGGACAAGGGTTCCGTTTACCTTTCGGCAGAACAATTCTATATCCAGAGTGTACCTAAGTAACTTCTCCTTTAATTTTCTTGAAATCATTGTTCTTGGATCTACCAATCCTTCAAAGTAGTCTTTCTGCAATATGTCGGATCCAAAGTCGTTGCACATATCAAGTGTTTTCGCTGGTACCTAGAAGCTTTTTGCGCCAAATCATTTGCTTCCATATTCTCCTCTCTAGGAACATCTTCGAAGGTGGCTTCATCGAATTGCTTCAGCAATTATTTAACTTCTGCTAGAAGATCTTGCAAATTTGGGTCCTTGCAGAGAAACTCTCCCAATGCCTAGCAGATCACCAACTAGAAATCTCCTTAGATGTGAATTTTTTTGCTCATTTTAAAACAAAACACCACAACTCCAGAAACAATGCCTTGTATTCCCCCTGGTTTTCGGTACATACTAATGTCAATTGTGAGGGAAAATGCTAGGTATGTCCCAGGGCTACAGACAACACTGCAGTGCCAATAGATTTTGTTGTATGGTTCCATCAAGTAAAATGTTCCAAGGTCAATACAGTGTATGGTGTTAAAAAGTCTTCTAGCTGAACCATTCTAGGATGTTGTGTGAGAAAATCCACCACCACTTGCCCCTTGATAGTTCGTAAAGGTTCGTACATCAAAGTAAAGGAAACTAATTTCATTTCTCATCTCACTAAATGGCCTCGAACTAATAGCATGTTTAGCAAATGCTTCAGAAAATCCACCTTGCAAAGCACCTTAGTTTACACCGACATAAGGTAATACTTCAACTTGGTATATGCATGGTATAAAGATAAGCACAATTTCTCAATAGAGGAATAACAAGATTCCATCTCATTTAGGGTTTCGCTGAAGTAGTAGATTGTTTTTTCCTACCCCCTGCATCATCTTGGGCTAGAAAACATCAAGTGGTATATTCAGTAAGGCCACTATGTACATCTTTAGTTCCTTTCCCGCTAATTGGCAGTATCAAAACTGACAGAGATGTCAGCAACTCCTTGATGATCTTGTCCAAATCTTTCTAATTTGACTCTCCCCACATGAACTTCTCCTTGTTTCCTCATAGTAACATGGAGAAGACCTTCATCTTCTCGGAGGCATTAACAATAAAGTTCCAGAGGAAATTGATTGTCCTGATTAGACTCTGCAAATCGGTAATGTTCCTAGTTGGACTGAGCATGTGGATAGCTTTAGCTTTGTTAGCGTCCACCTCAATTCCCTTTTGATGTACAAGGAGACCAAGGAAGTTTCCGGCTTGCACTCCAAAAGAGCACTTGGTTGGATTCAACTTCAACTCATGCTGCCTCATCCGCAGAAAGGCTTTTTGAAAGTCTGCCAAGTTTTCTTTAAAAGATTTGGACCTGACATCACATCATCTAGGTATACCTCAATAAAACTACCGATCAAGTCAAGGAAGATGGTTAGTATGTTTCTCCAGTATTTTTTAATCCAAAACATATCTATATATATTTGATTGTCCTAGTGTCCCCCGGACAGTAGGAAATTTTCTTGTGAGTATCCTCCTCAGTAATATAAATCTGGTTGTAGCTAGAATACCAATTCATAAATGATAAAAGTTGATACCAGGCTGTGGTATCCACCAACATATCCACTTCCAACATTACATACTAATCTTTAGATGTGGCTAGATTAAATTCCTAAACTCTATACGCACCCTTAACTTTCCATTCTTTTTAATGATTTGTACAATATTCGTAATCCATTCCAAATACCTAAAAGTCTAGATGAATATGGCCTCCAAAAGTTTTTCCACTTCCTTTTGATTTTCGGAAGCAGATCTAGGTTGAATCATCTCGGATCGGAGGTCGTTTATGTGGGTGGCAAAAAGACTTGGTTGGCAATTAGTGTTCCACCAAACTATGAGCCAGCGATGGCATCTCATGATACTCTCATGCGAAGAATTCATGAAACTCTCGAATTAGTGTGATCAAACTTTTCTTGTGTCCTAGGCCAACATCGTGCTAATGTTTGTAATTCGAGGCTCTGTTTAACATCGTAGGTTGATATCTTCCAATGGATCTTGAGCCTTGAATGGAGGAATTATCCTTTGAATAGATGGAATTAACTTTTCATCATCTATATTGTTGTTGGAAGGAAGAATTTCATCGGATGTTGCTTGCCCCCTAGCCGATTCCACAAATTTTTCCTTTTGGTAGGACCACTTCCACAGCCGGTCCTTTAATTTTCTGACAAACTCGAGGTCGTCAACCATCACATTTTTCCATAAAGTCCAATTGTAGATCAGCCTTTATACGAATCTCAAATCCTTGAGCGTTAAGATTGCATTTCTACTAATACTCAAAATCCTGACCATCATTAACAAAGGAAACATGTCTGAAGAATAATAAATGACTTAAAAAATATGCACATATATCCCAGAGCGGGATCCATTTCCGCTTCCACCGTCTCCACTTTATCTCTATTTCAAAACATAAATTTTTGTTGGAAGGTTGCAGACACACATTATGATGTGTGAATCAAGTCATGGCCCAAGATGAAGGAATAAGCAGACTTTCCTTCTATCATAAAGAATATCATCTGGTCTTTTTTCTCCCAACGGTACCGTCTTCCAGCACCACTCCGGAAGCCTTATGGGTATTTTCAATAAGAAATTTTGTCCTCATAGCTATCGGAATTAACTCGTTCATAGAACTTCCAATATTCTTGAGTGATGTTATTGTCATGATGTTGACAGAAGCTCTGTCGTCCACCAACACCTTACTTACTTTCCGCCCTCTAAAGAAATTTTGAGAAAAATAACTTCATGTGCAGGTTGCTTCCGCAGTAGGTTTCTCAAAAACCATGTCCTATTTCTTACTCTCTATCGAGTCTTCAGAATCCATAGCCATAAAATCAGGCTAGAGTCATCTATGATATGTCTCATTGCAGATATTGGGGCTGCATAGGAGGTGCATTAAAATCTTTTTTTAGTGCGCCAATCATGTTGACTGCAAAGTCCTTGTGATATCTCATAGTTCTCTCCATATTTGGGTCTTTCATGATGACTATAAAGCTGGCTTAGGATTCCTCGTCTTATTCCAAGAGTGCATCCCCTAACAGATCCTCAACCTGATCTTCAGGTAAGTTGCTACCAAAGGAAATTTCTTGTATTTTTCCTCTAGGTCCGCCAGGTATGTTGTTTCCCACAAGAATGTATTTAGGTCGTCATTCTTATCTTGTCTGCAAGTGTTTCCGTGATAACATTTTTGACATATTATTCTAATAATTTCTATAATTACATTTTGCAATTTTATACTGATTTTTCCATATTTGGGGCTAAAATGCCTTGGCAAAAGTATGTTGTGTCGTTATTGTGTATATTGATGTACCTTGGTATTTTAAGATGTCTCAGGTGCAAAAATTGATACAATAATACATTATGGAAAGAAATAAAGGTTGCGTGCAAAAGTAAAGAATGCGAGCCAGGTCATCTGTTAATTGGTCTTACTTTAGAAGTATTTGAAATGCGAAATGGGGCAAGGCCAACTCGTTGTGTGGCGGAAGAGGGCAAAATCCAAGGCTCAATCCATGTTAAAAGCCATCTTAGCGCCACCCCCTTACGATCAATTCATAACATTGTTGCTATTATTTTGTAGGGGTGCATACACTAGATTTTATGATATTAGAAAAGCGAATTCAAAGATAACCATACTAGTCTTGTAATTTTCCAGTTGTGGCATTCGTAGATGTGCGTCTAACGTCCAGAACTTAAGGTGGGCGGTTGCGATCGGAGTTTGTGGAACTTGAGAAAATCTTTGAGAGAATAGTTGTGAATTTAACAACCCTTGTGGTAAGAAAGAGATACAATCATGGATCTAGAGATTTGCTACATGAGTCCCTACTACCTGTTACATATTATAGGCGGCATATGAATTATATGCTCGCAATTCAGAACTGGACAACGCTTGAGAGGCTTTCTAGTGATGCATATTGTGCAAAAAAAGTCAATTTCCAAAGGACAGTCATCCATGGATAGAAATTGAAGAACAGCTTCTGCCAATTGCACAGTGGTACTTATCCCAAGTTATTTTGGTCAATTACAGAGAGGAACAATCCAATCGCGTGCAACTGAAGTTTGAGTTGGAAAGGGAACACGATCTTTGTCTAGAGGAGAAAAAGTTAAGTGTTTATGATAAAATCAATGTGGCAACATACAAGGGTGAGCACACTTGAATCGATACAATGAAGGCTGGGAGGTTGGCAACAAGGGTCAAAGATTTGATCAAACGCGATTCGTGAACATGGCTGCATTCATTTAGCGTGAGCTCTTCAGGTCAAAGAGCCATATCATCAAAAAAAATGGATTTGAATGACAACACTTAAGTGACGAGCCTATTAAATGGGCATTTAAGAAGAGTTTGTTACAGCTGCTGGTGAATTCAATGGAGTACACCAATGTCACGATAGTAAAAAAAATTATGCAAATCTGCAGGTAAAGAAATTGATAGATAGCACTTTTTTTTAAGGATTCAAGATTAATGCGAATCCAGGGGCGATTGCAAAGCACTTATCCCTGAAGAAGGAGTTACCCACCCTACAAGAAGTCCTTGGATTCTTGTGAATCCTGGGATAATGCAACGCATGAGTGTTTTAAGTGATTTATTTTTCAGTCTTTACTAGCATCCCCACCATTGGAAGCAACAATAAGTTAAATTGGGAGTTTATTAAAGATGATTACAAGTCATTTCTAAAATGAGCGATTACAAGGATCTATTGCCCATATACTTTACTGATTTTGGTGCGAAAAGCTTGTTCAGAGTGATAAAAATTCTATGCAATCAGCCCATCAATATCATCGAATTAATCAGACATGACATCACGGCCCACATAGGTTCATTTATGATTTCCCTGGGACATGGCCATTTAATAACCGAATTACGCTATGTAGCAGACGTAGAAATCCCAATCAAGAAACCACTGGCAAACGTACCCCCGCAAGCACCTCTCGAATTCCACCAACATTGGTTGGTCCCAATGAAATTTCACCTAATTCCAAAGATAAAAACACCATCCTCCAGTCAAGCCGCCCAACCAAAGAAGAAGAAAGTGAAGAAAGCCGAGCCACCACTTGCCTTACCATCTTCATTGCGAAAGCTGGGTAGCAAGGAGAGGGTTGATAGCTCAAGAACATAATCAGATGAAGTAACAGTGGTTGAGTAGCCATCTTTCTCCAAAGCCAAAGGAAAGGGAAAATGGTAGAGAATAGCACAATAGCAAAGATCGTAGAGCTCGCTGAAATTGTTACTCAAAAAGAGAAATGGATCATCATAAGGGAACTCGAATCACAACCATCTCAACCATCAACACCAACTCTACTAGAATAACAATATTTATCCTAGGAAAAGGATGATATGTTGACCCTTGAACAATTGGGGTTGGGAGATAAGGATCTCCAGCAGCCACCGCAGGAAGAACCAATCCACTCGTTAACTGCATCAATCGCAATCTAACTAGAGCATAAAGCAATTGAAGAAGATGTACAATGGTCTGTAGATGTAGAGGATTCATCTGATAACCTCGAGCCCAAAGCGTGAGTACAGGAAGAAGAGGTCAAGCGCCTAAAGGAAGAGCAAGAAACCACGCGTTTGGCTGAGCTTAAAAGAAAGGCGGAGTTGAAGGAAAAACAAAAACTAATCATTCAAAGGAAGCATGAAGACGAGGAGAGAATAAAAAAGAATGAAGAAGAGAAGATGGAGGCTGAGCAAATGAAAATTAAAGAAATTTAGAAAATGTGCTAACAAGTTGACGTGAAAATAGCAGCTACTTTGCAAGGCTTGATGAAGTCCACACTCTAATGGCCGGGGAAGATAGGTTGGCTAACATACATAATAAAGTCATCCAATGCATACAAGAGGAGAAGGAAACATCTAAATTCATCTCAACACCCCTCGCCATTTCTTCAACTGATGGGACCCAACAAATACAAGCAACTGCCCCTTCCTCTTCGCCTCCAACACAAAAGATAAACATGGATATGGATATTACCATATCGCAGCCTAAGACTGCAGAACCTGCACTAACACATATAGATATATCTTTGCAGGCCCAACTGGAGGGACTTAGAAACAAACTGAATTAACTGAAAAAATGATATGAATGTCATGCTGGGAAAGATGAAAATAGACCATTCTGCGCTAATCCGATATTTTCGGGCTTCGCTTGAGTATCCATATCATAATTGTGTTTCTATGTTTCTAATCACATTAAGTCCCTATGATATTATTTTGGGAGCATGTTAATATTTAGTTATTGACAACTTGAAAGCAAAAAATAAGTAATTTGAAACTGAACTTATTCAATAATTAGGATGGTTTGCAACATAAGTAGTAACTTGAGAGATTTAATAGACGACTGTCCCATCGTTTCATCTGATCCACACATAGTTGAATTGCATGAGATCCTTTTTTGTATCTACTAAGATATTTTGAGAAACATTGCATTCAAGAAATGCGACAAGGGATTTGTTTTATGTGCCTAAAAATAGAAGAAAGTAATAAGATTGTGAGAAATGTGCAATATCGCACTCCAATCAATCGTGAAATATTGAAAGATACAAAACAAAAAAATACATACCAGAACTGAAAAGAAAAATTATAATTCAAAAAAGTATTTGAAAAATATTGGAGGATAAATTGAACACAGCATAGAGCTGCAGCTCGCTAGAGTTGCAGTCCCTCTACAGGACCTTCGCCACCACCCTCAAATATGAAAAAAGAAATCTAAAGTTTTGGTCGATGGATGACGACAAGAAAGAATAGGTAAAATGGTCGTTGAGCAGGATTATGATAACCTCTCACACGACCGACATCAGGCCCGAATATCTGGTCACATTGTGTTCCATCTTTGAGGAAAAGGCTGACATCGACATGGGCACCGTCATCTGCATAGATATCTGGGTGCGAAAAAAGATAAACTGAAGGCTAGGTCACTGAACCCTGATTACAGAGCTATGCAGACACACGGGAGTTGATTTGCCCCTCCAGACCTTGATGTGTAAATGAAACCGCTGCTACCAGCGGCGTTTCACAAAAATTGGCTGGAGGCAAAGGGGTTTAGCTTAATCCCCAAATAGAGAAAGAGGAAGAATAAAGCGATAGCTCCTAAACCCCGCCAAAGGAGAAGATAAAAGTTGTTACGGACGAGATTTTCCGCTTGCCGGCGGAGGTGAAGAGGCAGAGTAGTTGATATCTTGGGCCGAAGAAGAAAGGGCCGCCGCTGAACATGACTCAGAGAAATAGTCTCTGAGGAAGCTGCTGCAGATGAGGAAGATGAGATCGTTTCTCTATTCGTTCAGAAGGCTGAAGAAAAAAGAAAGATGTTTGGTGGGGAGGAGGCCCGAAGCGATAAGGGAGGAAAATGTTCGAAAAAGGCCACTGGCTAGAAGAGGAAAGAAGACCCCGCTTCTTAGCCAGCTGCGAAGAAACCGAGGGTGAAGATGGCACTGAAGAAATCCTCTTGAAAGCTGACAAGGAAGGAGAAAGGGAAGGGTAAGGCGGTGGAGAAGAAGGACAAATCATATGAGATCCCTCCCCTTCGCTTGAGGAAAGGGATCACAATTAGAAAGACCACCGACCAACCCGAGCAACACTCACCAGTGGGCCAACTGTGTGAAGCGACGCCACTCCGTTAAGTCAATCCAACTGGCAATGAACCTACCCCCTTTAACCAGCAGGGGGTGGGTGAGCCAACTGCTGCTGGAACCACTGGCAATGAACACATTCCCGTTAACCAGCCGGGAGTTGGCGAGCCAACTGCTGCTGGAACAGAGGAGGAGTGGGAGACCGTTATCACAGAAGAAACCATCGGCGGCATAAATGTAACTCTGGAATCTTTCAAAGACCAAGCCGCCGAGGTCTCTGCTGCCACAACCATTGAATCTTCCAATGAAACCGACAGAGTCGAGGCAATAATAATATTGCTGCCCATTTTGCAGGTGTCTTCAAAAGTGACAGAGCCAACAACTTTGGGGGAAGCTGAAGAAGAACCTATGCCATACAACCCCCAGACACCAACAGAGACAACACACCAACAAAAACTCTGACTCTGTCATCAGCTAAATCAGACAAAACCATTATCGATAAGGATGAGGATTAAGATGAAAGGAAATTCAAGAAGTGACAAGATCGATTGCTCGCATAAATGCAGAAGCTAGAACAAGAGCACCAGCACAAGCGGAGTAAGAAGAGGAAGATGAAGGCTTGGCCAAGTTTCTCAGATGGTGGAAGCCGCTGACCCAACTCTAGCTGCATTTCAAAAAACACTTCGAAGCTAAGAAAGCAACCCAGCGGGAGTTTGAGGTAGCGAGGTAGCTAGTATACTTGAGAGAAGTCACCATTGAGCTAGCACTTGATTCCATAAAGGAAGAAGCAGAGCCAGTGGACATCAATTCCTCTTCCGATCGACACTCACCAACGCCCGGCAAGCACTTCTACCCTTCGCACGGCATTTGAATCGATCAAAAGACGATTGGATGACCTTAATATGCCGCTGCTTAGCCAATATGTCTTATCTCAATCACTTATCGACAATCATGTCAAAAATCTGGCTAGCCACACTTGGTTGTTGAGAGCTCTATGATTGCCGCGCTAGAGTAGCATGTTGGAAGGTTGGAGTCTCAAGCTACAATTTTAGGGAAGAAGCTGGAGGGCATCGAGAAGGGACAAAAAAATATCTTAAAGGCTCTTGCAGTTGTCACCCAGAAGAATGTGATCTTGATGGAAGTTTGACTCAGCTAGGAGCCAACAATGACTAGAGGAACTAGTGCGGCAGTTGGTCAACAACCTTCCTCAGACAGGACGTGGATCTTCGGAGCCTAAATGATATATGAATTAGGATCCTTGTCCTGTCTTGTACAAACTTTTGAAAAGAATTGGCTGCTGGCACAAGAGGGTGGTGCCTTACCGCACCGCAGGCGGACGCGCGGTAACGTTCGTGGTGGTGCTTCAGGATTCCAATGTACTGCGTCCAAGATCAGAACGAGCTTGCCGGCGGACCACTGCCGTCCCCCTCTATCAAAATGATCAAAAAGGAATTTCTGATTCTTATTCCCGTGTTTGATCTCTTCCATCTCTGCCTCGCTCGTTGTCACCAGTCCCCCTCCTTCAACTCCCTGTTTGGGTCTGCTTAAGTGACCATAGAAAGTCCTGACTGGTCGTCCGATAGGCATGTACATAAATTTTTTATGGTCAATGACACGACAGAGTTTTGATAACAAGTTGAACTTTTTAATATTGTGCGCCTGTTATAACTGCAAGCATGTGTTATTACTTGAATTTTTTTTAATATGTTAAGACTTACGATATGTTTTAGAGTAGGGTTAGAAAACTTGCGAGCATTGAACTTAGTAATTTTTCCTTTACCTTATTCAATAATGTGAATATTGAGTTAAACCAAGTACCCGCTAATATGACTTGAAAATGTTAGTGCCCCCTTCGTTTCAATTTTCCCATACTCAATAGGGCAAGCGAACTTATGACTATCGACTTTGCTCAAATAAAATGACACTGAAAATGGAAGTTCGTAAATATGGTTTGAGAAATGATGTAAGCGAAGCGGGAAGGACCTATTATTAAAGGGATTGAAAAGGCCTCGGTGCGATGAAAATCAAATAAGGTCACGAGCAGACACAATGTCTGTGAACCATCGCGAAATATAATAAGTGATGAAAAAAAAAAATTCCCCACCTTTCGGATGAAGGTTCCCTTATCCAAAAAAAGAGTCCCCGCTGAGCGAACAAAGTTGATTATGCTGGGATGACTTCGCTCATGTTAAATCAGCTGGAGAAGTTTTAAATGCTTAAGGATCATTTGTTTATATTTGAGATTGACTCTTATTCACAACCGTGGCACTAATCTTATGCAATACTTGACTACCTTGAACGGGTTAATTTTGTATTCACGTGATTGAGTTTGTTCGAGGACGAACAAAGGTTTAGTGTGAGGAGGTTTGCTAACTCCAAATAACAACATATTTTTCGCTTCACAAAACTATGTATTACTTGAATTTTTATGTGAAAATCAGCACAATATCTAATTTATGGCATACTTTATTGATTTGTTTCGCTTGGCATGATCCAAAGCTCGTTTCTTGAGATTATTAATATTTTTTGCCTTTTTAAGTGATGTTTCTTGCCCATAAAAGCTAAGTATTGAAATTCAAGGGAACGTGCTCCGGCTTGGCAAGCGACGCTCTTACCGGTTGTGCCAGCGCCAGCGACCAAACATCCGCCGCTGCAGAAGCGAGATTGGATTACATCAAATATTGACTAAGTGTTCATCTCTCAGCGGTCAAGCCATTCCATTAACAGCCATCGACAACAGCGTTGCTTAAGCTGCGGTAATGCCTTTCAGCCATCTAGGCGATGGCGGAAGATCTGTGCCCCTACATTCCCAAGGGAATAATGCAGCAATTAAGGAGTTACGGACAGTGCAATTGCTTCAACAAATTAACCACCATTAACCGCCTAACTGCCCAGCGGTTTCAACTGCCGCCTCAACTGTTCTGCAACTGCTGATCCCAGAGACCTATAAGTAGGGACATATACCATTTGTAAAGGATTAACACAGATACATTACTTTCAGTTTCTATTTTCTACAGATTTTAGTATTTTCCGAGAGCTCCAACCCTGTAGAGAGTTCTCTAGATAAGAATGGCCAGAAGAGTTGAGATTTGCTCCTTCTCTGGCCGCTCACCTTACTGCTTTGTAAAATAGTTTACTGCTTTAGATTTACGGCTTTGATTACTACTTTCGTAATGTAAATCTTTACAATTTTCTTAGTAGTTAATGAAATATCATGAGTTCTTCACATTCGCCTTCACCTTCACCCCCCGTTTCAGATTTGTGTTAAAATGCTAGGATTATAATTTTCTTTTGCTGAGAAAGAACAAAGAAGAATCGATTATCTAAGCCTAGATTCGCGTCGTATTCATTAACAAAATTTAGGTAGTACAATGTAGTTAAGTGCGTAGGAGCCTTATCGACCTACTTAACTTTTGTACTGAATTCGATTCTGATTAAAGAGAGGTAACAGAACGGTAAATCCGTTAATAAGACAGATATTAGGATAATTAATGGGGTATAGGCGTTTGTCTATTGAGTCACAGAAATGTCTAGTAGCAATAGAATTTCTTGCTTATAATGTTCTGATTCTGGGGGACATTAAAGTCTTATTGTAAATCTCTTAAGTCAAGTACCAACGAATTCATTTTATGTGTTAATCATTTTACGCAATGGTAAAATTGCTCATAACTCCCTTGTGGTTTCGAAATTCAACGTAAAATCTCTCTATACTTTAAAAATTGTATGGCACTCCCTTATACTTTCAAAAACGTTGCATGAAACCTCATCACCATGAAAACTCTCTTGTATAATGAGAAAATGATTTCCGATCTGTATGTTTTGCATAGCGGGGGGATTTCATACAATATTTTTTAAAGTATAAAGGGGTGCTATGCAATTTTTTAAAGTAAAGTGAGGGTTTACGCTGAGTTTTAAAACCATAATGGTGTTTTATGCAATATTTTTTAAAGTATAAGGGGACGTCATACAATTTTTAAAGTAAATGGGGGATTTAGACTGAGTTTCGAAACCACAAGTGAGTTATGGGCAATTTTGCCTTGTGCAATTACATTCACTTCTTTTGTCACTACATGTTATAGATATATGTTTCGCTTATTCACTATCATCACTCGTTCACTTCATCCATGAAATTCTAGCCATGTAAGAACATACAGATCACACACAGCATTACCTGGTCCCCTTATCGCACACCTAACGACGGTCTTATATCTATAGTTTGTTTCCTTCTACCCACTCACCACTGCTCTCGTTGCATCCATCGCTCGCACACTGCCTTCACTGAACGTTTTC